>NC_086099.1:25782295-26445212 GCF_963921235.1 Mobula hypostoma | reverse complement strand
AAAATCTCACGCAGTTGCTTCACGTTCATTTCCTGGACGACTTTACTTTCGGTCCATTTGCTATGCAATTCAGTTTTGATTGTTATCCTTTACTCTTCCAATTGCATCAGCTCTTCACCTATCAGTTCTTGGTCATGGGATGCCAAAACCTCTTTCAACATCATCTTCATCAACTTCCAGAAGCCAAACTCACTTTGTCCTTACTTCATTCACCACGATCGAAACGCTTAATTATGTCTAGTTTTACGCTAAGTGTAACACCCTTACGAGCTCTCTTAGGCATTTCCGATACCTTAGAACTCATCTTGCAAACAGCTGCTCATAGGCTCGTGTTTAAGCAATGCCAACGAGAATGCCGTTCCCGGGGAGAGCGGCTGCTTGGGGCACATGCTGCTTTTCCCCGCGCGCTGCCTTTTTTCGTAACAGTGAAAACACCTTCTGTTAGCGAAAATAGAGAACTAATGTAGGTCTTTCGTAACAGTGAAGTTTCATAAAGCGAACGTTCAAAAAGCGGGGGACACCTGCAGTGCATTTCACAGTCTGCCCCTGTGCACCCCATATGTAACATTCTCACCTGACAGTGTGGATGTGGGTTCGAACATCCCATCATAGCACCTTTATTTTCAAAGATCTGAAATAAAAGAATAAACCAAGCCTGTGAAAAACTGTGATAAACTGTTCACCATTCTTTCACAAACTGCATACAAAATGAATAAAATTCTTTTTTGCTAGATTACATTTCAAATAATCTGTATTCACTCCTTTCATATTTTGTAAGGGAAGAAGACTAGCTGCTGCTAAATCCCAGTCATAAATCTGCAGGCAGGCTTCAAATGTTTATGAAATGTTTTCTGCAGCCTTAATGCAAAACTCAATCACTAGCCAAGTATGTACTGAAAACTGACTGATACAATTAACTGTTTTTAAGAAGCTTTGAATTTCCTAGACCAGGCATCATTCTAAAAGCCCCCAGTACAGAAGGGTTTGAGATTCAATGTCTTCTTAATAATTATATAGAGTCATAGAACACTCAGCACAGAAAAAGGCACTTTGGATTAATTCCAGTAATGAAAGGGTTAAAGTATGATGACTCAGCCTGTACTCGCTGGAGTTTGGAAAAATGAGGGGGGGGATCTCTTTGAAACACGTGAATATTGAAATGCCTAGATAGAGTGGATGTGGAGAGGAGGTTTCCTATAGTGACGGAATCTAGAACTAGCAGGTACAGCCTTAGAACAGTGGAACGTGGAGGAATTTCTTTAGCCAGAAAGTGGTGAATCTGTGGAATTCATTGACAGAGACAGCTGTTGAAGCTAAGATTTTGGGTCTATTTAAAGCAGAGCTCGATAGGTTCTTGATTGTTCAGGGTGTCAAAGCTTATGAGGAGAAGGCAGGAAAATAGAGTTGAATGGGATAACAAATTAGCCATGATAGAACGGCAGAGCAAACCTGATGAACCAAATAGCCTAAATCTTATGAATGGCCTATGTCTTATGGTCCAAAACAAATTGCCAATGCAAATGTAAATCACTTTCGGCAACGTATTATAACAACGCCCCCATCAGGGAAGACTGTTACACAACATCTATGCCAAGACCTCGAGACTCAGAAACTGTTTCTTTCCCCAAGCCATCAGGCTGATCAACATCTCCACCCATAAACCCACCCACCACCACATCATCTAATGTCACTTTATGTACGTACATACAATCAGTCTATGAGTTTTACAGCTAGAGACTTGTACATTGTGTTTTATAGGATTGCTTTTATGTTTATAATTAAAAGAGACTATTTATTCCTCTCCATAGATGCTGCCTGACTTGCTGAGTTTCATCAGCATTCTGTGTGTGGTACTCTGGATTTCCAGCATCTGTAAAATCTCTTGAGTTTCTGGATGTATTACTGATGTTGATAATGTCTCAATTCTGCAAACATTAAACTAATTCCTTTATTTTTAAAGAATGAAAAGATTTTTAACATATCAAACTATTCCAACTGCTTCAAAGGAGCGTGATCTCACATTTTACATTGAGCTATACAAAGGGATACTAAGATAAGTGACAAGCAGTTAATCAAAGATGCATCTTAATGGAAATGATGAACATTTGTAAAGGATTTTCAGAGCCCAATGAAGTATTGTGCTTCAAAGTGCAAATTAGGAATCAGGAAGATAAGAAGATGGCGGGGCGATGCAGCTTGCAGCCGCCACTCCGGTGAATGATATCTGTTATCTGTCAAGTAGGGTGCCGTGCACAATCCTGATTTGATGGAGACAGACGTGAGAGCACAGAGGAACATCTGGTGAAACTTCTGAAATGTCTGTTTCGCTGCCGCTGCTACTGTGTGATCCAGAATCTCCGGAAGGGAAGGCCCTGAATCCTCGGCTTTGCTTGTTGCTTGGCGGCTGGAGCGGGGTCAAAGCGCTCGGCAGAGATGGTGCTCGGTGTCGGAGGCTCGAAGTTTTCAGACGGACTCAGAGTCGGCTGTGGTCGGGTGCTTCCAGGGTGCTGCATTGGCAAGTTTGCGGCGCTGGAGGTTCATGGCAGGGAGAGTTTCTCCCTTCTGCCGCCTGCGTGAGATGAAGAGGCTATCGGAACTTGAAACTTCTTTCACCGTGCCCATGGTCTGCTCTTTATCAAATTACGGTATTGCTTTGCACTGTTGTAACTATATGTTATAATTATGTGGTTTTGGCAGTTTAGTCTTAGTTTGTCTTGTGTTTCTGTGATATCATACTGGAGGAACATTGTATCATTTTTTAATGCATGCATTTCTAAGTGACAATAAACGAGGACTGAGTGTCCCCACAATCTAATCTAAAAAAGGAAAGCACTTCATTCCTACACTGTCACAGTCCCTGTCCCACTGTGTTTTCACCAGCCCTGCTGCTGCCTAGAAGAGATCCCCTTCCCAAGAGTCACTATGTCACTTTATCGTTTCCTATCAGAGTCACCTTATGCTCAGATAATCCTGTACCCAGTGTCACTTTATGTACATACAATCAGTCACTGTATACAAGCTAATCTTATGTATATATGCCCATGCTCAACAATTGCTTGTACATTGTTTCATAGGATAGCTTTTATATTTATATTTATTGTGCAGTTTTCATGCTTATTGTGTTTTTTACACTGCATGGAATCCAGAGCAACAATCATTTCATTCTCCTTTTCACTCGGGCACTGAAGAATGACAGCAATCAGTCTTGAGTCGCAAGAGGAACATTCATAGGAATAAAGCACAAAATTGCCTAGAAGACATGCCAATGGTTTTTGAAGTTTATTACCTGTACCCACTGATACACTGGCCCCAGTTCCTCCATAAGCTCCGCCCATTTGTCAATCACAGTTCTAATTTCTGAGATGGACATTAGTGGCAAGGTGACGTCAGAATAAGGATGGAAGCACATGACCTTGCTGAAGGAAAAGAAACAAAAAAAACCACTGTAATGTTGGTCACTTCATTCATTTCAAACATGTAGTGCAATAATTTATTAACATAACACATGGAGAAGGTCCAGAGGAGGTTCACGAGAATGATCCAGGGAATGAAAGGGTTAATGTATGAGGACTGGGCCTGTACTCACTGGAAATTAGAAGAATGGGGGGGGGGGGGAAGAAGGGGAGCTTAATGAAACCTATCAAATATTGAAAGGTCTAGATAGAGTGGAAAAGATGTTTCCGATAATGGGGGAAGTCTAGGAGCAGACTCAGAATACAAGGACATCCCCCTTAGAGCAGATATAGAGAGAAAGTTCTTCAGCTGAAGGGTGTTGAATCTGTGGAATTCATCGTTATAGATGGCTGTGGAGGCCAAGTCATTGGGCATATTTAAGGTTGAGATTGATTATTAAGGGTGTCAAAGGTCTTGGGGAGAAGGCAGGAGAATAGGTTTCAGTGGGATAATGAATCAGCCATGATGGAATGGCAGAGCAGACTCAATGGATCTAATTCTGCTCTTGTGTCTGATGGTAGTCTCTACGTATGAGACCATCTGCATATATGGAGGCACCTTAGAAAGCATCCCACCTGCACACATCATGGCAACTGCTCTGCATGCAACCACAGGAAACCGCAGAGAGTTGTGGACACAGCTCAACACACCATGGACTCCAGCAACCTCTATGGACTCTGTCTATACTTCCTGCTGCATCAGTAAGTCACTCAACATTACCAGAGGCCCCATCCACTCTGGACATTCTCTCTTCTCCCCACTTCCACTGGGCAGAAGGTACAAGACCCTGAAAGAACATACCACCAGGCTCAAGGACACCTTCTTCCCCGCTGTTATAAGACTATTAAATAGTTCCCTAGTATGGTAGGATGGACCCTTGACCTCACCATCTGCATCATTATGACTTTGCGCCTTCTTGTCTAACTGCTCTGCACTTTCTCTGCAGCTGTTACACTTTTATTCCGCATTATATTTGTTTTTTGTTGCATCTTTGTAATAGAAGCCCACAAGGTCATGGGGAGAACGTACAAACTCCTTACAGACAGTGTCACAATGGAACCTGGGTTGCTAACGTAATAAATGCATTATGCTAATGGCTATGCCCCATGTTTTTTTTTTAAAACCTTGTTCTATCTCAATGCACTGCGCAATGATCTGATCTGTATGATCAGCCTGCAAGATAAGCTTCTCATTGTATCTCATTACATGTGACAATAATACACCAATACCAATTCCATCTGTACTTCCAAATCCAAATAAGGACAGGAAATTCACAAGTAAGCATGAAAATGAAAAGGCTATTGCACAAACATATGCTTCCAGCAGAGATTTTCCCATCAGAATTAAATATAAACCATAATTTCATGAGGCTTCCATACAAGTTGCCACAAGTTTCATTGTTTCCACACTATGCATCTGAATTATTTGTTAAGGCACTAACTGTGATTCTAGCCCTAACTGCAAGAATCACCATCAAATGCTACCAAATGTTGAACATTGACTCGTAGGCTTATGGAGGGCAATGGCTCCAATCAGAATCAGGTTTATTATCACCAGCTTGTGTCGTGAAATCTGCAGCAGCAGTTGAACTTGGAAATCTTGTAATGTACTTGTAAATCTTGTAACAAACTTGGAAATCTTGTAAACTTTGACTAGTAAATCTTGTACACCTTATTTTTAAAGGTAGCTTATCATTTATTTATTCTTACTTCACTTCGCTTGTATAACTGTGCACTTGTAATGATACTCTGACACTAATTTCCTTTGGGATCCATAAGTATCTATCAATCAATGCAATACATGATCATGTAGAAAGAAGAAAAAATAAATACTTACTGCAAATGATTTACTTACGTATATTGAATAGATTTAAAATAGTGCAAAAACAGAAATAATATACATATATTTTTTAAAAAGTGAGGAAGTGTTCATGGGTTCAATGTCCATTTAGGAATCATATGGCAGAGGGGAAGAAGCTGTTCCTGAATCACTCCTTCCTTCCTGATGGTATCAATGAGAAGAGGGCCTGTCCTGGGTGATGGAGGTCCTTAATAATGGATTCCGCCTTTCTGAGGCACCGTGCCTTGAAAGGGTCTTGGATACTACGGAGGCTAGTACCCATGATGGAGCTGACTAATTTAATGACTTACTGTAGCTCCTTTCGATCCAGTGCAGTAGTCACCCCACCTCCCCATACCAGACAGTGATGCAGCCTGTCAGAATGCTCTCCACAATACATCTACAGAAGCATGAGGTTTTTGGTTGACAAACCAAATCTCTTCAAACTCCTAATGAAATATAGCCACCATCTTGCCTTCTTTATAGCTTCATCAATATGTTGGGACCAGGTGAGATCCTCAGAGATATTGACACCCTGGAACTTGAAATTGCTCACTCTCTCCACTTATAATCCCTCGATGAAGATTGGTTCGTGTTCCCTAGTCTTACCCTTCTTGAAATAAACAATCAGCTCTTTGGTCTTAATGACATTGAAAGGTTGTTGCTGTGACACCACTCAACTAGCTGGTATATCTTGCTCCTGTATGACCTCTCATCTCCATCTGAGATTCTACCAGCAATGGTTGTTTCATCAGCAAATTTATAGATGATATTTGAGCTATACTTAGCCACACAATCATGGGTATAGAGAGTAGAGCAGTTGGTAATCAACTCATGTACAAAGTACAATTACCAACTGACAACTCTATTGCCAAAATGGATTCACACCTATGAACACTGTGGGGCAATAATATTAATATTAGGAGGGACAGAAAATTCCTACAAGATTAATTTTGTCACATACATCAAAATATCAAACAATACAGTGAAATGCGTCATTTTGCATCAACGACCAGCACAGTCCTGGCATGTGCTGGGGGAAGACCGTCAGTGTCACACTTCCAACGAACCCTAACCCATACATCTTTGGAATGTGGGAGAAACTGCACGTGATCGCAGGGAGGATGTATAAATTCCTTTTAGACAATGGCAGGAATTGAACCCGTGTCACTGGCAATGTAAAGTGCTATGCTAATTGTGGTGCTACCATGCTGTCCCTTGGAGATTCATAGGTCATTTACAGCAGGGGTTCCCAGCCTTTATTATTTCATGGACCAGTACCATTAAGCAAGGTGTCTGTGGACCCTAGGTTGGGAACCCCTGATTTAGAGCGAAACTGACTGAATTGAGCTAAGATGAAGACTGGTTTTGGCCTTCAGGTATGACTGGATGAATGTTTTACTTGCTGCAGACATGGAGACCTGTATCCCAACTTCTTATTTTGTAAAACCAACGTAGCATGTCAGGGATGCAAGGGAAGTTCTCTGCAATTCCAGTGAGACTAATGAAAGCATTATATTCAACAGATAACACTTCAGGATTATGAGTCATCCTGATATTTCATTCAGATACCACATTGATACAATGCATTTTGTCTTTTTTTTAAAAAATGGGATGGGGTAGAAGATGGGGTTATGCTGCTTGAAGGAAGGGGAACCAAAACAGCAAGATCACAAATACAGTGAATTCCAGTTAATTGAAGCAGCAACTTATTTGGGAGGCAACGCTTAAAGTACAAAAACTAATTGAGAAAATAAGCGGGGCCCCAATCCTGCTTAATTGGGGCAAGAGACTGTTGCTGAACTGTTTCTAATTAAATCACTTGTGTGACCATTGGACATTACACTGTACATGGAGGAACCACTTTTTAAAAGAGTTAGCTATGTGCACTTATGTTCAAAAAGCAGTGATACTGTCACTGATAGTTGGCGATAAATAAGCTGTAAGACAATACATAACTACTTTTGCTCACTGTGGTTTCCAGCATTCAGGCTTCGAGATGCCATAAACAGCTGGGAGTGAAAATAAAATGATTTCAGTGCTTCAACAAGTTTAGAACTATGAAGGATTTGAAGGTATTAACAATCATCTGGATGTTACAATGAAAAAGAAGATTTGGAGGACGCAATTGTCAATAGCATAGTACAAAGGTAGTCCATTCTCTCACTAGGTGTCTGCTGCTGAATTTTGTTCATTTATAGTAAATCAATGCCCTGGTTCATTTTTTTTTATTGTTATACTGTTCTGTTGTAACAATTAAGAACTAATGCACAGTTTTATAGTACTGTAGTAATATTGATAATATCCTAATATTGATAATATCCTAATTCGGTTTGCATTTCAATACATAATTTGTTACTGAGTTAAATGGTAGTTTGGTACTTTTTAAAAAAAACCTTTTCAATATTTCCATGAAACTTCGGCTAATTGGGGCAGCCGCATAAGTGGCCAAAATATACTGGTCCTGATGTGTCCCAGTTAACCGTAGTGGGAAAGACTGTACAGGTCGCTACACTTCTAGAGTCATAGAATCATCTAGAATGCAAACAGACCCTCAGCCCAGCACACCTTTGGGAAGTGGGGGGAAACCAGAGCATCGGGAGAAAACCCAGGCAGTCACAGGGACAATCTGCACACTCCACACATACAGCTCTGGAGGTGAGGTTAGAACCCGAGTTGCTGGGGGTACGAGACAGCAGCTCGACTAAATGTTCCAACTGTATCGCCCTCCCACCCCACCAATCGTCTCTTAAAAATGTCCAAAAAATAACAAAAGAGTTCTTTAAATAATGCAGACACTGGATAAGTTAATCAGATATTACCTCATACGGGAGAAACTACAACAAATCATGAATAGATCCAAGGAAGTCATTAAGAAGGTTTGCCATTCAGAAAGTGGAACTTACTGCTATGAAAGTATAAATGCAAATAGAATTGATGCATTTAAAAGAAAAATAGTGAAATGCATTTTGGAGAACGGGAGGATATGTGTTCATAGATAAGGTAAGAGAGCAGAGAAAGAGCCATGTGGAGCAACAACACAGGCATAGGTCACTTCAGGTCAAATGGTCTCCCCTAGTATGGTTAATCCTGTAGAACACAATGCAATGGGAAAGAAGCAAGTCTGAAAAGAGTATTTAATTCATCTTAGGAATATTGATTTTCATTACAGAATAACTGATAATAATACAATTAAATGACAAAATATATTTACATGTGGAATATTCTCTCGAATTTATCAGTCAGATTTTTTTGTCCACAAGATGCATCAAAGGACTAACACCTCATATTCCATCTGGGTAGCCTCTACCCTGATGGCACGAACATCAATTTTCTAACTTCCTTTAATTTCTGCCTCTTCCCCCCCCCCCCCTCATTTTCTATTCCCCGTTCTGGCATCCATCTCACCCTTTCTCTCTCTTCTCCCCACCTACTCATCAACTCCCTCTGGTTCCACTCCTCCACCCACTCACCTTGTTTCACCTACAACCTGCCAGTTTGTAATCCCTTCCCCTCCTTCCACCTTCTTGTCCTAGCTTCTGTACAATTTCCTTTCCAGTCCTGATGAAGGATCTCGGCCCATAACGTCGACTATTTATTCCCCTCTATAGACGTTGTCTGACTGGCTGAATTCCTCCAGCATGCTGTTGTGTTGCTCAAGAATGGAATTGTGTTTATGTACTGAGGGTTTCTTTTTTAGTTTATATCATGGTGCTATTCCATTTTTCATAATATGAAATGCAATCATATATTACATGAAAATAAAATCACCTATTACAATAAAAATACAGATTTTACTGTAAATTCAGAACAATGCAGCTTTGTAGATTCACAATATGTTCAGGCTACAAATATTCACAAATAAATAGTTACCAAATTCCCTGAGCAGCTTTCGTTTGAAACAGTTGATGTTCACTGACACCTGTGGGTTTAAGAGGTATAGTATTCTTAACATAGAATCCAAGGGAAGCAATTTTACTAACTACTTAGATCACTTTTATAAAGGTTGCTCTGACAAAAATATACTAAGTCAACAGTTCACATTTTCCCTTTTTTTTGTTTTCTTGGTTCAAAATCCGACCTTCCAGGGAGGGGGAAAGAGCAAACCCCAAAATTGTGTTAGTTTAGTAGAGTACTGGATTGTTAACCCAACTACAGAATTACTTGATAAAACAAAATGTGCAGACATGCATCTGTATCCACCAGAGTAAGTTGGTATTAAATCGAGCAGTTGTATTTAGATCCTATTGGCTCAGAGTGATGCTCAGTCTTGTATCAAACATTGTAACATCATCACTGGAGTCCCACATTTAAAACAATATATTCAAACAGTTCACAAAAAATGTTGCTGAAAGAAAATGTTTCAAATCAATGCTGGCATTCGCACTACTGGAATCCAAAAGTACAACTGGCCAAAACCAGTCACGTTTTGGGCAAATATTTAACAACAGTTACCGCACGTAGCACTGATATAATCTGTTTATTTAGCAATACAGCACAGAACATGCTCTTCTGGCTCATTGAGACACACCACCCAGCAACCCAGCTAGCCTAATCGCGGGAGAATTTACCTTGACCTATTAACCTACTAAGCAGTACCTCTCTGGATTGTGGGTGGAAACCCATATGTTCATGGGGGAAGACGTACAAACTCCCCCTGGTATTGAACTCTAAGCTCCAAGGCCCCGAGCTGTAAAGTGTCACGATAACCGCTACACTACTGTGGCACCTGGTTACAGACCAATGTTGCATTAATATCACCACCTGTCACTGAACACAAGCAACACATTTAGGAGTAGGGCATTTGGCTCACTGCACTTGCTCCATCACTCAGTAAAATCACAGATGTTGTTTGACCTCAGTGCTACTTGCATGAATTGGCCCCATATTCCTCAGTCTCTATTTTGGATATACTCTTGTTACTGATACTCCTACAACACTCCTCTGCAGAGAAATTTGAAGTTTCACTACAGTCCAAGTGACAAAATTTCTTCTTGTCCTGATGAAGGATCTCAGCCTGAAACATCGACTATTTATCCTCCCCCATAGATGCTGCCTGACAGGCTGAGTTCCTCCAGCATTTTGTGTGTGTTCATTTTGTCTGCCCTGAATGGCAAAGCTCTGCTATAGGGACTGTGACACCAACTCCTCGTATTTGTTCATCTCTTCTATCTCTTTTTCTTATCTGTTGGATTCTTCCCCTATCCTTCCAGTTTTCCTTTCTCTTCTTTCTCATTTACCTTAAGATCTCAATAACTCCATTTCTCCTTGCCTGCAGTCTGTTCTTTTCATTTAGTTTTGGTTTGGCAGTACTGACGTTGCCTTGAATCAGGAAGCTGTGGAACACCTAGCCTAAGCTGACACTGCACTGTAGCATTAACCAGAACATCCAAGTTGTTACTTAATCTTCTTTGGTTAATTCATGGTTCAACTGCCCCTTCAACTAAATGTCATTGAGCTTACAGTATAGTGTCAAAGAACTGGAGGAAACACTAAAGATTACATTTTCACTTCACTTGTCATGTGTACATCAACACATACAATGAAATGCATTGCTTGTGTCAATGATCAACACACCCAAGGATGTGCTGGGGGCAGCCCACAAATGTCACCATGTTTCCAGCACTGACGTAGCATGCTCACAACTCTCTAATCCTAACCTGTACGCCTTTGGAAGATGTAGGAGGAAATTAAAGAACCCGGAGGAAACCCACGTGGTCATGGGGAGATCATACAACGTCCTTACAGACAGCAGCAGGAATTGGTGATCGCTGGCGCCGTCAAACATCTTAATCAATACTTAAGCTATAAGTAATGCTCCAGAATGAATCTGGACTACATAGAATTTGGTTGGGGAACTTTCTCCAAGAGACTATTTATTACAATGTACTACATTCCAGAGGGTAGATCACTCAAGTGCATTCTTTCCTTTCAGGTCTACTTCTTTTCCTAGAGCTAAATCCAGATTTGAGGCTCGTCAAAACTGGATTCATCTATAATAGATCACGCTTGTCAAGGAAAATAGCTGAAATAATAATAATGGAAGAAGCTCAAATCAATATGTAGACAGTCCAACAACAGGAGGGGCCATACTGGTATGGGGAGAGGAGCCTTGCCACCCGACTGATCCAATAATTGACTCGAGAAGACCGAATTTTCTCTTACCACTTTCACTTTGAATGTCCAATTGCATTGGCATTCAGAGAACTTTTTGCAAAGAATAAAGAACAGAGCTGGGAGAGAGAATGACCTGGATTAGAAAGTAGGATAGCAGATAAAACACAAAATAATCTGCAGATGCTGGAGTCAAAGCAACACTCACAACACGCTGGAGGAACTCAGCAGGTCGGGCAGCATCCTTGGAAACAATGAGTCGACATTTCCGGCCGCAACCTGACGAAGGGTTCCGGCCCGAAACGTTGACTGTTCGTTTCCATGGATGCTGCCCGACCTGCTGAGTTCCTCCAGCATGTTGTGAGTGTAGCAGATAAAACTGTTTTGTAGCTGCACCTGGGATGGTATGATTCCTTAACAGCTGTCAGTCTGTGTTTAGAATCAGAATCAGGTTTAGTATCACGGATAAATGTCACAACATTTGTTGTTTTGAGGTGGCAGGACAGTGCAATACATAAAAAAAACTACAAATTACAATAAGATAGATATAGAATGTAATCAGTAGTGCAAAAAGAGGAAAAATACTTAAGTAGTGATCATGGGTTCGTCCAATGTCTGTTCAAAAATCTGATGGCAGAGAGAAAAATGCTGCTCTTAAAATACTGAGTGTGTATCTTCATGCTTCTGTACCTGCTCTCTAATGGCAGCAATGAGAAGAAAACAGCACTAAGGTTATGGTTCTATTGGGAAAGATAGGATCTACTTAACAACATAAAAGAAAGTATTCCAATCCAAAAAGTACAAGGGATGTAAACCATAGCAATGCTAATATTTGTGAATGAGAATAGTTTATCTATGCTATTGGATTACACGTATTCTAAGTACCTGGGTCTGGAGCATCTGGTTGAAGACTTGGGAAGTCATTGTCAAAAACGAAAGTACTTTCATATATTGGGTTCACCTTTGGAAAATGAAACAAAAAAAAATCTTTACATGAACCAGGACATGTTTCATTAAGATTATCAACTTTATAGCGCACTCTTATTTTAGAAAGGAAGTTCAAAACAATCAATTGATATGATGGATATAATGGACAGCAATCAGAATACAACAAAATGTTTGATAATTATAGTTAGTTTGATTTCTGTAGCCACTCCACATTTTAAACATAGAACATAGAATAGTACAGTACACTACAGGCCCTTCAACCCTCAATGTTATGCTGACCCTCAAACCTGGCCTCCCATATAAGCCCCCACCTTAAATTCCTCCATATACCTGTCTAGTAGTCTCTTAAACTTCACTAGTGTATCTGCCTCCACCACTGACTCAGGCAGTGCATTCCACACACCAACCACACTCTGAGTAAAAAACCTTCCTCTAATATCCCCCTTGAACTTCCCACCCCTTACCTTAAAGCCACGTCCTCTTGTATTGAGCAGTGGTGCCCTGGGGAAGAGGCACTGGCTATCCACTCTATCTATTCCTCTTATTATCTTGTACACCTCTATCATGTCTCCTCTCATCCTCCTTCTCTCCAAAGAGTAAAGCCCTAGCTCCCTTAATCTCTGATCATAATACATACTCTCTAAACCAGGCAGCATCCTGGTAAATCTCCTCTGTACCCTTTCCAATGCTTCCACATCCTTCCTATAGTGAGCTGACCGTAACTGGACACAGTACTCAAAGTGTGGCCTAACCAGAGTTTTATAGAGCTGCATCATTACATCGCGACTCTTAAACTCTATCCCTTGACTTACGAAAGCTAACACCCCATAAGCTTTCTTAAATACCCTATCCACCTGTGAGGCAACTTTCAGGGATCTGTGGACATGTACCCCTAGATCCCTCTGCTCCTCCACACTACCAAGTATCCTGCCATTTGCTTTGTACTCTGCCTTGGAGTTTGTCCTTCCAAAGTGTACCACCTGACACTTCTCTGGGTTGAACTCCATCTGCCACTTCTCAACTCACTTCTGCATCCTATCAATGTCTCTCTGCAATCTTCGACAATCCTCTACACTATCTACAACACCACCAACCTTTGTGTCGTCTGCAAACTTGCCAACCCACCCTTCTACCCCCACATCCTGGTAGTTAATAAAAATCACGAAAAGTAGAGGTCCCAGAACAGATCCTTGTGGGACACCACTAGTCACAATCCTCCAATCTGAATGTACTCCCTCCACCACGACCCTCTGCCTTCTGCAGGCAAGCCAATTCTGAATCCACCCGGCCAAACTTCCCTGGATCCCATGCCTTCTGACTTTCTGAATAAGCCTACTGTGTGGAACCTTGTCAAATGCCTTACTAAAATCCATATAGATCACACCAACTGCACTACCCTCATCCATATGCCTGGTCACCTCCTCAAAGAGCTTGTTAGACATGATCTGCCCTTCACAAAGCCATGCTGACTGTCCCTGATCAGACCATGATTCTCTAAATGCCCCGAGATACTATTTCTAAGAATCTTTTCCAACAGTTTTCCCACCACAGACGTTAAGACTCACTGGTCTATAATTACCCGGACTATCCCTACTACCTTTTTTGAACAAGGGGACAATATTCGCCTCCCTCCAATCCTC
This sequence comes from Mobula hypostoma, assembly GCF_963921235.1. Taxonomy (NCBI): domain Eukaryota; kingdom Metazoa; phylum Chordata; class Chondrichthyes; order Myliobatiformes; family Myliobatidae; genus Mobula; species Mobula hypostoma. Next base: position 26,431,218 of record NC_086099.1, on the reverse strand, counting down.
CGGTACCATTCCCGTGGACAACGAGGACATAAAGATCCTAGCCAGAGGCTCAGCAGTCTCTTCCCTCGCCTCGTGGAGCAGCCTGGGTAATATTCCGTCAGGCCCCGGGGACTTACCCGTCCTAATGTATTTTAACAACTCCAACACCTCCTCTCCCTTAATATCAACATGCTCCAGAACATCAACCTCACTCACATTGTCCTCATCATCATCAAGTTCCCTCTCATTGGTGAATACCGAAGAGAAGTATTCATTGAGGACCTCGCTCACTTCCACAGCCTCCAGGCACATCTTCCCACCTTTATCTCTAATCGACCCTACCTTCACTCCTGTCATCCTTTTTTTCTTCACATAATTGAAGAATGCCTTGGGGTTTTCCTTTACCCTACTTGCCAAGGCCTTCTCATGCTCCCTTCTTGCTCTCCTCAGCCCCTTCTTAAGACCCATCTGATCCTTGCTTCCTAAACCTCATGTGCTGCCTTCTTCCTCCTGACTAGACTTTCCACCTCACTTGTCACCCATGGTTCCTTCACCTTACCATTCTTTATCTTCCTCACCAGGACAAATTTTTAAGCATAATTAAATAGGAGGTAATTTTTTGGTAGTATGTTTTCAAGCCGATTGAGCGATCTGGTGCCCTGTTGTTTCTGAGTATTCAGTGAGCAGCACGGCCTCAATGACAGTTCTTGCCCGATATCTATCTGTCTACCCATCTCTCTCTCGCTCTCTCTTGATTCTGTTGGAGGGTGGTGCCAGAGTCCTGGGTATTGGGCAAGGTTTAATTAACACGAGTTGTAGATTGGATTCTGTTGTTCTTTTTTGTTGCTATTTTGGGTGATTTTGATCAGGGTGGTCTTTGGAAAATGAACAACACATCGCTAAGTTGAACTAGAACTGAGCAGAACTGAAAATGCCTGGACTCTTTTCGATTTTGTGTTTCATATTCTGTGTTTCCGCAATTCGTTTTTCTTTTTGCACTTGGAACGGGTTATGTTTTTCTTTGAACAGGTTCCATGATTTCTTTGATTCGCAGCTGTCTGTGGGAAGATAAATCTCAAGGGTTGTATACTGCATACATACTTTGATAATAAAATGTACTTTGAATCTTTGAACAAAAGTACAAATTGATCTGAGATTTAGCCTAAATGACTTCCATCACACTGGTTTCAATCTGCCATTACAAATCTATGCCCTACCTCTCCATTTGCCCTCGTTGCTCCAGGACACAGAGGATTAGTTGGATCATGACGTGGAATGTTCACCTCTGCTGGTTTCTCAACCTGCCCTTTCCATGGCCGCTTCATCCGGTGAGCGGAGACCAGGACCCACTCATCACGGAGAGGGTTGTAGCGGATATGCTGGTGTTCTGGTTTCAGAATAAAAATTAAAAGAGTTGTAAGAATAGCAGCAACCAAACTCATCGATAATTTACTGCCAAAATTAAAACCTACTGATGGCCAACAAAAATATAATCTGAATAGTATTATTCTCATCTTTTTGTTGCAAGTTTCTAAACAATGTATTTAATTCTTGCTCTTAACATTCTTCAACCTTTTTTATCCCAACTGTTTTATCTCATGTGCTACATGCAAGGTCAGAGGAAACCTTTTTTTTAAAAAAAATCTGCTGGACTTTGCTACTTCAGTACCTAAACTTCAGACTCTTTCTTTGGTTTCATTTCTAAGATTAATTTCAACTGTTCACATTTAGCTGTAGACTTTGCTACAACTTTAATTGTCTCCTTGTCCCTCAGATCTTCCTTAAGGGTACCAGCTATAATAACAGCAAGACCGCACTACAACATTATCAAGCAAATGAAGACAGAAAATGCTGGAAATACTCATCAAGACAGTCAAGAGAGAAACAGGTCATCAGCATGAAACTTATAACTGTTTTGCTCACCGAGGCTTTTGGTCTGAATACAGTAGATTCTGTAATTAGGACAAAAGAATGCAAGACATTGGAGAAAAATTAGGCCACTTGGCCCATCAAGTCTGCTTCACAACTCCATCATGACTGACCTATTAGAAATCCTGCCTCATTTCAGTTCTAAATAGACATCCCTTATTCTGAGGTTGTGCCCTCTGGTCCATGACTCACGCACTATAGGAACCATCTTCTCTACATCTACTCTGTCTAGGCCTTTCAGTATTGAATAGGTTTCAATGAGATCCCTCTTCATCCTTCCAAACTCCAGAGAGTGCACCCTTAGAGCCAGCAAACACTCCTCACATAATAATCCTTTTATTCCTGGAATCATTCCTGTGAACCTCCTCTAGCCCCTCTTCTGAAAAGAAGCCAACCTGGCAGCCAATCTGGATTGGCTCCTTCATTCCCATTCTTACATTGTGATCTAACTTGTTCTGTACTTCCTTTAAGTACACAATTTGCTACTCAGTTAAACACAGTTCATTTTTTTTTTAGAAACTATTTCCATGAAACTTTGGCTAACTGGGTTAAAATATACTGGTCCCAATTATCTGGAATCCAGATATTCCAGATTTCCAGCATCTGTTGTACTTTGATTTTGGATTCTTGAACAAAATCTGACATTGAGATACTTACAAAGATAAGAAAGAAGTGCGGTAAAACCTTCAGGAGGTACACAAAATTGAACATTTTAGGAAAGGAATTTCAAAGCTTAAGATAAATAAGTAACATGTTAGAATCTGGGTGCACGGTCAAATAGGGTGCCAAGATTGGGATTTGGTTTCAAACAGAGGCCATGGAGAGTCAGGGAATCTTTGCTAGCAAACCGAGTTCGTGGCTTTGGTTTTCCAAATAAAATGGATGGAAGGATTTTGGATCAAGCAAACAGCTTAGAGGTGGTGGATGGATGAAGAGAAGCTGCAGTAAATGTTGAGTTCTGTTCATTTAGGACTATGTAAGTATTTAGCAGGCATGCACACTTTCCCTGTTACGCATGCGTGTGCCAGAGGAAAAAGGGATGAAAGGGTGGCGGCCCTTATGTCTTGAACTGAGCTGCTGTAAGTACAGCTGTTTAAAGAAAATGTGTCATTGTTGTTTGGGTGTTAACAGTGTAGTAGAGGATGGTTTTCAATTACAGGATCCCACTGGCATTTGACAAGAGCAAGTCTTTACGAAAGCTGGTAAAAATGAAAGTGGAATATGGACTCGTGCTACAGAACTGGAGAAGAAGCAGCAAGCCTTGGCTGGTCCGTTTTCGCTTTGAGAAAAAGCAAGAGAGACCACAATGGGAATTTCAGTGGAAGACTTGAACCAAGATGACAGTCTGAATAGGCTAATAAATACGGGTAACTTTTTTTTTTGAAGGAAGAAAAGGATCAGATGTATGAGGCATGTTCAGACTTTGAGAAAATTTACAGAGACAATTCTAAAAATATGGCTGACTATGTTATTGATTTTGAACAGAAGTACAGTCGCATGAGTAAACACAAAATGGAACTTCCTGATGCTGTATTAGCTTTTAAATTGCTGGATACTGCATGCCTAGACATAAAGGACAAAGAGCTAGAGTTAACTGCATAACCAGAACTTACACTTGCATCTATGAAATCATCACTGAAGAGGATTTCTGGAGAAATGGCTGCAAAGACAACAGTCTGAATTAGTTTGAAACAGGAAATGGCATACTACACTGAGCAATGTAGCAAGCCTAAATCCCAGAGTGACTAGGCAAGGGTACTATTACCTGGCATAAGTCTAATAAACAAATCCGGTAGGAGATCAAAATATGCAGTATGTCAAAGTATTTACCACTGGTCAAGAAACTGTCCGTACAGAACCGAACAAGCTAGGCTAACTGATGAAAATAACCAGCTCTGCACATTATTGTGTGACCATTCTAGGTTAAAGACATTACTGAGAATCAATGTGAAAATGAGGTACTAACTGTCACACAAAACATGACCACAGATGAGAAATGCAAAGTGTTTTTCAAACTTCACAGTTTGGACACGCTTCAATTGATAGACTTCAGAAACTGCTTGAGGAAACAAAGCTGCAGATTATTTTTCCATTCTAAAGCAAATAATTGACAGCAGTGAGACATATCAAAAGTTTGGAAGGCCCACGCCCAACACTGTGGTTGATCTGCTCCTATCATCTAAATACAATGAAACAGTAGCTGTAGGCCTTCATGAACTGGAGCAAGGAGTGTGGTATCTCCACATCACTGATGAGTTCAGAGATAATGAAAACTCTTGGATAGGTGTGCATGGCCCACCACGGAGAGTATTCAATGATAATGGTGGTCAATCCAATAGTGATGAATTCAAAGATGTGGCAGAAAAAGGCTGACTTTGAGGCGGTGCGAAAGGATTTAGAAGGAGTGGATTGGGACAATCTGTTTTATGGGAAGGATATAATAGAGAAATGGAGGTCATTTAAAGGTGAAATTTTGAGGGTTCAGAATCTTTACGTCCCTGTTAGGTTGAAAGGAAAGGTTAAAAGTTTGAGGGAGCCATGGTTTTTAAGGGATATTTGAAACTTGGTTTGGAAAAAGAGAGTGATCTTCAATAAATATAGGTAGCTTGGAGTTAATGAGGTACTCAAGGAATATACAGAATGTAAAAAGAATCTTAAGAAATTAGAAAAGCTAAAAGAAGTTACGAGGCTGCTTCAGCAAGTAAGGTGAAAATAAATCCAAAGGGTTTCTACAGTTATGTTAGTGGCAAAAGGATAGTGAGAGATAAACTTGGTCCCTTGGAAAATCAGAGTGGACGGCTATGTGCGGAGCCAAAAGAGATGGGGGAGATTTTGAACAATTTCTTTCCTTCAGTATTCACTAAGGAGAAGGATATTGAATTGTGTAAGATAAAGGAAACAAGGGTAGTTATGGAAAGCATGACAATTAAAGAAGCGTAAGTACTGGCGCTTTTAAGGAATATAAAAGTGGATAAATCTTCGGGTCCGGACAAGATATTCCCTAGGACCTTGAGGGAAGTCAGTGTAGAAATAGCAGGGGCTCTGACAGAAATATTTCAAATGTCATTAGAAATGGGGATGGTGCCGGAGGATTGGCGTATTGCTCATGTTGTTCCATTGTTTAAAAAGGGTTCTAAGAGTAAACCTGGCAATTATCAGCCTGTGAGTTTGACATCAGTGGTGGGTAAATTGATGGAAAGTATTCTTAGAGATGGTATATATAATCATCTGGATAGACAGATTCTGATTAGGAACAGTCAACATGGATTTGTGCATGGAAATTCATGTTTAACAAATCTTATTGAATTTTTTGATGAGGTTACTAAGAAAGTTAACGAGGGTAAAGCGGTGGATGTTGTCTACCTGGACTTCAGTAAGGCCTTTGACAAGGTTCCACACGGAAGGTTAGTTAGGAAGGTTCAATCGTTAGGCATTAATATCGAAGTAGTAAAATGGATTCAGCAGTGGATAGATGGGAGACGCCAGAGAGTAGTGGTGGATAACTGTGTGTCAGATTGGAGGACGGTGTGTAGCGGTGTGCCTCAGGGATCTGTACTGGGTGCAATTTTGTTTGTCATATATATTAATGATCTGGATGATGGGGTGGTAAATTGGATTAGCAAGTATGCAAATGATACTAAGATAGGTGGCGTTGTGGATGATGAGGTAGGTTTTCAAAGCTTGCTAAGAGATTTAGGACAGTTAGAAGAGTGGGCTGAAAGATGGCAGATGCAGTTTACTGCTGAAAAATGTGAGGTGCTACATTTTGGTAGGACCAATCAAAATAGGACATACATGGTAAATGGTAGGGCATTGCAGAATGCTGTAGAACAGAGGGATCTAGGAATAATGGTGCATAGTTCCCTGAAGTGGAATCTCAGGTGGATAGGGTGGTGAAGAAAGCTTTTGGTATGCTGGCCTTTATTAATCAGAGCATTGAGTATAGGAGTTGGGATGTAATGTTGAAATTGAATAGGGCATTGGTAAGGCCAAATTTGGAGTATTGTGTACAGTTCTGGTCACTGAATTATAGGAAAGATGTCAATAAAATTGAGAGTGTACAGAGGAGGTTTACTAAAATGTTGCCTGGGTTTCATCTCCTAAGTTACAGAGAAAGGTTGAACAAGTTAGGTCTTTATTCTTTGGAGTGTAGAAGGTTGAGGGGGGACTTGATAGAGGTGTTTAAAATTATGAGGGGGATAGATAGAGTTGACGTGGATAGGCTTTTTCCATTGAGAGTGGGGAAGACTCAAACAAGAGGACATGGGTTGAGAATTAGAGGACAAAAGTTTAGGGGTATCATGAGGGGGAACTTCTTTACTCAGACAGTGGTAGCTGTGTGGAACGAGCTTCCAGCAGAAGTGGTTGAGGCAGGTTCGATGTTGTCGTTTAAAGTTAAATTGGATAGATATATGGATAGGAAAGGAATAGAGGGTTATGGGCTGAGTTCAGGTCGGTGGGACTAGGTGAGAGTAAGAGTTCGGAATGGACTAGAAGGGCCGAGATGGCCTGTTTCCGTGCTGTAATTGTTATATGGTTATATGAATAAAAGGTTAACATTGGAACAAAGACAACAGTGGCATACAGTCTTTGGAGGAATGCAATCCTGGAGTGACACAATCAAACACTTACTGAAATAATAGAAACAGAAAACCTACAGCACAATACAGGGCCTTCAACCTACAAAGCTGTGCCAAACATCTTACCTTAGAAATTACCTAGCGATACCCATAGCCCTCTATTTTTCTGAGCTGCATGTACCTATCCGGGAGTCTCTTAAAAGACCCTATCATATCTGCCTCCACCACTGTCACCAGCAGCCCATTCCACGTACTCACCACTCTCTGCGTAAAAAACCTACCCCTGACATCCCCTCTGTACCTACTTGCAAGCACCTTAAGACTGTGCCCTCTGGTGCTAGCCACTTCAGCCCTGGGAAAAAGCCTCTGGCTATCCACATGATCAATGCCTCTCATCATCTTATACACCTCTATCAGCTCACCTCTCATCCTCCGTCACTCCAAGGAAAAAAAGACGAGTTCGCTCAACCTATTCTCATCAGGCATGCTACCCAATCCAGGCAACATCCTTGTAAATCTCTTCTGCACCCTTTCTATGATTTCCACATCCTTCCTGTAGTGAGGTGACCAGAACTGAGCACAGTACTCCAAGTGGGGTCTGACCAGGGTCCAATATAGCTGCAACATTACCTCTCGGCTCCTAAACTCAATTCCACGATTGATGAAGGCCAATGCACTGTATGCCTTCTTCACCACAGAGTCAACCTGCGCAGCTGCTTTGAACATCCTATGGACTCGGACCCCAAGATCCTTCTGATCCGCCACGCTGCCAAGAGTCTTACCATTAATAGTATATTCTGTCAACATATTTGACCTACCAAAATGAACAACCTCACACTTACCTGGGTTGAACTTCATCTGCCACTTCTCAGCCCAGTTTTGCATCCCATCAATGTCCCACTGTAACCTCTAACAACCCTCCACACTATCCAAAACAACTCCAACCTCTGTGTCATCAGCAAATTTACTAACCCATCCCTCCACTTCCTCATCCAGGTCATTTATAAAAATCACAAACAGCTGGGATCCAAGAACAGATCCCTGAGGCACACCACTGGTCACCGACCTCCATGCAGAATATGACCCGTTTACAACCACTCTTTGCCTTCTGTGGGCAAACCAGTTCTGGATCCACAAAGCAATGTCCCCTTGGATCCCATGCCTCCTTACTTTCTCAATAAACCTTGTATGGGGTACCTTATCAAATTCCTTGCTAAAATCCATTTGCACTATATCTACTGCTCTATCTTCATCAATGTATTTAGTCACATCCTCAAAAAATTCAATCCGGCTCGTAAGGCATGACCTGCCTTTCACAAAGCCATGCTGACTACTCCTAATCAAATTATGTCTCTCCAAATGTTCATAAATCCTGCCTCTCAGGATCTTCTCCATCAACTTACCAACCACTGAAATAAGATTCACTGGTCTATAATTTCCTGGGCTATCTCTACTCCCTTTCTTGAATAATGGAACAACATCCGCAACCCTCCAATCCTCTGGAACCTCTCTCATCCCCATTGATGATGCAAAGATCATTGCCAGAGGCTCAGCAATCTTTTGCCTTGCCTCCTACAGTAGCCCAGGGTATATCTCATCCTGTCCTGGTGACTTAACCAACTTGATGCTTTCCAAAAGCTCCAGCACATCCTCTTTCTTAATATCTACATGCTTAAGCTCTTCAGTCTGCTGTAAGATCTGTTTCCATAGTGAATATTGAAGCAAAGTACTCATTAAGTACCTTTGCTATCTCCTCCAGTTCCATACACACTTTTCCACTGTCACACTTGATTGGTCCTATTCTCTTACACCTTATCCTCTTGCTCTTCACATACTTGTAGAATGCTTGGGGTTTTCCTTAATCCTGTCCGCCAAGGCCTTCTCATGGCCCCTTCTGGCTCTCCTAATGACTTTAAGCCCCTTCCTGCTAGCCTGATAATCTTCTAGACCCCTATCATTACCTAGTTTTTTGAACCTTTCATAAGCTCTTTTTTTCTTCTTGACTAGATTTACAACAGCCTTTGTACACCATAGTTCCTGTACCATAGAAACAAAAAACATAGAAAACCTACAGCACAATACAGGCCCTTCAGCCCACAAAGCTGTGCCAAACATATCCCTACCTTAGAAATTACTAGGGTTATCCATAGCCCTCTATTTTTCTAAGCTCCATGTACCTATCCAAAGACTCTATCGTACCCGCCTCCACCACCATTGCCGGCAGCTCATTCCATGCACTCACCACTGAGTAAATATCCCTGAACATCTGCCACATTTCTTCCATACATTTCCCTGAGATCATCTGTTCCCAATTTATGCTTCCAAGTTCTTGCCTGATTGCCTCATATTTCCCCTTACTCCAATTAAACCCTTTCCTAACTTGTCTATTCCTATCCCTCTCCAATACTATGGTAAAGGAGACAGAATTGTGATCACTATCTCCAAAATGACCAGGTTTATTTCCCAATACCAGATCAAGTACAGCATCTCCTCTTGTAGGCTTATCTGCATATTGTGTCAGGAAACCTTCTTGAACACACCTATCAAACACCATCCCATTTAAACCCCTCGCTCTAGGGACATGCCAAAATTTCCCAGCACAACAACCCTGTTATTATTACACCTTTCCAGAATCTGTCTCCCTATCTGCTCCTCGATGTCCCTGTTATTATTGTGTGGTCTATAAAAAACACCCAGTAGAGTTATTGACCCCTTCCTGTTCCTAACTTCCACACACAGAGACTCCATAGACAATCCCTCCATGTCTTGCTCCTTTTCTGCAGCTGTGACACGATCTCTGATCAACAGTGCCCCACCCCAACTCTTTTGCCTTCCTCCCTGTCCTTTTTGAAACATCTAAAGCCTGGCACTTGAAGTAACCATTCCCGCCCCTGAGCCATCCAAGTCTCTGTAAGGGCCACAACATCATAGCTCCAAGTACTGATCCATGCTCTAAGCTCATCCACTTTGTTCATAATACTCCTTGCATTAAAAGAGACACCTCAAACTATCGGTCTGAGCACATCCTTTCTCGATCACCTGCCTATCCTCCCTCTCACACTGTCTACCATCTTTCTGTATTTGTGAGCCAACCGCCTCTTCCTCCGTCTCTTCAGTTTGGTTCCCAACCCCCAGCAATCCTAATTTCAACTCTCCCCAATAGCCTTAGAAAACCTCCCCGCCAGGATATCAGTCCCCCTGGGATTCAAGTGCAACTCGTCCTTTTTGTACAGGTTACTCCTGCCCCAACAGGTCCTGTTGTGTATGTGGCCATTTACACAACAATATCATTAATAAAAACGCTGGAGACTGGAGCCAAGTTAACAGGGGCTTTTTACTTATAGAACCCAAACTGAACACATATACACAGATCAATACGCACCCAATAGCGCATGCTCAATAACGTGTTACGACGACATAAAATAGTCCCATATTATACAGTAGGCTATATGGTACACTCCTCCCCTTTTATTTAAAAAATATCAACTTTTTTTTACGCTAATTACTGTACTTGTACCCTTAATATACGAACGCCCACCCACTGTTTAATTAGTAACTTAATCATATGAAATTGTAACAATGTAATAATAATTATAACTCAAGTCTTTTGGGGGGGGGTCTTCTCTGCCCCTCTGGGTAATGTCCATCAATAAACTTGTTTGTTTTAATACAGATTTCCATATAAAAGCCATGAAAAGTTGACCTCTGAGCATAGGGAGTTTCCATGGCCTGCTTCAAAGGTGACTCGCCACCAACAAAAGAAGTGGTTGGTGATCTGCTGTCTCTACTAGTTATTCAAAAGTTGGGCAATCCCATGACTCACAGAAAGATCAGTACTTTACCAGTAATCTTTCACCATTTAGTGCAGCAGTTGATTGAAATCCTGTTGTTCGTTCCTCTTTGTAAGCTGCTGCTAAAGTACAGTTTTGCAGACGTTAAAGATTACCTGCAGTGCTGTCTGTCTGGCTCAAGAAGAATTCCTTCAGATGCACGGTCAGCACAAGTGTGAAACTACTGCACAACCACAGAAACCTTACAACTTGTTGCCAGAATTCGCCTGTTTTGATGCTGTTTCCCAATTTCTTTGTGAAAAACAAGACACATAGACTGAGGATTCCAAAATATGTACATGCAAAAGAAACTTTCTCGCAAAGGATTAAATGCATGATTCTCAATGGAGGAAAAAAATTGGATCAAGATTTACCTTGTGCGAAAGCTGTTCTGTTTGAATGGAATTGATTTTGTCCTCTGTTAAGTTTACCTTCTTTCCCAGCAACCTGGTTTTCAATTATTTCACCACCCTCAGTAATTTCTCCCTGAGGCTGGTTGCTATATCGTGGGTGGCGACCATAGCGACGATGAACAAAGTAAGGTGGATAACACTGTCTTCTGTAAGGAGGGCAATGTCGCTGATTTTGATAATCTCGGTTTTCTCCATCTGTTGCTGTCTTTGCTCCATCTCCTTTCTCTCCACCTTCAATGTTCTGTTGGTAATTACGGCAGTGAGGGTTGTAGCGACAATAATGATTTCTGTCCGCAGCATATCGGCTTCCTTGGACTGGAACTCCTCCAGGACCAGTTACGTTTGCTGCTTCAGCACCCTTTTCGCCTTCCACTACATCGAACTCCACAGTTTCACCATGTACAATACCGCAGAGGTATTTCCATGGGTTATTCTTTTTTATAGCAGTCTGATATACAAACACATCTTCCTTTGTATCATTCTTGTTGATGAATCCATATCCATTTTGTACGTTGAACCACTTTACTGTTCCAAGAACCTTTGTTGTGATGACTTTCTTCCCCCGGGGGATTTGGGTTTGTCTGGCTGTTGCTGCTCCGTCTTGGCCTCGCTCCTGGTGTTGACAGGCTGCGTGAGGTGGTTGCGGCTCGGGCCGGTCTGAGGTGGGGACTCCGGCACTCTCTCCGCTTCTTTGTTCTCTCTAATATAATTCCTTTCTACTTTTTCTGTCTCCAGTTGCAGAAAAAGCTCTGCATTTCGTATTCCTTGCTTGCATTGTTGATCTAGTTTCTTCATCCTTTTCTGATACTCCTGCAAAGTGACTTCCTGTAACTGCTGTAGCTGTCTTTTGAGAGATGTCAATTTCTCCTGGTACATCTGCTCTTTTACTTCCAGGTAGTCTTCATCATCCTGCTTATTGGCAATATCTGTCTTCCTGCCAACGCTGTCTAGCTCCTCCTCGTCGGTGAAATAGTCGACAATGGGTGAGAGGAGAGCTGCTGACATCTTCCCCACCGAGCTGCCCTCCTTTGTTGACACATCTAGTGCCTTGATGGTGTGCCAATCCAACCGGATTTTCCTGAGCCGTTCACGACCCAGCAACAGTGGTCCTCCATTTTCCAGTACACAGAGTTTCAGCTGTTGTGTTTTGTCCCCGTAGGCCACTGTCACTTTAATTTTACCTTTGGGACGCACTTTCTGTCCTGTGCAAGTCTTTAGCAGTAGTTTAGTTCGTTTCAGAGGTATGTGAGAAAACAGTCGTTTGTAGTCGTGTACAGAGATCACTTAAGGCTGAGCCTGTATCCAACTCCATTTTCAGTCTCATGCCTGCCACTTGTGGAGTGATCCTTATTACTCTTCAATCATCTGTCTCTTTCATGCTCTGAAGTTGCAGACAAGACAATTCACTTTCGTCTGAGTCGTTTTCATCAGAACTGCCTTCTTTCATTTTGTGTATCTTGTTGTACTTTCCTTCCTGGGGCTTCTTGTTTCTCTGTATTTTGCCCTTTTTCTGCTGTTTACTAGCTTTGCATACTCTGCCAGTGTGGCCCTGTTTGCCACAGTTCCTGCATTCCTTGTCTTTAAACCAACAGTCGCCAGGGTCATGTGACCTGTTCCCACAACAGTAACATTACTTTCCTTCATTTCTGTACAACATGTTCCCACAACGGTCACATTTCTTTCCTTCATTTCTGCTCAGTGACATTTTATTTGTGGCATATTCCAAAGATTTTTGTTGCATCTCTGCAGCACCTCGTGCGGCTGATTCTAATGATATTGAGATGTTTAGCGCTTTCTCGATTGTAAGGTCTTTTTCACACAGGAGCTTCTTCTGTGTGGTTTCACAGTACATGCCACACACTAACCTATCCCTCAATGCGTCTGATAGATCCACTCCAAATTGACAATGTTCTGATAATTTGCGCAATTCAGCACAATATTCAGAAATGCTTTCATTTTTGCTCTTTCAGCAATGACCAGTGGTTGGGGGTTTAAATGCTGTTGGAGAGTGTCTACTATTTGCTTGAACGTTTTGTCAGCTGGCTTGTCAGGGGTTAACAAGCTCCGTAGCAGGCCGTATGTTTTTGCGCCCATTACACTAAGGGTACGTCCACACTGCGCCAGATAATTTTGAAAATGCCGGTTTTGAGTAAAAACAACAGGCGTACACACTAAGCGTTTTTCAAAATATCTCTGTCCACACTAACATGGATATTTGGGCGAATCTCCTCTACTGGGCATGCATAGGACACACAGAAAACAAGCGAAGAGGAAACGTATACCCAGTGCACGTTTGTCCAGTTACAGAGTAGAAAAACTTAAAAGGAATTGCTCTTGGCTCTTGCACAGGAGGACTTAAGACTATATAAAAAAACAAATACTGGAGCGTATGGAGGCAACCGACAGGGAGTTCACAGACGGTATGATCCGGCTGATGACCAACATTGAAAAACTGACTAACTGTTGCATTATTAAAGCACCTTGTTAAATGTAGAAAACATGTCTGCATCAATGTTATCTTGTATTTCCATACAATGTTACATTAGGCTGTTACACATCTATTGTCAGAGAAGTACTTGCATAAATAGGTAAACCACCTTCATACAAGCAAGGACAGAAAACAGGGCAAAGTGAGTATACTTATTTATTCAGTAAGCTATGGGTCAAAGTATTTGCTGAGTACATTTCTAACTCTTCTGGCTTCAGTCTCATTGCTCTGTTCTGAAATTGTTAGGTTCTGCGAAGCGCAGAATCAAATATCGCTGTGATGATTGTACACTCTAGTACCAATTGTTTGGTGACAATAAAGTAGCAATAATAATAAGTAGAAAATAATAAAATGCCGGGCTGCCGCCACCTGTTCCGGCACGTCATGACAGTGGTTTTAAAAAGCTCCAGTTACCCCGTATACACTGCAACGGATATTAGGCATTTTCAGATTTATACACTCTGGAGACTGTTTCTGAAAATCTCCATTTTCGGGGGATGAAAACGCTGTTTTAGTGTGGACAGAGGGTCAAAACGAAGAGAAAAAGCTTTGTTTTCAAAATTATCCGGTGTAGTGTGGACGTAGCCTAAGTAAGATGCTAACTTTCTTTCCTTCATTAACACTGTTAGCATCACATTATAACTCTATTCTTTCGATATAAATTGCCCAGTCTTCAATGCCACTATCAAATGCTGTAATGGTTCCAATTAACGCCATCCTTGTTATGTTAATTTAGCCTTGGTCCCTTGCTAATTAGCCCTGGTTCCTTGTTTTCTTTTTGACTCACGTGAGCCTTTTCCCCCTAGTGTCGCGAGTGTACTCTGCCTAGATGCGTATGTTGCTCCTTTTTTCCCCCTTCCCTTCTGGGGCAGGCAGACCCTCAGCCCCTGGGGTCAGCGCTGGCCTTGGTCTCTCGGTCTCCTGACGTGCTGTCGTTCCGACAGTGTCTCCGATTCCTTTCAGACTGCCACGGCCTCGCTCTTCTTTCGACTGCCGTTATCAATTAAAACATGGCGTTCAGATACGATGTAGGTTCATTAACCTCGTCACCAATTTGTTGTGTATGTGGCCATTTACACAACAATATCATTAATGAAAATGCTAGAGACTGGAGCTAAGTTAACAGGGGCTTTTTACTTGCAGAGCCCGAACTGAACACATATATACAGATCGATATGCGCCCAATAGCGCATGCTCAATAACGTGTTACTACTACTACATCCCATATTATACAGTAGGCTATACGGTACAGGTCCCAATGATCAAGAAATCTGAATCCCTGCCTGTTGCTCCAATTCCTCAGCCACGCATTTATCCTCCACCTCCCTCTATTCCCATACTCACTGTCACGTGGCACAGGCAGTTATCCCAAGATGACTGCCTTTGTGGTCCTGCTTCTCAACTTCCTTCCTAACTCCCTGTAGTCTGTTTTCAGGACCTCTTCCCTTTTCCTGCCTATGTCATTGGTACCAGTATATACCACGACCTCTGACTGCTCTCCTTCCCACTTCAGGATAGCATGGATGCGATCAGAATCGCCTGTCTGACCCCCTAACTATAGAGTCCCCTATCACTGCTGCCATCCTCTTCCTTTCCCTTCACTTTTGAGCCACTGGGCCAGACTCTGTGCCAGAGGAGCAACCACTGTTGCTTCCCCCAGGTAAGCCGTCCTCCCCAACAGTACTCAAGCAGGAGTACTTATTGTCAAGGGGTACAGTCACAGGGGTGCACTCTAGCCTCTGACTCCTGCCTTTCCCTCTCCGGACTGATACCCACTTACCTGTCTCCCCAGGCTCCTGTGTGACTACCTGCCTATTGCTCTTCTCTATCACCTCCTCACTTTTCCTGACCAGACAAAAGGTCATCAAGCTGCATCTCCAGTTCCCTAACACGGTCCCTAAGGAGCTGCAGCTCGACGCACCTGACACCAAGCACAGGACACCGGCCTCACACACATTCTTCCTGTCTGTATTCTACACCGGCAACCTACCTCAGCTCAACCTGTTATCGCTGAAGCCCTGTTGAGCCAAAGCCTTCCTACTCTGTCTCCCTCTACTCTGTCGCTCGCTCCTCCGATGCCCGCTTTATAAGGTGTGTCCTTTTAACCTCTTGTCACTGTGCAGTCGTACCACTATCAAACCGCTGAAGAAATAACCATCTCCCTTTAAACTCTTCTCACTTTTCTCACCGGCTGACGTCCACACACTTGCACAGTCATGCCCCGATCAAACCGCTGAAGGTAAAGAAAAGCAATGGCTGTGATTGGATCACAGCTCTGGACAGGGTCCTTATTGTGGAGAATACCACGCGCAATGTACATTGCTATAGCCTATATCAATTGGTGTTCAGCCAGAATCCAAACCTTCCCTCTGTACTGACTGACAATCTCCTCTAGAGGGCCCTACAAGGAGTGACTGGGTTGGGAAACATAATTCAGTACTGGATGTATCAATGAAGGCTTTCACTGAAGCCGAGTGTCCAAAGGGAGTTCAAAGAGCACTGAGGGCACGGCACTGTCCTGCAGACGAGAAATATGAGACAGGGGAAAAAGTGTATTACAAAAGGGCAGACCGTACAGAATGGAAAGGTCCTGGAGTTATCATTGGTCTGGATGGAGTTGTATTCATGAGACACGGAGGTACATACGTGAGAGTGCATCATTCCAGACTACGTAAAGCCCACACTGAAGACCATCAGAACTCCATGGAGAATGATAAAAACAAAAATGAAAAGCACTTTGGCAGTACAGTGTCACATAGCACAGACAAGGATGAGGAGAGTGCTGCTAAGGACCCAACAGAACTGTTCAGCAGTGGCACAGACAGCGTGGAAGAGAGTGCAGCTGGAGACTCAGACTTGCCTGAACAGAAATGATCATAAGTGCAAAGACAACACGGAAGTTTCAGTCTTAAAAGAGGACGAACTGTGAGATTTGTAAACAAAGCAGAAGTCTTAGGATGAGCAAGCAAAGCCACTGGGAAAAACAGAAACAACAGGAATTCTGCAGATGCTGGAAATTCAAGCAACATACATCAAAGTTGCTGGTGAACGCAGCAGGCCAAGCAGCATCTATAGGAAGAGGAGCAGTCGACGTTTCAGGCCGAGACCCTTCGTCGGGAAAAACAGAAGTTGTTTTAACTTGAATTACCTTGAACCAATCACAGTCGCTGGCACTGCAGGGCCAGTCAACATGTCATGAGTAGACAGACATCATATAGAATCAAGTATAGATCAGGCTGGACCATCTGAGAAATGTCGAGATGAAGATGGCCTAGTAACTAAAGAGGTGTCATTTGAATGTGCAAAACAGATTGAAATCAGAAGTTGGAGGAATAATGGAGTGCTTGAGGAAGCCAGAGAGATTGACCAAAAGAGAGTGTCTACAAGATCAGTGTGCACCTTGAAAGAGGCCCCAAGAGGAATTACACTAAAAGCACGCCTGGTGGCTAGAGGTTTTGAGGAACTGAACATAAAAAAACTCAAAAAGACTCACCAACATGTGCATCAGAGTCTCTGACTCTTTCTCTCAGTGATATGTCAAAAGCATTGGCAACCCCACTGCATGGACATAAAATCCACATTCTTACAGGGAATGGAGGTGTCACAAGACAGAAGTGAAGGAACACTGTGGAAGCTCAGTAAGTGTATGTATGGTGTAGCAGATGCATCGCTCTACTGGTATAAAAAGGTCAAGGAAATATGTTGAAAACAGATGGAAAGATGTCACAAGTGAATCCAGCTGTTTTTTAACTGGCAAGATTCAGGATGTCATGTGATTTGAGTACTTGCCTGTTAAGTAGATGACTTCATATGGGGAGGCTCATAAAACTTTGCCACAACAGTGATACCTCAGCTAAAGTCAGCCTTTCAGATTGGGTGCAAGGAACATAGACATCCTTACTGTTGACGGAACAGTACAACTGCACCAAGAAAGCTACATAAGGAATCTTCAGACAATCCACATGGAATCCTCACGTGCCACACAAAAGGAATGCCCCCTCAGGCTATGTCCACATTAGACCGGATAATTTTGAAAACGCCGGTTTCGCGTAAAAACTATAGGCGTCCACACTAGGCGTTTTTGAAAATACCTCCGTCCACATTAAAACGGATTTTGAGTGAATCTCCTCCTACTGGGCATGCACAGGACACACAGAAAACAAGTGAAGAGGAAACGGTACACTTGGTGCGTGTTTGTCCAGAAACATTTCCTACACCCATAGTCTCTTCACCGATGGAAGGGACAACAGCTACAACTAAATGCAATAAGGCTTGTTACTGGGCAAAAGTGAAATTTGCTGTTACCTCATTTGTTTGCCTTTACTTTTGCCATGTCCTTGTGTATTAAACGTGCCATAAAACGAGTTACTGGGCAAAAATGACAATTGCATCTATTGAATGTTTGCACAAGCAATACATTAATAAAGCACCATGTTAAATGTATAAAACATGTCGGTATCAGTGTTATCTTGTAATTCCATACAATGTTACATTAGGATGTTACACATCTATTGTCAGATATTGCTGTTGGAGGTTGCATTCAAGAAAACAGTAAAATACTGCACTGCTGCCACCATTTGTTCCGGCATGTCATGACAGTGTTTTTAAAATTAGCCAGTTACCCCATACACACTACAATAGCCAACCGGCGTTTTCAGATTTACACACTCTGGGGAGTGTTTTAGAAAAGCTCCATTTTCGGGGGAGGAAAACACCGTTTCAGTGTGATGGAGGGTCAAAATGAAGAGAAAAAGCTTCGGTCACGGATTTATCCGTCTAGTGTGGACGCAGCCTTAGTGAAGCTGAAGCTGAACAACTCAGGTCAAAGATAGGTCAGATTCTATGGGTGGCAAGGCAGAGCAACCTGACATCATGTTTGATGCCTGCAACTTGGCATCCAGCACAAAAAAAAATGCCACAGTACAAACTTTAAGAGGCAAACAATATAGTGTGCATAATTCACTCAGAAAAGGTAGTCTTGAAGTTTCAACAGCTTGGAAAAGATAGCTCACTGAGGCTTGTTGTCTTCAGAGATGCCTCACTTGGAAATCTTCCCAAGGGGGACATTTTATTGGACTGATGGGAGAAAAGGGAAGATTTTCACCTCTCTATTGACAATCAAAAAAGGATTCGAAGAGTTGTACAGAGTACACTGGCAGGAGAAACCCTTGCTATGTCTGAAGGTATTGACAATGCTGCTTATCTGGCCACACTCTTTTCTGAGCTTTTCTAGAATAGTCTATAAATAACATGTGTTACAGACAACTACTCTTTGGTTGATGCCATCAAATCCACCAAGTCAGTTAGAGAAGAGGCTTCATCTAAAGATAAGCAGCATCAAAGTACGTGTCCAAGCACAGAAAATTCATTATGTGCTATGGTCAACAGCAAAGGAACAATGAGCTGACTGTCTTACAAAGAAGGGGGTGCCAGCTCTTGTGCTGTTAAAGGCACTTAGTACCTTAAGGATTGTATTAACATCAAAGGTTAGAACTAATTCTCATATCCTAGTGGACATTTGAATTGTCTTTAAATTTTTTTAATTTAATTTTTTAAAAATATAGACATAAAACAAGGTTGGGAGATTGTTGAGTTCTCTTCACTTGGACTATACAAGTATTTAGTAGGCACGCTCACTTTCCCTATTATGCGCATGCACGCCAGAGGAAAAGGGGAAATTTGTGGGACGAAAAGATGGTGGCCCTCATGTATTGAATTGAGAAATTGAAAGTAAAATTGTTTACACAAAAGAAAAACTGGTCTTTACTGATTGGGCATTAACAGTAGGTAGAGTTAAAGCCATCCAAAAGTCAAAGCAAACAAGTACAGGCTGGTATAACACACCAGTAGGAAAATGACTGGAGATAAATGCATCACATGTATTGCAAGCATAAGTTATTTTCATTCTGTTGACACAAAACGTAAATATAGAATCCAATACTATTCTGATTCTTAACTGAGATGTATTAAGGAAGTGAAAAGAAATAGGAGATCAGGGCTAAATTCTCAGGGGGAAAGCGGAGTAGCAAACGTGAAGGAATTAAGCCAGATAGAAGTACATCATGAAATTGGAGAAGGGGGATGAGGCTCCTTGTTGGTGGAAAAATCTAGTTCACATGAATGGATAGTCAAGATTCAAAATTCAAGCGTCAAGATTCAAGTTCACCTATCACAAGAATATGAAAAACATACAGTGAAACACAGGAATGAGACAGCAATTGATAACCCAGTCACATAGCTGGAAGGGGAATTTGATGAGCAAAATTAGCCATCAGCAGGCACACTGAGCAGACAAACCGCCAAGAGTTGGAGGGACAAGCTATGGCTGTTGCTGTAAGGTAGCAGGATCAAATGAAAACACTATGAGGAAGGCAATATGGTCTTGTCCAATACAGAAGTAGACATAGGAAGATAAAGATCACTGACAGATTATGGAAGAGGAAGGATCATACACGGAGAAATTAAAGAAAACATGGTGGAAGAGAAGAAAGGGGCTTTTGAAGATAACAGAAAAGGAGTTGTTGGATCGGCTAGAAATTGGGGAAAATAGGACCCTGGTTCAGAATGTCTGAACAAAATACTAAGCCACAGGTGAATAGGAACCGGGCAGTGAGAGCTAAACAGGCATATCTGTAACACCAGGATCAGATCCTACCCAACCTGCTGGCATAATACAAAGGTCCAAAGCAGGTTAGGATGAGATTCTGGTCGTTTGAGCATGCTGCCCTATCCACTGCTGATGTTCATGCTTCTACCTTGGCTTTGTTTTCCTGTACTATTTCCATCTCCCCAAAATCTATCATCAACTCTGACTGACCCTCTACGGTAATCCAGGACAAAAAAATCCCAGACATTTACTACCCTCTGAATGAAGAGATTTCTCCTCATTTCAGTCTTAAACAGTCTTCCCTGTATTCTGAGAATCCTTATTCGGCACAGTTGGGGAAACATTCTACCTGCTAAGATACCCTATAAAAATTCTGTAAGTTCAACTGAATTCACCTTTTATTCTTCTTAACGCTCAATACCTGGTCTATTCAATCTCTAAGCATACAGCAAACCAAATATCTCAAAGTTCAAAGTAGATTTATTATCAAAGTACCTATATGTCACCATATACAACCCTGAGATTCAGTTTCCTGTGGGCATAATCAATAAATCATTAACAGAATATTGACAATGATAGAATCAATGAGAGACCACACTGACTGAGTGTTCAACCAGTGTGCATAAACAAAAATAAATAATAATTAAAAAAAAGCAATAAGTATCGAGAACATGAAATGAAGTGTCCTTGGAAGTGAGGCCATAGGTTGTGGGAACATTTAAGTGATGTAGCAAGTGAAGTTGAGTAAACGTATCCCCTTTGGTTCAAAGACGAATGATTGAAGGGTAGTAACTGCTCCTGAACCTGGTGGTGTGAGTCTCGAGGCTCCTGTGCCTTATTCCTGATGGCAGCAGTGAGAAGAGAGCATGCCCTGGGTGGTGGGGGTCTCTGACTCTATGGCAACGGCTTTACCTGTGATAGACTGGGCTGTATCCACTACTTTTTGTAGGATTTTCCTTCCAAGGGCATTGGTATTTCCATACCAGGCTGTGATGCGGCCAGTCAATATACGCTCCACTACACATATATAGAAGTTTATCAAAGTTTTAGATGTTATGCTGAATCTTTGCAAGCTCCTAAGGAAGCAGAGGCTTTGCCGTGCTTCCTTCGTAATTGCACTTCCGAGCTGGCCCCAGGACAGTTAATAACACCAAGGAATTTAAAGTTGCTGACCCTCTCCACCTCAGATCCTCCATGAGGACTGGCTCATGGACCTTTGGTTTCCTCCTCCTGATGTCAATAATCAGCTCCCTGGTCTTGCTGACATTGAGTAAGAGGTTGTTGTTATTGCACAACTCGGAATCTGGCAAAAATCATCATTGCACTCATTCACCACCTCATTAAAGTCCAATATACATTGCTGTAATATGTCCTCACTCCTGCATCAAATACTTCCACAATAAAAGACCAACACACTGACTGCATTCCTAATTGCTTGCTGGCTTTCAGTGACTTGTGTTGTAGTATACATAGGTCCCTTGGAACATCAATATTTCTGCATCTCTCATCAGCTAGACAAGTGGAATGTTTTTGTTTTATACAGCAAAGTGGGTGCCCTCAAATTTTCCACATTAGTTTTCCTCTGCCTTCTTCTCACCACTCACTTAGCTTGTCTATAATGGTCTAGAAGCCTCCTTATATGCTCCTCCTTAATCCACCCTAGTATCATCAGCAAACCTGGAGAGATGACATTTGGTCACCTCAGCCAAATCATTGAGATGGACCATGAAAACTTTGCACCCCAACCTTTGACAAACGAGAAAATCTGCAGATTTCCCAGCAACACACACAAAATGTTGGAGGAACTCAGCAGACTAGGCAACATCTCTGGTAAAGAGTACAGTCGACATTTCAGGTCAGTCCTGCTGAAGGGTTTCGGCCTGAAACTTTGACTGTCCTCTTTTCCATACATGCTGCCTGGCCTGCTGAGTTCCTCCAGCATTTTGTGTGCTATCCCAACCCTTGATCCTGGTGGTACCCTACCAACCACTGCCTGGCAATCTGAGAAAGACTCACTTCTTCTCACTCATTCTACTGTTAACCAATTCTCATCTCATGAGAACTATCCATTACTCTGAAGTCTATGCGATTTAAAGGAGACGCAAGAAACTGCAGATGCTGGGTGCAGGATTCAACCCGAAACATCAAAAATTCCATTCTCCCCTACAGTTGCACTTCAGCTGTATGCAAATTCTGGCCAAAATTTACATAATTAAGCAAAAAAAGTGATGCATTTCGGAGAAGAACCAATTCACATAGGAAAACCAGCAATAGGAATCAGCTGGTGCGGTCATCCAGGCCAGAGCTTATGAGCTCACTAGGAACTTGAATATTAAAAAAAATCCAAGCTCCTACAGTTTACTCAGGTGGTCATAAAACTCTGCTGGTATCATTTGGAGAAAATCCAAAGACATTATCCACAGAAGCCTTGGCCAATACTTGTGATCTCTCAATCTTGACTTTTAAACACTATTATCTGGTTATTTTCCTAATGCCATTTAGATATAAATTGGCAGTTATATTTCTAGTATTACCATAGAGACAGTACTCTACTGAAATATGCTTATTGATAGCGTGTGTTTATATGCTGTATTTCCTCGGTTTTCTTGGAGCCATTTGACGATATATTTTGCCTTGGGAGGGGAGTTTGATGTCTGATGTTTTTCCCTGGGTGGGTTGGTTCTATGGTTTCTCTTTGTTTCGTCGCTATGGGCAAGACAAATTTCAGGGTTGTATACTGCATACTAACTTTGATAATAAATGTTCAGTACGTCAAACTTTGAACTTTAAAACTGCAAAATACCAGAAGTGCAGTAAAGCCAATGGTCTGTAACAGAAAGAAAAATACCTGCTGGAAACAAGCAGTAAAATTGAATCTTACAATCCCATTCATGTTGGCTTTTGATAGAAACATAGAAAATAGGTGCAGGAGTAGGCCATTCGGCCCTTCGAGCCTGCACCGCCATTCAGTATGATCATGGCTGATCATCCAACTCAGAACCCTGCACCAGCCTTCCCTTCATACCCCCTGATCCCTTTAGCCACAAGGGCCATATCTAACTCCCTCTTAAATATAACCAATGAACTGGCCTCAACTGTTTCCTGTGGCAGAGAATTCCACAGATAGACCACTCCCTGTGTGAAGAAGTTTTTCCTCATCTTGGTCCTAAAAGGCTTCCCCTTTATCCTCAAACTGTGGCCCCTCGTTCTGGACTTCCCCAACATCAGGAACAATCTTCCTGCATCTAGCCTGTCCAATCCCTTTAGAATTTTATACATTTCATCATCTTCATTCGGTATGTGCCATGTCATATGACATAGGCAATCACGGTCCCATCACCATGATTGTTCTTGGCAAATTTTCACAGAAGTGGTTTGCCATTGCTTTCTTCTATAGTCATAGTCATACTTTATTGATCCCGGGGGAAATCTGGCCAGAGATTGTCTGCCTGGCGTCAGTGGTTACATAACCAGGACTTGTGATATACACCAGCTACTCATACAACCATCCGACAAGTGACCCTGATTGGGGGGGGGGGGGGCACTAAACAGGTTCTTCACTTCCGCCAAAGGTGACCTGCAGGCTAGTGGAGGGAAGGAGCACCTCACACCTCCTTTGGTAGAGGTATACCTCCATCCCGCCACCTCATGTTTTTCTATAAGAAATGTATAAGAAGTGGATTGGCAAGGACTGATGAAACACAAATAGAGACTGCTGGAGGTGACATATTGTGAAGCAGCTGTTCTTAAATGATGGCCAAGTGACCTACCATGGAAAGCATCTTATCCAGACCAGATGCATCATGGCTTGATATGACAGCTACTCTGCATGGGACCACAAGAAACTGCAGAGAGACGAGGACACAGGACACCAGCCTCCCCTCGATGGATTCTGCTACACGTCACACTGCCTTGGTTAAGCAGCCAACATAAACAAAGACTCCTCCCACTCCGGATATTCTCTATTATAACTCCCCCCCCCCCCGGCCCGGTAGAAGATAGAAAAGCCTGCAAAACTTACATCATCAGGCTTAAGCACAACTTCTACCCCACCAGTATAAGACAATTGAAAGGACCTCTTGTACAATAAGGTGGACTTCTGACCTCACAATCTACTTCGTTATGGCCTTGCAAATTATTGTCTGCAGCACACCCATTCCCTGTAACTGTGTTCTGTGTTCAGTTGTTTTTTATCCCTTGTACTAGCTTGATGTACTGATGCGAGGAGCTGATCTGTATTGACGGCATGCAAAACAAAGTTTTTCACTGACGAAGGGTCTCAGCCTGAAACGTCACCCGTGCTTCTTCCTGTGGATGCTGCCTGGCCTGCGGCATTCCACCAGCATTTTGCGTGTGTTGCTTGTTTTTCACTGTACCTGAGTACATGTGACAATAATAAATGTGACGCCAGGCAAGCAGACCTCCTGCAAAGTTACTCGCTGGGGAAGCGTTCAGGGTAGGAGCGGTCCTAAGGAGGCCAGAGGTCTCCCGTGAAATGGCTGCTGAGATCAGTGAGAGGTGGAAGGAAAAGCAATGACAGAGGGGAGCTCACCTTGCTCCAGGAGAGCGCAGGTGTCAAATGAAACACAGGGTTGGGAGTTTCTGGGAGAGGCCCGATTCTCCCAAAAGCAGTGAAGCTGCTTATTGACAGTTCTGTTTAAAATAAAAATGGAACCCAGTATTGCCAGCATTTATTGTCCACCCTTAAATGTCCTTGAAGTAAGTGGCTCACTAGGCCTTTCCTGACTTCATCTCATTGGTGAGGCTGAAGTCCTGTACCAGATAAAGATGGCGGATTTCCTTCTCTGAAGGTCGTTGGTGAACCAGATGCATTTTTTTTTATATAACATAGTAGCTCTATTTTTTAACAAATTCCAGGTGAAACACTGATTTTCAAATTCCACAACTGCTGCAGCTGGATTTGAATTTTATACGTCTGGATTGTTAGCTTCGATCTCCGCTCTCCACAACACCGAGACTTAGGCCATGGCCTGCCCCAGCTGCTCCGAGCTTGTGTTTGCAAGCTTCGCGGCAACTTGCCCCGCTTTGTGAATAACCGAGGCCGAACGCTGTGGGCCTGATCCAGCTGCTCTGGGCTTCATGTCTACGGACTTACATCTGTTCCGAATGCTATTGCTTGCTTTTTAGCGTTCGCCTGATTTGCATTTTTCTCCGTCTGCTCATTGAGTGGTAGTTATAGTCTCTTTTTAAAACGGGTTCTTTCGGGTTTCTTGTTTTGTGACTGCCTATAAACAGACAAATCTCAAGGTTGTTTATTTATATATACTTTGATAATAAACTTCGGTAATTAAACTGCCAGGCCAACTGAAAGCATGTTGGGACCTTTAGGCTTTGGACAAAGGAAGTCTCTGAGTTACTGGATGTAATATCTCTTTCTGTCCCAGCAGTAGCAGTGAGACCATAATCACAAGAGAATCTGCAGACGCTGGAAGTCCAGAAAAACAAACACCAAATGCTGGAGGAACTCGGCAGGTTGGGCAGCACCTAAACACAGGAAGAAACAGTCAATGCTTCGGGCTGAGGCCCATCCTCAGGGCTGGAAAGGAAGCGGCAAGAAGCCAGAATGTGTGG
Organism: Mobula hypostoma; assembly: GCF_963921235.1. Lineage (NCBI taxonomy): Eukaryota > Metazoa > Chordata > Chondrichthyes > Myliobatiformes > Myliobatidae > Mobula > Mobula hypostoma. Next base: position 26,405,800 of record NC_086099.1, on the reverse strand, counting down.
GGGGAGAGGGGAATGAGTACAAGGTAGCGTGTGACAAGTGAAGCCAGGTAATGGGGAAGATGGATAGGTGGGGTGGGAGGGGTAATGAAGTGAGAAGCTGGGAGGTGACAAGCAGTAGAAGGATGAATCTGATAGGAGAGGAGAGTAGACCATGGGAGAAAGGGAAGGAAGTGGGCACCAGAAGGAGGTGATTGGCTGGTGAGGAGAAGGGAAGGGTTGAAAAGGAGCTAGAAGGGAAATTGAAAAAGAGTGAAAGGGGAGGGAGCGGAAATTAAAGAAATTTTTTTAAAAAATCAATCATAAACAAGAAAAGATCTGCAGATGCTGGAAATCCAATCAATACACATAAATTGCTGGAGGAACTCAGCAGACGAGGCACCATTTACAGAAACATCGACTATACTCTATTCTCGGCCCAAAACATCGACTATACCTTTTTCCTTAGATGGTGCTTGGCCTGCTGAGTTTCTCCAGCATTTTGTGTGTGTTGTTTTAAAAATCAATGTTCGTGCCATCAGGTTGGTGGGAATCCAGATGGAAAATGAGGTACTGGCCCCTCTGTATATCAGTGTTCTTTTCAGACTTGCTTCTTTCCCATTGCATTGTGTTTTATAGAATTAACTGTACGAGGGGAGACTATTTGACAGAATAGAAAGTGTTGCTCCTCCAACCCAAGAATGGCCTCATCATGGCAGTAGAGGAGGCCATGGACCGACATGTCGGAATGGGAATGAGCGGAAGTGAGCGCTAAGTTTGATGTGATAAAGTTAGAGAACAGTCTTGGCATAACATCATCCATGGGCAGTCCCTTGCCACTGAGTAAAGAGGACTGTGCAAGTGAGGCAGTCTCACCCAGGAGAGAACGAAGAGGCCAATGGCTAGAACAAGGCCAGGGTAGAATTGAAAATACAAAAAGGAGGAGGGCATTTAGGGGAGAAGATAGAGGGGAAAGGATGCCTGGAGAAAATGATACAAGACTGAAAAACAGTGTGGAAAAGAGCATACATATAGGTTCAGAAGACTTCTGCATGTACAAATACCCACACTGTCACTCTGGTGCCAGACATATTACACCTAAAATTTGTCTATTTTGAAGCAACACACTCACAATGCTGGAGGAACTCAGCAATTCAGGCAGCATCTATGGAAAAGAATCAGTAGTGGACATATTGGGCCAAGACCCTTCATCCGGACTGTTTCTGCCCAAAATGGCAGTTGTTTATTCCCTTCCACAGATGCTGCCTGACTTGCTCAGTTCCTCCAGCATTTTGTGTGCGTTCCTGACAATTTCCAGCATCTGCAGATTCTCTTGAATGTACGTCTATTTTAAAACCACATTCTTATTTTCATGGTCCAATAATCCCCAATTCTGTTCTTGCTTATCCACAGTCTGCAGATTTTCATTCCAGCTTCCCATTCAAGTCCTAAACATAGTTATCTACAACAGTTAACTGCTGAAAAGAACTGAAAGTTCTAATAACTGAATACTCCAATGATATCACTAGAACTTTGTAGCAGAAGCTTGGCCCAACAGCAGAGGAGATGATGCAGCAGTAAGCAATAACTTTAATAATAGACCGCAAAATAACAAGGCATTAGGGACCACAAAACAAAAGAGAATAGAAACTAAACACAAGCAACAAGGCAATCTTTAGGCAGGGAAAGTGAATCACAAACATGAGAAATTCTGCAGATGCCGGAAATCCAAGGCAACACACACAAAATGATAGAGGAACTCAGCAGGTGAAGAAGCATAAATTGAGAGGAATAAATAGTCAACGTCTCAGGCCAAGACACTTCTTCGCGAGTAAAATGGAAGGGGGAAGATGCCAGAATAAAAAGGTAGAGGGAGAGGAAGGAGGCTAGCTAGAAGGTGATAAGTGAAGCCAAATGGGTGGATAAGGTAAATGAATGGAGAAGGAGGAATCATTTTTGCTGGTGGGGAAGATGCTTTTTTGCTCGTGGGGGAGGGAGGGGGTCTTCTTATTCTTATCTGTGATTTAGTATTTAATTAGTTTTTCTTTTTAAATAAAAACTGAACCAGTAAAAGTTGTGTGGTAAGAAAATTAGAACTTTTTCAGACAGCAACCAACCAAAGTCCTAAGTTTATCTAATTCCGAGTTAACCAATGATAACAAGAATACTAACCAATAATGAACAAAGCATAGATGCACAAAAGAGAAACCTCAAGATCATTCTCTGATGTTCACAGAATGTATTTGCTGTATCTGCCTCGCCATTAAAATGCATTCATAAACCGCAAGTTTCTTGGTTGATTTGAATTGTCAAATCATACAGTTAAAGTATTCCAACCGTCTAAGCTGTACAGTAAATGGGAGATAAGTGCGCTTTAACGTTCAAACGTAAAGCCCTGTCACTTTAAATTTTATTAACCATAGATATTTTTTCAACTTTGATTCAGTCTTCTTATTTAGCACGAATTTCACCTGTTTAACTTTGGACTTCTGTCCCAATCCTTACCCCGTTTCATTATGTTAAAACAAACCCTCTTTCGACCCCAAGTTTTCCCTCACTTCAAAATTCAATGTGTACGTTTAGTAACGTGCCCAGCAAAACGTATACATTGGGATTTTGAAGGATAGCACACACAGTGGGCAAAGGAAGATTATGATCCGATAAACAGAAACATACTTCCGCCAGAATAGAATTAGATTAAACGGCATCTAACACAAGACAAGCAGCCACTAAATGAATAGATCAGGCAGTGATGTTTCAGTATTAATTAGACCAACTTCACCATTTCTAGCAAAATTAGTAAATCTTTGTGTAAATTACCACTGGGGTCGAAAGTCGGCTTTGCAGGGACCTTTGGTTCCACGCTGGAGTTTCTTTCACTCCCTTCCATCAGCCAGTCCTCAGTTCCACAGCGAGGTTAAAGGCGATACATAGCTTTACTTCTACCGCTTTACTTTTAACATCTTATTTTAATTGCAGATAACACATGTCATCACTTATAAAACAATAAGACTAAATTAATCTCCCGCGTTTGCTATTTGGACTCCGCTGTGCCAGGATTTCTGACAGGCCAACCATAAACGAACCCTAGGATTTGACTGAATGTTCCTGATTTAGCTCTAATTTCTTCCACCTGTTTCTTCAGGTACCGAGGGTATAAGTATCAGGAAAGTAAGCTTGTTTTGCAGCAACATTACAAACATTAAATTTAAAATAAATTTAAATCAACAAGTGGTTGATTTACACTATAAATAACCTAAAATAAACATTACGATAGTGCGTTCTTTACCGAAAATCCTATCCAGATGCATCGTAGTTTGGTATGGGAACTGCTCCTCTGGCAAGAACTTGCAAGAGTTGTGGACGCAGCTCTCCCCATCACGAATATCAACTTCCCTTCAGAGTCTATACCTAAATCCAAAGACTCAACATTATATGAACAGCTTATTCCCCTCTGCCGTCAGATTTCTGAATGGACCATGAACATTGCCTCGCCATTTGTTCTCGATTTAGTTTTATAACTTTTTAAATTGTAATTTATGGTAATTTTTATGTGTTGCTCTGTACTGCTGCAGCAAAAACAACTATTTCACAACATATGTTAGTGATAATAAACCTGGTTCTGATTTATTTTCTTTACTGATACTATATGTAAGCGTGTCACAGCTTGGTATGGGAACGACTCTGCCCAGGATTGCAAGAAATTGCACATTATGGTCACAGCTCAGTCCATCATAAAAATCCGCCTCCTCTCCATGGACTCTGTCTATACTGTCAATCTAAAATAGAAAAAAAATCTATTTTGCATTAATGACATTTCAATAGTTCCGTTCCCAAATAAGCTGCTTGACCTGTTGAGTATTTCCAAGATTGTCTGAATGTTGTCAGGCTCCATCCACTTTGTCTACACCTCGTGCTGCCTCAGTAAATCACCAGCAGAATAAAAGAATCCACCCAGCCCAGATATCCTCTCTTTCCCCCTCATCCACTGGTCAGAAGATACAAAAGCCTGAAAGCATATCTCAAGGGCAGCCTGATTTGACTATTGAACGGTTCCCTTGTATGAAAATTGACTCTTGGCCTTACAATCCACCTCATTATGATCTTGACCGTATTGCCTACCTGCACTGCACTTTCTCTCTAAGTGTAATATTTTATTATGCATTGTTATTGTCTTACTCCCTCAATGCACTATTGTAACGAATTGATCTGTATGAACAGTGTGATTCTGCAGTCGTTTATTGATTGACTTTGTTCTTCCTCAGTGTGTTGTGTATCGATTTGATCTGTTGGAACAGAATCCAGGACATGATTTGCGCAGTATCTCGCACATGTGACAATAATAAACCAATTTCAATTCCGGCCGAGTTTTAGTCGGCCTGCAGCGGACTCCACAACCTGCTCGCTGCGTCACAACCCTGGCCGTTGGGCTGATTGGCGATTCCACGGCCGGGTCCGCCGGAGAGCGCCGATAGGCGAATCGAGCTGTCCGTCAGGGAGGAGGCTGGCTGGGGATTGGGGATTGGCGTTTGACGGCGCGTCGTTATCAGTCGCGGGGTCCGGAAGCGGCGCGTCACTCAGCGGGAAAGCGACCCAGCCATGAAGCGCGCGTTGTGCTGGACCACCGCCTTGGTGACGGTGCTCGGGCTCGGGATAATGGCGATCAGCGCCTGGATGGGCAGCAAGCGGTACGTGTTCGATGGACAGGAGCTTTCGCGCCTGGCGCGGCAGTACGCAGGTGAGTGGCGGCGGGGGTGCGCGGTCTGCTGGGCCGGCAAGTCGGCGCTGGCTGCCGCACCCGCCTGTGTCTGATCTGGGCTCTGTTATACCATCTCCTCGCATTGTAACGCCGTTGGGGGTGTCCTGTCCGGTCGCATCGATGTGTGCAAGGCGTTGGGCTGCAAGAGCCGGGGTTCCCAACCTGGGGTTCATGGACCTCTTGCTTAAATGGTATTGGTCCATAACATTGGGGGAAAAAAGGTTGGGAACTCCTGGTATAAAGGATTGTAAAAACTGCCCAGATGATCGCTGGGGTCCCCCTCTCCTATAAGTGATGTTTATCGAGACCGTTGTATACGAAGGGACAAACATTGCTGAAGATCCCTACCACCCATCCCACCATCTCTTTGACTCACTACCGTCAGGAAGGAGATACAGAAGTATCAGGACTAGGGCTAGCAGACTAGGTAATAGCTTCTTCCCTCAGGCTGTGAGACTAACGAATATCCTGCCACAACCGAGATCTCATCACTAGGATATTCAGCTGTTCCCTATTTACCTGTGCTGTGCCCTACATGCGCTTTAAATTATATTTTATTAACACATTTGTGGTAGTGTATTTTGTTTTATGAGTTATGTGTGATGTGTCTTGTGGGTGCACTGTGGTCCAGATGAATGTTATTTCGTTTGTTGTAAATATGTATAGTTAAGATAATTATCTTCAGCTCAGGTGAACAGCTGGAAGTTGTGGTACTTAGTACCAATGATATAGGTAGGAAAAGGGATGGAGCCTGGAGAGAGAATATAGGGAGTTAAGTGGAAAGCTGAAGAAGGTAGTAATTTCAGAACTGCTGCCTGTGCCACCGTGCCAGCGGGGGGAAGATTGGCAGATGAAAGTCTGGCTAAGGAGTTGGTTCAGGGGGCAGGGTTTAAGTTTTCTGGATTGTTGGGATCTCTTTGGGGAAGGTATGACCTGTACAGAAAGGACAAGTTACACCTAAACTCAAGGGAGACCGATGTCCTTGCAGCAGGTTTGCTGGAGCTGTTGGGGAGGCTTTAAACTAACTTTGCAGGGGGATGCAAACTGGAGTGGTAGGGCTGAGGATGGGGCAGTTGGTGTACAACTAGGTGCAGTGTGTAGTGAGACTGAGGAAGGACAGACAGATGATAGGGTGAAATTGCAGTCAGTGGGATGAGTTTGAAGTGTTACATAGGGGCAAAATCAAAAAGGATAAATAGAGGACAGAAGGTGAATATTTGTATGCAAAATAAGGTAGATGATCTTGTAGTGCAGTTAGAGATTGGCAGGAATTGAGCTGGAGGCATCATTCAGTCATGGCTGAAAGAAGGTTGTAGTGGGATTCAAAAATACAGACAGATAGGCAGAGGAGTTAGGATGACTCTGGTGAAATAAAATGAAATGAATTTGTTAGAGATGACATAGGATCAGAAGATGTAGGAGTGAAAATACAGGGAGCCTTTTCTGGTTGGCTGCTGGTGACTAGTGGTGGCCTGCAGGGGTCGGTGTTGGGACTGCTTCTTTTCACATTATATGTCAATGATTTGGATGACGGTATTGATGGCTTTGTGGCTAGGTTTGCGGAGAGTAATAAGAAACCTGGAGAAACAGGTAGTGTTGAAGCAGGGAGTCTGTGGAAGGACTTGGACAGATAGAGAGAATGGGCAAAGAAGTGGCAGATGAAATATAGTGTCGGTAAGTGTATGTTCACGTACTTTGGTAGGAGGAATAAAGGCTTAGAAGATTTTCTAAGCAGAGAAAATTCAGAAATCAAAGGTGCAAGGGTACTTTAAACTCCTCATGAAGGATTCCTTGAAGGCTAATTTTCAGGTAGTGTTGGTAAGGAAGCAATTTTAGCATTAATTTCAAGAGGGCTAGAATATAAAACCAGAGATGTCATACTGAGGTTTAATGAGGCATTGGTCAGGCTGTACTAGGAGTATTGTAAGCAGTTGTGGGTCTGTTTTCTAAGAAATGATGTGTCTTCATTGGAGAGGGTCCAGAGGAGGTTTGCGAGAATAATTCCGGAATGAAAGAGTTGACATTTGAGGAGCATTTGATGGTTCTGGAACTGCGAGTGGGGGCCTCCGTCAGTCAGCGTTGAACATGGATGTTGCGTCTGAGCTGTCTGGTTACACAAGGCTGGGCAGTACGATATGGAGAGCAAGCAGTCACCAGTGTGGCAAGCTTCCCCCTCTCCACGTATCTGACGAATCTAAAGGAACAGCAGAGACTGATAGAGTTTGGTTCCAGGAATATCGCAGCAGCTGCCAGTCAACATTGGACTCGATGTAGGACTGCGTTAGGGACTCCAGCTCCAGAGTCTTCCCCGTGAGTGGTATAACCGCAGGGCAGCGGGGCTTTGAGATCAGAGTTTTCTTTCCCCTAGATGAGCAGCAGCCACAGCTGACAAGCACCATCTGCCCAAAGCGACTGGTTTTAAGGCGCCAGTAACCCGCCTTTGCCTCTTACTGGAGTTTAGAAGAATGAGGGGGTTATCATGGACACCTATATTTAATGTTGAAAGGTCTGGATGGAGTGGTCTCCCGATTGTGGAGGAGTCTAGAAATCCCTTTAGAGCAGAGGTGAGGAGGAATTTCTTTAGCCAGAGGTGATGTATCAGTGGCATTCACTGCCACAGACATCCAAGTCTTTAGGTATATTTAAAGTGGAAATTGATAAGTTCATGATTAGTAAGGGTGTGAAAAATTAAAAGGAGAGGCAAGAAAATGGAGTTAGGATTGATAATGGATCAGCCATGATGGAATGGTGGAGCATACTAGATGGCTGAATGTCCTAATGATCTACTCCAACTGTACGGCTGCTCTTGGCTGGTGTATTGAATTGAATTTGAATTGACTTTATTACTTACATCCTTTATATATAGAATAAAAATCTTTATTTTGCATCTCCATTCAAATGTGCAAGTATAGTCATTTATAATAAATAAGTACAACAGGGTAGTCAATATAACATAAAACTACAGTTGTGTCAGTATGAATTAAGCAGCCTGATGGAAGAAGCTGTCCTGGAGCCCATTGGTCCTGGCTTTCATGCTGCGGTACTGTTTCCCAGATGGTAGCAGCTGCAACAGTTGGGGTGACTCAGGTCTCCAATTGTCCTTCGGGCCCTGTTTACACACCTGTCTTTATAAATTTCCTCAGTAGTGGGAAGATCACATCTACAGATGCACTGGGCTATCTGCACCACTCTGCAGAGTTTTGCGGTTGAGGGAAGTACATCTCCCATACCAGGCAGTGATGCAGCCAGTCAGGGTGCTCTCAATTGTGGCCCTATAGATGCCTATTAGAATTTGGGGGTGGGGGGGGTGCATATCACACTTCTTCAGCCATGTGTCTTTTTCACCACACAGCCAGTATGTACAGACCACGTGAGATCCTCGGTGATGCTTATGCCGAGTAACTTAAAGCTTTTCACCCTCTCAACCCCAGATCCATTGATGTCTATAGGGGGTAGCCTGTTTCCATTCCTCCTGTAGTCCACAACCTGCTCCTTTGTTTCTGTGACGTTGAGGGAGAGGTGCACTGTGGGAGCCTGTATTTGGATGTAACTTGGGAGTTGAAAGAATTGCAGAAGGTCTAAGATGGAATGTGGAATCTTCTATCCCATGTATTGGAGCTGCAGTTAGTACTAGAATTTGGTTATTCTTCTCTGTTAACACTGGAACTAGCATCTGAGCTTCATCCTTGCGCCAGAGAGGCAGTGCCAGGAAGTTTAACTAACACACACACACACAAAAACACACACACAAAAACACACACACAAAAACACACACACAAAAACACACACACAAAAACACACACACAAAAACACACACACAAAAACACACACACAAAAACACACACACAAAAACACACACAGACACACACACACACACACACACACACACACACACACTTGAAAGGTGGAAGGATATTTGGGGACATATTGCAATGGGAAGAGTAATTAAAATACGTGGCCACTGGGAGATCCAGCTTATTCTACACTCCATCTGCCAGATGCTCGGCAAAGCGGTCTCCAAATCTACGTCAGGTCTCACTGATACACGAGACCACACCAGGAGCACTGACCACAGTAAATGACCCCAGCAGACTCTCAGGTGAAGTGTCGCCTCACCTGGAAGGACTGTCTGGGGCCCTGAATGGTAGTGAGGGAGGAGGTGTAGCACTTGTTCTGCTTACAAGGATAAGTGCCAGGAGAGAGATCAGTGGGGAAGGACACATGCACAAGAGAGTCGCGTAGGGAGAGATCCCTTGGAAAGCAGAAAGTGTGGGGCGAGATGTGTTTGGTGGTGTGGTCCAGTTGGAGGTGATGGAACCCAGTGGCTGCCCCTTTTAACGATGAAGCTACAGTATGTACATTGAAACTTGGACATTTCCAACAGGGAGTTGCAGGCAAAAAATCTGAAATCTGCCTGAGGCGGGCTAATTGTACTTGATGACAATCAATTTTCTGATCAGTCTCGGACTTCCTATTTCTATCTGTGTTACCCAAGAAAGGTTCTATAATCTGGTTAAGAAATAACAAAATTGGTGCCATATTATGTAGAAGGTGATCTACAAAACCGCCTGGCCGCTTATCTGTACACGACAACCTGCTGTATAAAAACCACTGAAGTCCCTGGCCAAGAATGGAATATTTACTCTGAACCAATGTTTAGCAGTGAAGCCATAGAATAACAGTGGTTCAGTTCTGACCTTGAGTGCTGTCTGTGTGGCATTAGGTTTGTGACTGCGTGGGATTCTCCGGGTGCTTTTTTCTTTCCCCCACCTTCCAAAGATAGGCTGGCAACTTCATTCTCAACTGTAATTTTCCCCTTTATTGCAAAATAAACAAAAATAAAGAATTGATAGACATGTGAGGTGAAGAGGAACAGGATTAATGTGCCAGAGTCCATATGAACACTTGAGTCTAATGTTAATGCATTCTGTGTCACAGTATATGAATTAATGTAACTGAAGAATCTAGGGTGGGCAGTTGAAGATTCAGTGAGGAGTATTGTTTCAATTGCAATATTAAAAAAAAAAGTTTGGATAGGTACATGGATGAGGGGGATATGGAGAGCGATGGTCCAGGATGGGGAGATGGGAGTAAGCAGATGAACGCGTTGGCATGGACTAGATGGACAGAAGAACCTGTTTCTGTGCTGTGGTGTTCAACAACTATAGTGTGACCATCTTCTTTGCTGCACATAATATGCTGCTTATTTGCAGTGTATTTATCACCTCTCTATCCATGTACGAATTCACTGTTTATAGCAATAATGTGTAAGTGATATTTTGTGGAGTTGTTGTGATGTGATGAATTCCTTTACTGAATAAGATTTACTTTACAATAACACAGTGATATAAAATGGTCTTGTTTCAGGACTCAATCATGAGCAGGCATTCACCAAGATTGTGGTTGAACTGAGGAAAATGTACCCTGGTCACATACTTCCAGATGAGGACCTGCAGTGGGTCTTTGTGAATGCCGGTGGCTGGATGGGGTCCATGTGTCTTCTGCATGCATCCTTAACTGAATATGTGCTGCTGTTTGGAACAGCAGTGGACACTGGAGGGCATTCGGGTATGATATGCTTGCTAATTACATTATGTAAAGCTTTTAAAATGTTTCCATATATAACGTGAACTCAGTAGGAAATCAATATTAAGTTTATAGATTGCTCTTCTGTTATGCATTATTTTATTAGACATAGAAATTGATATTTATACTTAAAACAGTAAAACTAATTGGGGGTATACTTGAGCTAGAGTGAAACATAGAAGAAATAAAGGTGTGTGCATAAACTGAGAGTGCAAACTTCACAAATATTCTATTCTTGTCGAGTTCAAATCTTGCTTGGAAGAAAATAATGAATTGCCTTTAGGATGAATCATTGAAACAAGACCATTGTACTTGTGTAAATGTTGTCTCTAATTGGAGTTTTTAACTCTAAAACTTCCTTGGTCCTCTTCGCTCACCATTTCTTTCCAAATGCTTTCATTTTTCACATAATTTAGAGCTTTCCAAAGTTGGAAGTCAGTCTTGGAACATTTACCTGTACAGGTTGAGAACTCCTTATCCAAAATGCTTGGGGCTGGAAGTGTTTTAGATTTTTTTTGGATTTTGGAGTATTTGTATCTATGTAATAAGGAAGCTTGAGGATGGGTCCCAAATCTAAACATTAAATCCATTTACGTTGCATGTACATATTGTATATATACCCTAAGGTAGTTTTTATAATACTTTTAATAACAGTGCATGAAACAATAATAGAAACATAGAAAACCTACAGCACAATAAAGGCCCTTTGGCCCACAAAGGTGTGCTGAACATATCCTTACCTTAGAAAATACCTAGGGTTACCCATAGCCCTCTATTTTTCCAAGCTCCATGTACCTATTCAGGAGTCTCTTAAAAGACCCTATCATTTCCTCCTCCACCACCACCACCGGCAGCCCATTCCAGACTCTCACCACTGCATTTTAAAAGAAAATACAACAACAACAACAACTTGCCCCTGACATCTCTTCTGTACCTACTTCCAAGCACCTTAAAAAGTGCCCTCTCGTGCTAGCCATTTCTGCCCTGGGAAAAAACCTCTGACTATCCACACGATCAATGCCTCTCATCATCTTATATATCTCTATCAGGTCACCTCTCATCCTCTGTCGCTCCAAGGAGAAAAGGCAGAGATCACTCAACCTATTCTCATTAGGCGTGCTCCCCAATCCAGGCAACATCCTTGTAAATCTCCTCTGCACCCTTTCTATGGTTTCCACATCCTTCCTGTAGTGAGGTGACCAGAATTGAGCACAGTACTCCAAGTGGGGTCTGACCAGGATCCTATATAGCTGCAACATTACCTCTTGGCTCTTAAACTCAATCCCACGATTGATGAAGGCCAGTGCACCATATGCCGCCTTAACCACAGAGTCAACCTACACAGCAGCTTTGAGTATCTGATGGCTTCGGACCCCAAGATCCCTCTGATACTCCACACTGCCAAGAGTCTTACCATTAATGCTATATTGTGCCATCATATTTGACCTACCAAAATGAATGACCTCACACTTATCTGGGTTGAACTCCATCTGCCACTTCTCAGCCCAGTTTTACATCCTATCGATGTACCTCTGTAACCTCTGACAGTCCTCCACACTATCCACAACACCCCCAACCTTTTGTGTCATCAGCAAATTTACTAACCCATCCCTCCACTTCCTCATCCAGGTCATTTATAAAAATCACGAAGAGTAGAGGTCCCAGAACAGATCCCTGAGGCACACCACTGGTCACCAACCTCCATGCAGAATATGACCTGTCTACAACCACCCTTTGCCTTCTGTGGGCAAGCCAGTTCTGGATCCACAAAGCATGGTCTCCTTGGATCCCATGCCTCCTTACTTTCTCAATAAGCCTTGCATGGTGTATCTTATCAAATTCCTTACTGAAATCCATATACACTACTTCTACTGCTCTTCCTTTATCAATGTGTTTAGTCACATTGTGTACATTTGAACCATCGGAAAGGTAAGCTATCACTACCTCAGCAACCCAAGTGAACAGTCAGTAGCTGTTTGGCATCACTGTTATTCCCGACTTGGAATTCATGAGCTCCCAGTAAGCAGTTTTTCTCTCGCACTAGTTCATCTCACATGTGTACTCATACAGCTGTTCAGCATGTTAGGTTTTCATCAGCAATGATCTCGGCAAACTCAACAATGAATTTCTCATCTGCATGTGAATAGCAGACACTCTATCACCACAAGCCTTTTTATATTTAAAAAAAAATTAATACTGTGCCTTTTCTTAAATTTCTGCAACCAGCCTTCTGACTGTACATAGCCTCCTTCAATTTTCAGTTTGTCATGATAGAACTTTGCTTTTTTTCATGATCAGCATATAGTTAAAGCAGCATGTGCTCACTGCAACACTGATTAATCTACTTTCAATTCATGATGGAGAACTTCGCTTTATGCAGTTTAAAAAAAAAATTTCATTAAGTGCTGTTCATTACTTTCAGCATAGAACTTTTAACAGTTTGTCGTTCTGTTCCAACACCATACTCCTGTCAGATACTTCACTCTTAAATCACTGTCAAAGTTTACAACAATTTGACTTCCTGTTCACTATTTCTTTTCTTTTCACTATTACAATGGAGGTAATTGTAGGCCTTTTTGACATTTTCAGCAATATCTTCATGGCACAGAGCAAGGAATAAGCACAAGATTCACTGTGAGTAAACACGAAAGTCTAACTATGACAACTGCTGAGAACAAATTGGCGCCAACCGGGCCCACTTATGTGAAGTCACTTCTCAGAAAGGTCTGTGGTGCACAGAGACCTATGCATCACCTGGGTACCTCCTCAGTGCCTTGTGGAATTTTCCATTTGTGGGGTCATGTCAGTTCTCCAAAAAAAAAAGTTTAGACTTTGGAAGTTTTCAGATTTTTGATTTTCAGATGAGGGATGCTCAACCTGTATTAGATTACATTCACCCTCTAATGGAGATGGAATTTTGCTCAAATATGCAGGACATGGTATAGATGTTTTTTGTTTTATATTTTTCTTGCCTTTCAAATGTAATACTTGCCACACCTTGAACATGGGATTAAGATTTACCGGAGATCATAATTAAATACCTAGGTACTCTGGAATGCCAAGAATGTCCAAGTTCTGTCAGCTAATTTGGTTTTAATAGTGGTCTTCTAAGTATTTTCCCCACATTTTCCTGAAGGAAACATCTCCTGGAAAGAATGTTTCATGCCTAAGAGGTGCTGCCCCTTGGTATTTTGTCTTTTTCAGTGCATGTAAACCTTGATTAAATCTCTTTTTATTATCCCTGTTAAAATCATCGACTACTCTAGGAGCAATTTAAAGAGCATGGCTGTTTTTTCTATGTTAATAATCCTCACCTCAAACTGGTCCTCTGTCACCACCTACCTTCAATGGACACCACTTTGTCAACATCATCTACACAAGTTGTTCCAAAAGTGGGTGATATCACTTGGATGATCAGCCATGATCATAATAAATGGCGGTGCAGGCTCGAAGGGCCGAATGGCCTACTCCTGCACCTATTTTCTATGTTTCTATGGTTTGCGTGGGACTGGCACACAAAGCTTTCCACTGTATCTTGGTACATGTGACAATAAAGCAATTACTCCCATTGGGAGCATTGGGAGCTTCTAAGGGTGCAATAAAGATAAAGGAGGTGGTAGGGGTGCCCTTGGTAGCTGGGGGGGGGAGGGCAGCTGAGGGATTACAGGCTTAAATTAAACAATTAATTGCTTATACGAATTTAATCCTCGGTGCCTCCATAATTGATTATAATCACTCTTGTCTTGCTGACATGCTATAGAAACATAGAAAATAGATGCAGGAGTAGGCCATTCGGCCCTTTGAGCCTGCACCACCATTCAGTATGATCATGGCTGATCATCCAACTCAGAGCCCTGTACCAGCCTTCCCTCGATACCCCTGGTCCCTTTAGCCACAGGGGCCATATCTAACTCCCTCTATTCTCTTAGACTTTTCTCGAAGCGCATTGTAGTTGTTGAAAAGCAATGTGACACTAGCATATCATGATAAATCTGGACTGAATAAATTGTGTTGTTTCCTGGCCTGGCCCACACATTTATGCTGTTCACTATAGTAGTACAGTGTTAGTATGTACGATTCCCATACTTCTATCATGCAGTGACACAATTCCTGTGTGGCTTTCAATGGGGTAAAGCTCAGAATTTGCCCTTTTGAAATGGTCTTGATCTCATTTCTCTAGCCCAAGGCCCAACTGAGATATCATTTTATTTACCTTTGGGCAGAGAGTCATGTTTTGCCTGAGCGATGATGATGTCATAACTTTCCCCTCTATAATTGCAACACTTGAAGTTGGATTTAAGCAATAGGCACTAGGTTGACTCTGGTTGTTAATCCATAATGAAAGTGGCAGAAGCGACCAAACATAAAAGAAGTGTAGTTAGTATAATGTGGAATGTCTGAAGTATGGTTTATACCAGCACCAAGCAAACCAACAGCAGCCAATGTGCCTGTTGTGTGAAAATGTTTTTTCAAATGAGACAATGAAACTATCTAGGCTCCTTGAACATTTGAAGAGAATACACTTTGATAAACCAAAGAAGAACTTGGCTTATTTTCTGTTACTTCTTGGAAGCTCTCAAATGGAAAACACTTATTGTTTGCCAGCACTTCACAACAGAACAGAAGTGGTTTTGCATGTTTCATATAACATTTCATTGTTAAATCTGGAAAACCCCTTACAATTGGAGAAGGACTGCTTCTGCTAGCAGTAAGGGAGATTCTGAGTAATGTTTTGCATAAGTCACCTGACAAATAATTAAAGTGATTCCATTCAATGAAAACTCTGTTCAAGGAAGAATAGATGAAATGTCTGAGAATGTCACATTTTGGACTACCGTACCTTCCTTTGAATTAGCTTAATTCAGTTGAAGCAGAGTGAAACATTCAAGTTTAAAAAAGTGCAGTGAGGAACAGCGAGTAAAAAATGCAGACAGGCCAGCTCAAAACAGAGGCAAAAAAAATAAAATTTACGGGTTCATGAACATTGAATACCAGGTCATAATAATCATTTTTTTAAAAAGAGCAGAAATGGCTGGCTACATTGGAAAGAATGGAAAGTTTGATTGTATGTGTACCGAAGCCTTTGAATGGAAAGCCTACAAAAGTATTAGTTGCAGCCCAGTTCTTCACAAGCAAAGCTCTCTCCACCATTGAGAGCATCTGTAAGGAGCGCTGTTGTAGGAAAGCAGTGTCCACCATCAAGGATCCCCACCATCCAGGCCATGCTGTCTTTTTGTTGCCAGTAAGAAGGAGCTACAGGAATCTTAGATCAGCGGTCCCCAACCACCGGGCTGCAAAGCATGTGCTACCAGGCTGCGAAGAAACGATATGATTTGGCGATATGAGTCAGCTGCACCTTTCCCCATTCCCTGTCACGCCCACTGTGGAGCTTGAACACATGCGAGGTCATTACCCGCGCGTCATCTACGTCAGCGTGGGAAGGAGATCATCAACTCGAGCTTGTAAATGACGGTGGGCTGAAAAGTATGTTTGACATAACATCTCTGCTGGCATTCTGATCAAAGTCAAGGCTGAATATCCTGAGATAGCCATGAAAGCACTGAAAACGTTGCTTCCATTTCCAACATATCTCTGCAATGAAAACTAAATTGCAGAATAGACTGGACACAAAGAACCCCTTTCGAGTATCGCTGTCTCCCATCACCCCTCGAGAGGACCGTGTTGTTGCAGGGAAAGAAGCCCAGGGCTCCCACTGATTCAGCGATATTGGTGTGTTGCAATCATTTTATATGTTCATATGGGGAAAATATGTGCTGTGTGTTTAATATCCAAACGTTACTTAAAATGTTATGATGCTATTGACTTATAAGTGACTTATATAACCATATAACAATTACAGCACAGAAACAGGCCGTCTCGGCCCTTCTAGTCTGTGCCGAACGCTACTCTTACCTAGTCCCACCAATCTGCACTCAGCCCATAACCCTCCATTCCTTTCCTGTCCATATAGCTGTCCAATTTTTCTTTGAATGATAGTATCTAACTTGCCTCTACCACTTCTACTGGCAGTTCCTTCAACACTTACTTCAAGCTCCCGTCCTCCTCTGATAATTGACTTATAACTATATTCATGCGAGGAAAATATGTGCTGTGTGTTTAATATTAAATTCGTTAGATAAACCCTTTTAGAAACAAAATTATTAGCCACTTATCACCTATATTCCGATTGTGATTAACACCGCCCCCACCCCGCCCTGGGTCGGCCGGTCCGCAAGAATATTGTCAATAATAAACCGGTCCGCAGTACAAAAAAGGTTTGGGACCCCTGCCTTAGATCCTACACCTCCAGGTTTAGGAACCGTTATTACCCTCAACCGTCAAGCTCCTGAATCAGTGGATAACTTCACTTGCCTCATCACTGAACTGATTCCACAACCTATTGACTCGCTTTCAAAGTTTACAACTTGTGTTCTTAATATTTATTATTTGTTTGTTATATTATTATTTTGTGTTTTTTTTGTATTTACATAATTTGTTGTATTTTGCACATTAGTTATTTTTCTTTGGTTGTGTGCAGTTTTTCATTGACTCTATTGTGTTTCTTTGTATTTGCTGTGACTGTCACAAGAAAATAAATTTCGGGGTAGAATATAGTGGCACATACGTACTTTGATAATAAAATTTACTTTGACCTTTGAACCTGGAAGCAATTTGTTCGTTATGTGCCATGTTGTATGATGTGGTCGATCATGGTCTTGGCAAATTTTTCTACGGAAGTGGTTTGCCATTGCCTTCTCCTGGCCAGTGGCTTTACAATTTTGGTTACTCCAACTGTGCTGGCATCAGTGGTCCCATAACTAGGACTTGTGATGTACACCAGCTGCTCGTACGACTGTCCGTCGGCTGCTCCCATGTCTTCGCATGACCCTGATTGAGGAGGGCTGTACAAGTACTACATCTTGCCCAAGGGTTACCTTCAGGCTAGTAGAGGGAAGGCGTTCCCAACACCTCCTCTGGTAGAGATGCATCTCCACTGCATCACTCCACTGAAGTTATTATATATACTTACTGCTTTAGAATAATGCATAGAAAACTTTCTCTTTATATAAAAGATATTTAAAATGTTGCTTTTTTTTGCATTTTTAAATGGGTCAAGCTTGCCATTTGTTGCAAGTACAGATAATAATGTGAATATATTTAAATTATTTTGACTTGACTTTCTAGGACGATATTGGGCTGAAGTGTCTGACACGATTATTTCAGGAACTTTTCAACAATGGAAAGAAGGGACAACCAAAAGTGAAATATTTTACCCAGGTTAGTTTCTATACTGCGTCCGGTGCTCCTGATGTGGCCTTTCATATATTGGCGAGACCCGACGCAGACTGGGAGACCGCTTTGCTGAACACCTACGCTCTGTCCGCCAGAGAAAGCAGGATCTCCCAGTGGCCACACATTTTAATTCCACATCCCATTCCCATTCTGACATGTCTATCCACGGCCTCCTCTACAGTAAAGATGAAGCCACACTCAGGTTGGAGGAACAACATTCCGTCTGGGTAGCCTCCAACCTGATGGCATGAACATCGACTTCTCTAACTTCCGCTAAGGCCCCACCTCCCCCTCGTACCCCATCTGTTACTCATTTTTATGCACACATTCTTTCTCTCACTCTCCTTTTTCTCCCTCTGTCCCTCTGAATATACCTCTTGCCCATCCTCTGGGTCACCCCCACCCCTTGTCTTTCTTCCCGGACCTCCTGTCCCATGATCCTCTCGTATCCCCTTTTGCCTATCACCTGTCCAGCTCTTGGCTCTATCCCTCCCCCTCCTGTCTTCTCCTATCATTTTGGATCTCCCCCTCCCCCTCCAACTTTCAAATCCCTTACTCACTCTTCCTTCAGTTAGTCCTGACGAAGGGTCTCGGCCTGAAACGTCGACTGCACCTCTTCCTACAGATGCTGCTTGACCTGCTGCGTTCACCAGCAACTTTGATGTATGTTGCTTTAGTTTCTATACTTTGTTTTTGTAGATATTGATAAATGCAGAATCCCACCTTTTTAGTCTCTGTATGTGCATTGTTTTATTTACTAGCCTGAACATATTCCTACAGGTTTCTACCTGTGCTCTATCACCATTGTTGGCTCCCTGCTGAGATAACAGCTGAACCTCAACTTAATGTAGTTGAGTTCAGGTCAAGACAGACAGAATTGTAGACTATCATTTAAGCGTTGCTATTCTGTAATTATTTTCGATTGTGATAAATTAAAACAGAAAACTATAGGGGTGACTGGTCTCCAGGGACTGATGAGGAGGAGGGTGGGTGTTCAAGGAATGGGAGTGCTAATCAGAAGATCTGATATTGTGATTTTAAAAGCCTACTGATCAGTGTCGTATTCATTTTAATTGATCGAGAATTGTATGTTACAGAAGTGGGTCATTTTGTGTATGGTTCTGCACATTGCAAAAAGCTGCCCAGTTAGTAGTCAAACACAACTCCTACTCACCTACTTACATGGTGCTACCTGCCTGCCATCTTGCACCCCTCCTCATTTCCATCATCCACCTTGGAGTCCTTTCTTACCACTCCTTTTCTCCCATACTGACCATCATGCCTCTCCACTCTCAGTCCTGATGTAGATTTCAACCCAGGTGGTCAAGAATTCCTTTCCTCCCACAGGTGTTGCTTAAGTTCTTCCATCAAATGGTTGGTTCCTCCTCCCACCCCACCCCCCCAGTACATGTTAATCTCATCTTCCCATCTTCTAGCACTTGGCTCATAGCATTCTCTTTCTACCCAAATCCAGTATTGGTCCAGACCATGGGTTCTCAACCTGGGATCCATGGACCTTTG
Organism: Mobula hypostoma; assembly: GCF_963921235.1. Taxonomy (NCBI): domain Eukaryota; kingdom Metazoa; phylum Chordata; class Chondrichthyes; order Myliobatiformes; family Myliobatidae; genus Mobula; species Mobula hypostoma. The sequence goes on along the minus strand of NC_086099.1, from coordinate 26,386,665 downwards.
GTTAATGGTTGGGGTCCATGGCATAAAAAAGGGTTGGAAACCCCTGGTCTAGACGCTTAAAAGCTATCAGCAACTCTGCTTCCACTACTGTCTTCAGCAGTGTATTCCATTACCTCATTAACCTAATCATGGTTGATGAGTACTTGAATTACACTGTCCCATAATGGTACAACATCCACAATCCTATAAGCCATGAAGAATTGGGGTGGGGGGAGTATCTGGCTGGTCCCAACATATTGAGGCAGCTATAAAGAAGGCAAAGCAGCGGCTATATTTCATTAGGAGCTTGAAGAGATTTGGATTGTCACCTAAACAGACATCCCACCTCTCCCGGAAGATCCTGGAGTCTCCCGCATATTAATAGTGGCTCCCTGATGCCTGCAAATTATATACAATATCATGGAAATCAATTTTTTGAGAGCGAGAGAGAGCAAGTGAGAGCGCGAGAGGGGGAGAGAGCAGGCGAAAGCGCGAGAGGGGGAGAGGGCAGGTGAAAGCACGGGGGGGGGCAGGCGAGAGAGAAAGCAAGCGAGAGCAGGTGAGCGACCACGAGAGAGAGCAAGAGCGTCCCATGGCAGAGTGTTCCAAAAAAAAAAGAAAATATGAAACGTACAGTACGTCACCCCAGACTACACTAAAGTGTACCCCTGCCTAATAGGAGTCAAAAATAATGACAGTGTTGCTCGCTGCATTGTTTGCAACGGTGACTTTTCTATTGCCCATGGTGGGTTAAGACTATAAAAGACATGTTGAGGTGAGTTTAACAGGTGTCATTCGTTCATTAGCATAGCTAATGTTATTTAAGCTAGCTGGCTGGCTGCTAAGGAGCTACTCTATTGCAGACATCCCACCTCTCCCGGAAGTCTCCCGCAAATTGATGGTGCTGCCTCCCTGAAATGAGTTTTTGCAGGGTGGGATGTCTGCCTAAAACACTCAAACTTCTACAGATGTACCGTGGAGAACACTGACAAGCTGTATCACCATGTGGTATGGGGTTGCCGGGGGGGAGGTGGTGATGATAGTACACAGGACTGAAAGAAGCTACAGAAAGTTGTAAAATTTGTCAGCTCCATAGTGGGTACTATCCTTTGTAGTATCCAAGACATTTTCAAGGAGCAGTGCCTCAAAAAGGCAATGTCCATTGTCATTATTAAAGCCACCCCCCCCATCACCCAGGACATGCCCTCTTCTCATTTTTACCGTTGGGAAGGAGGTACAGAAACCTGAAGGCACACACTCAGAAGTTCAGGAATAGCTTCTTCTCTCCAAATGATTTCGAAATGGACATTGAACCCATGAACACTCTCACTTTTTTATTATTTCTGTTTTTGCACTATTTTTAGTTTATTCAATATAGATATGCTTACTGTAATTTACTTATTGCATTGTACTGCTGCTAAGTTAACAAACTTCACAACATATGCTGGTAATAGCAAATATAATTTTGTATTCATTAAGTAAATCTGAAGTTTTTCACAAACTTTTTTTCACTCAGCACTGTACAACAGAGGTAATCACTTACCAACAAGCTGTCTCCTCAAAGCAGAGCTGATATATTGATACCTCATACCCTATGACTGAGTTCATGAGACTATATGTCAATATGCTGGTGGAGTAATTCACAAGAAACTAATGTTTTAACTGAATTAGAATGAAATGATAAGATTTTTCTTGAAGTCTGCAGGATTGTTGATAAGATCCCGCAGACTTCTACAGGATAAGTAAGCCATTTATCATCCTCATTATGTACTGCCAGCCAAGGTAGAGCTATCTGTTTTAAGTTTGATGCGAGTTATTCACTGCTTGGCCACTTCCAAGATTTCAGTGTCCATCTATTAAATTATAACTCATTTATAGCAAAAAGCTGAAACAATTAATTCCAGACAGGACAACCTATTTATACCAGGCACTAATAATCAAGTGGATGAGGTTAGATTTCAGCATGAAAACTTTTATTCTAATTATAAAACTCTATTTGAAATGAACAACCTAGAAGCTGTTGTTATTAAAAGACCTGTCCTCTTTACACAATGAACTTGGCTTGCATGTGATTCCAGTTGTTCACCTGCTTGTGCAGATGCCATCCTGTACATACAAAAAAGTAGCCAGTGCCACCTTCTCAGGACAATTGGAGAAGGCAGAAAATCTAAGTTGTCAAAGCCAGAAGTCAATGTATACCTTTTATTTGTTCATGTGTTATGGATAATCTGGAGTCTCAGCAGCAACTAACTGTTGTAAAGGTTTACTAATTCTTTATTTCGAATGGAGGATCATCTGAATTCCAATTGTTTTGAGTGCTTGGTTTTAAGACTAGTTTAGGTTTTTTTTTAAAAAAAGAACTCATGAAGTATAATCTGTTCCCACAGGTGACACGATAGTCCATTCTGTTGGCGAAGCCACGGCTGTCCGCTGGAGTTCGGGGACTTGGATGGTAGAATATGGCCGAGGCTTTATTCCATCTATGTTAGGGTTTGCACTATCAGATACAATCTTCAGCACACTGGATTTTGTTACTCTCTATTATACATTATCAGTCTACGTAAAAGCACTCATTCTGGAAGCCAATACGTACCTCACTGGAGCTGGCTTCTTTTGAAGCTCAGTGAAGACTTATTTGCAATTTTAAATATTACAAGTGTCTGTTTGATGTCAGTTTACATTACTTAATGGAGTTGAAAGTTGTATCCATGCCAACAGTCCTGAAAACTTTATATTTGTATAATGCAAGTTTTGAAAATACCAACTTTTTCCTTTACTGAAGATTATCACTTCAAGTACTGTTGAAAAAAACAAAAACAGAACTTCACATTTGAGTTTTTGCGTAATCTTTCTTGTTGGGCACAACCAATTTAAACATTAATCATTGATTAAATCTATTGGAATCATCTTGGAAGGTAAATTGAGAAATCAGGATTTTGAACATGATTATTGTACCTCTTCAAATTACCATGTTTTAGTGTGATATTGCTTTGATCTGAACCTGTTGGTTGAAGACCACCTTCTTACTTCTGTGAATCCAATTTTTGAATCAGGTATGACCAGACTGGTAATGCAGCCTAATTAGTTAAAATTGGTGTGCTTATAACAAATGGACCTTGTACAACTTCATTGTGTTCATCATTATTCCTAATCCTGAAAGTCCAATTTTTGATGCATTTGTACATCAAAGTGGTGTGATGTAATGTATAATGAGAATCTCTTTGAATATATAATTACTAAAAGTCAAGTGTAATTTGACTGCAGGCAACTTGGAAGACTTTTTTTTGAATTTTGGGAATTGTGCAAATGGGCATTTTTCTTATTCACTTTCTATTGGCAGCCAGTGACATCCCAGATTAGTAATCTAATGTTCACTGGGTAACTACCTCTATCATCTCCTCAAGTCTCAAGGAAGGCTGCTGCACTGGTTGATGTTTCTGGCTGAATTGCTGGTTCAAGTCAACTGACCATTTTGGTCAGCAAATGTCATGAGAATGGGGCTCTTAAGCACATCATCCCTGCGTTTGCTGCTGCTACTGGTTCTAGACAGCCCAGCCACTTGCTTAGCTATGTTTGCATCAGAGAGGAAGAATTGTATTTCTCACTGAATGCTGGTTTAAAAAAAGAACGTAAAAATCATGTGAACATTAAATAAAAACAGAAAATGCTGGAAGTAATCAGCAAATCAAAAATTATATGTGGAACGAAAAACGAGAAAGAATATGTGGAACATTTCAAATCAGAGCCTTCATCATGACAGTTCCTACAAAGAGCCTCTGACCTGAAACTAAGTCTCCTTCCACAGCTTCATGTTGGGTATTTCCAGCATTTTCTTTGAATTTGAAATTTCCAGCATCTGCAGTTTGGATTTTCATTTACAGGAAAGGTCCAGCTTTGGTCATGGTGCTAATGATTGTATTTCATTTGATTTTAAAATTTACTTCTAATTTACTTTGTGAATTCTTTTCTGCCAGCAGTAAAAGGGTGGAAATATTGCTCCTTGTGTAGAGGATTTACATCTGTTAATTTATCTTCAATGGAGGATATCTATTAGTACTATCAAGAACAATAGTAATTATTTTTACACTTGACCTGTGGAAAATCTGGAATGATCATATTTTCATCTCTGGTGGTCCAATAGTGCAACTTAAAGCAACGTTAGATGTGCCATGTCACATGTATTCCTTGCATAAAGTTGAAAAACCATCCTGTGGAGCTGCCCATTGTTTCGCAGTTTTTAAGGATTAGTTATGAACTTCATACAACTACCATAAATTTGACTTGGTTTTTGACTTGATTTGAGGAGATTGGGGAGTTGGAAAGCCTTTTTTTTTTTGAACAACTAGATTTAAAATCTTGGAATAAAATCCTTTTTAAAGATTGCCTCCATGATTATAGATCTGTTTGATTTACTACACAACCATTGGTTGTATTTGAAAGGATTCACTGAGAAAAGCATAATGAAGAATCAGATTTCCCAAATGTGTCCTTTACTTCATGCTTTTTTTTAAATAAAGGGAGTGTGTCTTGCAGGGGACGTCCTTCTCACTGAATAAATACTACATTTTACATTTCCTTTTTGTTTTGCATGTTTTTTTATTCATTAAAAGAGACCACCAACATATACAAAATGCACTGTACTCTTTTAAGAAAAACACTTTCTTGCAGTACAATATATCTATGAAAATTAAAGCTAACTATATTTTAAGTGAGCTCCTGTCAAGATTTGGAATGTGAATGTATTTTGAGACAAAGTCCTCTTTTTTGCTGGTGTAGATTCAACATATTAGAATGAATCTAGAAGCACCTTTAAAAGCTAGTTAAGCATAGCCAGTTGTTTTTATTTTTTTTGTGTTATTGTAACCAACTAATAAATTTGCTTTGGTTCAATAGGTGGATGGGAAAAACTTTTATCAAAAAGAGCAATAAGTTGTATTAAGTGATTTGTGTGTTTAAATTCACCTTTATGGAAATCTGCAAAGCTTCTGTCTAAGATGTGTTACTTCTGGTTTAGGGTCAGTGAAAAGAATAATATAATTTTGTTTGTGGAAGTAGAAAATAAGTCTATAAGATTGTAGATTTTGTTTTAAGTTGGATGTCTCAGCTTTGGAGGTGTGCGCGCGCGCACACATCATCTACATCTGGTTAGCAAAGTGACAAACTGTACAAATTAACTGTAAAAATAATGTGACTACCTTTTACTGAAATCAAAAGCTATTCTCAGAAATATAAGGAAGTTATTATTAAGCTCTTGACCTCCCCAGGTTTTTGTTAAATCTGTTTTGGTCGGGCTCAAAGGTTTCTGCTTATCGTTACTAGTCCTTAGAAGTATTATCCCGATATTAAATTGTCTCTGTTCCAATAGGCACATGGTTCAGTTTTATATTTCTTCTCATTTCTGTTCCGCAATAATGCTGATTTCAGCTGCTTCGTTGACACTGAGGTTCCATTTTGAAGTTGGGCAGGATTGGTGCATGCATCAGTGTCTGATCAAGCAACAAACTCATTCTGAGATACTGTTGTGGAAGCTTCCCCTGTATGCTCAAATGTTCAGTATTGCATACTGCTACTGCAGCTCCAATGACTGTATTGAAGCCAGTGGAACTGAATTTTGAAAGGAGTATCCGACAATTTTATTTACCACATACAACTTTACTCCTAGTTGCATGTATGGACGTCCTTTGCTTTACTCTGTTTAGACACCGATTCTGATTTTACCCTGAGCCAGTTGGGAATCATTGGCTCATTAGTAGGAGTTTGGTCTAGAGGTGACTAGCAGTTAAATCTACAACTATTCCCAGCATTTGGGGAAGTGGTGAGAGTTGGGATTGATAAATAGTTGCAGAAAGAAAAGGATGAGGGATAGAAGGAAGCTGGGAATGGATTTTAAATTGTTGTTAAATCTCTTTGCCTCTGGTCCTTAATCTGTTCCTGGCAAATTTGGTCATTGGCGAAATCATCACAGCTCCCCTGGCCCTGTTTGATGAAAGAATGCCAGTTTGGTATGTTACAGTCAGACAGATGAGGTTGAGAAAAGAGGAGGCAAGTTTTCTTGTCCACTGTCATTGATATGGAGTTAAAACAAAAACATATTTCCTGCTAGTAACTAACTCACTGAATTAAATGATCAGCTGTTAACTGACTGACACTGTTGTTACTACAGACAGTCAAACTTTATAGTCTGAACTAAAGTGATGCTCCCAAGACCATGGAAAACTTTGAGTGGTGCATTAGAGGTGTTTAAATTGAGGAATTTCAATGTTAAATATGTAACTTCAAATAAGTGATTACTTTAAGCTGGTAGTGATGGGCTTCTTGAGCCTTTTCTGTTTTAGAATATGGTGGCTGATGTGATATTGACTTTGATACCAACTTTACTCTTTTCTCTCCCCGTGAGCCCTAGTTCAAAAGCTGGTAAATATAATCAAGTGATGCAGGATTTTGCTTTGGTCTTGTTTGTTGATGCAGGTAATGGGAGAAGGTATGTTTTTTTTCTTGGTATCTTCATTACAGCAAAGTTTTTTTATTGTTCTTCATTAAATATTAGAGGACAAATTAAATTCAAACAAAATATTTTTATTCTACTGCCAGTCATAATTAAGTCATTTCAGTGAAATCTCCATATGTTGGATTACACCCATTTTTCAGGATCGTAGTTTCATAGATCATGGTGGGATAATGGCTCTTTAAGGTCCAATAAGTAAAGGCCTTTGAATCTGACAAAAACAAAATCAAATTTATAAAAAAAAAACTGGGAAGGTCAACAGGCTAGTACTAATTTTCATCTTTTTCTAAATAGCCCTTTACAGAATCAATATAATTTTGGAAAAAACATTAAATTACTATTTTTTTTCCTTGTCCCCTAGGCATTGGTGAATTTTAAAATTTGTATGCAGAATTTTGCATTCTTAACTACAAGCTACGGTTAAATTGTACAGAATAACTAAATCATGAAGATGGAAACCAATGGAAGTTCTAAAACAACCTAATTATTTATTTGAGTGAGAATCATGGTGATAATTCTACCAGCAATAGCTACAAAATGATTTATTCATGAAAAGTATTATTTTGGAACATTTTGTGTACTGCAGCTGTAAATTTGCCTTGGTTTGCATCTTGAGGTTTCTGTGGCTGAGTATCTTCAAATACAGTTTAATATTGTGCATTTGAACTTGGAGACTGTAACAGACTAGCACTTTACTGCAGAATTTAAAAGGCATAGATGTCAGATTATAATGAATTGGACCTTCAGGAATTCTACATTGATCTTCCATTTAGCATTCCATTTAGATTTTTAAAAGATATACTTTTCAAAGTTAAATTATTCTGCTTTTTATAATGGCATGAAGGAATTAAGTACCATGAAGTTATACAATTTGTTTTGAATGAGTTTGCAACTAATAAGTTGTCATTCCTAAAGTTAATCCAGAGCCCAATAATATTATGTTTTTACATTTCCCATGTGGAAATGTTTGTAAAGAGTGCAAAAATGAAAAGTTTACATGGTACAAGAGTAACATTCTTTAATTTGTGTTAATTGAATTTTGTGCTTTAATGAACCCAAAATGCTGTGGTTTGAAGCTTTAATGATGTGCTCTGTAAAAGAAAATTAACTGTGCTGAAAAAATGTTTTGTCAATGATTTATGGAAATATCACCAAGGGCCTTATGAAATACATATATTAATTTATATCCTAGTCTATTTGAAACTGTCACAGATTAGTAAACTGTAAACCATTTGTCTTGCAAAATTAAACAATTTGTGCATTTTGTGGGAATGAACATAAAAATAAAAAAAGATCTGCTTCAAGTAATTCATTCCTTTTCTTTAATGGTTGTTTTTGTCTTAGCTGAAGCAATGGTTGTAGAATAAAGTCTTGATTGAACCACTGACCTGGTGCTTACCTGGTTCAGTACTGCTTTCATTTTAGTTAGCATGCAACAACTTAAAGCTGCTGATCAATTGCTACCGTCTTCCATACTTGACAATGCCACAGTAGATAATTAGCTGGGAGACCTAATGGTTAGAAGGATTTACTACATAGACTCAACCCATTTCATTGAAATGTTCCCACACCAATGGACTAACTTTCAGGTACTCATCTCTTGTTCTCTTTATTTATTGTTATTTATTTATATTCACATTTGCACACTTTGTTGTCTTTTACACTCTAGTTGAATGTCCTAGTTGGGTGGTCTTTCATTTATTCTGTTATAGTTACTAGCCTATAGATTGACTATGGCCACAAGAAAATGAATCTCATGGGTGGGTATGATGACTTGTACTTTGATAATAAAATTTACTTTGAACCTTGGCCCAAAGTAAGTCAGTTTGAAATTGTGAAAATTGAGGTTGATAGCTGACTGTTTAAATAATAAAGGCATCCATTAGTCTTACGAGATCATGGATCTGTGCCTGGAACGTCTTCACTCTCCAGGGCGCAGGCCTGGGCAAGGTTGTATGGAAGACCAGCAGTTGCCCATGCTGCAAGTCTCCCCTCTCCACGACACCGATGTTGTCCAAGGGAAGGGCAAGGGCCGATACACCTTGATACCAGTGTCATCGCAGAGCACTCTGTGGTTAAGTGCCTTGCTCAAGGACACAACATAGGCCTTCGCCTGGGCCCCGAACGCAGAACCTTCAGATCTCTAGTCCAGTGCCTTAACCACTTGGCCACGTGCCCACACATAGCTGACGATTTGGTGAGGTTATTAATGGGTATGAAACTAAGGCAGGCAGGTAAAGCTTAAATTAGAGGCTAAGCAGTGATGATACAATAAAATTGCAGAACAGATATGGGGAAGTGTGGATTTATCCTGTCACCATAAAATTTAAAATTACTTCGCCTTAAATTGATCTTATCAATGCTAAAAACAACAATTTATTAAACAAATAATCTGCTGTAGGAGCTCAGTGGGGCGACCAACATTGGCCCGAGGGTGGGGAGCAGTTTCAGCTCTGATCCCTAAATAGTTCCGACCCGAAACGTAAATTTCGTTCTTCGCACAGATGCTGCTTGACTTATTGAGCTGACCCAGCAAATCAGTACTGTACTCCAGACACTTGCACCTATAGTCTTGTGTCTCCAAGCAATTTAGCCCATCAACTTTTGAAGTGAAGATAATTTACGGCGGTACCATTTGGTTAGGAGGGAGACACAGCGGAGCCCTCGGAGCTGTAGGATACATGATACCTTCTATAATGTTAATTTAAGAAACGACAACTGAAGCATTCTAACAGATAGTTAGGAGGCCTTGATTGTAGTCGTTGAGTTTAAACAGTATCTGGATGTCCGCCTGCTCACTTGCACGCGATATAAATGATTTGTTTGCTTTCTCACGTTTCTTTTACAACTCTCAACTCAAAATTCTTAATTCTCCGGCCCTAAAACTCCGAATAAAATAACGAAGTGCCGGATGTACTCATCGGCTCAGATAACAGGAAGGGTACAAGAGCCTGAAGATTCACACTCAACGATTTCAGGAACAGCTTCTTTTCCCGCTTCTGTCTTCAGATTTCTGAAAGGTCCCTGAGCACTGCATCGTTGTTCTTTTCCCTTCTGCGCTATTTAGTTTGTAATTCATAATGAATTTATGTCCTTGCACTGTACTACTGCTGCAAGACAGCGTGCCGTATAAGACAATGATATTAAAGCTGATTTTGATTATACAGATGCTGCCTTAAGACATCGACGTTACTGTAATTGAAGAAAATCAAAGCGCTGGACGAATTCAGTGGGGGGTGGGGCCGAGAAGGAGAGTGGACGTTTCGGGTCGAGACCCTTCATTAGGACTACATGACCCACTGAGTTCGTCCGGCACTTCCTGCAGATTTCAGCCTCTGTCCAACTGAACAACCCGGTTATTTTGACTGGTGGTTAATTTAATATTTGAGAGAAATCAAGCTCATTCACTCAGTGCAGCCGTATTGAAAGATGATTAGATAATCTACCGTTTGGGAACAGAAAAATGATACCTCGTAGATTGAGGGGGGAAGTTCGGACAGCTTTCATCTCTTGATATCGGTAACTTTTTTCTAGCGTCTCATAATTTGATTTCTGGTTGGTTGGCTCTGCTGTCAATTAAATAATAAGGCGGGACTTTCCTAAGAAGAAGACCACTTCCGCATTGAGGCGCCGAGGGGGTGACTTCTCCCGCCAAGAAAGGGAACTTGGCAAGTGTTTGCGGTTGTCGACGGAGGTGAAGGATGGAGGCGAGTGCCGGTGCGGCCGCGGCGGGAGTGGGGAGGTGTGCCGAGCATGGCAAGAAGCTAGCGTACTTCTGCAAGCAGGAGAAGCTGAGAGTTTGCAGCAAGTGCGTGATCCTGGGATCGCACCGAGAGCATCCCGTGGTTCCAGTGGCTGAAGCATTAAGTGAGCTGAAGGTACAGAGCGCCTGTGAGTTTATTCTGTGCTTTAATCGCGTCCTAAGTACGTGAAATACAATGAATGAATGGCGTTGAAAGTGGGAACGATGTGACAGTGGCTTTAAATTCCGCCCTGGTGATATAATTCTTAATGCGAAAAGGCGCTCTGCAGAAAGTGCGGGAAGTATGGTAGAAGGTAGATGAGCCCAGGGCATGGATCATGGATCAACACCTGGATTTATGATATTGTAGCCATTAATGAGACTTGGTTGCAGGAGGGGCAGGATTGGCAGCTCAATATTCCGGGGTTCCGTTGATTTAGACGTGTTAGAGCGGGAGGGATTACTTCTCAGGGATAATGTCACGGCAGTGCTCCATCAAGACACGCAGAAGAACTCCTCTAGTGAGGCGTTATGGGTGGGACTGAGCAATAAGAAAGGTATGACCACGTTAATGGGGCTATATTACAGACCACCAACAATCCGAGGAATTTGGAGGAACAAATTTGCAGAGTTGCCATAAGGTTATTATAGTAAACAACAGGAATTCTGCAGATGCTGGAAATTCAAGCAACATACATCAAAGTTGCTGGTGAACGCAGCAGGCCAAGCAGCATCTATAGGAAGAGGCGCAGTCGACGTTTCAGGCCGAGACCCTTATAGTAGGTGATTTTAACTTACATTGACTGGGACTCCCACACTGTGAAAGGACTAAATGGGATAGAGTTTATCAAACGTGTTCAGAAAAGTTGCCTTAATCAGTACGTAGAAGTCCCAACGAGAGAGTTTGCAATACTTGATTTGCTATTTGGGACTGAGACAGGGCAGATGAAAGAATTTTGTGTAGGGGAACACTTTGATCACAATGATCATAATGCCATTAGTTTCAAAATATGCAAAAAAAAACAGGTCTAGACTGCGGGTTGAGATTCTAAATTGGAGATAGGCCAATTTTGATGGTGTCAGACATGATCTGGATTAGGTGGGGCTGTTTTCTGGCAAAGGTGTACTTGGTAAGTGGAAGGCCTTCAAAAGTGAAATTTTGAGAGTACAAAGCCAGTCAGATTAAAAAGTAACAATAATAAGTGTAGGGAACCTTGGTTTTCAAGGGAGATTAAGACCCTGGCTAAGAAAAAAAAAGTGCCATAGGCAGATAGGAACAAATGAGATGCTTATGGAGTACAGGAAGTGCAAGAGAACACTTAAAAAAGAAATCAGAAGAGCTCAAAGAAGGCATGAAGTTGCCCCTGCAGACAAGGTGAAAGAGAATCCTAAGGGATTCTACAGATATGTTAAGAGCAAAAGGATTGTAAGGGACAATATTGGTGCTCTGGAAGATCAAAATTGGCATCCATGTGTAGAGCCAAAACAGATGGGGGAGGTCTTTTAATTTTTTTTTGCATCTTTATTTACTCACAAAGTTTATAGAAGTGTGGCAAGGCAGCATCAACTTCATAGACCCCTTACAGATTACAGAGGAGGAGGTGTTTGCAGTCCTGAGGCAAATCAGGGTGGCTAAATCTCCAGAGGCTGACAAGGTGGTCCCTCGGACCTGACCGTAGGCGGAGTCCTTAGCAGAGATAATTAATCTTTCTTAGCAATGGGAGAAGTACCAGAAGATTGGAGGATGGATAATGTTATTCCACTGATTAAGAAAGGCTGTAAACATAAACCAGGAAATTATAGGCCTGTAGAGTCTGACATCAGTAGTGGGAAAGTTAAGGGATCGGATATGTAAGTATTTGGATATTCATGGACTGATTAAGGATAGTCAGCATGGCTTCGTGCATGGTAGGTCATGTCTAACTGATCTCAGAGTTTTTTTTTTGAGTAAGTTACCAGGAAAAAAGATGAAGTGAATGTTAACACGAGGAATTCTACAGATGCTGGAAATTCAAGCAACACATATCAAAGTTGCTGGTGAACGCAGCAGGCCAGGCATGCGTTACAGTCGACGTTTCAGGCCGAGACCCTTCGTCCTGACGAAAGGTCTCGGCCTGAAATGTCGACTACCTCTTCCTAGAGATGCTGCCTGGCCTACTGCGTTCACCAGCACCTTTGATGTGTGAAGTGAATGTTGTCTGCACAGACTTCAGCAAGGCATTTGATAGGGTCCTGCATGGGAGGTTGGTCAAGAAGATCCAGTCGCTCAGCATTCAAGATAAGATAGTAAACTGGATTAGACTTTGGCTTTGAGAGAGAAGCTAGAGAGTGGTAGTAGATGGTTGCCTCACTGACTGGAGGCCTGTGAGTCGTGGAGTGCTGCAGGGATCGGTGCTGGGTCCATTGCTGTTTGCCATCTATATCAACAATGTGAATGATAATGTGGTTAACTAGATCAGCACGTTTACAGATGACACAAAGATTGGGGATGTAGTGGACGGTGAGGAAGGCTATTATAGCTTGCAGAGGAATCTGGATCAGCTGGGAAAATGGACTGAAAAAGTGGCAGATGGAATTTAATGCAGACAAATGTGAGGTGTTACACTTCAATAGGACCAACCAGGGTGGGTCTTACAAAGTCAACCGTAGGGCACTGAGGAGTGTTATTAAACAAGGGATCTGGAAATACAGGTCCGTAATTCATTGAAAGTGGCATCATTGGTAGGTAGGATTATGAAGAAAGTTTTTGGCACATTGATCTTCATATCTTCATAGTATTGAGAACAGAAGATGGGATGAAGTTATGTTGAAGTTGTACAAGATATTGGTAAGGCCTAATTTGGAGTATTGTGTGCAGTTTTGTTCAAGTACCTACAGGAAGGATGTAAATAAGGTTGAAAGAGTACAGAGAAAATTACAGGCATGTTGCTGGATCTGGAGGACCTGAGTTATAAGGAAAGATTGAATCAGTTAGGACTTTATTCCTTAGGACGTAGAAGACTGAGAGGAGATTTGATAGTTATACAAAATTATGAGGGGTATAGATAGGGTATCTGAAAGCAGGCGCTTTCCACTGATGTTGGGTGGGACTACAGCCAGAGGTTATGCGTTTATGGTGAAAGGTGAAAAGTTTAAGTGGAAACAACAGAAAATCTGCGGATGTGGAAATCTGAGCAAATGCTGGAGGAACTCTGTAGGCCAGGCAGTATCTGTGGAAAAAAGTACAGTCGACGTTTCAGGCTGAAACCATTTGGCAGGACTCAGTTTAAGGGGAATGTGAGGGGAAACTTCTTCACTCAGAGGGTTGTGAGAGTGTGGAATGAGTTGCCAGCACGCGGTGCATGCAAGCTCGATTTCAATGTTTAAGCGAAGATTGGATAGGTACATGGATGGTACAGGTATGGAGGGTTATGATCGTGGTGCAAGTCAATGGGAGTAGGCAGTTTGAATAGTTTCAGCATGGATCAGATGGACTGTACTTTTCTATGACTATGATTCCAAAGGTGTAGACTATGTGAAAGAAAAATAATTATCCATCTTTCAGTAGGTTCTTTGCCCTTTTTCCTGTCTTCTTTAGTTTTTCATTCTCCCATTTCTTTTTGAAGTACAGTATGGAAAATGGAGAGGCATTTGATTTTGTACTCAAAAGCAATTATGTGCCGATTTTAACGATGGCGTCTGTGTGGAAATTCTCATGATTTTTTTCAAAAAGCACTTCTTATATCTTTGTGATATAGGAAGAGCGAGACATACCTAAGAACCCAGGGGTGCCAGAGACTTGACTATGTTAAACACCACAGCAAATGGAAAAATAAATTACGTCCACGTACAAAAAGTTCTCCACGACATTCCGACATGGCTTGTAAGGGGCAAGAACATTGGTGCTGCACATCTACCAAGCAATGACCATTAGCAAGAAGGGAGAGTCTCGCACCTATGCCTGATGTTTTCATCAGAGTCATTACGCATCTATGTGCTGAGGGGTCACTACTGACAATAAATTCAACTAGAAAAATTTTTTTAAAATACTGGACCAGTCCTGGAAATATCACGGCCTCTGGAGCAGTTCAGAGGCTGACTATGCTATGGCAAGTTATTCTCTTTGTACCATCTGCAAGAAGTGGGAAGGAATATTGACTTTTTGTCTGAATAAGCACAAATCCGACAGTAATATAAAATAACTCCATCCAAGACAAAAGCAGCCTATTAACTCTCACTGTCATCTCCCTTCACCACTGGCAACCTGTGCCATCTATGAAATATTATCACAGTTACAACCCTGGTTATTTTGACAGTACCTCCCAAATCTCTGATCTCTGCCACCAAAAAGGTTCAGGGCATCAGGTGCACAGAAGCAATACCACTTGCAGCTTCCCCTCCAACTCATGCACCACCCTGACTTGGAAGTTTGTAGTTGTTGTTTCATCAGCACTGGTTCTAAATGTTGGAATTCCCTACATAGCAGCAGTCTGGCATATATTCAGCTGAAGGCCCAGAGTAATTCAAGGCAATGGCCTGACCACACTGCACTTGGGATATTGTGAGCAGTTTTGGGCTCCATTTCTGAGAAAGGATGTGCTTCCATTGGAGAGGGTCCAGAGGAGGCTTATGAGAATGATCTGGGAATGCTTGAGGAGCACTTGATGATTCTTGGCCTGTATTCATCAGAGTTTAGGATAATGAGAGGTGCAATCTCATTGAAACCTACTGAATATTGAAAGAGTGGATGTGGAGAGAATGTTTCCAATTGGGTGAGTCTGGGACCAGAGAACATCATCTCACAATAGAAGGATGTCCCTTTGAAACAGAGACAAAGTGTTAATTTCCTAAGCCAGAAGATGGTGAGCTTGTGGAATCTATTGCCACAGATGACTATGGAGATCAAATTATTGGGTATATTTAAAGTGGAGGTTGATAAGTTCTTGATTAGTAAGTGTGTCAAAGATTATGGAGAGAAGGGAGGATAATGCGATTGAGAGGTAAATAAATAGCCACCATTGATTGGTAGAGTAGGCTCAATGGACCAAATGGCCTAATTGTATTCCTATGTCTTAAGGGCTAAGAAAGCAGCTCTTTGGTGTCAGGTAATGTAGAGCTTTATAGTACCAGCAAAAGGAGTTTGATTCCCGCTGCAGTCTTTAAGGAGTTTCTACGTTCTCCCACGACTGCAGGGGTTTCTTCCCGTGCTTCAGTTTCCTCCCACGTTCCAAAGATGTAAGTTAGGGGCATGCCATGTCAGTACCAGAACTGTCGTGATAGGCTGCTCCTCGGAGTATGTTGGTTGTTGACACAATGCATTTCACTGTATGTTTCGATGTTTTATGAACATGTGGCAAATAAAGCTATTTTTAAAAAATCTTTTCATTGCCACCTCAGGGACAATTTGGACAATAATTGGTGGCCCTGCCAGTGATGTGCAAATTACAAAAAAGCATTTTAAAAAATTGATCTAATTGATGGTGATTACCTCACTGTAATTTGTGCTGTCTGCCATGGGGAGAGACAACCTCCAAATCAGAAGTGGTTCTTCCCTTGTAGCAGACAACAGGAAGACTCATACAGCACAACAACACGCTATTTGGTCCACAATGTGTGCTAAACTAATTAGTAATTTCAATGATTTTTTTCCCGTTCTTTGTCCAAATCCACCCTCAGATCCTCTCCATACAATGAGCAAAGTGCTGCTTCCTGAATCTGTCTAGAGGTACCATAGACATGATCTTCACCATGCCATAAACTCTACAACCACCTCTTCTTGTGCCCAGTGGACATGGGCTGTCTGCACCTGACCTGCTAAGGTTTGGGAGATCTTGTCCCTGGAGCACTACAGTCAGACTGCCCAGGAAGCTCCCATGATGACATTGAGCAAGCGAGAACAGGATACTGATCCAGCAAAGATTTAAGAATGTGTCTAGTAGTTAGTATGCACTTAGTAGCCACTTTATTTGGTACAGCTACAAACCTCATTAATGCAAATATCTAATCAGCCAATTATGTGGCAGCAATTCAATACATAAAGAATGCAGACAATGTCAAGAGGTTCAGTTGTTGTTCTGACCAAACATCAGAATGGTGTAGAAATATGATCTAAGTGAATTTGATTGTGAAATGATTGTTGGTGCCAGACACAGTGTTTTGAATATCTCCGAAAGAGCTAATCTCCTGAGATTTTCACACAACAGTCTCTATAGGTTTTATGGAATGGTGAGGTAAACAAAAAACATCCAGTGAGTGGCAGTTCTGTAGGCTAGAGCTTTGATCAGCAACCAGTCCGGACATCGGAAGTTTGGAGAGGAGCAGACTCCAGTCAGGTCTGCTGCCCGAGGCTAAAAGGCAGGAGTAGGTCACTGCAGCATAATAGAGTTTTGACCAGCAGCCAGTCAGCGTTTGGGATTGATTCGCAAGAGCAAATTAAGGAAGGCAGGGGCAAGCACAGTGGCCATCACCAGAGTAGGCATGTCAGAGTGGTGATCTTAAGGCCTTAGCTCTTCGAGGCTTCACTCAGAGGAAGAAAACCAAGTTTTTTTTTCCTTCTCTTCTTTATATCTACTCAGTTAGGTCAGTTGACATGCCAGGCAGGATAGTTTGTGGGATGCAGGAAGGCAGGGAGACCTCCAGTGTCCCTGATGACTACAACTGCAAGAAGTGCATCCAGCTGCAGCTCCTAAAAATCCACATTAAGGAGTTGGAGCTGGAACTGGATGAACTCTGGGTCATTTGGGAGGCTAAAGGGCTGACAGATAAAACATAAGGAGAGGTAGTTCACCTTTGGTGCAGGACACAGGAAACTGGATGACAGTCAGGAAGAGGAAAGGGGTTAAGGATCCAGTGTAGAATACTGTTGTGGCCATCTCACTCAACAACAGGTGTATCACTTCGGATGCTGTGGGTGGGGGGGGGGCAGTGAGGAATGATCTAACAGAGGAAAGTCACAGTGGTTTTGTCTCTGGCACTGGGTTTGCCTCTGTGACTCGGCAAAAAAGGATGCAGAAGAGGCGTGCTGTGGTGATAGGGGATTTATTAGTTAGGGGAATGGACAGGAGGTTCTGTGGGCGACAACGAGATTCCTGGATGGTATATTACCTCCTGGGTGTCAGGGATATCTCGGATCAAGTCTTCAGCATTCTTAAATGAGAGAGTAAATAGCCAGAAGTCATGGTCCATGTAAGTACCAATGAGATGGGTAGGTCGAGTGGGTGAGGTTCTGTTTGGGGAGTTAGGTGCTATGTTAAAAGGCAGGACCTCCAGTGTTGTGATCTCAGGATTGCTACCCATGCCATGTGCTAGTGAGGCCAGAACTGGGAAGATTATGCAGTTTAATACGTGGCTAAGGAGTTAGTGCAGGAGGGAAGGCATAAGATTTTTGGATCATTGGGCTTTCTTCCAGGAAAGGTGGGACCTGTACAGAAAGGATGATTTGCACATAAATTGGAGGGGAGCTAATATCATAGCGGGAGTGTTTGTTAATGTTGCAGGGTGGGATTTAAACTAGAGTTGCAGGGGGATGGGAAGCAGAACAGTTGGAGGAGAGGCTGTGGTGGCAGGTGTTGTTAAGACCTCAGACTAAGTCAGGAACCAAGAGGTTGAGCATGGTGCGACTAGTGTCCTGAGCTGTAGGAAGTATCTTAGGAAAGGCGGGTAATAGCGCTGAAGATGAGGTAGCAAGTTTGCAAACAGAGACAATCTATAGAGGAATGGCTGTGGATACAGCAAAATTGCAGTTTGAGTTGCAACTTAAAAGGCAGACAAAATTGAAAAGGGTGAATACAGGACTGAATACAATATCTGAATGCACACAGTATATGGAATAAGGTAAATGAATTTGCAGCGCAGTTGCAGATTGGAAGGTATGATGTAGGCACTACTGAATTATGGCTGAAAGACTATAGCTGGGAGCTTAATGTCCAAGGAGACACATTGCATCGAAAGCATAGGCAGGAAGGCAGAGGGGGCGGTATTGCTCTGTTGTTTAAAAAATTAAATCAAATCATTAGAAAGAGGTGACATGTGGTCGGACGGTGTTGAATTATTGTGGATAGAGCTAAGGAATTGTAAGGGTAAAAACTATGATGGGAGTTGTATCCAGATCCCAAAACGGTAGTAAGGATGTAGCCCACAAATGATAACAGGAGATTAAAAATGCATGCCAAAAGGGCAATGTTGCAATAGTCGTGGCGGGATTTCAATATGCAGGTAGATAGGGAAAATCAGGTTGGTGCTAGATTACAGGATGGATAATTTCTAGAGTGCCTACGAGATGGCTTTTTAGAACAGCTCGTGGTTGAGCCCACTAGTGGACCAGCTATTCTGGATTGATTAGAGAGCTTAAGGTAAAAGAACCCTTAGGGGAAAGTGATTGTAATATGATCGAGTTCACCCTGAAATTTGAGAAGGAGAAGGTAAAGCCAGACGTATCAGTATTATAGTGGAGTAAGGGAATTAGAACCATGAGAGAGGAGTTGGCCAGAGTTGTTTGGTAAAGAACACTGGCAGGGTTGACAGCAGAGCAGCAATGTCTGTAATATCCGGAAGCAATTCGGATGGCACAGTATGTGTATATCCCAAAGAGGAAGAAGTATGTTACGAGAATACACATAAAATTAAGATGTTTGCTGGCCAGCATCAGTGGCATCAGCAGTTGGTCTGCCACCTGCCCTCAGGGGAAGGAGAGATAAGGAACAATGGAGCAGCGTCTGGAGATGTGTAATGAAGGGATGTGGGAGAGAGAGCCGTCTGGAGCGGCTCCTCCCCTTTGAACCCTGAACTGTTTGAAGTGATGGACAGGCGATACCCCAGCAGGGGGATAAAAAGGGACAGGTTCGCTAAGACAGGGACACACGCCACCCGAGGTAACGAGACCCTGGAAGCGGTGCGCCTCTCACGAGTGGGTGAGAAGTGCCAGACAACGACAAGGGTGGAAAGGTACGATCAGCGGGAACCCGGTGTGTGTCCGCCCTTGCCTGGGTGCCGGGTTCACTGCAGAGGATCGACCGCATCTGGAGGAGGGGTCACAGTCGGTGACCTCAGGTGACATCACCAAGGACCCGCCCAAAAGCTGTTTGTGAGCCATCTCGCTGGTCTGTGAGTGAAGCAGTGTTCTGAATGATCAGTTGTTCCTATTCTATCTCTCTCTCCCCCCACGTTGCCCATCGCCATGGCAACGATTACTGCGAACTACTAACTGGACTGAACTTTGAGTCATTTTGAAATTGGTCATTTACCCCTAGACAACGATAGAGCTTGACTGATGCTGTTATCTTACTTCTGTGCACATGTGTGTTTATCATCACTGAACTGTTGCATTTATTATCCTTTCGATTACTGTGTTGCTTGTTTCTTTAATAAAACTTTCTTAGTTCTAGTACTCCAGACTCCAACTGAGTGATCCATTTCTGCTGGTTTGGCAACCCAGTTATGGGGTACGTAACATAAGTGGGGTTCTCGTCCGCGATTTTGAACGCTAAATTTGGGACGGAGTAATTGATTGGGTTAAAATTCCCGAAAGAAAGAAAAGACAAACAGCAGAAATGGAGGTTGAGGAATTTATAAAGGCGCCGACCTTGGAGGCATTAGAGGATGCCAGGAAATCGGAATTGATAGCTGTGGCCAAACGGGTGAATCTTGCTAAGGTGAAGTCGACAATGAGGAGAGAGGAGATACACAGAGCTATTGTAGAGCACTATGTATCTAAAGGTGTGTTTCCCCAAGGTGAGCTGGGGGAGGTGTCTATTGAAAAACCTGCTGGAGACGCGGTACAGGTACAGCTTGAAAAACTGAGACTCGAGCACGAGTTCCGGGTACGGCAGTTAGAACACGAAGAGAAAGAGAGAGAGTTAGAAAGGCAAGAGAGAGAGAGAGAGGGACAGACAGTTGGAGAGAGAGGAGAAACAGAGGGAAAGGGAATTTGAGCTGGAGAAGTTAAAGATAAGGGCCGAGCAGGGGCTCGTGCCGAACCAAGGTGGAGGGTTCCGGGCGACCCAGGAGGTAAGGCTGGTTCCCCCTTTTGACGATACCGACGTGGATCGGTACTTTCTCCACTTCGAAAAGGTGGCTATAAGTCAGGAATGGCCGAGGGATAAGTGGGTTGTCTTACTTCAGAGTGTACTGAAAGGGAAGGCCCAACAAGCTTACTCCGCTTTATCCGCGGAAGATGCCCAGAAGTATGAGGTGGTGAAGGAGGCCATCCTCAGGATTTATGAGTTGGTCCCGGAGGCATACCGGCAGAGGTTCCGGAATGCGAGGAAGCAGTGGGACCGCACGTATTTGGAGTTTGCCCGTGAGATGCAAACATATTGTGAGCGTTGGTGCGCCTCGAAGGGGGTAGAGGGGGATTATGACAGACTGCTGCAGCTGATTCTGATTGAGCAGTTTAAAGGTTGTGTCCCTGAGGGTATGAGACCCTACCTCGATGAGAAAGAGGCAGCCACGTTAGCCGCAACTGCTAAGTTAGCGGATGAGTATGCGTTGACGCATAAAATGAAGGTTGCCCCGAGTAAAGGCTACCAGAAGGGTAGTCAGGACGGCGGGGAGAGTCCGCCGGAAAAGTCAGAAAGTAAGCCGGGGACTAGTGAAAAGGATAAGGTAGACCGGGAGCAGCCTGGTAGGAAGTCTCCTGGGGTCGTCTGTTATAATTGTGGGAAAGCCGGACACTTTGCGTCCAGGTGCTTTGCCCCAAGGAAGGAGACGGGGAAAGGAAAAGCGGAAATTTTGAATGGCTGTATTGAGCTGTTAAGCGAACCGCTAGGGAAGGACAGGTCTGAAAAAGTCCAGGAAGGGCGCGAGAGGTTTATCTCGGCCGGATTGGTGTCAGTGAAGGAGGGGTTAAAACCAGTTCCAGTGCGGATCTGGAGAGACACGGGAGCGTGTCAGTCACTAATACTGAAGAGTGTATTAGAATTTAGCTCAGAGACCCAGACTGGGGAGGTAGAGGTCAAAGGTGTTGGGGAAGGGACAGAGTCAGTCCCTTTGCACCAGATACATTTACAGAGCAACCTGGTCTCTGGACTAGTCACGATCGGGGTGAGGTCCGAATTACCGATGAAAGACGTGGAAGTCTTGCTCGGTAATGACATCGCCGGAGGAATCGTGTTCCCAGTCGTGAGATTGACGGGTCAGCCTGCCAGCATGGAGGCCCCGCCCGCGATGGTGAATTTGGCTGAAACATTTCTGCCAACCTTGTATGAGACAGGGTGTAGTGAGATAAGAGGTAGTGAGGGAGCTGGGACGGACGTAGCAGTAGCCAGGAAAGAATTTGTGCAGACGCAGGAGCGAGGCGAGGGGCTGATGGGTTTTGCAGAGACAGCTCTCTCTGACACAGCCTTGACAAGGGAACTAGTAGGCTATTGTGCGGATGAGGAAGTGCTAAGGAAGAAAGGGAAATCAAGTACAGTACCCGCAGATGAGGAATGGGGGGTGGTGCAAAAGAGTTATGGGGATGAGGTTTTTAACATGGCCCACGAGGTACCCACCGGTGGACATTTTGCGGTGCTGGAGGAAACAGTTGGTGGAATCATGAAAGAGAGTTACCGGCTGCCCAGGGGGAAAAATGTTATTGATCATGACCGACGCGAACTGAGACGGTCACCGGCTTTTGATATGCTAACAAACCTAGTCGGTGTTAGCGTGGAAATCAATGAAGCTAGGGGCCCCTTGATAAGAGAAAAAAACCATTTTGAAAAGATTAGGATGGGATTGGTCAGATGGGAGAAGGCTATTGTTTTGGCCAGGTCTACTGATAAGGTCTCTCCTTTAATCCCCAAACAAAGCGAATCTTTAGAAGGAGTAATTAAACGACTCGCACCTATGTGTTTGATTGTCCCGAGGAAATGCAAAGAACTGGGACGTTGGGTGATTGTGGTTACAATAGGGCAGCCAAGTAAACAACACCCATATTTTTCGAGTAATTCAGTGACTAAAGGGCTGATGAACACAGAGGTGTGTATTGGCAATTTAATACGGCTGTCTGAAGCCAGTTTGATAGTGAACCTTGAAAAAAATGAATTCGGCCACACGAGGGTCACTTACCTGGGAATTGTGGTGACACAGGGGCAGCTGGCAGTGATTCAAGCTACAGTGCAGGCTATCGCTGACCTCCCAACCCCGACAGACAAGAGGGCCCTCAGAAGGCTCTTGGAGATGGTGGGGTACTGCAGGAAGTTTTGCAATAACTCTGCGGTCAATACCCGTCCCCCTCCTACTAAGCCCTTGCGAGAGAAAATTGAGTCGGAATGGGACGACCCTTGTTGGTGTGGTCCGGGACAAAAACCAAATGAGAGGTTACATTGGTCGCAATTCATCAGTGTTTTTGGCCACTATGAAGTTTGCTGAGTTGGAGCCTGGTCTAAGGGATTATTAATAACACGTGTAAAAGGAACAGAAAATGTGATGACTGTCTGTCAAGGTGTTGACAGCTTCAAATTCTCTGTATTAGCTAAATAACTGTTAAAGATGTATATTGTGTATGTATCAGATAATGTAGTCATGTTTGTAATTTTTACCTCCCGGTAAAAATCCTTAAAGGGGGGAAGTGTTACGAGAATACACATAAAATTAAGATGTTTGCTGGCCAGCATCAGTGGCATCAGCAGTTGGTCTGCCACCTGCCCTCAGGGGAAGGAGAGATAAGGAACAATGGAGCAGCGTCTGGAGATGTGTAATGAAGGGATGTGGGAGAGAGAGCTGTCTGGAGCGGCTCCCCCCCTTTGAACCCTGAACTGTTTGAAGTGATGGACAGGCGATACCCCAGCAGGGGGATAAAAAGGGACAGGTTCGCTAAGACAGGGACACACGCCACCCGAGGTAACGAGACCCTGGAAGCGGTGCGCCTCTCACGAGTGGGTGAGAAGTGCCAGACAACGACAAGGGTGGAAAGGTACGATCAGCGGGAACCCGGTGTGTGTCCGCCCTTGCCTGGGTGCCGGGTTCACTGCAGAGGATCGACCGCATCTGGAGGAGGGGTCACAGTCGGTGACCTCAGGTGACATCACCAATGACCCGCCCAAAAGCTGTTTGTGAGCCATCTCGCTGGTCTGTGAGTGAAGCAGTATTCTGAATGATCAGTTGTTCCTATTCTATCTCTCTCTCCCCCCACGTTGCCCATCGCCATGGCAACGATTACTGCGAACTACTAACTGGACTGAACTTTGAGTCATTTTGAAATTGGTCATTTACCCCTAGACAACGATAGAGCTTGACTGATGCTGTTATCTTACTTCTGTGCACATGTGTGTTTATCATCACTGAACTGTTGCATTTATTATCCTTTCGATTACTGTGTTGCTTGTTTCTTTAATAAAACTTTCTTAGTTCTAGTACTCCAGACTCCAACTGAGTGATCCATTTCTGCTGGTTTGGCAACCCAGTTATGGGGTACGTAACAAGTATTATAAAAGAAAGAAGACAACAGCCATGACTAACAAGAGAGGTCAAAACCAACATAAAAGTCAAAGAGAGATCATATAATAGAGCAAAAATTAGTGGGAAGCTAGAGGATTGGGAAGTTTTTAAAAACCAACAGAAGAAATCTTTAAAAAAAAAAGCCATTAAGAAGGTAAAGATGGAATATGAAATTAAGCTAGCCAATGATATTAAAGAAGATACCAAAAGTTTCTTCAGATACCTAAATGTAAAAGAGAGGCAACAGCGGATATCAGACCACTGGAAAACGATGCTGCAAAGGAAATAGTGGGGACAACGAAATAGCAAACAAATTGGATAATTATTTTGCATCAGTCTTTACTGTGTATGGTGCAAGTTCCAGGTGTCAAGGGGCACAGTTACCATTACCAGAGAAAAGGTTCTTGGGGAAACTGATAGGTCTGCAGGTAAATAAGTCAGCTGAACCAGATGGTATACACCTCAGGATTCTAAAGGAGGTAGCTGAAGAGATCGTGGAGGCAATAGTAACGTTCTTTCAAGAATCACTAGATTCTGGAATGATTCTGGATGACTGGAAAATTGCAAACGTATCTCCACTATTCAAGAAGGGAGAGAGGCGGAAGAAAGGAAACTATAGGCCAGTTATTCTGGCCTCAGTGGTTGGGAAGATGTTGGAGTTGATTATGCCAGATGAGGTCTCCGGGTACTTGGAGGCAAATGATGAAATAGGCTGTAGTCAGTATGGTTTCCTCAAGGGAAAATATTGCGTAACAAATCTGTTGGGATTCAGGATAGGCAAAGGAGAATCAGGTGATGTTATGTACTTGGATTTTCAGAAGGCCTTTGACAATGTGCCACACATGAGGCTGTTTAACAAGCTACGAGCTCATAGTGTTATGGAAAGATTCTAGCATGGATAAAGCAGTGGTTGGTTTGCAGGAGGCTAAGAGTGGGAATAAAGGGAACCTTTGCTGACTGGTGTTCCAATGAGTCTGTGTTAGGGATGATAATTTTTATGTTATCTGTTATTGATTTTGATGATGGAATTGATGGCTTTGTTACAAAGTTTGCAGATAATATGACACTAGCTGGAGGGGCAGGTAGTTTTGAGGAAGGAGAGAGGAAGGCAAATGCAATGTTAGCGTTCATTTCAAGAAGACTAGAATATAAAAGCATGGATGTAATATTGAGGCTTTATAAGGCACTGGTGAAACCTCAGTTGGAGAACAGGTTTGTGTGCCTTATCTTTGAAAGGATTTGCTAAAACTGGAGAGGGTCCAAAGGAAGTACACGAAAATGATTTCTGGATTGAATGGCTTGTACAGCAGTTTTTTTGCGCTGTATAGCAGTTTCAATATCAATGTGATCCTTGACCTTATGGTTTTTAACAAGAGTTGAAATATCTGATTCAGGTTGTGACAGCAAAAGCCTTAAGTCCCCAAGTGTAACAATGTCCAAGCAGTTTCTGTTATTTGTGAATATGAAGTTCATTGCACTGAAGCTTCTTTGAACAAGGTAGGATGATGGAAATGGAATGAAGAGCAGTTTGTCTGTTTTCCAAAGACCATGAAAGTTCATATGACATATTTGAAAAGCATTTTTGCTTCTTCATCATTCTGAATTCAGAATCAGAATCAGGTTTATTATCCTTCTTTCAAGCTCTCGTCTTGTTCTTCCACCTTACAAAGAAATGGGTTAATTACCCAGTCTGGAATTTACAGATCGTTCAAACCCTTGAATCGATTCTGAAAATCCTTCAGTGACTGCAAATTTAAGCAGTACTCTTGCAAATCACCATCTGTGAAAGGCTTCATTAAACACTACTGTATTATTAATAAGACACATCGGGTGTCGCTAATCTGACAGGAGTGGAATAAGACCATACTCCAGGTATGTAACATTGTATTGATGCACTTTTCTGTAGTTTCTGTTCCTTAGCAGGATTAGAATTCAAGGCTTCACCACCTTCAGACTGCTAGAGATCGCGCTGTGCCTATTTATCCATTATTAACCAGGCTAAATTGAAATTAAAAATTAACATAAACTGGGAATGCTCATCGGATATTGATGACGGCAGCAAGTTGACACGAATGGAACGATGGTAGCAGCATGTAAAGGAACGGCAAGGCGAAGAGGAAGACGATCAGAGCAGCGAAAATGACTTTGACAAGGATTCAGGTTGGAATCTGAATGTTAGTCAGGATAGAGCTGGTGTTCAGCAAGCTACCTTCATATTATTCCAGTTAGCACAATTAGTTACAAGATCCAGTTAGAGCTCGTAATGTCTCATAATCCCCAAAGATGGTTCTTGACCACACATCTGATGCTGAAGTCGCTTTGAACACCTCAAGAGAAATCTTTGGGATCGGCAGATTCACTGATTGGTTCTCTTTCACCATTTACTTCTAGCCTGCGCTTGTATCATTGTGTTTTCTGTAGATATGATGAGAAAGTTCAGAGACTTGCCAATTGTTAAATTGCATGAGCTCATTCCATGCCGTGAGTCAAGGGGAACTGTTGAGCACTGTGGTTGCTAGTTTTTGCATTCCCAATAATGTCCATTTAGTTGGTAATGTCAGATGAGATTGCCGAGTTTCAGACATGTTGTATTGACGAGTGCTTACAGCTTCCAGAGCAATGGTTCTTCCTGAGTTCCGGTGCTTCATCTTTTTATTTTGGAAGAGCTTGCTCTACTAACGATTGGTCAGGTCTCGTGCCTGAAGTTAGGGTGTTCCTTACCACCCCTCCCAAAAATCTTGAATGCCCCTAGACGACTTCTGTTTCCCCTAGCATCCCCTTTGGACACCATTGGGAATCACTGATCAACTTGATTCCATAAAATCTGTGCATTCAAATATAGTACTTTCATTCCTGTTTTCATCACCCTTTCCAATTTTGCCCCCATGTTGCACTTCAACTCATCCCACTGACTCTAATTTTACCCTATCATCTGCTTGTCCTTACTCAGAGTCTCACTACACATTTCATCTAGTTATACAGGTGTGCGCCGCTTTATGTCCATTTGGACAACGTCCGACCGCATATACGTCCGTAGTCCTGATCGGAGAATGTGACGTAACGGACATAACCAATCTCATGTATCGTGCGTCTCTTGAGTGTAGTAGCGTTATCTCTCTGTTTAATTTTCTTTCGAAGATATTACCATAAAGTGCATCATGGCTTCCAAACGCAGCAAAACCACTCCTAGTGACAGCAGTAGCAAGAGGCAAAGGAAAAGTATTGATTTGGAAGTGAAACAAAAAGGTTATTAAAAAATATGAAGGTGGAAAACCAGTGAATGCTATTGCTCGAGATTTAGGCATGTCGCACTCGACAATCACGACAATCCTGAAAAACGAAGAAAAAATTCTGGAAGTTGTTAAAGGATTGGCTTCATTGAAAACTACAAGGCTCAAGAAAATGTGAGAGGGACCTATATCGGATATGGAGAAATTGCTAATGACATGGATTGAGGACCAAACACAAAAGAGAATCCCTCTCAGCACATTGACAATCACTGCTAAAGCACAGAGCTTGTTCGAAATGATTAAAGAAAAAGCAGGACCAAACCACGATATTGATAAATTGTGTGATATAGGCTCAGAAAGTGTTTACATAAAAGTTTAAAAAGTGAAAAAAATTAAGTTTAAAATGAAATGAAAAATTATAGTGTATGTATTATAGTGTACAGTATACAGTTTTAGTGTAAGTTCTTGGCTATTTAGTCCATACAGGTACACTACAGTACTCCATATAGGTTCGCTAAGTATATAATGTGTTCACACAATGTCCAAATCACATAACGTCTGATTTCACAGAACGTATCGTGGACGTTAAAGCGACGCATACCTGTATACCACATGCTGCATCCTCAGCCCTATCACTGTGGTTCCCATCCCCCTGCCAAATTAGTTTAATTGATTAGTATCATACTGCTCAAAGGACACAGCAGACCATTTCTACTCAAAGCACCTCAAGTGGTTCCAGTTCCAATGCAGATCACATGTAGGTGCCTTAAGCGATTGGCCATTTTTCTCTGGAATTTTAACTTTGCATGTAGGTGGAAAGAGTTCAGATAACACTGCCCAGTCTGGATGGAATATTTAGGTCTTTTTAGGTGTTTTACACAAGACGATGCCGCAATGAAACCTGGCCTGCCTTTCTGTTATTGTCTCTGACACTTTCTCAATGTTCACCTTTTTCAATAACAATGTCATTGTTTTTTAATTACTACTCAGGAATTGCTGTCTGTGTGTTCAAAGGATTTGGAATCCAAATGTTTGGAGCAAAACTTAAGATTGGAAGAGATTGAGCGAAGTGTGACCAAAACCAAGGTAAGGAATTCTGTGAGAATAGGTTCTCTTCCCGCCCTCTCCTGAGTAGGACAGCCACTGGGTGTGCAAGCCACACTCCTATCTAATGTGTTGCTCAAATTTCATATTGACCCCAGAAATTGAGACTGTAAGTGCTGAACAGTCCCTCAATTTTTTTTTCTGCAAAAGTAACTTATGAGTGATCAGGACTGGAATTCAGAATCAGAGTTTATTATCACTGGTATATGTCATGAAATTTGTTTTGCAGCCGCAGGACAGTGCAAAGAAAAATTACGATAAGTTACAAAAACATATAAATAGTGAAATAGCATTCATGGGTTCTTGGACTCTTCAGAAATCCAATGGCTGAAGGGAAGAAGGTGTTCCTAAAATGTTGAGTGAGCCTTCAGGCCCTTGTACCACCTTGACAATGGTAATAACAAAAAGATAGCATGTTCTGGATGGTGAAGGTCTTTACTGATGGATGCCTTGATACACCAGCTCTGGAAGATGTCCATATGCTGAGATACGTTTGCGTCTGATGGATCTGGCTGAGTCTACAAGTCTCTGCAGCCTCTTGTGATCCTGCGTTTTGGAGCCTCCACACCAGACAATGATGTAACCAGTGCCAATGCTTTCCATCATACATGTATAGAAATTGGTGAAGGTCTTTGGTGACACACCAAGTTGTCCCAAGCTCCTAATGAGGTAGAGTTGCTGGCTTGACCCCACTTTCCTATTATTTAGAAGCAGCTAAGGCACTAAACACACTTTCCTTGCCCCAGCTGAGATCAGCAATATCAGCAGAAGTTAGGGATTGAACCTATGATCTTATTGGTCCATGCAGACCAGCGCCAGGACAAACGTAAGAATTAGTCACAGTTGCATCAGGGTAAGAGGACTTAAGATTATGACTGGGGAAATAGAGAGGCTGTAAGGATATCAGACTAATTGGTAGAATTGAGCCTCTGTGACACAGATTAAGCATAAACTGGAGATTTCTACATATTTTTTCCCCAGGAAGAAGCTGATGCACTCCAGCGCCAGGTGGAAGGTGATTTTGACGCTTTGAGGCGTTTCCTGGATGCAGAGGAGAAGGCTCTGACGGAGCAGATATCTGCTGAGGCTCAGGGGATCTTGCAAGAACTGAGCAGGTTGAAGATGGAATGTTTGCAGCGAGTGGGAAGTCTGACTGGGCTGGCTGAGCCTCTCCACTCAGCACTGCAGACTGACAACCTGAGTGAAATCTTGAAGGTGTTTATTTTTTGTGGGCCTGAGTAAAGATACAAATTTATTTCTGCCTCTTCAATTTAGTCTTTTTTTTTAAACACAGACAGGCGCGAATGTAGTGGGGCCAGAGGTGGTGATGGAGGGAGATACTTTAGGGGTATTTAAGAAAGTCTTGGATAGGCACATGAATGAAAGAAAAGTGGAAGGCCCTGTAGGAGGGAAAGGTTAGATTGATCTTGGAGTTAAATGACCAGCCCCAACATCGTGGGCAAAAAAAGTCTGTAATATGCTGTGCTGTTATGTTCTGTGAAGAAAATTAACTCATGATATTTGGAGAACTTTTTTGTGTCTTTTTGCCTTTATGTTTAGTTAGACGGTGCTTTTGCAATGGGAGTAGATCAACAGCACCATTGAAGGCAAAATCTGATTGATTCCTCAGAAGGAAAGCCCAGGTGAATTTGTTAAAAACAAATTGTATTTGGCATTACAGAGTGCCAATAGAGGAAATCCTGTTAATGCAGGCATTGGAAGTTCCATCCAAACAGCATTTGATAGATGCCTTTTGGAACTTCAACGTCTACAAATGGATTGAAGAGCCTATAGCAGCATGGGTGGAACACTGCCTGAGTAAGGTTAAAGGGTTGACACGACATCATGGGCTTTACTGCCTGTACTGTACTGTACTGTTCTGTGTGTAACTGGAAACAGATCAATAGGAAAAGCTTGTTTTCCAGACTGGAGAGCTGTGTACAGCAGAGTCCCCAAGGCTCAGTAATATATAATGACTTATTCTTGGAAGTAGAGGGCATAATGTCCAAATTTATTAAGTCCAAATCTTGGGTGTTGGGCCATGTTCTGAGCAATTTGCACAACATCCTGCTTATTCACCACAATTCTTCCATTTTCACTGGTTAATAACCATACATTCCCTTCCAAAGAGTGTTGTGGATGGACTATGGACAGTTGGAGTTCTGTGGTTCAATAGACCATAAGACACAGGATCAGAATTAGGTCATCCAGCCCATTGAGTCTGCTCCTCCATTCCATCATGGCTGATTTATTATCTGTCTCAACTCCATTCTCCTGCCTTCTCCCATAACCTCTGGCACCCTTATTAAGAACCTGTCAATCTCTGCTTTAAATATACCCAATGACTTGGCCTCTACAGCTGTCTGTAGCAATGAATTACACAGATTCACCACCTTCTGACTAAAGAAATTCCTTCTCATCTCTGTTCTAAAGGGACATCCTTCTATTCTGAGGCTGTGCCTTCTGGTCCTAGACTCCCACACTACAGGAAATATTTTCGCTACATTCACTCTTTCTAAGCCTTTCAATATTCAATAGGTTTCAATGAGATCTAAGATTCAAAGTGCATTTATTATCAAAGAACGTACAAATTATACAACATTGAGATTTGTTTGCTTACTGGCAGTCACAAACAACCCACTTTTAAAAAAATAAACCAACCTCCAGTGCCCATGGAGAAAGAGGGAAAAAAATCACAACAAATGCAACCAATAGAAGTAAGCAACAACAACAACAACAGCATTTTGAACCAAATTGAGTCCTTGGATCCAAATCCCCAGAGCAACTTGGAGTCAGTTCCCCCATCATTCTTCTAAACTGGAGTGAGTATAGGCCGAGAAACATCAAACACTCCTCATACCTTGACTGTTTTATTCCCAGATTAATTCTTGTAAACCTCCTCTGGACCTTCTCCAATGCCAGCACATCCTTTCTAAGGAAAGGAGCCCAAAATTGCTCACAATACTCCAAATGTGATCTGACCAATGCACCTTAAAGCCTCAGCATTACATCCTTACTTTTATATTCTAGTGAATGCTATCTCTCTCTGGTCAGATAAAAATGGGAAATAAATTTAGTTTTGCTAGAATGATCCACAAACATTTTTGAAATGAAAGGAACTGGACACTTTGTC
Organism: Mobula hypostoma; assembly: GCF_963921235.1. NCBI lineage: Eukaryota > Metazoa > Chordata > Chondrichthyes > Myliobatiformes > Myliobatidae > Mobula > Mobula hypostoma. The sequence continues at coordinate 26,355,577 of NC_086099.1, read as the reverse complement.
TTCCATCGGTAAGATCTATTTGCTGTCGATTCAAGGCTAGGTCTGATCTGCTGAGGTACTCTAATGTATATTGTACTAAATGTCCTCCCCATTTGGCAGTTTAAAGCTTCAGAGAGTTCCTAGTCCTAATGGTCTGTGGGGATGGGCAAGATAGGAAAGGACTGATCAGGAGGTGGCATGCACACAAAGCTTTTAACATTTCGTTTCCTACTTGGCTAAATGAATTATTTTTCTCTGTTTCAGGTGTTGGATATTTCCTCTGATGGGTGAGATTAAAATAAAACATTTGCATTTTGTGTTCTCTATTTCTGTCTATATCTGCAGGTTTTGTGCCTCTTTGTGTTCACGTACACCTCTGCCTTTCCCATTGGGAATTTTTTTGTCAATTTGTCTATTTCCTTCTGTATCTGACTTTTTCCTCATTCACTACTACTTGCCCCATCTCAAATATCTGTACTGCTATACTTCACTGTGGTTCTGTCCATGTCAGCTTGACAGGCTGTTTGTCTCATCACAGATCGAGCTGCTCGAGTGCAACTGTGAATGAGCCCATTGTCCGTTTTAAGAGTGAGAAATTTCTTGGCCCACTGCAGTACAAAGTATGGAAGAAGATGTTTCAAGTAATTCAGACAGGTGACAACGGTTTATAACCCCTCTTGCCCCTGGTGATCATGTTGAATTAGCTGGGATGTGATGCCTGCAGAACTGGTGAATGCAGCTTCAATCTCAACATTTAAAAAGAATTAGGATACATAATGGATGAGAGGATTATGGAGGTTTATGGTCAGGCTGCAAGTTGTTGGGACAGCAGAATGATAGTTCAACACAAACCATGTGGGCCAAAGGACTTGTTTCTGTGCTGTAGTGTTCTTTGACTTTTATGACATATGACCTGGTAGTTAATTCCTGTAGGATCTCCAGGCCAGTGGTACAGTATCTATAATGCTCATGGTACACAGCTCCAATGAAAGTAAATTGAGTTTGATTGGACGATATCTCAAGATGGTGATGCACAGATTTCAAGCTCTCTCTGCCCAAGGTTGGATAACAGTTACACGGAGAAATCTGTCATCTCAAATTCCAATAGGTGAAATAAACTGCTGTGGGGACACTTTTACAAAGTCCTGATGTTTCCTTGAGCAACACACGCAAAATGTCAAGCTGCAGTTTGTTTCGGGCCGAGACCCTGCTGAGCTCCTCCAGCACTATTTATTTAGAAGTTGAGACATTTTATCTAATTATTTAGAGATACAGAGCAGGTCCTTTCGGCCCAACTTGCCGTGCCACCCAGCAACCCATCTATTTTAACCTTAACCTAATCACTGAACAATTTACAATGACTAACCTACTAACTTTGGAATGTGGGAGGAAAGCAGAGCATCTGGAGGAAACCCACGCATTCACGAGAGGACGTACAAACACATGGCAGATGGAGCTGGAAGTGAATCCGAAATCCTATGCCCAAGCTTTAACAGCATCACACTAACTGCTATGCTGCCATAGCACCCCATCCACACGTATTTTGTGTGTGTATTGCTGAAGACTTGTGTTATCTGCAGAATCTCTTGCTTCCCTGATGTTGGCTTTATGACCTCTCTTCCATGTTTGCTGATGTGATTTTTTTTTTGTTACATTTTCTTTCAGTGCCTGAAGCCTTCACCTTTGATCCTTTGACCTCTCATCCTCACCTTGAAGTTTCTCCAAACCAGCGGACAGTGATAACTCGCCGTGAGGCATTGCCGGTGCCTTATGCTGATGGGAGATTCGACACCTGTCTATGCGTTCTCGGTAATGAGCCGATTTCCTCAGGAAAGCACTACTGGGAAGTGATTGTTAGAAATAAGACCAAGTGGGATCTTGGTGTCGCCTATAGTTCCGTACCCCGTCACGGGGATCTCATCTACAAGCCTAGTAGAGGCATCTGGTGTTTGACATTACGGTATGGCTGTTGCTATGAAGCCTGTGACGAGAATGACATTGAGCTTGAAATTCAGCACAAGCCAGGCCAAATTGGTATCTACGTGGACTACGAGGGCGGTGTGGTGGTGTTTTTGGACGCCGAGACCATGCAAACACTACATGTTTTCCGAGCATGTTTCACAGAGCAGCTTCTGCCTCTGTACAGCCCATGCATAGTGGAGGAGGGGACTTCAACTGACCAGCAACTCACTATTTTCAGATTGTATTTGTATCACTAGTGATTGTGTTCAGTGTGTGTGTGCTGTTTGCGATCGCAACAGAGGGACCCACTGCTCATTGTTAATGGGTATTGACTAAATTTACAACTGAGAGGAGAATAAAGCGCAGTTTTTGTGTTGTTAATCCTTGCTCATTTGTAAATTCCTTTTCCTCTTGATTGTGGTGAGATTAGCTTTATTTGAAACATGTGCACCAAAGCATACAGTGAAATGTGTTGTTAGGCTTAATGACCAACACGTGCTGGGGGCAGCTTGCAAGTGTTGCCACGGTTCTGGCTAGCTCGTATGTCTTTTGGAATGTGGAAGAAAACTGGAGCAAAGCCACGTGGCCGTGGAGAGAGCGTACAGACTCCTTACAGACAGTAGCAGGAATTGAACCCCAATCTTTCAATTGCTGCATCAAGGTGCAGGATTATATCGAAGAAGATTTAACAGAACTTTAACGGGAATTGTTAGATACAGAGAACTTGGATTTTAAAATTCTAAATTTTAGATTCATTGGAATGATCCAGGTAAGATGTGGGGTTACTGAACACTTTTGCTGGGCACAGCTCTCTCCCAAGGTCCCCAGTTCAGTCTATATATCTAACCATTGACAAAACAATACCTCTAATAATGGAGAGGTGCCATGTGTCAAAGCAAGCTATGCACGAGGGAAAAGAGTTGGAAGTGATATGTTGGCGTAATCCATGTGGCATCCATTGGAATGATAATTGAACCAGCTAACTGTCAGAAAGGTCACTCACGGTTACTCGTAGCACGTTAAGGGGGCTTTTGTAGAGATTTATTTATTTACTTAGAGATGCAACGTGGAACAGGCCCTTCCGACCCAATGAGCCACACTACCCAGCAAACCACCTGCTTTAGAAGGATAATTTACAATGACCAATTAACCTACCAACCGGTAGGTTAGAGCAGCTGGTGCAAACCCACGTGCTGACAGGAAGGACATACAAAATTCTGACAGGTGGGGCCAGAATTGAACCCCAAACTCCTTGAGCAGTGTGCAATCATTTCTGAAGCTCCTGGCCTGCCAATGACGGCAATGTGATAAATGCAACAAAGCAGCAGGATGTACTTGTCATATGAGGAGCGTTTGATGGCGCTGGGCCTATATTCACTGGAATTCAGAAGAATGAGGGGTGACCTCATTGAAACCTATCGAATATTGAAAGGCCTCTATAGAGTGGATGTGGAGAGGACGTTTCCTATGGTGGAAGAATCTAGGACCAGAGGACATAGCCTCAGAATAGAGGGGCATCCTTTCAGAATGGAGGTGAGAACGATTTTCTTTTATCAGAGTGGTGAATCTGTGGAATTCATTAGCGCAGATGGCTGTGGAGGCCAAGTCTTTATGTATATTTAAGGCAGAGGTTGATAGATTCTTGATTGGTCAGGGCATGGAGAGATACCGAGAGAAGCCAGGAGATTGGGGCTAAGAGGGAAAATAGAGCAGCCATGATGAAATGGTGGAGCAGACTCGCTGGGCCAAATGGCCTAATTCTGCTTCTATATATTATGGTCTTTCTGTAAGTTGTGCTTTGACTTTCCAATAGCAGGTATAGGCTGCACCCAAAACTTTCAGGTTATTTAAGTAAAGGTAGAAATTAAAATCATGTGAACAGTGGTGTGAAGAACTGCACGTGAAATGTCAGAAACAAAGAGCTGCTAGCTTGGTTAGTACATGTCATTCCTGGTTCAATTCCCAATGGGACATGAATTCACCCAGAATAAAACACTTTTATGTATGATGTGAAAGTAAGGAATGGAAGCTAATGATCCAATTTCTATCCTATTGTTGTTTTCACTCTCGATAGGGTCTGAGACCAAGGAGGAATGGGTGCTTATGGATTCAGGATGTTCCTCATGCTCACAAGCCTTATGACCCAAAACTGAAGTTTAAAGTACAAATTGAATAGAAACTACCACATTCCCTCTAATTCATGAACAATGACACATTTGACTTTGTTTAGCACTGCCAGTTTAATCCAGGTGACCCAAAGGATAAGCATGAGAACATCGTGAATATGCAGACAACAGTTTTCATAACTGAGATCATAACTGAACTAAAGATTTTAGAAACAGGATTCCAAAGCTGTGGCCAGCTAAGTGCAGAGAAAGGCTGTTTTAATAACTCGTCTGTAGCTCAGATGATGTCAAGGATATTGAGTCTGATCTTGAAAGCACTGAGGTGCACTTGAACACAATGTGATTAATAAATGCAGCTCCAGCTGAAACTTCGGCAGTAACCAAAGACCAAATAGATAATTAAGTCATGTGAATACATTTTCAGATTGAGTTTATTAAAAGGTTATTTAGAGGATTGCTACAGAAATGGGTGTAAAATCAGGTACCTTCAGTGGAAAGCAAATGAACGCCAGGTCCACAGTGGATGCAATCTCACCAGCTCTCCTCTCAGCCTTGGACTGCCTGAGCAACAGCAATACTGATGTCAGGCTGCTGTTTATTGATTACAGTTCAACATTCAACGCTATCATCACTTCAGTAATAAGCATCCTTCAAAACCTGGGCCTCTGTACCTCCCTCTGCAACTGGATCATTGACTTCCTCACTGGGGGACCACTGTCGGTGCAGATTGGAAATAACATCTCCTTGATGACGATCAACACCGGCGCACGTCACAGATGAGTGCTTAGCCCACTGCTCTGCTCTCTCTACTCCAATGATTCCCACTGTGGGTTATGTCACTACACCTCTGGGGGCGGTGGGAGTTCTTAAGGCGGGGTGCACTGGGTAGCAAGGGGGGGGGGCTAGCTGAGGGATTGCAAGCTTAATTTAAGCAATAAATTAAGAAGCATTTCCTCAGTGCCTTATAACTGATCACAATCACATGATCACCTCATCTCTTGCTGATCTGCTGTTCTCCTTGACTTTGCTCAAAAAATGTTACTCTTCTCTGTTTCACACATCATGAGAAATCTGGACTGCAGAAATTTATTTCTGGACCCATTGGCACAATATTGCCATTCACTACTGTTGTGTAGTATTAGCTAGTATGATTCTTATACTTTAATCATGCAGTGATGCATTTCCTGTGAATTAAAGTATGGTGAAGATCAGAATCTGCTCTTTCAGATGATCATGACTGCATTTTGCTAACCCACGGCCCAACCAAGATATCACTGCCCCTCTTTATGCACCTTTAAGCAGACAGTTAGATCTTGCCTGAGCTATGACATCATAACTTTCCCCTTTAATAATTGCAGCACTTGAGGTGACACTTAAGCAATAAGTGATTGACCATGGTCAGTAATCCATAATGAAAATGGCAAAAGCAGACTAAATAAAAAGGAAGTGTAGACAGTATAGTGTGGAGTATCTGAAATATGGAATTATGTCAGCACCAAGCAAGTAATAGCTGCCACTGTGTCTGTTGTCTTTTTTTTCCCAAGTAAGGCAATGAAACCATCCAGGCTCCTTTGAACATTTGAAGAGAATACACTCTGATAAAGCAAACAAGAACTTGGCTTATTTTCAGTCACTTTATGAAAACTTTCAGCACTTAATAACAAAACAGTGATGGTTTGTGTGCTTCATACAACATCTCATTGCTCATTGCTGAATCTGGAAAGCGGCTTGCAATTGGAGAGGAACTGATATTGCCAGCAGAAAGGGAGGGTCTGAGTACAGTTTTGCATTTGTCACCAGATCAAATAGTTAAAACGATTCTGCTCAGTGATATCTCTGTTCAAAGACGAATAAATGAAATGTCCAAGGAAATTTAAGATATTGTGCAATATACTTGGGGCAACAGAATTTGCCCTGCAGTTAGATGAGTCAACTTTGCTAGGCAATAAGTCTTTACTTCTTGGTTATATTTGTTTCATAAAAATGAAGGAAAGTGGTGTTGTTTGCAAAGGCGCTAGAAATAGATACAAAGGAGTAGTCAATACTTTGTATTGTTGAACAACTTTTCAAAGAGGAGGACATTCCAGTTACCAAAATTTTTGCTTGTCCAACAGATGATAGTCAATGACAGGACCCCCCCCCCCCCCATGGGGTTATTACTTCCTTGAAAAAAGCTGTACTTAATGTACATATTTATCATTCACAATATAATTCACAAACAACATCTTGTTGCAAAAAAAACCTAAGTGATTGGTTGCACAAGTCATTATCATAGCAGTAAATAAAATCACATCCCATGTTCTGAATTCTGAACTATTTTGTGAGCTTTGTATTGAGAATAATGAACTGCTTGTACTCTTGCTGTTGCACAGAGATGGCTCTCAAACAGAAACTGCTTTTATGTGCTTTCTGAAACTGATTTTTTTTTATTTCCTGCTTTATTCAGTAATCAACTCAATTGACTTTTTGTCAGAATTATTCATGTGGTCTAATGAAATCCATCTTCAGTGGCAAGGAAATGATGTGAATCTTATCAAAGTTATATCAGTTGTCTTCACATTTCTGTCCAAGTTAATCCTATTTAAATGGCTGTCACAACCTTTTCCAATTTCTGAGCCTCTCTGAGAGAAAGAGAATTGAAATGAATTGACTTTATTACTTACATCCTATATATACATGAGTATATATTTAGACATCTCATCTAAATGTGCAATTTATAGCAATTTATAATAAATAGTATGTACAACAGGACAGTCAATATAACATAGAAATACAATTGTATCAGCATGAATTAATCAGTCTGATGGCCTGATGGAAGAAGCTGTCCTGGAGCCTGCTGGTCCTGGTGCTGGCTTTTATGCTGCGGTACTGTTTCCAGGATGGTAGCAGCTGGAACAGTTTGTGGTTGGGGTGACTCCGGTCCCTAATGATCCTTTGGGCCCTTTTTATGCACCTGTCTTTGTAAATGTCCTGAATAGTGGGAAGTTCACATTTGCAGATGCGCTGGGCTGTCCGCACCACTCTCTGCAGAGTCCTGTGATTGAGGGAAGTACAGTTCCCATACCAGGCAGTGATGCAGCCAGTCAGGATGCTCTCAGTTGTGCCCCTATAGAAAGTTCTTGGGGTTTGGGGGCCTACACCAAACTTCTTCAACCGTCTGAGGTGAAAGAGGCCTTTTGTGCCTTTTACACCACACAGCCAGTATGTGCAGACCACGTGAGATCGTCGGTAATGTTTATGCTGAGGAACATAAAGCTGTTCACCCTCTTAACCCCAGATCCATTGATGTCAATAGGAGTTAGCCTGTCTCCATTCCTTCTGTAGTCCACAACCAGCTCCTTTGTTTTTGGGACACTGATGGAGAGGTTGTTTTCGTGATACCACTATGTCAGGGTGATATCTTCTTCTCTGCAGGCTGCCTCATTATTATTTGAGATTAGGCCAATCAATGTGTTGTCAGCAAATTTAATTAGCAGATTGGAGCTGTGGGTGGTGACATAGTCATGGGTATACTGAGAGTAAAGGAGGGTGCTTAGTGCACAGCTCTGAGGGGCATCTGTGTTGAGGGGCAGAGGTGAGAGAGTCCACTCTTACCACCTGCCGGTGATCTGACAGGATGTCCAGGATCCAGCTACTCAAGGCAGGGTGAAGGCAGAGGAAAGAATGCCAGATGATGACCTTCAAATATACTGTGCCCAACTAGGTGAGCAGCACGACGGACAGATTTCTGTATCTCCTCCCAATCCAAGTTCCAGATTGGGTAATAAATCCATTCCTGAACACTTGTAATGAGGAATTAACAGGAAGGATGGAGGAAGAACTGATCTCACTGTGAAATGACTTTGAGCAGAAGCTGAGGTTCGAAAAATCATATCAAGACCTTTGGGTGCAGAAAGAAATCACTGAATACTATCCTGCACGGTTGGAAAGAAGGTCAAGGTGTTCTTTATTGCGTTTCCAATATCATAGTTAGTGGAGCAACAGATTCACTACAGTCCGCCAACTTCTTTCAAGGCAACAAATCAGACTGCAAATGACTAAACTGAGACTCCTTCTGTGTGACATTCAGCCTGATGTTGAGAAGCTGATATCACTGCACCAAGCCCATCCATCTCATTGAAAGATGAAAAAGCAATGAAGTGGTGAATATATGGTGACTACTAATATATGGTGTAAACTTGTTGATGAAAATTGCTTTACTGTAATTCAAGAAATTATTTGTAGCCTTAAATAGATTTGAATAAATGTTGCAATTACTTGTCACTGCTTTGAATTTACAGTTCCTATTTTTCTTTCATTGTATATTGTAAATCAAAATTCATTATAGTTTTATGGAATGGCGAGAAAGGCGGTGGGGTGGGGGATCACTGGGGATGAAGTCTGTGAGCCAAGGGGCTGGTAACCCAGAAACATTTGGGAATCACTGCTCTACACCCATGATTGTGTGGCTAGACAATCATCTACCAATTCACCAGTGACACAACTGCTGTCAGCAGAATCTCAGACGATGATGAGGAGGTGTACGGGAGTGAAAAAGATTGGCTGGTTGAGTGGTATTGCAACAACAACCTTGCACTTAGTGGCAGTCAGATCAAGGGATTGATTGTGGACATCAGGAAGGGGAAGTCGAGAGAACACACACCCATCCTCGTTGAGGGGTCAGCGGGGGGAAGGTGGAGCAGTTTCAAGTTCCTGGGTGTCAACATCTCTGAAGATCTATCTGGGCCCAGCAAATTGATACAACTATGAAGACGGCACATCAGCGACTAAATTTTATTAGGAATTTGAAGAGACTTGATATGTCACCAAAGAATCAAGTAACTTTCTACAGGTGAGCAGTGGACAGCATGCTAATTGGTTGCATCACCAGCTGGCATGGAGGGACCACTACACAGGATCAGGAAAAGCTGCAAAGGGTTGTAAAGTAAGCCAGCTCCATCATGGACGCTGGCTTCCCCACACTGGAGAACATCTTCAAATGGCAATGCCTAAGAAAGGTAGCATCCATCATTAAGAACTCCCATCACCCAGAACACGACCTTTTCTCAATGCTAGAGGTTGAGTACCCCTTATCCAAAATTCTTGGGGCTAGAAATCTTTCAGATTTTGAAATATACAGTATAAGGAGATAGCTTGACATCCCCGTCATTTTTGACTGTAAATTTATGTACTACTGGTAAGTAGACTTTGTCTTACATTTGTTCATCACACAACTGTACTTAACAGTACAAATTATTACATACCATTAATATCAAAAAAATATAATGTGTGCAGGGAAAGAAAAGCAGCACAGAAGCATTGAGAGAATACCTGAATCAGCTGTTGAACAACAACAAACAACAGCAGGCTTTCAGTCTCCATCTATGATGCTGTGTTTTGATTAAAAGGTTACAGTACACTGTATTTTTATTTTACTTTTCTTAGGCTTTATGTGAGGTATAAAAATAATCAACATTGTAGGCTTGTTCTGGTGTTAGATGTTCATCAGCGCTGATCTTCACAAACTCATCGATGAATTTCTCTGCTGCTTTATCCCTAACCCTGCACATCCTTTATTTTCTTTTAATTTCAAAATCTTTAAAAAATTAACGCCATGCCTTTTCTTAAATTGGTGCAACCAGCCTACCAAATATTCACAATTACCTACAATTTTCAGTTCATCATGATAGATTATTTATTTATTGAGGTACAGTGCAGAACAGGCCCTTCTGGGCCTTCAAGCCACGTCATCCAGCAACTCCTTGACTTAATCCTAGCCTAATCACAGGACAACTTACAATGACCAGTTAACTTACCAACCGGTATGTCTTTGGACTGTGGAAGGACAGGCAGTGACGGGAATTGAACCTGGATCACCTGTACTGTAAAGCATTGTGGTAACCACTGCTACTATGTCTTTACAAATACCTTCAATACTGAAATTGTCATGATAGATCTTTGCTTGTTTCATGATCAACATACTATCATGTGGCATACTATCACACTCTGTCCGCCGGAGAAAGCAAGATCTCCCAGTGGCCACACATTTTAATTCCATGTCCCATTCCCATTCTGATATGTCTCTACTGTCAAGATGAAGCCACACTCAGGTTGGAGGAACAACACCTTATATTCCGTCTGGGTAGCCTCCAACCTGAAGGCACGAATATTGACTTCTCTAACTTCCGTTAATGCCCCACCTCCCCTTCACATCCTATCCCTTATTTATTTATTTATTATATATATATTTTTCCCCCCTTTTTTTCTCCCTCTGTCCCTCTCACTATAACTCCTTGCCTGCTCTCCACACTCCGGGCTTCCCTCCTCACTTCTCTTTCTCCCAGGCTTCCCATCCCATGATCCTCTCCCTTCTCCAGTCTGGTATCCCTTTTGCCAATCAACTTTCCAGCTCTTAGATCCACCTCTCCCCTCCTGTCTTCTCTTATCATTTTGGATCTCCACCTCCCCCTCCCACGTTCAAATCTCTTACTATCTCTTCTTTCAGTTAGTCCTGATGAAGGGTCCCAGCCCATAATGTCGACTGTACCTCTTCCTATAGATGCTGCCTGGCCTGTTGCGTTCACCAGCATTTTTTATGTGTGTTGATTATGTGGCATATGTTCACTCTGACACTAATGAATCCATTCTTCCAATACACAATCAAGATCTTCAATTGTCACTTTATTATTTTTCCTTAACTTCTGTTGATTACTATTATTTATTGTGAAACATACACAGTCATATCTCAGAACTGTCTGTGAAGTGTAAGCATCTGTGCAATGTCTGGGAACCTTCCCAGAGCCTTGTGGAATTTTCCATTTGTGATATCATGGCAGCGCTCAAAGACAGTTCAGATAAGGGATACTCAACCTGCACCATTGGAGAAGAGGTACAGGAACCTGAAGACACACAGTCAATGTTTTAGGAACAATTTCCCTTCTACCATCAGATTTCTGAATGGTCAATGAACCCGTGAACACTATTTCACTATTTTTGCTCTCTTTTTGTATGACTTGTTTCATTTTAATATTAGATTAGATTAGATTCAACTTTATTGTCATTGTGCTGAGTACAGATACAAAGCCAATGAAATTCAATTAGCATCTAACCAGAAGTGCAAAAGAAGAGTATTATTTACAAAATAACTGTGAATAAAAAGTAAGTGCTACAGCACACAAATATAAAAGTACTGAGACAGTACAATATGGGTGCAATACAGCTTAGCGCTGTGATGTGAGGTTCAGCAGGGTCACAGCCTCAGGGAAGAAGCTCTTCCTGAGCTTGCTGGTGTGGGAGCAGGGGCTCCTGTAGCGCCTACCGGATGGGAGGAGAGTAAAAAGTCCATGGTTAGGGTGAGATGCATCCTTGATAATGCTTTTTGCCCTGCCCAGTCCGTGTTTATGGTAGATGTTGTGGGCAATGGTGGGCAATTGGGTGCCGATAATCCGCTGGAGTGCTTTGCGGTCCGATACAGGACAATTGCCATACCACACTGAGATGCAGTTGGTGAGTATGCTCTCAATGGTACAGCGGTAAAAGTCCATCAGTATCCTGGGACAGAGGTGAGCTCTCTTGATGCTCCACAGGAAATAAAGGCGCTGCTGTGCCTTTTTGATCAGGATGGAAGAGTTCAGGGACCAGGTGAGATCATTGGAAATGTGGACACCAAGGAATTTGAAGCTTGATACACGCTACACTACAGCTCCCTTGATGTAAGTGGAGACATGAGTGTGGCTCCTAGCATGCCTGAAGTCTACAATGATCTCCTTGGTCTTCTGGATGTTAAGGGCCAGGTTGTTATCAGCACACCACGTGGCCAGGTGCTGGACCTCATCCCTGTAGGCCATCTTGTCATCCCCTCTGATCAGCCCAACCACTGTGGTGTCGTCTGCGAACTTGATTATGGAGTTAGAACCATGTACAGGAACGCAGTCATAGGTGAAAAGGGAGTACAGAAGAGGGCTCAGCACACAGCCTTGAGGCACACTGGTATTCAGTGTGAGAATGGAGGAGGAGAGGTTGTCTAAATTAACAGATTGGGGTCTGTTAGTCAGGAAATCCAAGGTCCAATTGCAGAGGGATGAGCTGATACCAAGCTGGTGAAGTTTGGCGATCAGCTTGGAGGGTATCACAATATTGAATCCGAACTAAAGTCAATGAACAGCATTGTGACGTAAGAGTTGGGGCTGTCCAGGTGGGTCAGGGCAGAGTGAAGTGCCATGGAGATGGCATCCTCTGTAGACCTGTTGGTGCGATAGGCAAATTGATGGGGGTCCAGGGTAGTGGGCAGACAGGATTTCAGGTGTGATAGAACCAGTCCCTCAAAGCACTTTGCAATGACGGGGGTGAGTGCAACTGGACGGAAGTCATTCAGGCCCGTGGCAGTGGAATGCTTCAGCACTGGCACGATGGTGGCGATCTTGAAGCCTGTGGGGACAACTGCCTGGGCCAGGGCCAGATTGAAAATGTCCGTGAAGACCCTGGCCAACTGCCCTGCGCAGACTCTGAGGCCACAGCCAGGTATTCCATCCGGACCAGCTGCCTTCCGTATATTCACCCTGCTCAGGGTGGCGCATACATCGGAGGTGGAAAATGAGAGAGGCAGTTCACCAGGTGGGAGATCTGCTTTGAGGGTGACCTCCTTGTTCTCTCGGTCAAAGCGAGCGTAGGAGTAATTGAGCTCATCAGGGAGGGAAGCAAAGCTGGAAGGGGACACAGTACTAGGTGATTTGAAGCCTGTAATAATCTGTATGCCATGCCACATGCACTGGGGGTCTGAGGAGTTGAAATGCTCCTCGATTCTCTGTTTTTATATGTGTTTAGCCTCAGAGATTCCCCTCCTCAGGTTGGCCCTGGCTGAGCTGTAAGCCTCCTGGTCTCCAGACCTGAAGGCTGAATCTCTGGCTTTGAGCAGGAGGCGAACCTCTCTGTTCATCCATGGTTTCTGATTGGGGAAAACTTTTAATTATTTTTGTGATGTCACTCTATCTACACACATGTTGATGTGCTCAAGGACAGAGTTGGTATATAAGTCAATGTTATAATTCTTATTGCAATTTGTGGTATAATTATGTATTGCACTGTGCTGATTCCCCGCTCCACTTCAGGGGTTAGGTCCGTGTCCCCAGAAAAGGGTACACAATGTCCGAGCGAGCTTACCAGGTCTCAGGGCTCGACTGCCTTCTTTAATATTGCTGTGAAGTGCTGTAATACTAAAGTGTGGTAAAGTTCTTTATAATGCAGTATATCTAAATAAATAAATAGTAAATAAAATAAAATAATTAATACATTGTATAGTAATACTTGTGAAGTACTGTAATATTTAATACTGTAATCACCAAATAAACTATGCCCAAAGGAATAAAAAATGCCCAAACAATGAAAGTGTTGAACTACACACCCATGATATTCAAAGGTATTATATATCTGAGTCTCCCACCATTAATATTCCAGGGATCAGCCACAGACATGTAAAAGCTGCAACTAAAAGCATGTCAGGAGCAAGGTATTGTGTGGCCAGTGACTCAAGTACTGACAGCCAACGGTCTTTACACCATCTACAAGGCACATGTCAGGAGCGTGATGGAATACTCTCCATCTGTCGAGATGAGTGCAGAGCCAAAAACTCCCAAGTTGCTACACAGCATTCAGGACAAAGCAGCCCACTTGACTAGCACCCCAGCCCGCCGCTGCCTGTAAGGCATTTGTATGTTCTCCCCGTAACCACATGGGTTTCCTCCAGGTGCTTCAAGTTCCTCCCACAGTGCAAAGACGTACTGGTTGGTAGGTTAATTGCTCTTCGCAAATTATCCCTTCATTAGGTTAATGTTAAATCGGGGGTTATTGGCTGGGGCAGCTTGAAGGGCTGGAAGGGCCTATTCCATGCTGTATCTCAATAAATATATAACATCTATGTAAATGTTCATTCTCTCCACCCCAAGTGCACAGTGACTGTAGTGTGTACCATAATAAGAATGAGAATCAATTTTATTGTCACTGACAAAAATCCTGAAGTTTCTTGTTTTGTGGCAGCAGTACTGTTATGTTTAGTAATTCCAAATCTTACTTTCCATTTTCTATTTTCTACTTATGATTTATAATTTAAGTTTTTAATATTTACTAATTTTACTATTTTAAATATTTAATATTTGTAATCCAGCGAGCAGGAAGCGCAGAATCAAGTATCGCTGTGATGATTGTACGTTCTAGTATGAATTGTTTGGTGACAATAAAGTATAAAGTATAAAGTATAAATCATTAAACTAATTGAAAGTAAAAGACAGGAAGCAGAAATGTGAATCTAACATCATGTTTAAGCGAGGTGCACAGATATGACACGGTATCATCATGACGTATGCCATTTATGTACTTTTACATATAATCTATAATGAATTATTTGAACAAAGGATGCTTAAATAACAACATACTTGCAGTGTTACTGAAACATTAAATACACAACACTTCTCCCTGTTTCCCTATGAACTCCAACACTATACAGAATTTTAAATTGTCCCATTCAGGCCTGAAGATTTAATTGCTGTAGAGAGTTTCTTACTTTTGTGGGATAATGCTTTTCCTGACAATGGAGGCCACTGTGCCTGGCAGGTGAGACTTGCGGCTGTGAAAACAATCTCAGGATCTGGGGCCCCCTCCGTGGTGGTTGCAGGAGTTGACTCTGAAACTGCAGGAAGCAGTTCTAACAGGTCTTCTCCTTTCTTTGTCTTCTTCCAGTTTGTACATCTTCATTTTGGGAAGATGTATTTAGTTCACTGGAGTATTCAAGATTCAAAGATTCAAAGGGTATTTATTATAAAAGCATGTGTAAATTGTACAAACTTGAGATTTATTTGCTTACAGGTAGCCACAAAACAAGAAGCCCAAAAGAACACAATTAAAGGGAAAAAAAAGACAAAAATAAAAGACCAACACCCAATGTGCATAAAAGGGAGAACAAAAACACAAATCAGGCAAATAATTGAAGCAAACAACAACATTCTGAACCAAATTGGGTCCTCAGATCCAAACCCCAGAGCAAACCGGAGTAGACCTAGTTCATTATATCAGCAGGCACGGACCACAGCAGCTGGGGCAGTGTTCATAGCCTCAGCACAATGGAGAGACTAGTGCCGATCGTGAACAGGGAACAAAATTGTAAGGAGGAACTTTTTTTAGCCAGAGAGTAGTAGATCTGTGGAATGCTCTGCCACAGACTGTGGTGGAGGCCAAGTCCATGGGTATACTAAAGGTGGAAGATGATCATTTCCTGATCAGTCAGGGCATCAAGGGATATGGAGAGAAGGCAGGTGTATGGGCTTGACTGGGATCCAGGATGAGCCATGATGGAATGGCAGAGCAGCTTCAATGGGCTGAATGGCATAATTAATCCCGCTCCTATATCTTATGGTCTTATGGCTCTCACTTCAGAAACCTGACATGCTGTCTTTTCAGTCTATCTATGCCAGTGTATAAGTTGAACAGACTACAGGACAGCAAAAACTTCTGGCTTCCTGGAGAGAGGAGTGAACATCGCAGAGTACAAATGAAATTGGCTCTCGCCTCCAACTTGGGCCAGCATTTAAACTGTCTAAACAGTGGATCATACCTTGTACTAGGACTTGGCTGCTGTGTGGGGCTCAGGGCCTAGTCCATGCCACCCAGCGACTCGTTCCGATTTCGCCGCCCAGCCCGAAGCCACTCTCAAGCTCTTCAAAGCAACTCAGTGCCCAGAGCAATCCAACCTCTCTTCTGGGCCAGTTGTATGGGCATCCTCTGCCCTGACCTCTCCTCTTGGAGCCCAGAGCAATCCAGCTTTGCACCCAGGTCACTTGCACAGGTATTGAAATGCCACTGTCCCCTACCTCTCCTCTCCAAATGGCTTACGCCATCTGCATCGATTCTGCAACACACCATCTCAGCTCTTCCCCCGAATACTTTAATTTAACACAATTTACCCCAGAAAGGCTGTTTTTAGTGATTTTTTTGTCAAATTTCTTGCCTTTCTAACTACGTGAGCTGTTGCACACATTTGGAAGCAACATCTTAACCGGCAATATTCTCTTATTAATCCATCTATTGCGCCCCTCACAATCTGGTCTGTCATCTCGGTTTTCTCATCCACAATACCATCTGACGAATCTTCTGTTTTTGTATCTCCATCGACTCCTTTCTTTTCTGTCTTCCATTTATCCGGCTGGGCTTTGGTCTTTACATCACTTTTACAAGCGGCTTTTGTCTTCCACTTGAAGTAACCTTACTTACACGCAGAATAGATTCTGGTTATTTATACTCAAAAAAGCTGAATGGTTACAACTTTCCTGAAGCTCCTTGAACTCTCCTCCAGCTTGAAACCAAGCCATGTTTCGCAAGTGGCTGCCTGATTAACATATCTGAGGATTTCTACAAAAACTGCTTCCTCTGGGCCACATGGTCCTTCCTTGGTCTAATATGTTTTCCAACCGGAGGCAACACCACCTGTGGGTAATGGTTCATGTTGTACAGTATGGAGACAGTTGCGGTATCATCCAGTATCTTTCTTACTTCACTTTCATTTGACTCTATTACAGGGGATGTGGCATACAAATGTTGGATGGATCTCCAGTCCAGTTGTAGTTGTCACAGCCAATCACATCCACACAATGCCGGCCCTCTTGTTTTTCCAACATACAAGTTCAATGTGGCTTGTTTGTTGTTACATTTTACTGTTATAAATATCATTCTCACTGGAATGATCTTTTCCCCAGTATAAGTTCTTAATTGGATATCTGCAGGCTTCAGTTAGGTATCTTTGAAATGCTTTTCAAACTAATTTTGTAGAACAACTGAAACAGCTGAGTCCCAATTCAATTTCAGTTAATTTGCTGTTCATTTCTGGTGTCAGCCATGTTGCTTATCCATTGTAAGTTCTCACACTGTAACTCTCAAGGCTATTCAGTTCTGTATCACTCTCATGTTCCATCATGGAGGGAGGAGAAGATGGCGGCCCGATGCAGTGCACGCGGCCGCTCCGGAATGATATCTGTATTTGTTAAGTAGGTACCGTGCACAATTCTGATTTGATGGAAACAGACGTGAGAAGCACAGAGGAACATCTGGAGAAACTTCTGAAATGCCTGCTTCGCTGCTGCTGCTACTGTGCAATCGAGAATCTCCAGAGGGGAAGGCTCCAAATCCTCGGCTTTGCCTGTTGCTGGCGGCCGGAGCAGGGGTCGAAGTGCTCGGCAGAGATGGTGCTCGGTGCTCAGTGTCAGAGGGCTGGTCGGAGGCTCGAAGTTTTCGGACGGACTCAAGAGTCAGCTGTGGTCGGGTGCTTCCAGGGTGCTGCATCGGCAATTTTGCAGTGCTGGACGTTCATGGCAGGGAGAATTTTCTTCTTTCTACCGTCTGCATGAGATGATGGGACTTTCGGGAGACTTTGAGACTTTTTTTTACCATGCCCATGGTCTGTTCTTTACCAAATTACGGTATTGCTTGCACTGTTGTAACTATATGTTATAATTATGTGGTTTTTGTCAGTTTTTCAGTCTTGGTCCATTTTGTGTTTCTGTGATATCATACTGGAGGAACATTGTATCTTTTCCTAATGCATGCATTACTAAATGACAATAAAAGAGGGCTGCGTGTCCTCATAATCTAATCTAATCATAATCTAATCTAATGACTATCAGATTTTTTTTCATCAGCAGCATGTAGATTAGTGCTCTATTTGAAATTGCAACTTGAATTTTTATCTTTTTGTTGTCCCTGTGGAGTCCGTTTATTTTTGTCTGTCCAATATGCTTTTTGTATATATTCTACTTTGTTGCATTTTCTGCAAGTTTTGCCTTTAAACTTGCACGGGTCTGCAATATGTGAGCACCTGCTACAAGGGTAATGCAATTTGTTTAGCCAGGCCGGTTTCTGTTTAGAAGTTGCAATTTTGTTTACTCTCACTTTTATTCCTGACTGCAACTCAATTGCGCCTCTGTCTGCTATTTCCATTGACACAGCAATTTCAACTTCTCTTTTAAATTTAAGTTATGCTTCAGTTAGGCATTTTTTTCTGAATGCTTTCTTGTAAAATTCCATAACCTAAGCGATCTCTCAGTGCATCACTAAGCCCATTACCAATCTGATAACATTTGCCATGTAAACTGTAATGGACTCTCCTACCTTTTGATTCCACTTATGAAACCTAAAGCATTCTGCAATCAACAATGGTTTCAGTGTTAAATGTTCCTGCATTACTTTCAGCAAAGCTCATATCAGCTGGTTAGGTTTGGAACAGTTAAACTTGGAAACAAATTGTATGCCTTTAAACCCAAATGTACTTAGCAAAACTGGTACTCCTTTCTCATTGAATATTTTATGTGCTTTAATATATCGCTCAATCTGCTCTGTATATAATAGCCAGTTGTCCGTTGCGCAATCAAATATGTCTATCTTTCCAATGTAGCCAGCCATTTCTGCTTCTTTTTTAAATTATGATTATTATCACACAGTACTCATTGTTTAGAAACCCGTGGATTCTTCTGTTTACTGCCCTATTATAAAAGACTCAACGTTCTCTCTCCCCCACCTGAAGAGACATGCGCTGCACTGTTTTTTTAACTCGAATTTCTCGCCACTCTTTTCTTTTAACATAAAAGTCTTGTACGCTTCAACAGGTGGGTAGTCATCTCAAGATTGTTTTAAAAATACCTCATCACCACTGTTAAGTTTTGTAACTCCAAAACATAAAACTAATTGAAAGGAAAAGATAAAAGTCCACAATGTAATGATGTTTATTTTAAGGAAGGTGCGCATGTATGACACGGTAGCATCATGACGTATGCCATTTACGTACTTTTTCATATAGTCCATAAATAATTATCTATACAAACAAAGTATGCTTAATTATATTTGCAATAATGTTCAAATATTACTGAAATATTAAATACACAAGTACAGTGCAGGAATAAGACATTAACATGCAGTAACTTGCAATCAAAATTAAATAACTCAGTAGTGCAAAAGGGGAATAATGAGGTAGTGTTCATGAGTCCATGGACTGCCCAGAAATCTGATGGCAGAGGGGAAGAAACTGTTCATAAATTGTTGAGTGTGTGTCTTTAGGCTCTTGTATCACCTTCCCCAATGATAGTAACGAGGGGAGGGTATGTCCCAGATGGTGAGGGCCCTTCATGATCTACAGAATTCTCTGCTGTTATTCTGTCAGCACCTCCCAATCCCATGATACGCACCACCAAGGAGCATGAGGGCAGTAAGTGTATTGGAACACCAGCCGTCTTAGAACCCAGATATAATGGTATCTCATATTATATCAAATTAGTATTAAATAATGCATTATTATACGAATATAAATTAGTGTATTATACTAATATATATAATATAAATTATTTATGCTAATATAAATAAAATATATAATATTAAGAAACTATCAGAATATGTAGAAATCTAGGGTTCCGATAATTTTGCAACTCCATGGATGGTCCTAAGCACGACTGTAAAAGGAGGAGGGTTGGATAAGGGGCTAATAACTCCAACATTTAAACACCCAGAGCTACAGAAACACCAACAACAGCACCTTCAAAGTTCTCAGCCCTGGGCAAGGAAGGATCTTACCAAGAAGACGGGCTAGGCCTGGGGACAACTTGAAAGACAGGCACAGGGCAGAGGCCTCTAGTGAACTGCGGTCCGAGGCCTATGCACCTGCAGGGGTGATTTAAGCAGGTAGTCCAATCACAAAACAAGATGTTTTTTGCAATTCAGAATTTCTTCGGAAGTCAAAAATGAAGCATAAAAGACCAGAGGACACAGCACAGAACAGAGGGTTGTCCTTTTAGAACAAAGATGAGGAGGAATTTCTTTAGCCAGAGAGGTCATTATTATGGATCCCACCCACCCATAATCTTTGACTTCCTACTATCAGGCAGGAGACTATGATACATAAAAACAAGAATAGTTAAAATGAGAAATAGTTTCTTCACCCAGGCCATTTGGCTTCTGAATTTCCTGCCGCATCGTATTCGAAGTGTCACTGCCTAATCTGTTCCGTACCTCACAATATTTAATATTAATGCACTTTAGTTCATTATTTATATGTGATTCATCTGTAGATTTTATCCTTACTTTCATGTTATCATGTGCTCTGTGTGTTATGTGTACCATTTACACCCTAGTTCCGAGAACCATTGCCTCATTTCTATATACATTATATAGTTATATATGTCATATACATGTATATAATTAAATGAAAATAAACTTAACTTGATGAGTGGTGAATGTGGAATTCTTTGCCACAGGTAGCTGTGGAGGCCAAATCTTGATGTATATTTAAAGCAGAGGTTAATAGATTCTTGCTTGGTCAGGGCATGAAGAGATACAGGAGAAGGCAGAGACTGGGGCTGAGACGATCATTGGATCAGCCATGATGAAAAGCTAAATGGCCTAATTCTGCTTCTATATCGTTTGGTCTTATGGTCTTATGAAATTTCTACTTACGGCCATTTGATTAAGCGTTATAAGAACAAAGATTGAACAAAGAAAGTGAAGCTGAGGAAAAATAAGACAAAGGAGAAGGCAGTCAAAGTTGTCTCATACCCAGAGAGACTTGAGATAACAGAAGTTCCATTTGTAGCAATTAACCAATAAAATAGCCAAATTCAAATGGTGTGACACCTGCTACTGAAGTCTAAGAAGTTTCTAGAAAATTCAGAAACAACTGTACTGTAATTCCTGCAAAATTCACTGAACAATTATACTGTTGTTGTATAGGTAATTATTTAAAAATGCAAGCAAGCACAGGAAAGTTGAACTACAAGAAAATAACAACTCTCTACTGTAAACCAGAAGAAACTAAATAGATTCTAAGTGTCTACATCCTAGAATGGAAAGCGTAATGCTAATCTAACCACCATAAAAACTGATTGAAAAGCAAAATAACTGTAAAGAGAAGAAATTCAAGAGAAACACCCTCTGCATGACATTTAATTTGAAAGCATAGTTATAACAATATATTTGACATTTAATATGTTACTGACAAAAAAAAGGGTTTTTTTTAAGGTGAATCCTCCAGATCTTACAAGGGCTTTGTCATATGATTTTATGTTGTGATTAACGAATTCCAGTAAAGTCCTTCCAAAGGATCTCAAACTGATCTACCACACAGGGTCCACCTGTGACTTGATTTGCAAGCACATTGTCGCATTGTGCATTTGCTCCCTAAAAGCAGTGTTGGATCCTAATGCTTTTGCAATCCAAAGGTTCGTCAAAAGTCAAAAATGAGGCATGAAAGCGCTTGCTCATGGCCGTCTTATTAAGTGTTACAGGATCAGAAAATGAACAAGAAAGAGGAGCCAAGTGAACAAAGGAAGGACAGAGAAAAAAGCCATTGTGGTCATCTGGGCTTCAGCTGGCTGCCCTGTGAGGCTTATTCGTCTCTGCACTGACCTGAGGCTGTGGCCTGCAACTAACGGGCTTCAGCGGGCTCACTTTTGTGAACTTCAGTTCTGAATGCTATTTGCTTACTTTTCTTGGTTGCCCCCATTTGTTTTTTTTCCCCTCTCTGCATACTTGGGTGTTTTGACGGTTTTCTTTTGTCTTAATGCGTTGGGTTTCTTCGTTTTGTGGCTGTCTGTAAGGAGATGAATCTCAAGTTGTATAAAGTATACATACTTTGAACACGTTCAGACTACAGCTAACAAAATTCCAAGGATAATGACTAACCTATAAGAAAGCCAGATTTAAGTGGTAGAACACCTGCTACAGAAAACTAAGAAGCTTATAGAAAAATACAGAAGCAACTGACTACTTATCTGTATATAAGTGATGGTATAAAAACACTTGTAAGCATAGGAAAGTTAAACAACAAGAAAAATAATAATTCTACACCTTAATCCAACACCAACTTTCTAGGAAGAACATCCACTTCCCCTATGGATGACCTGCTGATTTCCTCCAGCAAATTACAAATACAATAGATTCTGCAGATGAAGGGTCTTCAAAACATTGAATTTTATTCCCTACGCCTATTACTCATAGATTGTTTATTGTCTATCAGACTGAAGGCCACTGGGAAATTTGAAATTTAATTGTCTGCAAGTCCGTTGCTGGCTCAGAAGACTGTCTATCTGGGTGTATGGGTGGCATGGAGGAAAGGGTTTGTTTTGCTGGTGTTGTTTTGTTGCTTGTAGTGTTCTGTGTTGTTCTGCCAAGCATTGTGGGCATGCTATGTTAGCACCCGAATATGGGCCAACATAGCATACCCACAATGCTCAGCAGAACATTTGAACATACGTAGGCTGCCCCCACCCAGCACATCCTTAGATTGTACTGAGTGATAACAGAAATGACACATTTCACTGTATGTTTTGATCTCAATGTAATAAGGAAATGAATCTGAACCAGCCGAGGTCTGTTCCTTCAACATTTTGTGTGAGTTCCTCTAAACACCTCATTTATTGCTTTATCTTGCATTTCCCAGCAGATGGCGCACAAGATCCATCAAGTGACTCAACTCCACAGATTGAATCATTAATATTCAGGAGTTTGGAAAAAGTGTTTACAGAACATAAATCCCAGAAGCTTGTTCAGAGTATTTCAAATAACAGAAACTTTAGCAACAGATCAATAAAAACCCTAAATAAATCATGTAAGCATGCATTCTACTGATCCTCTGCCCACAGAAAAAAAGGTCTATAACCGTGTACTGCTCTGAGAGATTGTGAAATATACTGACTTATGAACCTCCATATTTCAAATCCTATCAACGCTGACTAATACTTTTAATTTGCTACACTGATCTTTTGCCTAATTGCTGACAAAAATGAAAATCATACTAACGTGTCATTTCGCACAATCACCTATTTCACAATAAGGTAGGGTCAATGCACAGACTCTTTATCCAGGGTTGGGGAATCAAGAGCTAAAGGGCATAGGTCAAAGGTGAGAGGGGATAGATTTAATAGGAACCTGAAGGGCAACTTTTTCAGCCAGAGGATGGAACAATCCAGCAGAAGAAGTGGTTGAGATAGCTACATTTCTGAATCAGAATCAGTTTTATGATCAGGTACGTCGTTCAGAGGAGTATGGGCCAAATATCGGCAAATAGGACTGGTTTAGATGGAAATCTTTGTTGTCATGGCCCAGTTGGACTGAAAGGTCTACTTCTATCCTTTGACTCCATGATCGTTTTTCTCTGAACAAACAATGGGACACCAGCAACAAAGAGTTTATTAATTTCCTACCTGGAGGAAAACTTGGTCATTTTCTTTCACTTTTTCCTTGTGGGGTCGAAAGCCTTGCCTTCATTCAATAAAATGGTTAAAATACGAGTAATCACCATTCATTCAATGACTAGGCTGTGCCAGGGCTAAAACGGGACTGAATCAGCAAGGTTTAAAGCTGTAGATGTGTAATTAAATTTTGATTCATTTATTTATCAAATGTACACTGAAACATACAGTGAAACCACGCTGTTTGAGTTTATAACCAACGCACCCCAAGGTAGTGCTGGGGACAGTCCACAAATGTCACCATTCAGGCACCAACATAGCACGCCCACCGCATTCAGCAGAACAGCACAAGCAACAGCAACAAAACAAAATAACAACAGCAGAACAAGCCCTTTTCCTGCCTCCCACTCTCACATGCAGACAGGCCTCCAACTCCAGGATAGGCTGCTTCCCGGGCCTCCAGCTTTCAGTCCCTTACGCCGACTCGCAGACACCAAGCCCCCCATTGTCTAGTTGCATATTCTACGGGAGTCTGTGTAACTGGGGCCTTTTTTTAAATGGGAGGACAGCATTCAGTATTTGTCCCGTGTACAAGTGCAACCTGATAGTAGGTTTTCTGATGACGATCTTGGCCTGAAACACCAACTGTTTATTTCCCTCCATAGGTGCTGCTTGAGCTCCTGAGTTTCTCCAGCATTTTGTGTGTGTGGCTCTTTAAGAATATAGTGTTTTAACAAACAGTAATGCTTATATATTCCATATGTTCTCTTACATTACTTTTGAGGTGTGCTCCCTTGAAGGCAAGTATATTCAATATTTGGATCCAGTTAGTTTATGTTTTAAATTCCAACTTTTAGTTTCCCAACACAGGACTGCAGCAGTTTGAACAAATGGTTCCCCATCACTTTGTGAGGAGCAATTGCCTTGTCACGGTAGTGTAGCAGCTAGGGTGATAACATTACAGCTGAGGGAGTTCCAGAATTCGGAGTTCTATTCTGGCGCCATTCAGAAAGGAGGCTCTGTATGTCTTTCCCAGTGGATTGCATGCGTTTTCTCCGGATGCTCTGGTTTCCTCCCACGGTCCAAAGACGTACCAGGTAGGTTGACTGGTCATTGTAGATTGTCCCGTGATTAGGCTAGGGTTAATCAGGGGTTACATGGCTCCAAGGGCCAGAAGGGCCCACATCACTAAAACTAAATCTTTAAAACCTTGTAAATGATTCATTTTTAAACAAAGGTAGCTGATCCATAAAGTTCACAGCAATATCCTGAAACAGATCTCAATTATTCTGGGTTTCAAAGTCTTGTTTTTTAAGAAGCATGTGCAGGGTTTTAGACGACGTCCTTCATACTTTTCAAATCATCTGCACCCTCCTGAACAGACAGGGTTTGCTGCTGCAGCTAAAACTTCAATGCGGCGTTGATGCCCGTAATCGGGGTGTCGGGGCGGCACACGAGCATGGTGGCTAGTGCAACATATCGCAGCACCAGTGACCCAAGTTCAGTTCCTGGCGCTGTCTGTAAGGAGGTTGTAACTTCTCCCCCTGACGACATGTGCTTCCTCGAGGTTTTCCGGCTTCCTCTCACATCCCAAAGACATGCAGCTTAGTCGATTAATTGGCCACGTGGGTGTAATTGGGCAGCGCGGGCTATATGGGCCAATAGGGCCTGTTACTGGGCTGTATAAATAAAACTAAAAATAGAGCTCCTGGAAAAGGTTACCAAATGTAATCAAAATCCACCTCAATCCACAACCTGCCTTTCACCACAAATGTCAGTGGACCCACATTTTTAGTTTTATAACTAAAACAATCAAATCACTTAATTCAAGTGTCACTCTGATTATATTTAGATGTGAATGTCAACAACTCCATTAGACTCACAATAAATATATAGTTGAAGTCAGAAGTTTACATACACCTTAACCAAATACATTTAAACTCAGTTTTTCCACAATTCCTGACATTTAATCCGAGAAAACATTTTCTGTCTTAGGTCAGTTAGGATCACTACTTTATTTTAAGAATGTGAAATGTCAGAATAATAGTAGAGAGAATGATTTATTTCAGCTTTTATTTCTTTCATCACTTTCCCAGTGGGTCAGAAGTTTACATACACTTTGTTAATATTTGGTAGCATTGCCTTTAAATTGTTTAACTTGGGTCAAACGTTTTGGGTTGCCTTCCACAAGCTTCTCACAGTAAGTTGCTGGAATTTTGTTCCATTCCTCCAGACAGAACTGGTGTAACTGAGTCAGGTTTGTACACCTCCTTGCTCGCATACTCTTTTTCAGTTCTGCCCACAAATTTTCTATCGGATTGAGGTCAGGGCTTTGTGATGGCCACTCCAATACCTTGACTTTGTTGTCCTTAAGCAATTTTGCCACAACTTTGGAGGTATGCTTGGGGTCATTGTCCATTTGGAAGACCCATTTGCGACTGAGCTTTAACTTCCTGGCTGATGTCTTGAGATGTTGCTTCAATACATCCACATAGTTTTCCTTCCTCATGATGCCATCTATTTTGTGAAGTGCACCAGTCCCTCCTGCAGCAAAGCACCCCCACAACATGATGCAGCCACCCCCATGCTTCACGGTTGGGATGGTGTTCTTCCGCTTGCAAGCCTCACCCTTTCTCCTCCAAACGTAACGATGGTCATGATAGCCAAACAGTTCAATTTTTGTTTCATCAGACCAGAGGACATTTCTCCAAAAAGTAAGATCTTTGTCCCCATGTGCACTTGCAAACTGAAGTCTGGCTTTTTTATGGCGGTTTTGGAGCAGTGGCTTCTTCCTTGCTGAGCAGCCTTTCAGGTTATGTTGATATAGGACTCGTTTTACTGTGGATGTAGATACTTCTCTATCTGTTTCCTCCAGCATCTTCACAAGGTCCTTTGCTGTTGTTCTGGGATTGACTTTCACTTTTCGCGCCAAAGTACGTTCATCTCTAGGAGACAGAATGCGTCTCCTTCCCGAGCGGTATGATGGCTGCGTGGTCCCATGGTGTTTATACTTGCGTACTATTGTTTGTACAGATGAACGTGGTACCTTCAGGCGTTTGGAAATTGCTCCCAAGGATGAACCAGACTTGACATCATTTTCTGACCTCAATCTGATAGAAAATTTGTGGGCAGAACTGAAAAAGCGTGTGCGAGCAAGGAGGTCTACAAACCTGACTCAGTTACACCAGTTCTGTCTGGAGGAATGGAACAAAATTCCAGCAACATACTGTGAGAAGCTTGTGGAAGGCAACCCAAAATGTTTAACCTATGTTAAACAATTTAAAGGCAATGCTATCAAATACTAACAAAGTGTATGTAAACTTCTGACCCACTGGGAAAGTGATGAAAGAAAGTAAAGCTGAAATAAATCATTCTCTCTACTATTATTCTGATATTTCACATTCTTAAAATAAAGTAGTGATTCTAACTGACCTAAGACGGGAAATGTTTTCTAGGATTAAATGTTAGGAATTGTGAAAAACTGAGTTTAAATTTATTTGGCTAAGGTATGTAAACTTTTGACCTCAACTGTACCAACCCTGTGTAAAAGTCTGAGGTACATACCTATGTATACAGCATGTGGGCAAGTGGTTAAGGCATTGGACTAGTGACCTGAAGGTTGTGAGTTCGAGCCCAGTCGAGCGTGTTTTGTCCTTGAGCAAGGCACTTAACCACACATTGCTCTGCGACGACACTGGTGCCAAGCTGTATGGGTCCTAATGCCCTTCTCTTCATCAACATTGGTGTCATGGAGAGGGGAGACTTGCAGCATGGGCAACTGCTGGTCTTCCATACAACCTTGCCCAGGCCTGCGCCCAGGCACAGATCCATGGTCTCGTAAGACTAACGGATACAGCTAGTGTGCCGAAGACTTTTGTGCAGTACTGTATTTGTCAACATGGAGCAGAGGGCAAGTTTGTAAATCTGGCGGAAGCAAAGGATGTTAGGAATGGCGAGGGTGGAACACTGCGGGAGGGGTGTGGGACGGGTGACAGAGAAGTGTGCCAGGGGTGAGTGCAGACACATCCGGCCCTGAGGCGCCAGGCAAGGTCATTGGATTCCAAACAATTGGTTTATTAATCATTACAGAATGTCTCTTGGGTGCTTCCCATTCCCTCCCCACTCCTTGTCCTTTCCCCAACCATGAATTCTCTCTCCCCGCCTCTTTAACACTCTCAATTCAAAGTATGGAGCCATACTGGGATCAGGTTTTTCAACACTCACATCTGTCATGAAATTTGCTTTTACTTGTGACAGCAGTACAGTGTAATACATAAAATTACTACAGTACTGTACAAAACTATTAGGCACCTTAGCTATACTGTATATATGTGCCTAAGACTTTTGCACCGTACTGTATATCTTTCCTCTTAATTCCATTGTCAGCTTTGTATTATGCTCCAACTTCAATCACTCAGGAGTGATGTGATTTCAGACAGCACCTCTGATCCTGGAGACCGAAATAATCTTAATAAAAGGAAACAATGCAAAGTTAGATTGGTAAAATGAACAAGAAGATTAAGCATCAGAAAACTTGAAAGGAAAGCTCATGTGGTTTATATGTTTCCCCTTAGCAGTACAAGGTTAGATTGGAATATACCTTTATATAGGATGGCAAAATGAACAGATCATAAACACATGAGACTTGGCAGATGCTGGAAATCCAGAGTAGCACATACAAAATGCTGGGGAAACTCAGCAGGTCAGACAGCAGCTATGGAAAGCAATAGATGGTCAATGTTTCAGGGCAAGACCCTTCATCAGGACTGGAAAAGAAGGGGGAAGAAGCCAGAATAATTGGGTGGGGGAGGGGTGAGGAATACAAACTAGAGGGTGATAGAAGAAGACAGGAGGGTGGATGAAGAGAGAAGCTGGGAGGTGATAGGTGGAAAAGGGAAATGGCTGAAGAAGAAGAAATTTGATAGGAGAAGAGTGTGAATGAAGGGAAGAACACATTCTGTGTCGAACCACTTCTTTTGAAGCCTTTCAGTGCACTTTCTACTTGTGACGTAAAGGGCAGCTTTAAATCTTCTTTATTGTAATATAGAACGAAAGGAAAGTTATGCAGAAGGGAATTGTTAGATTGATCTTGGAATATGTTTAAAGGTCAGCAATCATTGAGGGCCAAAGGGCCTGAACTGTGCTGTAATATTCTATGAGATGAAGGCCTGTGGAAGAGTTGCTAAAGTACAAGTTATGATGGAAGAGAGAATGTGAAGACCCCAGATCAACTCTAATTAGATCTATATGATGATTGATAAATCGCGAGTCAATGGCAGAGCAGGGGAAAGACAACCCGTGTCAGAAGCTTGACCAGAGATGAATTGCTGAAGCTTTTCCAATGTTGCACTGCAGTTGGTCGTGAGTGAACCAACGAACAGTTAAGTTATCTGACGATCAAGGAGGCAGTGAAGCATTAACTGCCAGGAAGGAGACGCAGAGCTGGATTTCGATTGGCAATAATTATGTGCCCATGAATAATATTCCTGTCATATGTCATCAAGATGGGGAGAGACAGAGGAAAGAGGATTGAAACTGGAGGGCTAAAGAAGATAATCTGTTTCTGATTAGCAAAAAATCAAGTGTTTCTTTACTCTGGGCCTGTACTCGCTGGAGTTTAGAAGAATGAGGGAGGTTCTCATTGAAACATGTTGAATATTGAAACACCTAGACAGAATGAATGTGGAGAGATTATTCCTTATAGTGGGTGAGTCTAGGACCAGAGGGCACAGCCTCAGAAAAGAAGGACATCCGTTTAGATTAGATTAGATTATGAGGACACGCAGTCCTCTTTTATTGTCATTTAGTAATGCATGTATTAAGAAATGATACAATATTCCTCCGGTGTGATATCACAGAAACACAGGACAGACCAAGACTGAAAAACTGAACAAAACCACATAATTATAACATATAGTTACAACAGTGCAAACAAAACCGTAACTTGATGAAGAACAGGCCATGGGCACGGTAAAAAAAAGTTCAAAGTCTCTCAAAAGTCCCACATCTCACACAGACAGGAGAAGGAAGAAAACTCTCCCTGCCATGCCCGACCACAGTCTGACTCTGAGTTGTCCAAAAACTTCGAGCCTCCGACCAGCCCTCTGACACCGAGCACCGAGCACCATTTCTGTCGAGCACTTTGATCTCAGCCCCGGCCGCCAGCAGCAGGCAAAGCCAAGGATTTTGGGGCCTTCCCTCCGGAGATTCTCGCTCACACAGTAGCAGCGGCAGCGAACCGGGCATTTCAGAAGTTTCTCCAGATGTTCCTCCGTGCTTCTCACGGCTGTCTCCATCAAATCAGAATTGTGCACAGTACCCTATTTAACAAATACGATATCATTTCACCGGAGAGACTGCGCGCGCTGCGTCGTGCCGCCATCTTCTCCAAGATGAAAAAGAATTTCTTTAGCCAGAGAGTGGTGGATCTGTGGAATTCATTGCCATGGTCACCTGTCGAGGCCAGGCCATTGAGTATATTTAAAGCAGAGGTTGATAGTTCTTGGTTAGTTAGGGCATCAAAGGTATGGGGAGAAGACAGGAGAATGAGGTTGAGAGGGATAATAGATCAGTCATGGTGGAATGGCGGAGCAGACTCGTCATCTAGTTCTAATCCTAAATCTTATGCTCTTATAGTCTAAATCCTGTGAGCAGCAAATATAAGAAAGATCTATTGAAGATCAAGACTTGGGTTTGGCTGAGAACAATGTTTTCATCTGACCATGCCTCCCTCATACACTGATGTCACATGTATTAAGAATTTGATACCAGAAGACCTATTGTAATTTTCAGGACAGAATTTTACAATGGTATAGATTATTTGGTGTGAGTCCCCAGATGAACATCTAAACGGATAAACAGATAATTAATATTAATAATTTTGAGTTTGCTTATCTTTGGTAGATAATTGACCAATGCCAAGTCCACAGTGGACATCTTTATCTACTTGTATTTACATTTGGGAAAAGTCAAAAAGGAATCCATGAATTATCTTGGAACAAATCAACACTCATTACACAGAGGAATGTTGCAAAGAGATAATGGAATAACTCCAGAGTGGTACATGCAACAACAGTAATGCATGGCATCTGTAAAACAGACTTTCTAAATCAGTTTTTGTTTTATAAAACCACCTTTTTTTCCTGCTTCTGTTTCTTCTCAAGGCTGCAGCACAGTTCCAAGGGCAGTTGGCAGCCCTTGATACTAGTCCTGGTGCATAGTTTACATGTCGGAGCCAATTCAGGGTGTCTGTTAGTGACATTTCCAGTGTGAGGAACATCATCCTCCTCCTCCCTTCTCACACACAGATACATGCAAATTCTATCCCTGCGCCACACACACACACACACACACTCAAACATGCTCAAACACTCAAGCACATCCATACACTCAGACATGCAGAGACAATAAAAGCAAAAAGCAATAAAAGCAAATATGTGCACACACACACACACACAAGCACATCTCTATACACAAACAGATACCTAGACAAGTCTGCACACAGAAAAGGGAGGCATGGTAGAGCAATGATAAGCATAACACTACAACAACACCAGCGACTGCCACTGTCTGCAAGGAATTTGTACGTTCTGCCTGTGGCTGTGTGGGTTTCCTCCAGGTGCTCCGGTTTCCTCCCACATCCCAAAGATGGATCAATTAGTAAACTGATTGGTCAAATGGGTGTAATTACACCAGAAGAGCCTGTTGCTGTGCTGTGCCTCTAAATAAGTAAGTAAACCACACACACACACACACACACACACACACACACACACAAACACCGCCATTTCACAAACTGAGCTGCTAGACCGAAAATAATGAAAGCTGCTTAGTAACTTCTAGGACAAGAATTATAACTATTGCATTAATCAGTTAAATTTAATGTTGGTGCAACAACGATAACCCAGTATCCAAGTAGAACAAGTAGAGTGTCATTGAGTCACACAGCATGAAAGCAGACCCTTCGGCCCGACTGTTGCATGCAGACCAAGATTTCCATCTAAGCCAATCCCACTTGCCTATGCTTGGCCCCCTTTCCTTTAAATCTTTCCTAACCATGTACCTGTCCTAGTGTCTTTTAAATATTAATGTGCCTGCTTCAAACTCAAACCATTTCCTTTAACATCTCATGCCATATATTGAAAAAGTTGCTCCCCCCCACCCCCGGTCCCTATCAATTTTGCCCCTCTCATATAGAAGCTAAAACCTCTAGTTCCTTATTCCAAAAAAGACTATGCCATTCACCCTGTCTGTGACAAGCGTCCTTGATGAGAATAGCTTGGACCCAAATGCTGGAGTTTCCGAGGCTAGGATCGAGACACGGCTTCAAACTGGATCGAGAATCTGAGCACAAAACAAACACTAGACAAAATCACAAGTAGGCTTACAACTGAGCGCCAAACCACTGTTCAGATGCTCCTTAAATGCTCGATCCTTGGCACCCAAAACAGTATTGCCAATTAGCAGGATGGTCCTGAATCTTTAAAGGAGACGTGCCAGCTATCCATACTGCGCGGAGTTAGAGCATCTAAGCATAATAAGCTGTTATGATAGGTGTCCTAACACCTAGCTGTACCTCTCATAATTGGATACACCTCAGTAAGGTATAAGAGTGTCAGTGGATGTTGTTTACCTTGATTTTCAGAAAGCCTTTGACAGAGTGCCACACATGAGGTTGTTAAACAAGATAAGAGTCCATGGAGTTACAGGAAAGATACTAGCATAGATAGAAGATGTACTGATGAGCAGGAAGCAATGAGTGGGAATAAAGAGGGCCTTTTCTGGTTTGTTTGCCAGTGACTAGTGGTGTTCTGCAGGGGCTGATGTTGGGACCACTTCTTTTCACATTATATGGCAATAATTTGGATGATGGAATTGATGGCTTTGTGGCCAAGTTTGCAGATGATACAAAGATAGGTGGAGGGGCAGGTGGTGTTTTTGTAGGTTTCCCTAAAGGTTAACTTATAGGTTGAGCTGGTGTTAAGGAAAGCAAATGCATTGTTAGTGTTCATTTTGAGAGGATTAGGAGATGAAAGGGGTGTATGGGGTGGATATCAACAAATTTTATGAAAATCTCGACAGTGTTTATGAGCAATGTAAATCTCAGGATATAAAACTAGTCACGGGAGATTTTAACGCCAAAGTTGGACAGGAAAGAGTTAATAACATCATAGGACCTTTTGGATTAGGGGAGAAAAATGAAAATTGTCAAAGGTTTACTGATTGGTGTGTCAGAAACAGCCAAGTGATCACCAATGCTTGGTATAAAAACCATCCACGTAGATTGTGTACTTGGATTATCCCTGGAGATAGAACAAGGAATCAAATAGATTTCATTACCATCAATGAACGCTTTAGAAATAATATCACAAATTCTAAAGCCTCCCCAGGAGCAGACTGTGGTTCAGATCACCATCCAGTAATAGCCACCATCAAAACAAAATTAAAGAAACTGAAACATGGAAAAAAGAGAAAGAAGTGTATGTTGGGAGAACTTAAAAAAGATAGCATACTTAAGCAACAGTTCAAGACAGCTGTAGAAGAACACCTCAACGAAAACGTAACAACATCTAATTGGGACAGACTTAAATATGCAATCAGCAGAGGAGAAAATCCCAGTACAAGAAATCCAACACACCAACAAGGGGTGGATAACCCAAGAAATTCTAGATCTGGTGGAACAAAAAAGGTTAGTGAAGAATAATGAAGTGCAATACAGACAGCTAGACAGACAGACCAGACAATTGTGCAATATTGCAGAGGAAGAATCAATGAATCAAAAAAGCAATGAAGTTGAAGGCCATATTAACAACAGCAAAGAAATGCACAAGAAAATCAAGGAAGTTACTGGAATTAAGAAGACCTCCTCTACAGGATGCATAAGATCAGCAGACAGATCCATACTAACAGATCCAGACATAGTATGTGAGAGGTGGATTCGGTATATAGAGCAGCTGTTTGAGTATAATAGAGGGGAATTCCCAGATATTACAACACCCTAATTCTAGCCCACCTATTACCAAAGAAGAACTAACTAAAGCAATGAAAAGCATGAAACATGGTAAAGCCACCAGACCTGATGAAATTTCAGTGGAAGTGATACAAGCCCTAGAAGATCTGGGCATAGATATTCTTTCTGAACTGTTTAATGGCATATATGAGTCTGCTGTATTGCCTGATGATCTCTTGAAATCAGTATTTATAACTCCGTCAAAAATTCCTGGAACTATTGACTGTGAAAATTATAGAACAATCAGTCTTATGAGTCACATAATAAAGATTTTGTTGAGAATTGTTCTGAGTCGAATTAAAAACAAGTTAAGACCAGAAACTTCTAAACTGCAATATGGCTTTATTGAGGACAGAGGAACTAGGAACACAATATTCATACTATGAATGCTTTCAGAAAGGGCAATTGAATATCAAAATGATGTCTTTTCATGTTTTATTGATTTCACTAAAGCATTCGACAAAGTGCAACATGAAAAACTATTTCAAATTCTCGCTAAACTAAACATTGACGGAAGGGACCAACAACTGCTTCAAAGTTTATTTTGGAACCAAACAGTGGCGGTAAAAATTGATGATAATATAAGCAGTTGGACTAAAATTCAAAGAGGAGTTAGACAGGGATGCGTTGCCTCATCAGAATTATTTAATATCTATAGTGAAATGATTCTCAGAGAAATAGAAGACCTAGATGGGATAAAAATTTGAGGTGTTAACGTCAACAATATAAGATATGCAGACGATACCACCCTAATAGCAAGTGCTGCAGAAGACCTACAAATCCTCCTAGACAAAGTAATGCAAACAAGTGCAGATTTTGGTCTAACCGTCAACTGTAAAAAAACCAAATGTATGGTAATATCAAAACAGCAGGATACTCCCAACTGCCAATTGTACATCGGTAACCAAGAGATTGAACATAAGACCAGCTTTAATTACCTTGGTAGCTTTATATCACAAGATGCCAGAAGTAAAGTAGAAATAAAAAGAAGAATTACTATTGCCAAATCCAACTTCCAAAAAATGAAACCCATTTTTACCAACAGACACATTTCTATAACAACAAGGCTTAGACTACTAAAATGTTACATCTGGTCAATCTTGCTGTATGCTTCCAAAACATGGACAATAACACCAGAACTCCAAAGGAACTTAGAAGCAACAGAAACGTGGTTTCTTAGAAGAATGCTGAAAATATCATATAGAGATAGGGTAACTAATGAGACGGTACTCCAATATGCCCATACAAAAAGATCTTTAATGAGAATATTAAATGAGAGGAAACTTAAATTCCTGGGCCATGTCATCAGAAAGGGAGAAATAGAATGCCTTACATTACAAGGCTGTATGCCTGAAGAGGAAGGCAAAGAAGAAAATATATGGACATTGTGAAAGAACTAACAGATCTAAGTGTGCGAGATATTATTGACGCTGCATGCAAGGCACATGAAGAAGAAGGATATAAAAGCAAGGATGTAATGATGAGACTTTATAAGGCATTGGTAAGAACACACT
This sequence comes from Mobula hypostoma, assembly GCF_963921235.1. Taxonomy (NCBI): domain Eukaryota; kingdom Metazoa; phylum Chordata; class Chondrichthyes; order Myliobatiformes; family Myliobatidae; genus Mobula; species Mobula hypostoma. The sequence continues at coordinate 26,320,797 of NC_086099.1, read as the reverse complement.
TGGGGTATTTGTGAGCAGTTTTGATTCGCTTTATCTATTAAAGGATGTGCTGGCATTGAAGAGGATCCAGAGGGGGTTCATGAGAATGATCCCAGGAATTAAAGGGTTAACATATGAACAGCATTTGACGGCCCTGGACTCTGTACTTTCTGGAGTTTAGAAGAATGATGGAGGAATCTCACTGAAACCTATGAAATATTGATAGAGTGAGATAAAGTGAAAGTGGAAAGGATGTTTCCTATAAAGGGGGTGTCTACGACTAGAAGGCACAGACTTAGAATAGACGGACATCAATTTAGAACAGAGATTAGGAGGAATTTCTTCAGCTAGAGGGTGGTGAATCTGTGGAATTTATTGCCACAGATATCTGTGGAGGCCAAGTCCATGGGTACAGTTAAAGCAGAGGTTGATCAGTTCTTGATTAATCAGGTCATCAACGGTTACAGGGAGAAGGCAGGAGTATAGTGTTGAGATGGATAAATAAGGCATGATGGAATGGTAGAGCAGACCTGATGGGCCGTTTGGCCTAACTCTCTCTCCTTTTATGCCTTATGGTCTTTATGATCTAAGATCTCCCCTCATTCTCCTATACTCCAATGAAAAAAGTCACAACCCACTCAAACTCTCTCCACAACCCAGTCCCTCCGGTCCTTCAACATCCTTGTAAACCTTCATACTTTTTTCATCTCAGTTGCATCTTTCCTTTAGCAGGGCAACCAAAACCCGAACATAATATCTCAAATGTGGCCTCACCAATGTCTTGCACAACTACAGTATAGCAGTCTAGCTTCTGTATCTAATGAACGCCAGCAGCCTTCTTTACCACTCTGTCTATCAGCAATGACATTTTCAGGGAGCCATGGACTTGTATCCCTAGCTCCCTCCGGCCGATTACTAAGCTACACCCTTTTCTAAGACATTGGAAGATTAGTAATCTTACTTCAACAGCATCCTTGTACCAGCACCTTAACTAATACAGAGCAATCTTTGTTTCCGCAGCTACTGACCCAAATGGGATTTAAATATTGACCTATTTGTCACATGCCCTTAGAAACATTGTTTGCATCACCGACCAGCGCAGTGTGAGATGTGGTAGGGATAGCCCACAAGTGTCACCGTGCTTCCAGCGCCAACGTAGCGTGCCCACAACTTACTAACGCTAACTCATACATCTTTGGAATGTGGTAGGATGCGTGAACACCCAGAAGAAAGCCACGCTGTCAGGGGAAGAACATGAAAATTTATAGAGTCTGGCGGGAATTGAAACCCGATCTTAAAGCTGGCGCTGTAAAGCGTAACACGAACAGCTATGCTACCATACAACACCGTTTCCTACCATACTTTTGTTGCCACCATACCGGCTATGGAGTCATGGTAGGTAGAGGACAAAAATGGGAAAAGTTTCTACCAAGACCAATGATGTGGAGACCTTGGCAAGCTGAATGGCTACACCAGATTAACATTTTATATGTATTTTTCTTTCTACCCAAGTGGGTAGACAGGTCAATGGATGAGAGCAAGTAGCATACAGCAGGAAGCTGCAGGTGAGATTCTGTGAAATGTGCTTAAAGGAATTAAGATGTGGCTAGAAAATTGGACAAATCATGAGTTAGGAGAGATGCCAAGTGGATAGAGATACCTGAAAGCTTCATTGGGCTTTCCTCCCCCTCCTATTCCAGCCCATTGCATTCAGATGAACACTGGCATTACTAATTTCTCAAACAGAAAGTGATTGTAATTTTTTTCATATTTATTTTGCTATTGGAATATTTCAATCAATAGTCCACTGGTTCAGTTAGTTACCTCTCCAAAATGGTACCAGACAAGTAGGCCCTTAAGAGAAGGAACTTGTACTTGCACAGTTCTTTCTACATTCTTGAGATGTTACAAAACACATTACAACAGAGGAATTTTAAACTTTAAATTCCTCAGTGTTATCATTTCAAAGGATCCGTCCTGGGTCTAGCAGGTAAGCGCCATTAGGAAGAAGGCACAGCAGTGCCTCCCCTTTCGTAGAAGTTTGCAAATATCTGGCATGTCATCTAAAACTTTGACAAAATTCTATCGACGTGTGGTGGAGAGCACATTGGCTGGTTGAATCACAGCGTGGTATGAAAGTGCCAATGCTGTTGAAAGGAAATGCCTACAGAATGTAATGCCTACAGCCCAGTCCATCACGGGTACAGACCTCGCAACCATTGAGCACATCTACACAGAGCGCTGACACGGGAAAGCATCATCCATCATCAAGGAACTCTACCATCAGGCCATGCTCTCTTCAGAAGGAAGACGTAGAGCTTCAGAATCCACACCACCAGGTTCAGGAAGAGTTATTAACCCTTAACCATCCAGCTCTTGAACTAGAGGGGATAACTTCACTCAATTTCACTTACTCTATCTCTGAGCTGTTTCCACAACCTATGGACACACTTCCAATGATTCTTCATCTCATGTAATCGATATTTGTTGCTTATTTATTTACTGTTATTTTTTTCTTTTTTCCTTTCTTTTTATATTCACACACTTCTTTGTCTCTTGCACATTGGTTGTTTGTCTGTCCTGTTGGGTATGGTCTTTCATTGATGCTATTGTATTTCTTATATTTACTGTGAATGCCTACAAGAAAATGAATCTGAGTTGTATATGGTGATATATATGTACTTTGATAATAAATCTACTTTGAACCTCTGAATTTCTCCTGATTGCTGCAAAACCCAAGTCGATGAATGAGAGGTTAATCCGTTTTCAGCCCTATCAACTGAGGAATAAGTGTAGTCTGAATTACCAGATAATTTATCAGCAATTGATAGCAAATTATTTCTGGGCTATTTTACTGCACCATACCAAACCAGCTCCATCAAAATCTGTAGGTTCAAAACTGAATCAATCCATTCAGGAATCATTTTTTCTTTCACAACAGCCAAGTCCCCAGAGTTATTTTCTGGCAGTGGTCTTACCTGGTGAGTCTCATGACAGGTTATCTGATAGAGGTGTATAAGATAATAAGAGGCATTGATAGAGTGGACAGCCAGTGCCTATTACCCAGGGCAGAAATGGCTAATACATGGGGGAAATAATTTTAAGGTGAATGGGGGAAAGTATACTTAGATGGAATATGAGAGGTAAGTTTTTTTTACGCAGAGAGTGGTGGGTGCATGGAACATCCTGCCAGGGGTGGTGGTAGAGACAGATGCATTAGGAACTTTAAGAGATACTTAAGATAGGTACATACCTTAGATGATTGAAAATTTGAGAGCTATGTAGGAAGAAAGGGTTAAATTGATCTTGTTGTAGGTTAAGAGGTCAGCAGAACATCATGGGCTAAAGGGCCTGTACTGCTCTGTGCTATTATTTTTTATGTTCTATGATAACAGTTCACATCCAAAGGAGAATTGAGCAACTGAAGATCTTGATCAGGTAACTACCTTGATTCCAGTATTTTTGTTTGACTGACAGTACAACTGTGAATGTTCTTCTCAAAACCTTCATTAAAAGGTTCAGACTGTTCTCAGAGTAGCCACCAAAGAACTGCAGAGGCTGGAAATCTGGACTCAAAACAGAAACTGTTAGAAATGTTCAGCAGGTCAGGCAGCATCTGTGGACAGAAAAGGACTGTCAATACTGCAGGTTGAGGCCATTCATCTGCATTCGCAGTTCCTCTAGCATTTTAATTTTGCTCCAGATTCCAACTACTGCAGCCACTGATATCTCCATTTTAATATTCCACTGCAATGTCTATTCACGGTTTGGCCAAAATGAAGAAATTTTCATCCTCACTTCAACAAGAGTTCTGCGAGAATCTCTCTGACTGCTCTTCTGCTCTTTGACCACAATCTCACTGAGACACTACCACAGCCATGTGACTTTCCTTGGGCAGATCAAATGAAAAGCCTCAACCTAAAATGTTGACTGTCCACTTCCCTCCAAAGATGCTGCCTAACCTGATGAGTTCCTCCAGATGCTTGTTTCTTTTTGCTCTGGACTCTAGCATCAACAGTCTCCTTTGTCAACAGCGTGGAAGACTCAGTTTGAATTTTTCTGTGAAGCTTTTGAGACGACATTTCCATTTGTATAGCAAAGTCAAATAAGAACAGTAGACATAAGAGAGTTATCTAATCAGGGTCTTCAGATGATGTCACAGTCTAGACTTTCATTAATGAGGGACCTTTAGCATAAAACCGCTTCTCTTTCCACATCCACTGCAGTGTGTCCTGTTTTTACTCAGTGTAGGCACGCCTGATATGTAAGTGCAAATTCACCAGAGTAATTTCCATTTAATTTATCAATGGCAAAAACATCCCAAAATGCTTAGTTTTATATGTACGATATTAGTTCTTTGTACAAGGTTCAACAGTTAAAAGTAAATATTATTATCGGAGTATATACAGTATATGTCATCATATACAAGCTGAGATTCATTTTCTTGTGGACATACTCAATAAATCGATAGAATAATAGCCATAATAGAATCAGTGAATGACAGTCCAACAAGGGCATTCAATCAGTATGCAGAAGACAACAAAGAAGAAATAGTAACAGTTAATAAATAAGAGATAAATATCAAGAACGTGAGATGAATCCTTGAAAGTGAGTCCATAGTTATGGAAACATTTCAATGATGCAGCAAGTGAAGTTGAGTGAAGTTATCCCTTTTGGTTCAAGAGCCTGTTGATTGAAGGGTAGTAACTGTTCTTAAATGTGGTGGTGTGAGTCCTGAGGCTCCTGTCACAAACAAGAGAAAATATGCAGATGCTGGAAATCCAGGCAACACCAACAAAGTGCTGGAAGAACTCAGCAGGCCAGGCAGCATCTATGGAAACGAGTAGAGTTGCCATTTTGGGCCAGAACGCTTCATCAGGACTGGAGAAGTAAAGATGAGGAGTCAGAGTAAGAAGGCGAGGAAGGGGTGAAGAAACCCAAGGTCACAGGTGAAACTGGGAGGGGGGAGAGGGATAAAGTAAAGAGCTGGAAAGTTGATTGGTGAAAGAAACAGGGCTGGAGAAGGGTGAGTCCGATAGGAAAGGACAGAAGACTATGGAAGAAAGAAAAGCTGAAGGAGCACCAGAACAAGGTGATGGGCAGGTAAGGAGATATGGTAGGAGAGGGAAATGGGAATGGAGAATGGTGAAGGAGAGGGGGCATTACCAGAAGTTTGAGAAACCAATGATCATGCCATCAGGTTGGAGGCTACCCAAATGGAATACAAGGTATTGCTCCTCCAACCTGATGTCTATTATAAATACACTGATTCTCACAGCTACCTGGACTATAACTCTTCCCACCCTGTTACTTAAAAAAATGCCATCTCCTTCTCTCTGTTCCTCTGCCTCCACCACATCTGCTCTCAGGATGAGGCTTTTCATTCCAGAACTAAGGAGATGTCCTCTTTCTTCAAAGAAAGGGGCTTCACTTCCTCCACCATCAATGTTGCCTTCAACCGATCTCTTCCATTTTGCGAACGTCTGCCCTCACCCCTTCCTCCTACTACCCAACCAGGGATAGGGTTCCTCTTGTCCTCACCTACCACCCTTCCCGCCTCCACATCTAGCACATAATTCTCCATAACTTCTGCCATCTCCAACAGGATCCCACCACCAAGCACATCTTTCCCTCCCCACAACTTTCTGCTTTCCGCAGAGATCGCCCCCTACCCAGAGTCTTGTCATCTTCAGAAGTTTTCTGATGACTCTGCCATAGTTGGATGCATCAGCAAGGGAGATGAGGCTGAGTACAGGGCTACGGTAGGAAACTTTGTCACATGGTGTGAGCAGAATTATCTGCAGCTTAATGTGAAAAAGACTAAGGAGCTGGTGGTGGACCTGAGGAGGGCTAAGGCACCGGTGACCCCTGTTTCCATCCAGGGGATCAGTGTGGACGTGGTGGAGGATTACAACTACCTGGGGTATGAATTGACAATAAACTGGACTGGTCAAAGAACACTGAGGCTGTCTACAAGAAGAGTCAGAGCTGTCTCTATTTCCTGAGGAGACTGAGGTCCTTTAACAACTGCCGGACGATGCTGAGGATGTTCTACGAGTCTGTGGTGGCCAGTGCTATCATGTTTGCTGTTGTGTGCTGGGGCAGCAGGCTGAGGGTAGCAGACACCAACAGAATCAACAAACTCATTCGTAAGGCCAGTGATGTTGTGGGGATGGAACTGGACTCTCTGACAGTGGTGTCTGAAAAGAGGATGCTGTCCAAGTTGCATGCCATCTTGAACAATGTCTCCCATCCACTACATAATGTATTGGTTGGGCACAGGAGTACATTCAGCCAGAGACTCGTTCCACCGAGATGCAACACAGAGCGTCATAGGAAGTCATTCCTGCCTGTGGCATCAAACTTTACAACTCCTCCCTTGGAGGGTCAGACACCCTAAGCCAATAGGCTGGTCCTGGACTTATTTTATAATTTACTGGCATAATGTACATATTACTATTTAACTATTTATGGTTTTATTACAATTTATTACTTATGGTGCAACTGTAACGAAAACCAATTTCCCCCGGGATCAATAAAGTATGACTATGACTAATTCATTTATCCTTTGCCCCTCCTGGCACTTATCCTTGCAAGCAGAACAATTGCTGCACCTGCCCCTAAACCTCCTCCCTCACTACCATTCAGAGCTCCAAAGAGTCATTCTAGGTGAGGCGACACTTCACCTGTGAGTCTGTTGGGGTTATCTACTGTATCTGGTGTTCCTGAAGAGGCCTCCTGTACATTGGTGAGACCCATCGTAGATTGGGAGACCGCTTTGCCAAGCAACCACGCTCTGTCCGCCAGAAAAAGTGGGATCTCCCAGTGGCACACATTTTAATTCCATTTCTCATTCCCATTCCGATATGTCAGTCCATGGCTTTCTCTACTGCCGCAATGAGGCCACAGTCAGGTTGGAGGAGCAACACCTTATATTCCACCTAGGTAGCCTCCAACCTGATGGCATGAGCACCGATTCGTTGAACTTTCGGTAAATCCCATCTTTCCCCTACTTCACCATTCTCCATTCCCGTTTGCCTCTCTCAACTTATCTCCTTCCCTGTCCATAACCTCCTTCAGGTGCTCCTCCCCCTTTTCTTTCTTCCATGGCCTTCGTCCTCTCCTATCAGAGTCCTCATTCTCCAGCTCATTGTTTCTTTCACCAATCAACTTCCCAGCTCTTTCCTTTAGCACTCTCCCCCTCCCGGTTTCACCTGTCACCTTGTGTTTCTTCCTCCCCTCCCTCCACCTTCTTACTCTGACTCCTCATCTTTATTCCTCCAGTCCTGATGAAGGGTCTTGGCCTAAAACGTCTACTCTACTCTTTTCCATAGATGCTGCCTGGCCTGATGAGTTCTTGCAGCATTTTCTGTGAATTGCCTAAGACTCCTGTACCTCCTTCCTGATGGCAGCAGCGAGAAGAGAGCATGTCCTGGGTGGTAGGTGTCCCTGATGTTTCTTTCCCGTGACAGCTTTTCATGTAGATATGCTCAATGGTGGAGAGGGCTTTACTCGTGATTGTCTGGTTGTATCCGTTAGTTTTGCAGGATTTTCTGTTCAAGGGCATTGGTGTTTCCATGTCACATTGTGATGCAGCTAGTCAATATACTCTCCACTATAGACCTACAGAAGTTTGTCAAAGTTTTAGATGTCATTGCTGAATTTCTACAAACTCCTAAGGAAGTAGAGACGTTGCTATGCTTTCTTGGTAACTGAACTTGCGTGCTGGGCCCAGGACAGGGCCCAGCCACACAGTCATATGTGTAAAGCAATTAGAACAGGGGACTAAGCACACGGCCTTGTGGGGCACCTGTGCTGATGGAGATCGTGGAGGAGATACTGTTGCCAATCTGTACTGACTAGGATCTGCAGGTGAGGGAATCCAGGATTCAATTGCAGAATTTGCATCTATACAATGTTAAAAATTGCGCTTTGTCTTCAATGTTTGCCATTTCAGTCTGAAGGTCTTGATCCCTGCTCTTCAATACCTTGTCCCATTATACTTCATTTAAACCCATGCTGAGACTGTGAATGTTAGCAGAACATTTCTTCTCAAAATCAGTTCTATTTTAATCACAGGTGATATACAATTAGTTTCCACTTGAATTTACTGGAATGTATTTATGAAATTTCCACCACGATTCTTTCTGTCTAGAACTGGTAAGCAGATATCATCCTTACATCCTATTGCTATTCTGATAGATAATTCCACACATAACCTGAGGGACCATATGTTTTAATACAGATCAGGTTCAGGGTACCACATGCAGAGATCTGGCTGTGACGCAAGTATCAAATGTGCTAATTTGTTCATTGCTCCTTGCTGGAAGGTCTTGGTCAGTGAATCAAATTGTGTATTAACCTTGCCATGTCTTTTCCTCTCTGACTCACTGTCACCTCTTTTCTCTGTCTCGTTGCTGTTGTTTTGGGATCAGACAGGTAAGAGATAATGAAACAGATTAGATGACAGCCAGTTCAACTGTCATTGGTAGCTATCATGGAGTGGTTGATTTGGATCATGTCACGCTTTTACAGTGCCAGCGACTCGGGTTCAATCTGCGCTTGTATGTAAGAAGGTTGTCCATTCTCCCTTTGACCTCATAGCTTTCCTCTGTGTCCTCCTATGTTCTAAAGACGTGTAGGTTAGTAGGTTAATTGCTCATGTGGGTGTAATTGGGCAACATGGATTCATTGGGCCAGATGGGCCTGATACAATACCATATTTTTCAATGAAAATATAGTCTAACAGGTTCTATTTGTGTCTCTATGTTGATTTGTGTTTATCTCTCTGTCTAGGGTTAGGGTTGAGATTAGGGTAAAATTTAACTATCATGTCACACTCAGAGTGGTGATATCAACATCAGATTTCAATGGCAGAATTTTATGGTTTATTGCTACAGAAACTGAATGTACAATTAAATTAGCAAAATGGGAAATTGCTTTATTAATGTCACCTGCTCCAAGGTACAGTTCAAAACCTCCATACAGATCATTTCACGACAACAATGCATTGAGGTGGTACAATGGAAAACAACAACAGAATGCAGACTAACGAGTCAGGATTGCAGAGAAAGCACAATGCAGGAGTAACTCCCAGAGTCATAGAGTTCAGACTTAAAAGAGTGGAACGATAATAAAATGAGTAGATCCGCAGAGAGAAGCTTCAAACGAGTTGCCACACTCTATTCAAGGCACTGCTGTGACCGTATGTGGATTACTGTGTAGAATGGTAGCCTCCTTCCTTAAGGAGGGTGCCAATGTATCAGAAGAAGAACAGAGAAGGTTTCCTGATCTGATCCCTGGAACGGATAGCTTGTCTTATGAGGAAGCGCTGGGCAAGCTAGACTTGTACCTCCTGAATCAAAATCAGAACCAGAATCAGGATTAATATCACCTGCAGATGTCGTGGAATTTGTTACCTTTGCAGCAGCAGTACAATGCAATATATGATAATATAGAAAAAACGATGAATTACAGTGTATATAAAATAGTTAAGTAAGTAGTACAAATATAGAAGCAAAAAAGTAGTGAGGTAGTGTTCGTGGGTTCAATGTTCATTCAGAAATCGGATGGCAGAGGGGAAGAAGCTGTTCCTGAATCACTAAATGTGTGCCTTCAAGCTTTTATACATCCTTTCTCATGGTGACAATGAGAGAGGGCATGTCCTTGGGGGTCCTTAATGATATAAGGATGTTGCCTTTTTGCGGCACTCCTAGTGTTCACGATGAAGCTGACTAATTTTACAATTTTCTGCAGCTGTACAGTTGCCCCCACCTACTTGCATACCAGATGGTGAGGCAGAAAGTTACATCCACGTTACATCTGTGGAATTTTGCGACTGTTTTAGGTGACATACCAAATCTCCTCGAACTCCTAATGAAATATAGCTGCTGTCAATATGTTGGGACTAGGTTGCGTCCTCAAAGATATCGACATCCAAGAGCTTGAAATTGCTTGGTCCTTCCAATTCTGATCCCTCTATGAGGACTGGTGTGTGTTCCCTCGGCCTACCCTTTCTGAAGTCCAGAGGCGTGAGAAAGGATTTTCTAAGGAGGTCTTGACAAGATAAATGTGATGAAAATGTTTCCTCTTGTGAGAAAATCTAAACTCAAGATTAACATCTAAAAATAAGGAGTTCCTCATTTAAGACAGAGAAGAGGTGAATTATTTTTCTCTGAGTATTATGATTCTTTTGAACACATTTTAGAATTATTATTAAATATTTTAAGGGAGAGGAAGAAAGATCCTTGATGAACAAGACTGGTGAAAAGATAGAATGGGAATGGAGAGCTGAAGTTACAGGCAGATTAGCAGTGATTTTAAGAGGCAAAGCGGGCTTGAGGGATCTCCTGCTCTTAATTCCCCTGGTTGTATGTTTGTCTCTCAGGTTATGATGGCAGAACAATGCTCAAGTCTGTCCAGTTGGGTCTGAAGGTCATTATGTTCCAGATTTGGGATGATTGGTTGTGCTTCGGTACTTTTAACATGGGACAGACATTCATATCAGTTACCACATGAACTTGACAAAGCAAAATCTTGTTCAGGTGACAAGGGGGTGTCCAGTATAGCTGGAGACTGGGCTCGACACACAGCCATTAAGATTCACTCATAGATAGACTGAAGAGTAAGTGACCAGCACATTGGAATTCATGAACATATTATAAGACCATTACACAACATCCACCGATTCTCCTTTGTCTATTCTGCTTGTTATTTCCTCAAAGAATTCCAACAGATTTGTCAGGAAAGATTTTCATGTAAGGTAACCATGCTGACTTCAGCCTATTTTGTCATGTGAAGCCACATTCTTACAGTTGATTCCATAAGTTGTACTCTCGATCTCACTATCACGTTATGATCTTGCACCTTATTGTTAACCTGCACTTCACTCTCTCTCTAGCTGTCACACTTTATTTTGCATTGTTATTGTCTTACTTTGTACCACCTCAATGCTCTATGTAATAATCTGATCTGTATGAACAGTATGTGAGACAAGTTTTTCATTATATTTCTGTACATGTGACAATAATAAACCAATTCCTTTTCCAATTCCAGTATTGGTGTGCTCAGGCCTAAGTGCCCTTCTCCATTGAGGCTCATAGCTCCCTCCTTCCTTCCCATGCCCATCCTCATTTTGATCTCTCTTACCCCTGATTCTCCAGTTCCTCGATTTCTTGTTCTTCCATGTTCTCCCTGTTCCTTAACCTCCTGGCCCTATTCCTCATAACCCTTCCCTCCATACTATACATCACTTCCCCACTTGTACCCTGCCATTTACTCCCCTCCTTTCTTCCCTAAACTGGGCATGATTTTCCTTTCTTTCCTGTGGCCCTCTGCTCTCCCCCTTCTGCAACCAGTCTCAGAGCTCCACCATCGCAAATCCTCGCCACGCATTCCCTCACTTACCATCCCTGAGAATTCCCTTCCTCTATGCTGTATCTGTGTGCAGCTTCCCTTCAGAAATCAGACAAAGATGAATACTACACAATGCACTGGGTGGGCACAGGAGTACATTCAGCCAGAGACTCATTCCACCGAGATGCAACACAGAGCGTCATAGGAAGTCATTCCAGCCTGTGGCCATCAAACTTTACAACTTCTCCCTTGGAGGGTCAGACACCCTGAGCCAATAGGCTGGTCCTGGACTTATTTCATAATTTACTGGCGTAATTTACATATTACTATTTAACTATTTATGGTTCTATTACTATTTATTATTTATGGTGCAACTGTAACGAAAACCAATTTCCCCCAGGATCAATAAAGTATGACTATGACTATATATTAAACTGTATAACCTTCCTAGTTCTGGCCTCACTAGCACGTGGTATGGGTAGCAATCCTGAAATCCTGAGATCACAACCCTGGAGGTCCTGCCCTTTAAATTAGCACTGAACTCCATGAGCTCCCTGTGCAGAACATTGTCACTCATCCTACCCATGTCATTGGTACCTACATGGACAATGATCCCTGGCTGTTCACCCTCCCACTTAAGAATGCTGAGGACTCCATCTGAGATGTCCTAGGCCCTGGCACCCAGGAAGCAACATGCCATCTGGGAATCTCATTCTCACCCACAGAACCTCCAGTCCATTCCTCTAACTATAGAATCACCTATCACCACAGTGTCCCTTTTCTCCCCCTCCCCCGCTTCCCTTCTGCGTCACAGAGCCGGACTCAGTGCCCGAGACCCGACCACTGTGTTATTCCTCTGTTAGGTTAACCCTCCCCCCAGAAGCATCCAAAGTGATGAATCGATTGTTGAGGGGGATGGCCACCGCGGTACTCAGCACCGGATCCTTACCCCTTTTCCCTTTCCTGACTGTCACCCAGTTTCCTGAATCCTGCACCTTGGGTGTAACTACCTCTCTATATATCCTATCTATCACCCCTTCAGCCTCTGAGTGATCCAGAGTTCATCCAGTTCCAGCTCCAGTTCCTTACATGGATTGTCAGAAGCTGCAGCTGGATGCATCTCTCATAGTTGTCGTCATCAAGGACGCTGCAGGTGTCCCTGCCTTCACGTTTCCTGCTAGAGAAGCATTCCACTATCCTGCCTGTAATCCCTACTGTCCTGGCTCAGCGGATATAAATACAGTAAGGGAAGGAAAATAACACTTGATCTAGAGCTTTTCTATTTTTGCTTTCTCTGACTGAAGCCTCTCTTGCTGCAGCCTCGAAGAGCTAAAGCCTCAAGATCACCACTCTGACTCGGTCCACTCAGACGATGGCTGCTGCGCTTGTCCCTGCCTTCCTTTAGCTTGCTTTTGTTAATCAATCACAAACGCAGATTGTTCAATGGTCAAAGCTCTATTACACGGCTGTAACACACTTGCTGCCGCCTTTCTCGACTCAGGCAGAGGACCTGAGTGAAATCCCCTCCTTTCAATCTTCTGATGGACGGATTGGTCACAGTTAATGATCTATTACACTAACCCTAACTCGTGAGTAACTCTAACCTAATCAGTGGAGAAGGTACAATGATCAAGTAACCTACCCGGTATGCTGTTGGACTGTGGGAAGAAACCACAGGACATTGAGTAAACCTACACGTTCCGTGGGGAGGATGTACAGAGGCTCCTTACAAAACGGTACTGAAATTAAACCCCGAACCCTGAGACACCCTGAGCTGTAATAGTGTTGTGCTAACCGTTAATGTTATAGTGTTCTTATATTTAATCCCATAGTTTTATTTTTCCATATTCTCATTAACTTTCCTTAGATTCTACCACTTACCTGCCCCCTAGGGGGAACTCACAGTGGTCAGCAAATCTACCATACCACATGGGTTATGGGGAGAAAGTGGAGAATATGCAAACTCCACACAGACAGCAACTAAGGTCAGGATTGAACCTGGGTCACTGTTGCTATGAGACGGCGGCACCACTCTGCAACCCTGTTCTCTCAGATATTGATTGGCTGTCAAATATCCATTGAAAGGTTGATTGGCATTTCTCTCAAATGGTGTTCAACTGCCCTTTGGTTCTTTTTACCACGTAACCACACTTTTGACACTTATTCTATCAGATGGTAGGAAACCACACAATCACTGAGAGAATGTGCAAACTCCATGCAAAGAGACTCTATCTCAAGTGCCTCGAGCTGAGGAGCAGCAGTGCTAATTACTATGGCTACAACATCATGCTGCAATATGCTCCCATCTTAATCAGCACTCTGCATATTGCTTAAAAAATTAATTGCAGGATGTTTCCTGGCTGCAGTTTGGTGACAATCCTGCAGCGTGATTGACTGCTCAGCCACCCTGATGGCATTAAAGGTGCTGGAGAGATGTGATCCTGTTGAATTGATGTTCTAGCCGCCAAGTTCACTAGATCTTTGTGGAGAAATTTCTTCAAGTTCAGTGAAAACTGCTATCTCTTTTCTGATGACCGCAAAGTTTGTAGAATCAATTTTATTTTTCCTAACACAGGAAAATTACATAGGATCAGATATCCAACTATAAATTTGATCTTTTTACCAATGCATTCTAAAATACAATCTCCTCAAAGAGTGAGGCTTCAAAGTAACTCATTTTGAGGAGATTAGGATTCTGCTGGGGGCAGCCTGCTAGTGTCACCATGCTTCCAACACCAATATAGCATGCCCAGAACTCACTAACCCTAATCCATATATTTTTGGAATATGAGAAGAAACTGGAGCACATGGAGGAAACCCATACAGTCTTGGGGAGAATGTAAAAACTCCTTACAGACAGTGGTGGTAATTAAACCCTTATCAGCGATCACCAGCGCTGTAAAGTGATTTCCCTAACTGCTATGCTGTCCATGGTATTTGTTGAGAATCTCAATTCTTTTTTCAGGCTCTTCCAACGTTAATCATTGTAAGTGGCTTCAGTATTCGTTAATATGTATGACGTCTATATATCGTATATACAAGGAGCTTTATTCAACTACTCTGTGAAAACAATGAACAAGTAAGCACATATTCTTATGTCAGAATGTACAGATTATTTTCCTGTAATTTTGCACCTCTGATGTCAGTCCTCTTTTGTTTTGTCGCACCTGGGATAATATACATGTTATTCTTCATTACCATCGACCTCCCTCACCTGTGCTCACAGATCATTATGTCCTGAAGCCAAGATACTTTTTATCAGTTGAAAAATAACAGATGGTAAATGTGAGAATGAATTCCTGATATGTACAGTATCCATCCTTCTTCCATTTGAGACGTGCCTACGTGTGGGTAACATGAAGAAGAAACGGCAAAGACCACCTACACATCACCACTTCACATGGACCATCCAATATTCAATACACTGAGACAGTGTTGTTAGAAGTCTGAGATGATAAAGTCTAACTTGAAAATGAAGTTAATGGTCTGCTTGTGATAATCATTCACTTTTGCACTGCTTCATTTAGCCAATGCATTGCCTGAAGTCAGAGACATAGTGCAGCTGCCTTCCAGCTCCAGTGACGCTGGTTCAGTCCTGATTTCTGACGCTGTATGTCTGAATTTTACACATTTTTTCCTGTGACAACATGGGATTCCTGGGTGCTCCATTTTCTTCTCATGTCCAAAAGGCTCAAAGTTTAAAAGTTCAAAGTAAATGTATTTCGCCATATATGTCACCATATACAACCCTGAGATTCTTTTTCGTGCAGGAATACTCAGCAAATCTATAGAAAAGTAACTATAACTGGATCAGTGAAAGATCAGGTAGAGCATTGAAGACAACAAACTACTCAAATGCAAATATAAATAAATAGAAACAAATAATGAGAGCATGAAATAACAAGATAAAGAGTCCTTAAAGTGAGATCATTGGTTGTGGGGTGAGTGCTGTTATGCCCTTTTGTTCAAGAGTCTGGTGGTTGAGGGGTAGTAACTGTTCTTGAACGTGGTAGTTTGAGTCCTGAGGTGCTTATACCTTCTACCTGATGGCGGCAGTGCGAAAAGAGCGTTGCCTGGGTGCGGAGGATCTTTGAAGATGGATACTGCTTTCCTATGGCAGTGTTTCATGTAGATATGCTCAATGGTTGTGAGGGTGTTACCCAGGGCCTGATTTAGTGGGGCCGGAGCCCCTGGGCTGGAGGCCCTGATGGGCTCCTGCCGACACCGTAAAATGCTGCTGTACCAAGCAAAAAAAGGCAAGAACAAGAGCAAAGGTCGTACTGGTCTAAATATCAAAGCTGTGGACCAAGACATTGGTTTAGTACAATACGTAGGCTATAAACTTACAGACCTTAAGAGACAGGACAGAAAGTATCGCAAATTCTTCGCTTGAAGGACAGCAACTAAAGCACTCAAAAGTTGGCTTAGTAAGGTCATGAGGGAGACACAGTATGATGTACACAATCTTAAATCTTTATTTAGCTATTGCTGCACATAACATAGGCCTTATTTCTCAAATAATATCAAAGCATTTTTATCTCGGTATTTTTCTCAACCCTGTGTCCTGAGAAAGTAAAATGGAAATGAGTGACAAAAAGGCCAAGAGAGATGGCACTTTGGCAAACTAGGAAACTTGACAATACTCCAACAATATGTTTGAAAAATGAGATCTAGCACCTATTGCCGTGCTGTGTGGCTTGCAGAGTAAAGACCATGTATTACTTACTAGGTCTGTAATAGGCTACAACTATTAGCCTATTGCCACAAAAACAGAAACAGCACTGACACACAAGTCTAGATATTTACAAAGTCAGATGCTTGTTTTTCACAATTAAAGCCTAGTCCTTCTGGATTTCTTCGCAGTAAAATCCTTGATCAGATCCTAAAATCCAGTTTCCGAACAAGATCACTTTCAAGTGACATCAGAGTAAGATGTTTCAGCCTGTCCTGTCCCATTGTGGATCTGAGCCTATTCTTCACTAGCTTGAGCTTGGAGAAAGATCGCTCATCACTTGCATTTGTGATGCAGAGAGTCAGGTAAAGCCTCAAAGCAATGCTTACATTTGGGAAGATGACCTGCAAGTATTTCTTTCTCTGAGGAAGCATAAAAACTCTGTTGTGGATGAAATATCTTTGCAAATTACAAATTCCCTGAAATGGACAATCTCCTCCACAAAGTCTAAGTCCAGGTCAGCTGAATATCTGCTTTGGAGACCAGATGCTCTCTTGCACAGATCTTGTACAGAGAGAGAACGGATATTGTTTAAGATTTCAAATGTGTTGTTAAGGTCATTATATGATGCAAATCTGCAATCAATTTCTGCAAGTAATCTATCCATCACGACCAAAAAAAAACAGTAGCTGAGAATTTTTCTCTGGCTGACAAGCCAACATCACATGTTGTGGATTCACCCAGAAAGGCCTTACGTTTTCTTTGTCATTGGGTGACTTCTTTGTACACTTGTGAGACTGTTGGAGACATAGTTGTAGCTTAGGTCTCAAAAGTATCAAATTGATCATGCAAGCTCGCTATGTATCCCCGTAGTGATCTCACCAAATCCACAGCATTACACAGGTCTAGATTTACAGCTTGCAATGCCACACTTGCACTTTCAAAGCGCTGACGAATGCAATGCCACAATTTGCTCAGAAAAGCTATCTCAAGCTTGTCCATTTTTTACCTCTAGAATGCCCATGTAGTTGCCGTTAATCAGGCCTGCCAAATATGTCACCTGAGCTCCGGATAGCCCCTCCCCTCTCGACCAAAAACTTCACGACCACCACCACTCTTCAAAGTACGTCAGTCCAGTAGACACAGTCTGACTGGAACTGTTTTTGCAGTTCTGTATCTATTCTTCTGCTGTCAGATGCGAGTGTAATGTAGGTCAGTATTGTTTTCCTGCGGTGTTCGCTATTTTCATGCTCTCCTATGCGCTCAGCGGCATGTTTCCAGTCGCTAAAGCCAGTTTCAAACATGGACTGACAGTTACCATCATTGAAGATGCGGCATGCAAAACAAAACATACAGCCGGTGGAAGGGGAATATAAGAGCCATTGCCTTGATATATACTCACCATTTACGAGCTTGCGTTTGAAGTGAAATTTGGAGAAAAAACATCTCTGCTGTTTGCATACTCGTTCCAAAGCTTTGATATCCACATCCTTATTCTGGCAAGACTCCAGCCCTTTCTTAGACCAGTATGCTTGGACTGATCTAACGTTTCCTTTCCCCAGCCAGCAGGATCAGTGCTGTAAGGATCCTCAGCAGCGGTAACGTTAACATTAATGGCGGCCCGACTTGATTGTTCAGAGGCCTCTGTGTTCGGGAATCCCAAAGTCATGCTCTCTGCCTCTTCAACGTTAGCTGCTGACTGTGGCAAGGACGGTGGTCCTGTGCTAATGCTGATGCTAGCACTAGCTGTTGAACAAGTCTCCGTTTGTCCACCGGTCTCAGGCTGCGACAAGAGTGATGGTACTGCTGCATCATCGAGAACAGGTTTAAAAAATTCTGTCAATTTTAATGTCTCTTTTAATGCTTCTTTCTCACAGTCCTCTTTTTCTCATTTCTTGTTTTCTGTTCTGTGCTCCACTCACGTGTTTTTTTTCATCCACCATGATGATAGCTATCTATTTTGGGCCCCCCTGCAGCTCCGGCCCCTGGTCTGCAGCCCAGCCTAGCCCTGCCTAAAGTTCGGCCCTCGTGTTACCCATGATGTATTCAGCCAAATCCACTACCTTTTGTAGGATTTTCAGCTCAAAGGCTTTGGTGTTCCCATACTAGGCCATAATGCAACTAGTCAATGCACTTTTCACCACACATCTATAGCAGTTGTCAAGGTTTTTGATGACATACTGAATCTCTGCAGACCCCTAAGGAAGTAGAGGCACTGTTGTGCTTTTTTTGCAATTATATTTATATGTTAGGTACAGGACACGTTCTCTGAGATGGTGATACCCAGGAGTTTAAAGTTTTATTTATCACAAGTACATTATAGCATAGAGTGAAATGCATTGTATTAACAACCGATAGGATATGCTGGGGCAGCCCACAAGGGTCGCCGCGCATGCTGGCACCAACGTAGCACGCCCACAAAGATTGGCAGAACTGGAAGCATAGTGGTTAGCACAACATTTACAGTACCAGCGACATGGGTTCAATTCTCGCCACTGCCTGTAAAGAGTTTATATGTTCTCCCCATGACTGTGTGGGTTTCCTCTGGGTGCTCTGGTTTCCTCCCACAGTCCAAAAACATACCAGTTGGTAGGTTAATTGGTCATTGTAAATTGCCCAGTGATTATGCTAGGCAGCGTGCCTCAAAGGGCTGGACGGGCCAATTTCGAGCTGTATCTCAATAAATAAATAAATAAATAATCACAAGCCGCAGCAACAACAGCAGCAAAACAAACCCTTTCTCACAACTCAGATCAGAATCAGGTTTAATAGGATTATGATTATGAGGACACACAGTCCCCTTTTATTGTCATTTAGTAATGCATGCATTAAGAAATGATAAAATGTTTTTCCAGAATGATATCACGAAAACACACGACAAACTGACTTAAAAACTAACAAAAACCACATAAGTATAACATATAGTTTGACTTTATTGCAAGAGGATAGGGATACAAAAATCAAGACATCTTGCGCAGATGTGGGGGACATAAAGCAGTGACAATAAGCAATGTTCTATTGATGGAGATGATAGGTGGTGATACACCATGACATGTACTGGGGTCTTATTTTTCAACGTGCATGTGAATAATTTAGATGAAAGAATTGTGAGATGCACTTCCAAATGTGCAGATGAAACTACATCAGGAGACTTGTTAGAAATTGGATCTTGTAGCTCCACAGTTTTGTGCACTGAGTGATTAATTTTAATGTAAAGTAAACTTAATGTGATCTATAAAGTCCACAAATTTTCCTTTTAGGTCCTCTTCATGTCCAACACACTGGTGCACAAAGACTAAAACATGGTAAATGAAGTTTAGCATGGAGAATGGTGAGGCATTTGGTGAGGGAAAGGTAGATTATTATGTAAAATGCAAAAAAGGTGCAAATGAGTGAAGTTTCTGTCTCACTACTCCCCAACAAGATAAGATCTGCAGATGCTGGAAATCCAAGCAACACACACAAAATACTGGAGGCCGGAAATGTTGACTATACTTTTTTCCATAGATGCTGCCTGTCCTGCTGATTTCCTCCAGCATTTTGTATGTGCCACTACTCCCCTCTCCTCTTTGCATCACAACCTAGGATGGAAACACCAACGCCCAAGAACAGAACAGCCTACAAAACAGTGGTGGATATAGCCAGTCCATGACATGAAATACCCATCCCACTATTGAGTACAACAAAAGGAGCACCGCCACAAGAAAGCAACACCCATCAGGCCTGCTCTCTTCTTGCTGCTACCTTCGGGAGGGAGGTACAGCAGCCTAGGTCCCACACCACCATGTTCAGGAGTAGGTATTACCCTTCAACCATCATGCTCCCGAACCTCTCTGGGTAACTTCGTTCACTACAGTACTGAAATGTGTCCACACCTTATGGGCTCATTTTCAAGCCCTTTACAGCTCATGTTCTTAGTATTATTTACTTATTTGTTTTTTTTTGTTTGTATTCCATCAGTTTGTCTTCTTTTGCATGTTGGTTGTTTGCCAGCCTTTGTAGTTTTTCATTGATTCTGTTGTATTTCCATGTTCTGCTGTGAATGCCTGCAAGAAAATGTATCTGAGGGTCGCATATGGTGCCATACATGTACTCTGATCATAAATGTACTTTGAACTTTGATAGGCTTTATACTGGCTAACTCCCCTTTCCACTTGCAGCACCGATGCAGGGCTTTGATCTGAGATGTCAACATCTTCCCCCCGGCTTCCCCCCCGGCTAGCTAATTCTGCCCAACTAAACCTGTTGCACTCAGAAGGTCCCAGTTTATTATAGGGAAGTTGAACAACCCTGTTGTTTTCACACCTTTCCTTAATCTGTCTGCATATCTGATCCCCAGTATCCCGATGGCTATTGGGAGGTCTGGAGGACTATCCCATCTGAGTGAGGGCACTCTTCTTACTTTTGAGTTCTGCTCCTATGGACTCTGTGGACGAGCCGTCCATTTTGTCCCCTCTGAGTGCAGTTGTGATATTGTCCCTGATTAGTAGTGCAAGTACCCTCCTCTTTTATCTCCCTATCTTTCTAAAACACCAAAACCCAGGGACATTGAACACTTATTACTGTCCCTCTCTCAACCAAGTCTCTGTAATGGCCACAACATCATAATTCCATTTACTGATCCATCCTCTAAGTTCATCACCTTTACCCTTAATATTCCTGGCATTAAGATACACACACTTCAAACCATCCAAGCCGTCATATCTATCACCTTGCTTCCGCCTGTTCTTACTGGCTGTGACATCTATCTTCCTTTTGATTCTTTCACTTTCTGATCTGGTGCTCTGGTTCCCATCTCCCTGCCTAACTAGGACTAGTGAACCTACCAGCCAGGACATTGGGTTCTCTCCAGTTCAGGTGCAACTTGTCCCTCTTGTACAGCTCACCCCTGCTCCAGAAGAAGTTGTAATGATCCAAGAACTTGAAACCCTTCCTCAGCCACTCAGTTATCTGTGCTATCAATTATTCTTGTCTTGACTAGCAGGTAGCACTGAAAAAAATCTGGATATTATTACCTTGGAGGTCCTGCTCTTCAGCTTCTTTCCTAACTCCATATACTTACTGCACAGGACTTCTTCCCTCTTTATACCTATGCCATTGGTGCCAATGTGCACCACGATCTCTGGCTGCTCACTCTGCCCTTCAGAATATCCTTAGGCTGCTCTGAGACATTCTGGATCCTAGCACCTAACAGGCAATGTACTATCCTGGCTTTTCTGTCATGGTTACAGACTCTCCTGTCCTTTCTCCTAACCATCAATTGTCATGGTCTGGTCCGTGAAATCCCCACTCCGGTTCATGGTCCGTGAAATCCCCATTCTGGTTCGTGGTCCAGTCTGTGGACTCAGGACTCCGGGTCTTCCAGCTGACCCTTGTTTGAGTTAATCATGGGCACCTGATTCCCATCTTTGGGCTTGCAATATAAGTAGCCTTGGTGGTGAATGTGGGCTGCTGGCCAGTTTGGTGTTTGTAAGCCAGCTGCCGAGTGGCTGAGTTGGCTTGACTAGAAGCTGGCTGTGTTTTGCTTGATGCGTGAGTGTGTTTTGGAACCTGTTGAGGGAAAGAGAGTGGGGAAGGAACGGAAATTGCTGGGAGGGGGTTGTGTGGGTCTGGTAATGGCGGACAAGATAAGAGGTGGGGTTGAGGGAAAGAAAGTGGAGAAGGAGAGGGATAGAGACTTGGGACCAGAGGTAGGCAGCTGGGAGAGGTGGATTATTGTGAAGGGAGAAATAAAGGGAATGAGGAGGTAGTGATGGGTTGGATGAATAAAAACCAAGACAAAGGGAATAAAAGAATAAGAAATGATAGTGGAGAAAGCTCTGAAAGTGAGGAAGATGAACAAGCTCAGAGAGGAGGTGTTGTCATAATTAGGTTTAATGAGAAGGCTCAGGGACATATGAAGAAAATTAACCTGTTTGTGCTAACAACAACTCTGACAAATAAGATAGGGGAAATAGTATTTGCAAAAGTCCTTAATGATGGCAACTTATTGGTAAGATGTGTGAACGAGGAACAACTTGAGAAAGCACTCAAGCTAAAAGAGATAGGAAAATGCAAGGTGGAATACACTGGGAGGGTGGGACCACAAAACAGTGGTTGTAAAGGAGTGATTACGGGGATACCAATGAGTATAAATATGGAGGAGATAAAGAGGAATGTCAAAGGAGGGAAAGTAATGAATGTTCAAAGACTGAAAACAACAAAGGAGGGAGTGAAAAAGGAAAGTGAATCTGTATTGATTGAATTTGAAGAAGAAAGAGTGCCAAGGAAGGTGTTCCTGGGTTTCATGAGTTACCCAGTAAGGGTGTATGTGCCAAAGCCATTGAGGTGCTATAATTGTCAAAGGTTTGGACACGTGGCTAAAAACTGTAAAAGGCAGAGGAGATGTGCTAGATGTGGGGGTGATCATGAATATGGAAAGTGCGGAACAGGAGTTCAACCAAAATGCTGCAATTGTGGAGGAGCTCATAATGTTGCATATAGTGGGTGTGAGGTTGTGAGACGGGAGACTAAAATTCAAGAAATAAGAGTGAAAAGAAAGATCACTTGTGCAGAAGCTGTAAGAATGTCAAGAGAACAGAATAATGTTCCTAATGAACAGGGAGCAATAGGGATACGAGAGATGCAACAAAGAACAAATGACAGGATTTATGTAGACAAAAAGGCTCTAGTAACATTCATTGCAGGAGTGATTAATAGTACTGCTGAGGTAAAGTCAAAAAGTGACAAAATTCAGCTGGTGGTAAAAGCAGCAGTAAACCATTTAGGGTTAGTAGGACTGACATAGGAGGAAGTGAGGGAGAACCTCAGTAATCAGTCAAGCCAGGAAGTGTCATGTGTTGGTTAATACTAATTATGGTGATTCTTTTACAATGGAATGCAAGGAGCTTACTGGCCAATAGCCAGGAATTCAAGCACTTTATTAAAGAAATGGTTGTAAAACCGGATGTAGTGTGTATTCAGGAAACTTGGCTGAAACCAACTTCAGACTTTGTGGTATATGGATATACAATGATAAGGAAAGATAGAAATCTAGAGGGAGGAGGGGGTTGTGCTATGTTAATCAAGCAAGGTATACCATATAAGGTACTGGAAAAAGGAGATGATCAGGAATACATAGTGGTGGAAGTGTGGGAGAGAGGGGAGGGAGTGGTTATAATTAACTACTACAATCCATGTAAAAGGTTGGATTTGGACAGCCTATTAAAGATACAAAGACAAAACAGACATAAAGTAGTGTGGTGTGCAGATTTCAATGCTCATAGCACAATATGGGGGGATCAGATTACAGATCCAAATGGGAAGGTAATTGAAGATTTGATGGAAGAAAGGGATTTGGTGTGTATGAATGATGGTAGCGGCACAAGGATAGATATAACAACGGGAACTGAGTCAGTGTTAGATATTACGTTAGTGTCTAATACCTTGGCTGGCATTAGTAACTGGGGAGTTTGGACTGCTTCAACAGTAGGCAGTGATCACTACCCAGTTTTGTGTTCAGTGGGTGAAAGAGTTGAAGTAAGACCAGGTGGCGGAACCCCGAAGTGGGTGTTTGAAAAAGCTGATTGGGGTAAGTTCCAGAAGTTGAGTGAAGAAGGGTTGACAAAGATTGATATTTCTGGAAATGTAGATGAATTAAACAGTCAGGTGACTTCAGCAATTATCATGGCAGCAGAAGGATCTATACCTAGGAGTAAAAATAGGATGAATAGAAAACTGGTACCATGGTGGACAGAGGAATGTTGTCAGGCTGTAAAAAACAGAAATAGAGCATTCAGGCTAGTTAAAAGAACCCATAATATGCAGCATTTGGTTCAATATAAGAAAGCACAGGTAGTGGTGAGAAGAACTATACGTCAAGCTAAAAGGGCAAGTTGGAGGAGTTTTTGCGACAAGGTAGGAAGAACAACACCTGTGGGAGAGGTATGGGGAATGATTAAGAGGATGGGAAGGGAATGGGAATATCCAGTAATGATATCTGAGGAGGAAACTGCAGTCTCCAGTAGGGATAAGGCTGAGGTCATGGCCAAGTCATTTGTACTGATACACAGTTCAGAAAATTTGTCTGAAGGGAGAAGAAGGGAAAGAATAATGAGCCAACACCCAGGTGTGTTGAGCAGGAGGGAAGGAACAGATTATATAATTGATGATCCATTTACATTAGCAGAAATGGTGAGAGCAATAAAGAGATTGAGACCAACCTCCCCAGGGAAAGATCTGATATGCTCTGTGATGCTAAGAAATCTAGGAGAAGGAGCGCTCTTGAAGTTGCTGCATTTTTATAACAGAGTGTGGGAGGAGGGAAGATTACCAAGTGCATGGAAAGAAGCAGTAGTAATTCCAATAAGGAAGCCTGGCAAGGATCTGTCAAAACCCACTAGCTACAGACCAATTGCACTAACATCAAGTATATGTAAGATAATGGAAAGGATGATAACAGAAAGGTTATCATATGAGCTTGAGAAAAGGGGAATGCTGGCAAGTTATCAGAGTGGTTTTAGAAAGGGAAGGAATTCCATGGACTCAGTGATTATGTTAGAGACTGAAATAAGGAAGGCCCAGGCAAATAGAGAGTCAGTAGTGGCAGTGTTCTTTGACATTGAAAAAGCCTATGATATGATGTGGAAGGAAGGATTATTAATTAAACTGCACAAGATGGGGGTTGGTGGGAGTGTTTTTAATTGGATTAAAGATTTTTTGTTTGGTAGAAAAATTCAAGTTCGGATTGGATCAGAATTATCAAAACAGTACATAGTGGAAAATGGCACACCTCAAGGTAGTGTGATTAGCCCATTATTTTTCATGATTATGATCAATGATGTCTTCACAAAAGTACCAGTGGATATAGGTAGGTCACTGTTTGCGGATGATGGGGCCTTGTGGAAAAGAGGCAGGAACATGGACCATATAATCAGGAAACTGCAAGAAGCAATTGATGAAGTGGTGGAGTGGGGTTATGATTGGGGATGTAGATTTTCAGTAGACAAAACTCAAACTGTATATTTTACCAGGAAAAGGGTTGAGGTAGGGAAGAAGTTAAGGATGTATGGGGTTGAATTAGAAAGGGTTGCATCATTTAAATTTCTGGGAGTTATATTTGATTCAAGATTAACATGGGCAGACCATATCAGGAAAGTTGAGGAGAAATGTAAAAACGTGATGAGATGTTTGACTGGTAGGGAATGGGGAGCAAGTTGTTCAGCTTTGAAGAGAATGTATGTGGCTTTAGTAAGATCTGTATTGGATTATGGAAATATAGTATATGGATCAGCAGCTAGGTCTCTTATAAGGAAACTGGATGTGATTCAGGCTCAGGCCTTGAGAGTGTGCAGTGGGGCTTTTAAAACGTCACCAGTGTCAGCCCTACAGGTAGAAATAGGAATAATGCCTTTGGAACTAAGAAGGATGCAACTGATGGCAAACTACTGGGCTAACTTGCAGGGGCACAATGATTCTCACCCTACTAAAGGAGTGTTGCAGGAGTGCTGGGAAAATGGGAGGTTTCAGAGGGATACCTTTAGTAGGGTAGGGAATGATATCGCGAAAGAATGTGGAGTATTTGATCTGAGGATAAGTCCTTCAGTAGTTTATCCGGTTGTAGCTCCATGGAAGCTTGTATGGCCTGACATAGACTGGCATTTGTTAGAGGTAAAAAGGAAAGAAAGATATAAAACAGATTTGGTAAATGCATTTAACTGTCATGTGATGGAAAAGTACAGTGATTATACTCACATTTATACGGATGGTGCGAAGGAACCTGAAACAGGAGTGACAGGGTTTGGGGTGGTAATACCAGCAAAAGAAATTGGAATCAGCAGAAGAACATCTAATAAGTTAGGGGTGTTTACAGTGGTGATGCTGGCAGTGTCGGTTGCATTGCAATGGGTGCAGAAAGCCAGACAAGCCAAAGCATTGATATGTTCAGATTCATCCTCAGTTCTAGCAAGTTTAAGGTCTTTTCACACAAACAGTCGGCAAGATGTACTTTATGAAGTCCTTCAGTTAGTTACAAGAATTGCAAATCAGGGCGGTCAGATAAAATTTCTATGGGTTCCAGCACATGTAGGGGTGAAGGGGAATGAGAGGGTGGATGAGTTGGCAAAGAGGGCATTAAAGAAAGAAAATGTGGAAATGCACATTAGTATCAGTAAAGCAGAGGTTAAGTGTGTAATCTGGGAAAAAGTCAACCGAATGTGGCAAGAAAGATGGGACAGGGAGGGGAAAGGGAGGCATTTATATCAAATACAAAAGAATGTTGCAGTTACTAGGGTAGGTAATGGAAACAGAAGAGAGGAGACTGTGTGGACTAGGTTAAGGCTGGGGCACTGTGCATTAAACAAAACATTGAAAATGATAGGGAAACACCAGACAGGATTGTGTGAGGAATGTCAGGAAGAGGAGTCAGTAGAACATGTAGTTTTGTGTTGCAGGAAATATGGGATACAGAGAGAAATGATGAGAAATAAATTAAGGGAGTTGGGGATGCAGGAATTCACATTAAAAGGGTTGCTGGGCATGGGTGAGAGAGCACAAGTCCGGGTATTTTTAGCGTTTTTAAGGGGTACGGGTTTTTTTTATAGAATATGACGAATAAACAGGAATAGGATACTAGGATGGTCAAAGATGGGAGGGTGAAGTGTAGGTTTGTGTGTGTGAGTGATTGGGTGAAGGGATTTAGAATGTATGTCTAGTGCACATTCTGGAGCAGAGCGTGGCGGTAATGCACCATTAAGCTGGATGCCAACCGCCGTAAAACAAGATACAGACACAGAATGTGGGCTGCTGGCTGGCTGAGGGGTGGTGAGAACTGCTGAAACTCCAACTGCTGGGCCAGAGTTATGAGTTAGCTGCTGATTGTGGGGTGTTGTGGGGTGCTGTGGGGGACATTCTGTGGGAATATTGACTGATGGCCTGTCTAGGTCTGGAATGATATTTGTACATGTTCCCTTGCAAACTCTGATAAGATGGCAGGGAGGGAGACTGATGGTGACAGCAATAACACGGAGTGTGAGTGGGAAGAGGTGGGGAGAGGGACTAAGAACAGGAAGATGATGGGTCGGAAGAGAAAGAAAGGAGGTGGGTCTAGTGGAGGTGGATCAGAAAGTGAGGGAAGAGAAGTTGAGGAGAAGGGCCTGAGGGCAAAATTGCTAAATGTAGTGGTAAGATTTGAGGGGGAAGGGGGAGTAAAGAAAATCGATCTGCTTAAGCTAACAAAAATCATTAGAGGACAAGTAGGGGAAGTGAACCATGTGAGAATTTTAGGAGATGGAAACCTGCTGATAAGATGTAAAACTGAAGAGCAGATGGAGAAGGCAATGAAGGTGACTAATGTTGGGAAAGTCAAAGTGTCCAGGGTTGTAAGAGTTGGAGCACAAAGGGTCAATGGTTGCAAGGGGGTGATATCTGGGATTCACCTTAGTGTTAATATGAAGGAGCTAGTGCAGAACTTGAGGGTGAGGAATAGTTCAGTGAAGAGTGTGAAAAGAATGACAAGGGGAGCAGAGAAAAGGGAGACTGAAACTGTTCTGGTGGAATTTGAGGATAAGGTGCCTCCAAAGGAGTTAAATTTTGGATTTCTAAGATACAATGTAAGAGAATATATACCAAAACCTATGAGGTGTTTCAATTGCCAGGAGTTTGGGCATGTGGCCAAAGCGTGCAAAGGAAAGAGAAGATGTGCAAGGTGTGGTGGGGAACATGAATACGGAAAATGTGGAGAGGGAGTGAGACCAAAGTGCTGTAATTGTGGAGGTAACCATAGTGTAGCGTACTGGGGATGTGAAGTGTTGGAAAAAGAGGTGGAGGTGCAGCAGATAAGGGTGAAGGAAAAAGTCTCATAAGCTGAGGCAGTCAAGTTGGCAGGACAGAAGAAAATGAATGAGGGAGGATGTAGCAAAGAGCAAGCGGCAGCTAAAGAAAGGCAAGATAAGAAGAATGCATGGATAGAGAAGAAGAAATTGGTGACCTTTATAGCAGGAGTGGTAAACGCAACATATGAGGTCAAATCTAAAACTGAAAGGATTCAGATTATTGTGAAAGCTGCAGAGCACCATTTGGGTTTGATAGGATTAAAATGGGAAGAAGTAAATGATGAACTCAGGGTACAGTCAAGTCAAGAGACAGTATGTGTGGGTTGATATTACTAATAATGCTACTTCTTCAATGGAATGCAAGAAGCCTGATTGCTAATGGGCAAAATTTCAAGCAGTTTATAGCGAGTAGGAGAGAAAAGCCAGATGTTGTGTGTATCCAGGAGACCTGGTTAAAACCTAATTTAGATTTTGTTTCATATGGTTATGAGGCAGTAAGGTCAGACAGGAGAGAGGGTGGAGGAGGAGGATGTGCAACTAATGTAAAGCAAGGTATTCCTTATAGAATACTAGGTGTAGGAAGTGAACAAGAGTATATGGTAGTAAAACTATGGGTTGAAAGGAAAGAGTTGGTGGTTGTGAATTATTATAATCCATGCAAAAGACTAGAGTTAAACAAGCTTGAGGAGATAGAAGGGCAGAATAGTAGTAACGTTGTTTGGTGTGGTGATTTTACTGGACATAATGTATTATGGGGGAGTGACAGAACAGACATCAATGGTTGGGTAATAGAGGAGTTGCTAGATGAGGAGTATCTAGTGTGCCTAAATGATGGCAGTGGTACTAGAATTAATGTTAATACAGGTAAAGAATCTGCGCTTGATCTTACATTAGTATCAAACTCCATTGCATCAGTGTGTGATTGGTTAGTGTACCAAGAAGGATCTGTAGGGAGTGATCACTACCCAATCTGGTGCAAGATAAATATTTCTGCTTCATTGAACACAGAGAATACAAGTGGGAAATGGATCCTTGAGAAAGCCAAATGGGAGAGATTTCTGGAAAAAAGTGATAGGTATCTAAGTCAGGTCAATGATGGAATGGACGTAGGAACACTTGACAGCATATTAAAACAAGATATAATATCAGCTGCATTAGAATCCATTCCTAAAAGTAAAGGAAGAATAAAGAGGAGACTAATACCATAGTGGGATGATAATTGTAAGGAAGCAGTGAGAAATAGAAATAAGGCATTTAAACTGGTTAAAAGAACTAACTTCCAACATATGATTCAGTACAAACAAGCTCAGGCAGTAGTAAGGTGGACAATAAGACATGCTAAAAGAACGCACTGGAGAAAATATTGAGATTCAATCGGAAACACAACTCAAGTAGGAGAGGTGTGGGGGATGATGAAAAGGATGGGAGGGGACAGGAGAGAGTGGAGGTACCCAGTTCTGGTTGATGGAAATGTGACTGCAGTAACAAATAAGGAAAAGGCAGAGTTGTTGGCAAACATTTTTGTTATGGTACATAGTTCCGATAATTTGTCTGAGAAGGGAAGAAAAGGTAGAGAGAGAACAAAAGCTGGAAATATGGAGACTTTATGTAGGAAAACTAACTTTGACGGTGTGCAAGATGTCCCTTTCAGCATGGGAGAATTAAGAAAGGCACTGGATAAAACAGGAAAGATTGCGCCAGGTAAAGATGAAATATGTTATAGTATGATAAAACACTTGAGTGAAGGAAGCCTGGAGAAAGTACTGCTTCTGTATAACAAAGTCTGGGATGAAGGGAGAATACCAGGGAGCTGGAAAGAGGCAATAATTATTCCAATAAGGAAACCTGGGAAAGATGCCAGCAGGCCAGAAAACTGTAGGCCAATTGCCTTAACGTCACATGTATGTAAACTTATGGAATGTATGATAAATGAGAGGTTAGTGTACTTCTTGGAAAGTAGAGGTATGGTGGCTATGTATGAAAGCAGGTTCAGGAAAGGAAGGAATACTATGGATCCAGTGTTGTGTCTAGAGGATGATATAAGAAAAGCTCAAGTAAATAAAGACAGTGGTTGCAGTTTTTTTTTGATGTTGAGAATGCTTATGATATGTTATGGAAAGAGGGGCTCCTAATCAAGCAACATTTAATGGGAAATGGGGGGGGGCAATGTTCAATTGGGTTAAGGACTTTTTAAACGGGAGAACTATTCAGGTGAAGATAGGATCAGAGGTATCAAGCCAGTATGCTGTAGAAAATGGGACGCCTCAGGGGAGTGTAGTGAGTCCAACTTTATTCTCCATTTTGATAAATGATATATTTGTAAATATTCCAACAGAAGTGGAGGGGTCATTGTTTGCAGACGACGGGGCTTTGTGGAAAAGAGGGAGAAATATTGAACATATAGTTACGAAAGTGCAAGATGGAATTAATCAAGTTGAAGAGTGGGGGACAAAGTGGGGTGTTAAATTTTCAGTGGGGAAGACAAAAGCCATGTTCTTTACAAGGAAAAAGTTCAGGGGACTTAATTTGAATCTGTATGGAAGTAACCTGGAGAGAGTTGAAAGTTTTCAGTTTTTGGGAGTGCAATTTGACTTGAGATTGACATGGAGAGAACATGTTAGATATGTAGTTAGTAAATGTAAAAATGTGATAAATGTCATAAGGTGTCTTGCTGGATTGGAATGGGGTGCTGATTTTGCAGCACTG
The DNA here is from genome assembly GCF_963921235.1 of Mobula hypostoma. NCBI lineage: Eukaryota > Metazoa > Chordata > Chondrichthyes > Myliobatiformes > Myliobatidae > Mobula > Mobula hypostoma. The sequence goes on along the minus strand of NC_086099.1, from coordinate 26,290,275 downwards.
AAGTATATTTATGTAGCATTAATAAGATCAAGATTAGACTACGGAAGTATTGTATACAGGTCAGCAGCAAAATCTGTGCTGGCAGAACTGGATATCGTACAAGCTCGGGCTCTAAGGGTGTGCTTGGGAGCAGTTAGAACTTCCCCAGTGTATGCACTCCAAGTTGAGGCAAATGAAATGCCATTGGGGCTGCGGTGTAAACAGCTGGAAGCCAATTACTGGATTAATTTAAGGGGGCATGGTGATAGTCATCCTACAAAAAGGGTGTTGCAGACATGCTGGAAGAAGGAGAGGACACAGAAAAAGTTTTGGCTGGATAGGAGAGCAAACAGCAAAAGATATGGGTGTATACGATAAAGAGTTTTGTCCAAGTGTGTTGTGGCCTGTCAGACCTTTTTGGGTATTAGAAAATCCCTCTGTAGATTTGGAATTGCTTAAGATTAAGCACAGTAATAAGACGGCTGATATACCCAGTGAATATCATAGTTATAGGGAATGTAAATATAAAGGCACACAGATTTTTACGGATGGATCAAAGGATCCAGAAACAGGTGCAACAGGGTCTGCAATTGTTGTACCAAGTTATCAAGTGGAAATTAGCAAGAGAACACCTGATTGGTTGAGTGTATATGCAGTTGAAATGTTTGCCATATTGTTAGCACTAGAATGGAGTGAGCAGGTTGTTTGTAATAATATTGTGATATGTAGCGATTCTGTGTTGGCCTTTGCAAGCATTAAGGCAAGTACAGCTAGAGGTCACCAGGCTCTGCTTTATGAAATCCTGTTTGCAAATTCAAGACTGGCTAGACAAGGTAAAAATATCGCATTCATGTGGGTTCCAGCACATTTGGGTATTATGGGAAATGAGACAGCAGATAGTCTGGCAAAAGCAGGAGTCAAAGGATCTATAGAGGTCAATATTAAACTATCAAAATCAGAGGGGAAGAGCATAGTGTGGAGAAGGATAAATCAACAGTGGCAGCAGTATTGGGATAGAGCAATAAAAGGAAGACATTTACATTCGATTCAGAACAGAGTAGATATGAGAAGAAGTAGGGGAGTAAAGCGGAAGGAGCAAGTAATTATAAGTAGACTGAGAATTGGGCACAGCAACCTTAATGGCACTCTGGCCATCATAAATAAGCATCCAACAGGTTTTTGCAATCTATGTCAGGAGACTGAAACAGTAACGCATATCCTTATTTCACGCAGGAAATTTGCGCAGGAAAGGCATCTAATGTTGCAACAATTACGCAAAATAGGACTGGTAGAGAACAGAGTTAAAGGTTTATTGGAATGTGGGGAGAGTGATCAGGGGAGGAAATGGTAGTTTAGTTTTTTAAGGGTGACGGGACTGGAAAGACGGCTTTAAAGTGAATGGACAGTGAAGAACAATAAATCCTGAAGATGGCAGTAATGCAACAATGTGGATGCCAACTGCTAGAAGAAGAAGATGATTTGTCTTGTCAGTTCCCCTTGGAGCAACCTGCTGATGGAAGGCTAGTGAAACCATTTGTGATCTCTAGGCCTGGTTGGAGGACCACTGCTTCATGGAGCCTTGTTGCCACTAGTTGGAGTGGTCTTTGTGGTATGGATTTGGCTGTTTCCCGGGCCAGCTGAGTGGCTGCCAGCCACTCCAAGCTAGGTAGGGATCTAGCTGTTTCTGTAGCCAGCTGAGGTTGCTGGCTGAGCTGAGACTTGGAGCTAACCTGGAGCAGAGATGGAACTGTCTGTTCTTTGGTGTTTGTCTCTTCTTGTCCTCACCTCCGTGGGGTAAGTCAGGCTGTCTTGCTGTTGCCCTGCGGGGGGACATGTCTTGTCTTTGCCTCTGTTGGGTAAGTCTGGCTGTCCTGCCGTTACCCAACAGGTGGACCTGTTCCATCTTGGTGTGGAGATGAAGCTGAGTCCCTGCTTGTCATAGGATAAGTCCTGGCTCTTTGTCTATGTTCTGTCCTGTCTCATGTTAATGTTGTGTTAAAGATGAGTCCTGGCTTGTCGAAGGATAAGTCCCGGCTCTATGTTGATGTTCAGTTCTCAGTCTGTCTCTCAGCTCCAGCATCCAAGTTATCAGCCTCCACATGTCAAGACGAAGATCCCGCAGCCAAGCTCCAAGAACCGTAGCCTCGAGGATCCCGCAGCCAAACTCCAAGAACCGTAGCCTCGAGGATCCCGCAGCCTAAAGTCCCACGGCCCCAGCCTCAAGCCAAGCTCAAGACCCACGGCCCCAGCCTCAAGCCAAGCTCAAGTCCCAAGACCCCAGCCAGCAGCCAAGTCGTGTCCTTGCCTGGTTCTGTGGTCCGAACCCAAGGCATGACCGAGGTTCTGGGTCTTTGTCCAGTCTCTGGCTCAGAGTCCAAGCCTTGTCTCCTAGTCCATTGTTCCTAGTCCTGGTCCTGCTTTCCCTAGCCCAAGTCTGCACTCTTGTCCCTGGTCCTTGCCTGAATCCTGTCACTTCCCTACTCTAGTCAATTCCTGTCCCTTGTACTTCAGTGTCTGTGTCTTGCATTTGGGTCTGTTTCCAGCACCCTACTGTGACACAAATCTGCTATCACTATCGCTCTGCCTGACTTTACCCTTCCCTGCTGAGCCTCAGAGCCAGCCACAGTGCCACTGACCCTGCTGTGCCCTGATAGGTCATACACCGAGTAGTATCTAAAAGGATATACTTGTTGCAGAGAGGAATGGCAATACTGAAACCCTGCACTGACTGTTTACTCCCCTTACTTCTCTGGTGGCCACCCATCTACTATCCAAAGCCTGCACTCTACATCTATGAGGTTTTCAGTCTCCTGGATAGTCATGTGTTTATCCAGCTTCAGCTCCTTGACCTGGTTACTCAGATGCTGAAATAGGATGCACTTCCCACAGAAACATTTTGGTACCCTGAAATCCCACATCTTACCACCACAACTACCATACTGCCTTCACTGAACTAAAGACTAATGATTTGCAGATAACAAAAAAGAGTTTACATGGTTTTACCTGTGCCTTCTCTATGAAATCTTTGAGTACCACACTCACCAACGTCACTTTCTTGGCCTCTTCTGGCTGAGTTCGTTATACCTTTGGATCTAACTTCTCAAGTTTAAGTTCCACAATCGAATAAATGATTTCAAATGACTCAGCACCCTTAGCCTCTGCCTGTTCTCACCGAAGCCTGTTGAGCAAAAGCCTCCCACTCTAAACCTGGCCCAATCCAACAATGCTGCTCTGCTTAAACCTAACTTTTTATTAACCCTTGCCAGTGCCTAATTACGCACATTCCAATACCTCCTAGTGAAGAATAACGCACAGAATGCCTTGATTGCCCCCACTTGCTTCTGTCGCAATCTCTCTCCTGCTATGCATACTCTAGAGAGTCTAGCAATGTGTGTTGTGCAGAATAATGCTATTTTTTTCCTCTTGGAATGCTACCTTGAAGTATCTCTATTCATCTCTTCAACAAAAACACCATTTGTCTCTTTTATGTTGCTGATCTTCATTAGTTTCTGTTTTCATTTTCTATTACCAAAGAAAATATCTTTACCACTTCTTGCTGATCTCTATCATACTGTATTTATCATTGCATTTTTCTTGCCCCCATCACTGTCCCTTATTTTCTCTGCCTTAAACATCTATATTGTATCAACCTCCACAACCTCTCCTGGCAGTGCTTTATAGGCACCCACCATCCCTGAGTAAAAAAAAAAACTTCACTGCGTCTTCTTTGAAATTTCGCCATTCTGGCTTAAATGTACACTCTTTAATATTAGACAGTTTGACCCTGGGGAAAAAAGTTACCAGCTCTCTATTTATGCTTCTCATGGCATAGGACATCTTATAACTTGTTTTATCACCAGCATTTCTCAGTTCTGATGAAAGATGTGTGGGGAACCTATAAGTTCATTGTCTGCTGAGGGCGAGATCTGTGGCATTCAAGTATGGTGACCCAGATAAATACGAGAAAACCAGGTATGACTTGCAGAGGTTTATCTCAGAGCTAAGGAACAATTCCAAATGAGGTTGGAGGCAAAATTAGATGTACATCAATTCTTGCAGTGTTTGCAGGCCATTACTTCCTACAAAGCGAAACCTAACATCACCATGAATGGCAGGGATGCTTCATTCCCAGATGAGCTCAATGTCTTTTATGCTTTTATTTATTCATATTATTCTTTTATTCTGTGCAGGTCAGAAACAACATCTCACTGACAATCAACACTGGAGAACCTCAGATGTGTGCTTAGCGCACCGCTATTTCCCATGCTTGTGTGGTTAGGCACAGTTCAAATGCCATCTATAAATTGGCTGAGGATACAGCTATTCTTGGAAGAATTTCAGACAGTGGTGAGAGGGTACACAGGAGTGAGATAGATCAGCTAGTTGAGTGGTATCGTAGCAATAACTTTGCACTCTACGTCAGTAGGACCAAAGACCTGATTGTGGACTAGTGCTCACGATGGAGCTGACTAACCACCATAATACGCAGGACATCTTCAAGGAAAGATGTCTGAAAAAGGTGGTGTCCATCATTAAGGACTCCCATCACCCAGGTCGTGCCTTGTTCCCATTGCTACTGTCAGGACTGAGATACACACTCAATGATTCGGGAGAAGCTTATTCCCCACTGTCATCAGATTTTTGAATGGACATCAACCCCATCTATTTTTGTATTACTTACTTAACTATTTTATGCATATACTTACTGTAATTCACTACTATCATGTTTTCCTCCATTATCATGTATTGCATTGTACTGCTGCTGCAAAGTCAGCAAATTTCATGACATACGCCGGTGATATTAAACACGATTCTGATTCTGAAAGGTTATCGGTTTGAAATATTAGCTCGGTTCCCCCCTCCACAGATGCCATTTGACCTACTGAATGTTTCCAACATCTCCGCTTTATTTTTGGCTGCCAAGGGCATAACACTATCAACTTAGTTCTGTCTGTCATTACATACAACTTTCTGGGTGACTTTGGATTCCATTTACTCTGCTTTCAAAGTGGGAGCACATTTTGAAACACAGAATGGATGTGTGTGTGTGATTCTCACACACACACACACACACACACACACACACACACACACACACTCAGATTTCATCCCTTTAAACTAAATTGCATTTTTCATGAAGTCTAGCATACCTCATACACTTTTTGATTAATCATCCACATTTGTCCATCATACTTGGATAGATATAGACTGTTTAAGAACAGTCAGCATGGCTCTATGCATGGTATGTCACGTCTAGCTAATCTTATAGAGATTTTTGAGAAGTTACCAGGAAAATTGATTAAATCAAGGCAGTGGATGATGCCTACATGAACTTTAGCAAGGTATTTGACAAGATCCCGCATAGGAAGTTGGTCAAGAGAGTTCAGTTGTTGGCATTCAAAATGAGGTAGTAAATTGGATTAGATATTGACTTTGTGGGTGAAGCCAGGGTGTGGTAGTAGATGGTTGCCTCTCAGAGAGGAGGCCTTTTGACTAGTGGAGTGCCACAGGGATTGGCGCCGGGCCCATTGTTGTTTGTCATGTATATCAATGACCTGGATGACAATGTGGCTAACTGGATCAGCAAATTTGCAGATGACACCAAGATTGGGTATGCAGTGGACAGCAAGGCAAATCATGGTTTACAGCGGGAACTGAACAGCTGGAAAAATGGCAGATGGAATTTAATGCGAACAAGTTCGAGGTGTTGAACTTCAGTAGCACCAATTAAGGTAAGTCTTACACAGTGAACAGTAGGGCACTGAAGAATGCAGTGAAGTAAAGGGATCTGGGAATATAGGTCCAGAATTCATTTGAATTCATTAGAATTCATTCTATTGAGTTTGAAAAGCTAAATTCTACCCAGAGGTAGAAATTGGATTGCATTAACCTGCTGGCACAAACTGGAAGCAGTAAATAATTCCTGCACCAGAACAATTGGGCCTGGGGCTTCAGTTTAATTAGATGAGGACACAATGGACAGCAGCAGTATGTACCTGGGCTGATTGGGTAAGTCCTAAGATGCAGAGGAAGAGGGCAATAACCACTACAAAGCATCATATAACATCTTCCCCAAGCCCAATATTCAGGCAGTTTTCCTTTTTTGCAGGCCATCCTTTTGAGGACTGCTGGTTACCCAATTTCCTAAGGCAGGCTCATACCTGCTCTGTTCTAAGCAGCCTAATTTCAGGAATGAATTTCAAAGTAAGTGTAAAATTCCTCATTGATATTTGCAAGGAGACAGACAATTAACTTAAGCATTTGCCATGGATGCCTAGAAGAAGTGCCCCTTTATTTATCCACTTATTTATTGAGATATACTATGGATCAGGCCATTCTGGCCCTTTGAACCGCACGCCTCAGCAATCCACCTATGTAACCTTAGCTTAATCACAGGACTATTTACCTATTAACTGGTATGTCTTTGGACTGTGGGAGGAAACCCATGCGGTCATGGGGAGAACGTACAAACTCCTTACAGACAACAGCTGGAATTGAACCCAGGTTGTGTGTACTGTAAAGCATTGTGGAACCAACATGTGCACTGAGTGCAGATGACTCTAGTGTTTATTTGGCATTCTTTGCCGTGATTTATATTTGATACAGATACATCAATGTCCCAAGACATGCCTTCTTCTCACTACTACTATCAGTGTGGAGGTACAACAGGTGGAAGACACACACTCAGTGGTTTAGGAACAGCCTCTTCCCTCCACCATCAGATTTCTGAACGGTCCATGAACACTACCTCACTATTTCTGATCTCTTTTCGCATTACTTAATTTTTATATATGTTTCTTATTGTAATTGTACTATACTGCTGCTGCAAAACAACAAATTTCATAGCATACGTCAAAGTTCAAAGTAAATTTATTATCACTGTACATATATGTCACCATATCCTACCGTGAGATTCATTTTTTGTGGACATTCATAAAACAAAAAAATACAATAGAATCAATGAAAAACTACACACATACAATTGACAAACAACCAATATGCAAAAGAAGACAAACTGTGCAAATACAAAAATTTAATAATAAATATATATGTAAATAAATAATATTGAGAACCTGAGTAGTAGTCTCCTTGAAAGTAAGTCCAGAGGTTATGGATGCAAACACGAGGAATTCTGCAGATGCTGAAATTTCAAGCAACACACATAAAATTTGCTGTACGGAGCAGGCCAGGCAGCATCTGTAGGAAGAGGTACAGTCGACGTTTCAGGCCGAGACCCTTCGTCAGGACTAACTGAAAGAAGAGCTAGTAAGAGATTTGAAAGTGGGAGGGGGAGTGGGAGATCCAAAATGTCATTTTGGATCTCCCCCTCCCCCTCCCACTTCCAAATCTCTTACTAGCTCTTTCAGTTAGTCCTGACGAAGGGTCTCGGCCCAAAACGTCGACTGTACCTCTTCCTACAGATGCTGCCTGGCCCGCTGCATTCACCCAGCAACCTTGCTGTGTGTTGCCAGAGGTTATGGAATCAGTTCAGTGTTGAGGTTAGTACGAGTAATAATAAAACTGATTCCGATTCTGATTCAAATTCTGTCTACTTTCCTACTCCAGGTTTCACACTTGAGACAGAAATAAAAGGATCATAAATGGTGTTGTATTATTTTGATCTGCAGCCAAAAATTTGATAATATACTTCTTACTTGTTGGAATGTTGGAAAAGCTGCAAATACCTGGATTTAACTCATTAAACTATCTCTCTATAGAATAGTGAGTTAAACTATCTCCCTATAGAATAGTGAGTTAAACTATCTCTCTACAGAATAGTGAGTTAAACTATCTCCCTATAGAATAGTGAGTTAAACTATCTCCCTATAGAATAGTGAGTTAAACTATCTCCCTATAGAATAGTGAGTTAAACTATCTCTCTACAGAATAGTGAGTTAAACTATCTCTACAGAATAGTGAGTTAAACTATCTCTCTACAGAATAGTGAGTTAAACTATCTCTCTATAGAATGTTTCTAATGAATCTGAAACATTAATATTTCTCTCTCTCTACACATGCAACTGATTACCATTTTCTTTTGTTTTTATTTAAGTTAATCTGCAGTTTTTATTCTTCTAGATTACTGCTGAAAGCAGAACCCTGGATAAGCAGTGATTCATCTTTGCCGCTGAAATATGAGTGTTTTAGATAGAGCAAACGCAAGCAGGTTTTATCACCATGATTGGGAGAGATGAGGACTAGAGATCATAGGTTAAGGGTGAAAGGTGAAATATTTAAGGGGAGCCTGAAGGGAGACTTTCTTCACTCATTGTGAGGTGTAATTGTGGAACAAGCTGCAAGTGGAAGTGATGGATCTGGGTTTGATTTCAACAGTTAAGAGAAATGTGGGTACGTCTGGAAGACTATGAGAGGCGTATGGAAGATTATGTTCCCCTACCAGGTCGATGGGAAAGTTCCAAGTAAATTTTATTATCAAAGTACATACTGTATATGTCACCATATACAACCCTGAGATTTGTTTACCTGTGGGGATACTCAGCAAATCTATAGAAAAGTAACTATACTAGGATAAATCCCAATTGCAGAAGACAACAAACTGCAAATGCAAATATAAATAAATAACAATAAATAATGGGAACATGAGGTAAAGAGTCCTTAAAGTGAGATCATAGTTTATGGAACAATGGGGTAAGTGAGTGCAGTTATCCCCTTTTATTCAAGAGCCTGATGGTTGAGGGGTAGTAAATGTTCTTCAACCTAGGCAGAATAAGAGTTTGGCATGGACTCTCTCAGCTGAAGAACCTGTTCCTGTGCTGCAGTGCTCTATCAGTCAGTCTATGACTGAACATCATCATCAGTACACTCCTGACTATCCATTAGAGAATGTCTACAGGGCCCTGCTAATGTATCAAAACATATGTCCATGGATTCAGAATGTCACTGTAAGCTGTTTCAGTTTCTCTCATTTAAAACTCACTAAATAGTTGCTCCCATTATTCTTCAATTTGATAGGTGCTCAACCTTCTTCCATTTCCCTACTCCTTAAAATGATGCTCAAGTTAAGGTACAGTTCCCAAGACACAAGGAGGCTTGGGATCTGTAGCCAAATGACAATCCTTTATAAGTGTTAGCCTATCCGTACAATAACCTATCCAGAGGCAGGACAGTAGGAGTATGGGTGAAATTTACCCACATGACCCTGCTTCATATACTATCAATACCCTATTCTCATGTTTACCATAAGAGAGGGCGTACAGGAGCTTGAAGGCATACACTCAACATTGTAGGAACACCTTCTTCCACTCTGCCATTAGATTTCTAAATTTTCAATGAACCTATGAATACTACCTCACTATTTTTGCTCTCTTTTTACACTCCTTATTTATCTTTTATTGAAATAATAAAATATTTTATTTTATGTATTATTCTTATTATAATGTATATTTTATATATTGGTCCCAACATATCGATGTAGTTATAAAGAAGTCAAGACAGCGGCTGTACATTATTAGGAGTTTGAAGAGATTTGGCATGTCAACAAGTACACTCAAAAACTTCTATAGTTGTACCACGGAGAGCATTCTGACAGGCTGCATCACTGTCTGGTATGGAGGGGCTACTGCACAGGACCGAAAGAAGCTGCAGAGGGTTGTAAATCTAGTCAGCTCCATCTTGGGCACTAGCCTACAAAGTACCCAGGACATCTTTTGGGAGCGGTGTCTCAGAAAGGCAGCGTCCATTATTAAGGACCTCCAGCACCCAGGGCATGCCCTTTTCTCACTGTTACCATCAGGTAGGAGGTACAGAATCCTGAAGGCATACTTTCAGCGATTCAGGAACAGCTTCTTCTCCTCTGCCATCCGATTCCTAAATGGACATTGAAGCTTTGGACTCTACCTCAGTTGTGGTTCTGTGGAATGCTCTGCCTCAGAAGGCAGAGGAGGCCAATTCTCTGGATTCTTTCGAGAAATAGTTAGATAGAGCTCTTAAAGATAGCGGAGTGAAGGGCTATGGGGAGAAGGCAGGAAAAGGGTACTGATTGTGGATGATCAGCATTGATCACAGTGAATGGTAGTGCTGGCTCGAAGGGCTGAATAGCCTACTCCTGCACCTATTGTCTATTGTCTATTCTCACTTTTTAAAATATACAGTATTTCTGTTTTTGCACTTAAAAAAATCTATTCAATATACATAATTGATTTACTTGTTTATTTATTTTTGTTTTATTTTATTTATGAATTTTCTCTCTCTCTGCTAGATTATGTATTGCATTGAACTGCTGCTGCTAAATTAGCAAATTTTACGTCACATGCCGGTGATAATAAACCTGATTCTGATTCTGACAATACTGGTATAGAATCAGTTTCTCGTAGTTGTCACTAGATGGCAATAAAGAGTGGGAATTCTGTCTGACGTTTACCCTTCGATAAGACGTAGAGACAGACTTAGTGGCATTGACTGAGAACAACCATCCAAGAACTACCTAGGGATCTAAGTTACACTACTGTGCAAGTATTGCATTAACTTTGTGTATTTACTTCCAGATTCAACATAGCTAGCTCCGTCATAAGCACATAGCTGAACATCATCAATGTAATATATATATAAACAAAATGTTTATACAGTACCTTGGTTAGATTGTCACAAAGTATTAGATTTGAGTTTGATGCCAAAATCACGAAAACCTAAGTACACACACACAGGCGCACAGTCATATACAGAAAGTTTCTATGATAGCAAACTAAAAAGCTGTTTGTACAGATTCCGCATCAAGAGCTCCTGTACAACATCCGGAATTGTTTAAATTAGTCGTTATGCCCTTTCCTTATCTCCTACATATATTTTATATTTAGTTGACTGGGTTTAATAGCCACGCCTCAGTACAAGTACAACCTCAGCGAAAGCTGCTCGTGTCAATTACTCAGGCTGCAATGAAACTTGTTGCGTAATGAAGTTTTTTTGTGCGTACCGCGTTGGAGGAAGCGAGATTTTTATTGCTTTGTAATTCATATCTAAGATATTCATATAACCCTGTGAAACAAGACAAAATCCAGCCACACTAATTTTACAAGGGGAAGTATCTGACCATCCCACCCCTTATTTTGCTTTGTTGGCTATTGTCGAAAGAACATTTTTTTTCCCATTTCTAAACTTTCAGAATGTTTGATGTTTAAATATCTCAGCTTTCTGCCCCTACCGATCTCGAACTTTACAAGTCCCAACCACACCCAGCGCTGTCGGCGTAAATTTCCCATATGTTGAGAGATCAATAGGTCTTACGGCTGTCACAATTTACCCTCCCAGCCCCCAGGCCTGGCACTCCCCAGATACTCTCTCTCACAAATCTCCCATACGTTTATACTATGTGGGATCCATGATCTCGAATCTACAGAAAATTCGTTGATAATAGAGTTTATGACAGAGCTAGCTCCTGCACAAAAATAACGCACATATTCCCTAGACTTAAGTTATTTTCCCAATTATTTCAGTAAATTGAGACATGCTGGAGGGGGCAGGGGTCGTCGAGGCGACGGTGGCATTGGGGAACTTCTCCTCTCCAGCTCGTCACAAGCTGATACTCCCCCCCCCCCCCCACCTTTGAACGGGAGCCGCTGCAGACACCGGCATACCTTCCGCCCCGACTTGAATCCGATTGCTTTGTTTCTCCCAACTTCACCTGATGAGTTTGCTGCCAAATAACCTCCACTTCTGAACGTGGTCAACAAACGAGAACAAAGTAACCCCCCGCCACATTTTAAAGGTGGTGGGGTGGGGGAGAGAGAGGGCAGATCCACTTTGGGATTGTTAGAAGATTAATCACACTGGAAGTTGTACTACGGTGCCCGCACATTCCTTCTCTCCCCCCCCCACCCCCCCGTTAGACCGCTGCCGCTTCTATTTATCAACAAATTGACGTGTATTTAGCAAATGGGAGCAGAGGTCTGGTGCTGTCAGACCAGGTTACGCAAGCGCCCCAGCGCGTTTCGAGCCACTTGTTGCAATCGGAGGCCGATATTTAATGGTTGGCAGCAATATATATGTGTGTATACTAACGCACACACCACACATACCTCTGTTTATATGCATGTTAAATGCTGTAAGAGAAAAGGAGAGAGAGAGAGAGACCCAAGAGGGATTGCGTCGGGATTATCGAAATCAATAAGGGAAACCTAGACTTTCCGAAGGGATTACACATGTGGATAACGAGCGAGGAAAGTAAAACATAGCAAGAAACAAAACAAATACATAGATCATGGTTGACAACGCGAGTGTAGTGAATAAAGCGGCACTGGTGAGGGTGTATTTTTTATTATTTATATTGTATGCATTGTTTTAATTTTCCTTTTTTGCACTGTCTGTCTCTCTCTTTCTCTCTCTGGTCTCTGGTCGCCCGGAGGCGTAACTCGGCAGCTCTCTCCCTCTGTAAATATTTTAATCAGGTTTGGCGGTCGGGGAAGCGATTTTTGCAGAGATAAAAGTGTTACTAAACAGGAGTCGTGACAAGATCTGCCAATCCTCAGAGCGAGAAAGAGAAAGAGAAGGGAGAAACAATTAAAGAGAGAGGGGAAAACAAGAAACAATCAGTTGGATTGAAAAATATAGACCAGGAGCCGGACTTTGGGAAAATTACATCTGATAAAAAAAAGACAGACGTTTTGTTCGCTTGGTCCATGATTTGAGTTTTTTTATATAGTGAAGGTAAATTCTGAGACATTCTTTAAATAAAAAAAAGTCGGCGGCGATAAAGCGATGCAAATTGTGATCAAAGATCGTGAACACAGAGATTAATTGTGTGGAAACGATCGGCAGCGAATTGAATGAATGAATGGAGGGGAAAGTGGACGATCACTGCCCCTCCCCCTCCCCCAAAAAAGAAAATGATTGATAAAAACAGGCACATGCTAAAAGCAAGTTTTAGTGGCGATACAACTAATCTGACCCCTATTCGTTTTTAAAAGCAGAGGTGAACGGGTTTTGATAAACTTCTGGGAAACAGTAACTATAACGTTGGGTAAGGGGAAAGTGCTTGTATTTGAACATTAGATATACGAAGGAAATAATCGTAACTGCTTTGCGGAGGATATTTCTGTTGATTGCAGAAAGATCACGGGAAGAGAGAAAAATAAATAAAAGCTCGGTAAGTTCTTTTTAAAAGACACTTCCTGTAGTGGCGAAGCGGCGTTGCAGCCGATTGTGGGATTCGTAGATAGGAGTTTCCCTTTACAAATGAAGATCTATATCCTGTAATGTGTTCGTGGAGCATTGGGCATTAACAGTCCTTGCAAAATTAAATTCTGAAAGGGGGTTTGAGCAGGTTGCAATATGCTGGATTCAGAGTTTTTAAAGACAAGATTTAATCAGACATTACGCATTGAATCAGGTAATATTAGTTGTCCAATTCGGTACTTATTTTAGTTGAGGGGCTGCCGACCAACAAATATCACTTTAACAGACTGGATCTGTGATCATTCGTTGTTTGACGATCTCACCCGCCTTTTTTTCTCTTCTAAAGGAGAACAATCGACTTTCTAATTATAAAATGTACACAAGGCAAGGCAAATTTTAGTCGGTTAGCCGCGGATTGGGTTGGAGAGTTTAATCCATTCTTATTTTGGATTGCAGAACATACTAGTCGAACAACTGCGATTTGTTTTTATTTTTTAAGAGTGCGACCCGCTTTTAAGGTCCTGTTAAAATTTTATCCAAAGACTTCGAAAGGTTATCCATGCATTTCTGAACAGCTCTTGAGTTTGTTGAATTTAATTCGCATTTCCCGAGGTGTATGCAGTATCATCCTGCCATTCTGATTAAGTTAACAATGCAATGTAACAAAGTTGAGTCAGTTTCCTCTCTTGAACGTGTTGCAGATTTGGAAATAAACCGCGTTATACACGTCTATGACCGGGGTGCTAGTGGGGCTAGGGGAAGTTTTTGTTTCGTTGTCCGCCTCTCCCTTCTTACTTTTATTATCTTGTGAACAGCAAGGCTTGGTGGCCTCTAATGGAATCAGCCTGATCTCTTCTGGAAGTCCACACTGCCAGGCTCCCCACGGCATGAAGCTGGAAGCGGTCATGGAAAACCTGCAGAGGCAGCAGCAGGCGAGGCTGGAGATGGAAGAGAGGCAGAGGAAAGAGAGGGAGAGAGATGCGAGACGAGTCGGCGGCGACACCCAGAACCAGCAGCACCAGCAACAGCAGCAGCAAGCGATGACCGCAGCTGTCCACCAGCAGCTGGCCGCAGCCCAGCAGGCAGCCGCCCTGGCAGCGGTCCGAGCCGCGGCCATGGCCGGTCTAGGGGACGCGGGGCTCGGCTCGAGCGGGGCCACCCGGCCGCTCATCGCAGCGGAGCGCCGCCGCCGCCGCCTGCCCTCAGGACTCACCGAATCCGAGGAGGAGGAGGAGGAGGAGGAGGGCGACGACGAGGAGGAGCTGGGACGCGATCCGGAGCCCGGGGAGGACGAGGAAGAAGGGAACGAAGAGGAGGAGGAAGAGGAGGAGGAGGAGGAAGAGGAGGAAGGGATGGAAGACGATCAGATCCATCGTGTTCCCGGGGTGCCAACCCCCGGGCAGACTCTGAAAGGGACCCCAGTGCAGCTCTCCAGATTCGGGCAACACCACTACCACCTCCCCGGCCAGTCTCACTCTCCAGTCGGGATCCCCCAGCAGGCACAGTCCCAGCAACAGGAGTGGACCTACGAAGAACAATTCAAACAGGTAGGCGATCTACAGGGTGTTTTATTTGTCCTAACTCACCTGCGGTATCCCACTGTCGCCCAGTGTGAGGGGACACCGGCACATGAGGCCAGCAAGGTCAATTCATGTGGCACAGTGAGAGTTTCTTCCCATGATATGCTTCATTCTTGTTTTGTCGTTATATTGGGTTATTGTTAGCAACAAGGGATTAATAGAATATCCTCGTTACCTATGGCGTGTTTCATTATGGATCATTTACCACTCACTGAATTGTACCGAATAATATTTGAAACAGGTTGTGCAAAATTTAGTTGAAATAGAAAACTTGAGCCAAGATTGACAGGTAGATCTTAACAAATGAATATGTAAATATAGTTATGGATCGTGAGCAGAGACTATTAACTGGCAATGTGTGCTGCATATCATGTTACATCATATTGAAGAAACAGAGACTATTCACTGGGTAAAACATGTGTATCATGTATACAGTATTGCAACAGGTAGTTTTACTTCATGTTCCCTTTCACCTTAACAGCTTCAAATATGTTCAACATTTCTAATGTATGCTCTACTCATCTATAGTGGAGACGGAGTGTAAGAACATATTAAACTGATAATAAAGCTCATTATTAATTACTACATATTTTACATCTAAAAGTCAAACCAAGTTGTAGTCAATTTTCTCTCATTGATTTTCTGTCACTAGATGTCGATAGCAGACATTACTAAAGCATTTCCTTCCAGCCCTGTGGTGTGGTGTTAATCAAGTGTGAAAAATAGATCTGATGGCAGCAAGAATATGTACAACTTTCTACAGTTACAGTCCCCATGTTATTTTCCATGTTTTCCTATTGTATCTTAATGCTTTCCTCTACACATGACCAAACTGTAGTCAATTATGTTTTAATCTTTTGCTCATTCTGAGAGGAGTGAACTTGCTAACGAATCTACTGTTGCTATTAATATTGCAGTTTTAACCTTGATTTGGCCAAGCAAGCCAGAGATGACTTCTTGTTCTATTGAAAGTTCTAATTCCCTTGTGATGTGTGTGATGTTTCGGTATTTTGGGCCAGGATAGAGTTTGCAGCAATTTGATAACCTTGCTAGGAAACTCACCAAATTCACTGGAAAGTTCAGATAATGACAGCTACAGGTTTGAGCCCAGGGTCTATATTGAGTCTCCGATAATGTGCACTGAGTCCACTAGCTTTCTTTCAGTGTTTTGTAGCCAGCACGCAGAAGACTGGCCAGGGTGTGCACTCTTGATTGAAATCCAACAACTGTTGTTGGAAATTCACTTGCATGGATATGATGTGAGGCTGGGATAACGTTTAACTCTAATGCCTGCCAACTTTGTCAATGGCACTGGGAGAGTTATGGTAATTTACAAGATGCACTAGAGGGTGAATCACATTGTAGTGTTTCTTATAAAAAATGAATGTATCAGTCCTGTCATGAGATTTATACTTCTATCAGTATCTTTATTAAACAGGTTTGTTTAGCTGTGATCTATACAAAAGTGGTAAAATTTGCATTAGATAAAACCCTATATTTTTATTACGTACAGGTAGCCTATAAAACACTTTCAAAGAGATTGTGTTCTAAGAGATGGGGCTTATTTTGTACCTTAGATTATTCTCAATATTCATTGCTTAATCTTACTGTGCAAGTTTAAAAGCTAGAAAATTTCTCTTGTGAGTAGTGTTTTGTCTTGTCATAACTACTTCGAATTGTATGTATCTAGTTCTCTCTTTTATCTAGCATAGTTCAATTTTACTTTGTCCTTATGCATGCAAAAGGGCAGGGAAGGAGAGTCTAGAGGTGCTTTTTTTTCCCAAGGCATGGACGTCTAGATCTCAAGGGAATAGTTTTAAGATGAGAGGGAAAAATTTTAAAGTAGATTTGAGGGGCATGTTTTTTTTACACAGAGGGGTGGTGAATATTTGGAATGAGCTACCAGAGAAGGTAGTGTAAGCAAATACAAATATAATATTTAAAAGACATAGGGACAAGGACTTGGATCTGAAAGGAGCAGAGGGATAAAGTTCTCATGTTGCTGCTAACCAGTAGCAAAAATGTAAGTTAGTTATCTGTAAAACTAAGACAATGTGTAGAAAATACTTCAAAATATTGGTGATTGTTACAGGGCTGATTCATCTACTGTTAAAAACTCATTTCTCCAAGGCAAACAGTGTGACTCTAGCTGAGTGAATGAGATTAGTGAGAAAACAGAGCAGTTCTGGAAGTTCACCAGCAGCTTTTTTTTAAATGCTCTTTTCCTTTCAGTAGTTTTGATATTATGTAGTTCAGCCTTACAAGGGTTAATGCCAAATGAAAATAATGTTTTGATGCAGGAGTTTGCATGCAATGACATCTGTTCAAATTTAAAGTAAGGCAATATGTGAAGTGAATTGATTTGAAATGAGAAATAGAATTTTATTTGATCCACCCATCCAGTTCTTGGAGTTCCATAAAAAATATAGTGAAGTCTGCCTGGAGGAAGGTGTTCTCCAATCACAGGATTCAGATAGTAAATATGTTTGGGATATTAGTTAGCCTGTTGTTATATGCATTCTTTCAAATTATTATCGTGCTTGTATAGTATATCTCCACATACTATGCACAGCAGAATTGTAATGATCGTTATTGTTCAGTATATGAGTGATTCAAGACAGTATTAGTATGGTGCCAGAAGTTAGTCTGTAAATATATTAGTATCAGCAGCTACAAAGAACACATTTTGTTTTGGATTACAAGAATCCAGTGGAAAAATTTATACAGCTAACAAAAAGAAACAGCCTGTGATTTTTATTATACTTCGTGATATCGTCATACACATCACAAAGTCTAAAGTTCGATACTATGTTTGCTGATCTTACTGAAGACAGTAGTCGGTGTTGGCTCCTGTGGTTGGAAACAAAGGAAAATAAGGCAAGATTCCTGTTCCCAATCATTATCCAATGAGCCTTTACTGGAAAACAATCGGACATCGAGTCATGAATGGATTGGAGTCAGTTACGATGCCTCCCATGACCAAATTGGTTGCTGTCACTGTGAAGAACAGTAACTTGACAAGGTATCTGGAGGATGCTAGGTAGCTCTGAGCAATGCTTCAGCTTCAGAACTGGGTTTAATATCAGTGGCATATGTCATGAAATTTGTTATTTTGTGGCAGTACTACAGAGCAATACACAGGAAAAGTATAAATACAATGAGATCTATAGAAATATATATATATATTTCTCACCCCTTATAGATGGTGTGTATGTGTACTTTTCTCTCAATCTTGGGTCCTCTACCAGAGACCCCGGGGGCTTGAGGTGTCAGCGCAGTATCCTTGCTGTTCCTAGTAGTGCGCTCTTCTGGACCGAGACCTCAAATGTTGCTCCTGGGATTTGTTGGAGTCTCTCCCAGTCCAGGTGTCACAGCTCCAAGTGCTCCCATCACCACCAGGATTACTCCAGCTTTAACTGTCCACATACTTTCTATCTGCTCTTTCAAACCCTGGTATTTCTCCAACTTTGCATATTCTCTCTTCCTGATGTTACTGCCATTCTGGATTGTCACATCTATTGCTTTCTTCTGTTCCTTTTCCAATGTTACATTATCTGGTTGGTCAGTACCTGCTTATCAGTCTGTATTCGGAAGTCCCACAGGATCTTAGCTCTGTCATTCTTCACTACCTCCTTGGGTGTTTCCCATTTGGACTTGGGAGTGTCCCATCCATACTCAGCACAGATGTTCCTGTACACAATTCCTGCAACTTGGTTGTGCCTCTCAGAGTATGCTGACCCTGCCTGATTCTTGCACCCTGCTGCTATGTGTTGGATGGTTTCAGCTAATTCCTTGCAGAGTCTGCATCTTGGGTCTTGTCTGGTGTGATAGACCCCTGCTTCTATAGCTCTTGTGCTCAGTGCCTGTTCTTGTGTAATCATGATTGCCTCTATGCTGTTCCTCAGCCCTGCGATATCCAGCCATTGGTAGGATATATATCCAGGTATATATATATAAAATGGAAAGAGAGGCAGCAACATCCAAAGCCCGATCGGCGATCTGGAACTACCTGTCCTGAATGCGGAAGAACTTTCAAAGCCAAGATTGGACTCATAAGCCACTTGAGATCCCATAAGTAGATCAACAGAACAAAGACCATCATCCTTGACCTCGAGGGGTAGCCATGACGACTATGTGTGTATATATATATATATACTGTATATATTTTAAGGAATTGCCCTTTGAAGATGCCCTTGATGCTGGGGAGAGTAGTGCCCATGATGGAACTGGCTGAGTTTTCATCTGTCCTCAACTTTTTCCAGTCCCGTGCAGTGGCCCCTCCATACCAGATCACGATGCAACCAGTTAGAATGCTCTCCAAGTTACACCTCTAGAAATTTGCTATCATAAGCAAAGCCTTCAGGAGAGAAGGCCAAAACAAAAAAAGCACTTAGTAAATTACTGTTTCCACTTTAATTTTCAGTTCTCATGACTCTAAGAATTAAGGGTTAATATAGAATGTACAGACATTAAAAAAAAAAGTTGTAAATGAATTAGATTGTGTATGCATATGAATTGGTGTTACACTGTTTTTATCTTTTATATTAATGGGTGTAGGAGGAACAACCAAGGCTGTTAACCACAGCTATCAAAAAATAGTTTCCAGCAGTGAGGAACTACTTTGCCATCTGCTTCTGATTTGCAAAGTACCAGGTATCAATTATGGACAGAGCTTAATTTGACATGGAAAATAGAAGCACTAACAATCTCCGATCATTAGGATTATTTTGCAATAGTTCCTCCTCCCCTCTCCGACCTCTCCTTACTGCGTATTTTTCATCAGGCTCATTTGGAATTGCTCAGGACTACACGGAGTTGTTGCTTAAATGAGAGTGTAGCAGGAGGTAATTGTTAACAGAGGTTTGGTCTTTGCATCAATGTATCTGCTCCTCACACAGGGAAAGAGAGATTGCACATACAGTCCTCAGAGGTGGAACTGCAAAGTGTAAGATAAGCGTTGTCTGTGAATTGCACATTGGATGTAATTTGACTCAAAAAACCAAAAAAAAGGAAGTAGCAGCAGAAGTTGGATTAATTACTTCGCATTGTGTCTTCGTTCTGAAGATACCAGTTCTCTCTTAACAATGTTTTTAAGGAATTTAAGATTAGCTTTATTTGTCACATGTATGTCAGAAGAGACAGTAGTATGCTTCATTTGTGCCCATAGCCAACACAGTCCGAGGATGTCCTGGAGGCAGCCCACAACTGTCGCCACGCTTTCAGTGGCAACATAGCATGCCCACAATTTACTAACCCTGACTTATATGTCTTTGGAATGTGGGACCTAACCCATGCTGTCACAGGGAGAACATAGAAACTTCTTACAGACAGTGATGGGAATTGAATCCTTATTACTAGCACTGTAAAGTGATCCACAAACTGCTACGGTACTGTGTTGCCTCAAAATATACAACTTCTGCCTTGAAGTCATGTTATTGAGGCAATTTAGCGTAGTAATATTTGGTCGGATACTTTTATTTACATCGCAAATTTTGTCCCAACTCTCCTGAAGCCCAAATTTTTGATAGGTATTCATTCCATAGGATTTCATTGCTTTACAACACCTTGCCCAAGCAGAATTTCTGATTTAATAAAAAAAATGATCAAAATATTGCTCATAGAAAATGAAATCTCCTTCTCTGGTTACCTTGGCAACTCCATGCCAGTGCACTGAACTGCTGATGTCAGAGACAAGTTAGAGGTCAGGTACAAGTGCATCTGATTTCTGAGCTCAATAGCCCAACACTGAGCTGAGAAACCTGTTGTAATTGGTATCCAACCCCTCATCTCTGTGCTATTGCTTGTGTAAGTAGCACAGTCCTATTCACTTGATCGGCCTTGATTAAAAATGTATTTGTTTATATTTTTTAAATTTTTACTGTTTAAATTAATTTCAGTAGATTAAGTTATTTTGTTATTATAAAGTTTTTCTTTAAAAAATTATGATGTTTATTTGAAATGTTTTCAAATCTCTCAAAGCTTTTTAAACACAGGTCTTTGATAATGACAGCCTGTCCAAAGTCCACTAAGGTGTTCAGGGAGACTGTCCTGGGGATTTACCACTTGAGACTGAGTGGCTGCTCACCATTACAGATTGCTATGGCAACGGTTATGGACGTGACCGCTAGAAACTTCAGGGACTTGCGGACACAGCTCAGCATGTGACTGGAACCAGCCTCCCCACTATGGAACCTGTCTATACTTTTCATTGCCTCAGTAAAGCTTTTACACTGTATTCTGCATTGTTATTGCTTTATCTTATTCTAGATCAATGAACTGTGTAATCATTTGAAAAGTGTGCAAGACAAGTTTGTCACTATACTTTGGTATATGTGACAATAATAAACCATTAGCAAATCCATACCAGTCCACCTCAGGGCATCCAGGCTTCCAGGTTAATGGATCCCCTGGAGGCAATGGCAGATATTGGACCAACACAAGGTGGCTACAGTAGCCAGTCTAGTTCAAGCCCAGTCCAGCTATGAGCCTCTGTGGCTCACTGGGTAAATGGAGTGATTGCAAAGAGAGTGAGGCTGGAAGCCTAAAGTGGGGAACAAGTTGCCTACTCGACATTGCCTGTGGTCCCCATACTAGAAATAAAGAGCTAAATAAAACCTGTGAATGCTGGAAATGAAGAAAATGAAAAATATCTTGCGGTCATTTGTTCATTCTGAGTAGTGTCATATAACATGGGTGATCATGGTCTTTCCATGACCATGGTTGTTCTTGGCAAATTTTTCTACAGAAGTGGTTTGCCAATCCTTTTTTCTGGGCAGTGTCTTTACAAGGTAGCTGACTCCTGCCACCATCAATATTCTTCAGAGATTATCTGCTTGGCATTAATGGTCGCATAACTGGGACATGATATGCACCAGGTGCTCATACGGCCATCCACCACCTGCTCCCACGGATTCATGTGATCCTGATTGGTGGACTAAGCAGGTGCTACACCTTGCCCAGGGTGACTTGTAGTCTAGTGCAGGGGAGGAATGCCTTTCACCTCCTTGGTAGACACGTAACTCCACCACACCACCCTCTCTTTCAATAGGATAGACAAATTCTGGAGTTGAGCAAGCTCTTGCATATTTTCAATTGAGTTGTTATTAATCAATTTAGTCATTGGATAATACCATAAAACAGAAGCAGACATCATGATGCTTGAAAGAAACTAACAACATCTCTTCTAGTCCAAGAACATACATTTACCATCTCCACTCTGGTTGAAGCAAATGAGTGTGAGTGAATCATAATGAAGGAAATGAAATGAATATGTGACAGGTTTCACAGTGCATAGTTATCACCTGCACAGTGGGATACAGCAAGTCTGTTATCTACTTGGGAAAAATATTTCAAAAGAGCTCTTCTGCTTAATCACATTTTCTGAACATTGTCCATATGGGTGTACTACTGTTGGTGCTTTTTGGAAAGGAGGAATGGTTAGAAATAGGCAAGGAAGTTAAAATGGGAAATGGATAATTAGAGTTTTGGAGCAACTTGTTTGCTGATCTTTGTTGCCTCCTGATTGCTTAATTTAAGATTCTCATCATTTTATTTAAATCCTTTCATAGTTTCAACATCCTCAGTTCTTTAACCTTTGTCAGCACCACATCCTTCTGAAAATTTTACATTTTTCTGAGTCCCGTTCAGCTACTTGCCTCAGCTCTTCAGATCCCCTGATCTGAAATGCTCTTTCTATGTATCTTTTCTATTTTTAATGCCTTACCACTCCTTTTAAGGCCATTTTGTTAACCACCCCTATGAGAATATTTATTAACTCCTTCTGGTATCATTTTTAGTTCTGCCTCATTTTTAGGCTGATTTTGACTCCCTGAAGCAGCAGTGGAAGTTTTTCTTTATTGGATAATGCACAATGAATGCAGAAAATGCTGGAAAAAGCAAGTCAGGCACTATCAGTGGCAAGCAAAAACAAGTTAATGCTTCACCAAAACTGAGAAAAGTGAGGAAACAGGCCTGTTTTAAGTTGCAAGGCAGAGGAAGTTGTGGAGAGAATAAACAGCCCCCATTAAAAGGGTGGAAACCGAGAGAATCCAGATGCAACAAATAGTACTGATGCTATCCGAGAGAAGATGGTGAAGCCAACCTTCCCTCTCCCTCTTCTTCTATTTCCCACTCTGGCCTCTTATCTCTTCTCACTTGTCTAGCACCTTCCCCTAGGTCCCCCCTCCTTCCCTTTCCCCTATGGTCTGCTCTGCTATCCTATCAGATTCCTTCTTCCCTAGCCCTTTATCTTTCTAACCCACCTGGCTTCACCTATCACCATATAGCTATCTTCTTTCCCCTCCTCCCACCTTTTTATTCTGGCATCATCCCTCTTCCTTCTCAGTCCTGAAGAAGAGTCTCGGCCCAAAACATTGACTGCTTATTCATTTCCATAGATGCTGCCTGACCTGTTGAGTTCCTCCAGAATTTTGTGTGCGTGTTACTTTGTTTATTTTTTGGTTGTCTTACTCAGGAAGGCACTAGAATAATGCATAATCTCAATACAAACAGTCGCTTGTTTGATTCAGACATAAAATTTAAAAATAGATTTGAATCAGGTTTATTATCACTGATAAATGTCATGAAATTTGTTGTTTTGTGTCAACTGTACAATACAATATATTTAAAATTACCATAAATTCCAAGAATTAATGATTAAATAAATAAGCAAACAGGCAAACAAACAGACTGCGTGAAAGTGGATTGGACTGTTCAGAAATCTGATGGTAGAGGGGAATTAACTGTTCCTAAAATGGTGAGTGTGGATCTTTAGGCTGTTTTACCTCCTAACTTACGGAGTTAGGACTTATGGCTGCAGATTTCAGCTGTCCTGGTTTCGAAATAGTATAATTAATAATTCCCTTGGGAGATTCATGCAAAAAGACGCTATTCTCAGGCACCATCTTTCTTTACTGTTATGCCAATGTTGATTATATAAACTTGTCACTAAGCCAGAAAACTAAACGGGGTTTAAATTCTAAAAACTTTAAATTCTCAATGACTCTTTATAGAAAGGCCTAGAGAGAGTGGATGTGGGGAAGATGTTTCCTATGGAGGGGAGTCTATGACCAGAGGGCAGAGCCTCAGAATGAAGGGACGTTCATTCAGTAGAGATGAGGAGGAACTCCTTTAGCCAGAGAGGGTGTTGAATCTGCGGAATTCAGGATGGCCTTGGAAGTCATGTCATTGGGTATATTTAAAGTACATCGAAACATAGAGTGAACTGCATCATTAACGTCAACAACCAACACAAGGATATCATTAGGTATATTTAAAGCAGAGGTTGATAGCTTCTTGATAAATAAATACTTCAACGGTTATGGGGAGAATGTAGGAGAAAGGGGTTGAGAGAGATAGTAAATAAGACCATAAGACCATAAGATACAGGAGCAGAAGTAGGTTATTTGACCCATCGAGTCTGCTCCGCCATTCAATCATGGGCTGATCCAATTCTTCCAGTTATCCCCACTCCCCTGCTTTCACCCCATACCCTTTGATGCCCTGGCTAATCAAGAACCTATTTATCTCTGCCTTAAATACACCCAAAGGCTTGGTCTCCACAGCCGCTCTTGGCAACAAATTCCACAGATTTACCACCCGCTGACTAAAGTAATTTCTCCGCATCTCAGTTCAAAAAGACGTCCTTCAATCCTGAAGTCGTCCTAGAATAACCCTACCATGGGAAATAACTTTGCCATATCTAATCTGTTCAGGCCCTTTTAACATTCTGAATGTTTCTATGAGATCCCCCCTCATTCTCCTGAACTCCAGACAATACAGCCCAAGAGCCGCCAGACGTTCCTCATACAGTAACCCTTCCATTCCTGGAATCATTCTCGTGATTCTTCTCTGAACCCTCTCCAATGTCAGTATATCCTTTCTAAAATAAGGAGCCCAAAATTACACACAATACTCCAAGTGTGGTCTCACGAGTGCCTTATAGAGCCTCAACATCACATCCCTGATGGAATCAACCATGATGGAATGCTGGAGGAGACTCGATGGCCCAAATGACCTGGTTCTGCTCCGATGTCTCATGGTCTTATGTTTCAGAAGTACAAATGTTTGTATATTTGGCACAAGTTACATGGGTTTCCCATTGTATTCTGTGTGGCAGCACATGACTAGTGAAGTAATGATAAAGTAAAACTGTGGAAATGCTGTGTCTGCAACTATGCTATCAGACTTTGGGACTGAGGGAAGTAATTGTGGTGGGCTATTCTCTCCTCCTCCACCAACATCTGAAGCCAGTCTCTTTACATGGAATTCAATCTGGTAATGTGTGAGGTGATACTCTGTGGAAGGACATACTTCAAGGCTGTCATACGGGGGCATTGGGAGCAGACCCAAATGCAAGATACAGACACTGAAGTTCTAAGAACAGGACTAGGTTTGGCAAGAAAGCAAGGGGAGTGGGGAAGAAAGGATGCTGGACATTGACACAGGCCCTGGATGAGACTAGGATGCAGGGTCTGGGCGAGGACATGGACAAGAAACATGGAACCCGGACAAGGAATAGGAACGAAGAGTCTGGGCTAGGGACACGGTACTCCGGAACTAGAGCCTGGACAAGGACCCGGAACCTGGATCTTGGTTAGGACTAGGAACCGGATCTTGACTAGGAACCAGAATCCGGGTTTAGGTGAGGACAAGACGTGGCTACAGGACTGGACGTGAGACTTCTGGACAGGACGAGTGATCTCCTGGACAGGGCTGGGCGAGGTGCTCCTGGGCTGGGTGAGGCACATGGACAGGACGAGAACATGAAGCCATGACTTGGTCTTGGAAGACAGGACCCTCGGAGCCTTGGACTTGAGCATGGGAAACACGGAGCCTTGGACTTGAGCATGGGAAACACGGAGCCTTGGACTTGAGCATGGGAAACACGGAGCCTTGGACTTGAGCACAGGAACATGGAACACAGGGCCGGGACTCATACACAGCACACAGAGCCAGGACCCAGTCCTTGGGAACAGGACCAAGGGCCGGGGTTCTTTCTATACACAGTACACTGAACACAAAGAGACAGTTCTCCACTCAGGGTAGTGGCAAATGGCCGGACCTACCCAGCGGAGGCGAGGACACTAAGAGACAATTCCAAACAATGACAGACTGTTCCTTATCTTGACACAGCAAGGCACTGGTCTTGCTCTTGTGGTTGAACTTGATGGCGTTACAAGCGAGGACGCAGGCAGGGATCCAGGCAAGGCTTCCAAAGGAAGGGGAAGGGAAGAGAACAGTCCAGCAAATGAAGCTGAACCTAGGAGCTATTTATATAGCCAGCCCAAAATGAGAATCAGATGCCTCAGTTGAGGCACTCAACAGAACAAGGGAGAAAACAGGAAAACGGGAACAAGGATCGATGGACCGGACCGTGAACTGGAATGCAGACTTCATGGACTGGACCATGACAAAGGCGGAGTACAGGATTAATGGCAGGATTCATAGCAGTGTGAAGGAACAGTGAGACCTTGTGGTTTATATCCATAGATCCCTCAAGGTTGGCATGCAAGTTGATAAGGTGGTTAAGAAGGCATATGCTGTGTTGAACTTCATGATTCAGATTGAGTTCAAGAGTTGTGAGGTAGTGTTATAGATCTATATACAGATCTCTGGTTGAAGTACTGTATTAAGTCCTGGTCTCCTCATTACAGGAAGGATGTGGAAGCTTATAGAGGTTGTAGAGTTTTACCAGGATGCTGCCTAGAATTGGAAAGCATGTCTTATGAGGATGGGTAGAGCGAGATTGGACTTGATAGAAGTGTACAAGAAGGTAAGAGGCATAGATCGAGTGGATAGCCAACATCTTCTTCCAGGGTGGAAATAGCTAATACAATGGGGCACACTTTTAAGGTGATTGGAGGAATGTATGGGGGGGGGGTTGCTGTCTGAGGTAGTTATCTTACACAAAGAATGATGTACTGCCAAGGCTGGTGGTAGAGGCAGGTATATTAGGGTCATTGCAAAAGCTCTTAGATAGGCATATGGATGAAAGTAAAATGGAAGACTTTGTGGGAGGGAAGGGTTAGATTGACCTTGTAGTAGGTTAAAAGCTTGGCACAACATTATGGGCAGAAAAGCCTGAACTGGGCTTTGCTATACTGTTCTAGGCTCTACATAAAAGGAGAACAGCTTCAGTATTACAGGAAATGTTTAAAAAATACTCTTATAATCTTGCACTCCTGCTGACAGGCCATCCTGAGAATTGTAATGAACTTCAGTCTTGGAAGGCATCAACACCATGTAAAGAGATCATTTTCACTAGAGCATAAGACTGTGATACATTGGCTGATGGTTGTGAACATTATTGTTAGGGTGAGAGTTTACCCTCAGTTCCAATTGATTTTGGGTAAGTAATCATTCGGAGTGTCATTCTTGTACTGAGTTTCTTCAATCCAGAGCAATACACAAAATGCTGGAGGAACTCAGCACATCAGGCCGCATCTATGGAGGGAAATAAACAGTTGACATTTTGGGCTGAGACCCTTCATCAGGACTGGAAAGGAGGGGAGAAAGAAAACAGGATAAAAAGGTGTGAGAGGAGTACTAGCTGGCAGCTGATTGGTGAAACCATATGAGAGGGAAGTTGGGCCTCCCTCTGGTGCTTCTTGGTCCCCTTCTCCCATGGTCCACTCTTCTCTCTTATCATCTTCCTCCTCCTTTGGCCCTTTGCCTTTTCCACCTAACACCTCTCAGCTTCCTGCTTCATATCCCCTCCCCCACCCACCCACCTTCCCTCTCTCCTGATCTCACCTATCACCTGCCGGCTTGAACTCCTTCTTTTCCCAATTTCATTGATCCTGGCTTCTCCTCCCTTCCGTTCTAGCCCTGATGAAGGGTCTGAAGCACCTTCAATTACTCCAAAAGACTGAGGTTTGGTAAAATACTGAAAGGCTTTTATTCGCTGTACAATACGACCTCCACAGTGAGTGTCTGCCCCCAGACTGAGGGGGAGGGGCAAGGCGAACACCTTTATACAGGACTCTGTGGGAGGAGCCACAGGGGCAGTCAGCAGAGGGGTGTGTCCAGACAGGTAACCCAGTTACAACATATATACATGGTTTACCACAGGGTCTTGCCCTGAAATGTTGACTGTTTATTCCCCTCCATAGATGATTCCCAACCTGCTCAGTTCCTCCAGTATTTGGCTTGATTTGCCCTGGATTTTCAGCATCTGCAGAATCTCATGCATTTCCACTCTCCACAGCTGTACTGGCATCTTAATTTGTGGCTGAGTTTCAGGATATCTGTGCAGACCAATGGAGTTTTGTTTTAAGCCATTCAGGAAGTCACAGCAACAGAACATGGCTGTAAACAATGACTCTCAGGCAGCTGTGGATGTGAAAGTTTGAATGTGGGTTGTTAGATATCAGGGACTGGAGAATTCATGTCATGTTATAAAATGGAATAGATTTAATTACACCAGTGGACTGGGGCAATGTTGCAGAACCAATTCAGAAAGCAGTTGAGTGGTATAAAGACAGCATTAATCTATCTCACTACCACATAAAATGTAAAGAGGGCATTCAATCAATATAAAGGGGCAGGAGATCAGAGTAATCGATCCCTGTACTGAATGCCAGTGTAAAGATATCTCTGAAGGAACAAATGGATTAAAACAGGATGATTCAGTTATACTCACACACAAAGACACACACACACACACACACACACACACACACACACACACACACACCACATGTGTGAGATTCTGCTGATGCTGGAAATCCGGAGGAACACATCCAAAATGCTGCAGGAACTCAGGCAGCATCTATGGAAAGGAATGAAGAGATGACATTTCAAGCTGGACTCTTCATCAAATTCAGTCAGTTGGTTACCTTTTAATATATATTTTTTAATTCTCTGGTGATACTTCCATCCAGTTTTGCATGCCTATGCTATTCCCTTCCATTTTAACTTTGGACTGAAAGGCAGCCATTGTTTACCCAGCTTTTTTTTCTGGAAAATGCTACGAAATAAACCCAGCTCCTCAGCTTACAGAAGAATTATGGAGTCACACCCTCATGCTTCTATGCTTCTGCTGTGGAATTTAGCTTTCTCAATATTTTACATAGCTACAACCTCCCAATATGCAGAAAAATATCTTACAGACTTTATGTTATCGAATTTCAGAGGAGGGATATTATGTTGCAGTTAAAGTCACTGGTGAGACCATACTTGGAATATTGTTCACAGTTTTGTTCACCCTATTATAGAAATGACATTGGCCTGATGGAGAGAATGAAGAAGAAGTTTAGCCTAGAGGGCCTGTGTTATCGGGAGATGTTTGCCACACCAGGTTGTCTTTATTCATTGGTTGCTACTGCTACAGATACGGGAGTCTGCATTTTGATCGGTGGAAGGATTGCTCTGCTATGGAGAGGGAATGACCAGCCACAGGGCCTGGAGAATGTTACTCTGGCTTTGTGTTTTGGATACGGATTTGGACTATAGTCTTTTTTCAGTCCTATAGTTTTTTATATTCAGTGCGTTTTGCACCCGATCTTTCTTATTTTTTGTGTGTTGGGGAGGGGGATTTGGGGGTCGATGTGCCTGTTGCATTTTTGTTCATTTTTGTGCAGAGGGGAGTGATTTGGAGGTTGATTTTCGTGCTGCTGTTCTTTTCTTTCTTGGTTCCATGGCTATCTGGAGAAGAAGATTTTCAGAGTTGTATACTTTGATAATAAGTGAGCCTTTACAACCATTTGAGTGTACGAGAATGAAAGGTGACCTCACAGAAGTTTAGAAAATCATGAGAGAGTGAAAAGAGACCTAAGAGGTAACATCCGTACACAGACGGTGGAGAGTACCTGGAATAAGCTGCCAGAGGAAGAAGTCGAGGCAGGTACATTTTCAATAGTTAAAAGGCATTTGGATAGGAAGGGAAGGACTTGGTGTTTCATGGGCTGAATACAGGAAACTGGGATTAGTGGGGAGAATGCAGTGGTCAGCAAGGACTCGTTGAGCTGAATGGTCGGTTTCTGTGCTGCATAACTCTAGGATTCTATTAACAGGTGAAACACTACTGTCATAGGGACCAATGTCTTGGTTCTAGAACTTAGAACGGATAGAACAAACAGCACAAGGACAGGACCTTCGGCCCTCAGTGTTTGTAGTAACCAATCTAATCTCATCATTTTGTGTCTGTTGCTTAGGAAAATAAAATAAATTGTTATACAGATAAATATGTAGGATCAGTTAAGGTTTGTTGTAGAAAAGTAGGGCTTTTAGTTGAAGAAAATATAGATGTTGCATTTTATGACAGAAGGATATGACAGTCTCAGTAATGGAACGCTGAGGGAGCTGAGTGAGGCAAGGGACACTGATTTGGGAGCCTGTAGGTAAATGGAGTGAGGTTCGATGGTCATTGATCGATAGATCAATACAGCACAGAAAAGAGCAATACAACACAGAAACAGGCCCTTCAGCCCATCTAATACATGCCAGTCTGGTCGTCTGTGTTGTCCCACCTACCTGCACCTGGCTCTGTCATCCAATTATCTATCCAACCTTCAACGCAGCTTGCATCCAGAACTTCCACTCGCAAGTCGATCCATTTGTGACCCACCCTCTGAATGAAGAAGCTCTCCCTTAGACTTCCTTTAAATATTTTACCTTTCACCCTAAATTTAATACCTCTAAATGTTATGCCAATCAAAAAGCTAGCTTTGCTTGCATCTATATCAGATTTGGCAAAATGCCGATGCTTTAAAGCCTTTATGGATAGGTGATTGAAGAGTAGCATTTAGGTCCAGAGAAAGGATAGACAATAGGGAGCTAATGTTACTAGATACAATCTGGGCAATTTTGCCAATGGTTAACGTTCACTTTTAAGTAATGGTTAGAAGTTACTGAAAGATAGATCAGTGATCAGACGGTGCTTAGACTGGTCATGTGATATGTTTCTTCAGAGCAAAGGAATAATATTGTGCATACTGTACGTATTGAAGGGCCATGTTGTACATGATCCCAGCAGATCTGCTGGAGTCACTCCTTGTAGGTATCTGAGCCCTATGTAATATCACCTATTAATAACAAAACTGATGCACTCTACTGCTCAGTGACAATGTCTAGTCAGAGAGCTAGGGTCTGATGCAAGATGCACCCCACCCTTCAGCTCAACACAACTCCATTCTGCTTGTGACTGTGCAACACGCACAAAATGCTGGAGGAACTCAGCAGCCCAGACAGCACCATGTCAGTTTCCTCCAGGTCCTTCAGTGTCCTCCCTTAATCCATAGACGTACGGTTAGAGTGAGGGTTAGTAAGCTGTGGGCATGCGATGTTGGCGCCACTTGTGGGCTGCCCTCAGCACATCCTCGGACTGTATTGGTCATTGACGCAGATGACACATTTCACTGTGTTTCAATGTTTTGATCTACATATGACAAATAAAGCTAATCTTTAATTTTCCTTCAAATTTTTCTAATCAATCTAGACATATAATAACATTAAGAATTGACATTAAATATCATTGATACAATAATTTTTGCTAAACATTCATTTACATATAAATTGATCAACACATTGAGATTAATTAAAATGAAATAAGCCAAAGCCATCTAGCTATTTTATTCAGATTAGTGATTTTGTGATATGCCAACCTTGTTGTAGAGCTTAGTCCTGACCTAAGATACATCCGACACTTCAGTTCAGCAAAACTGAGTCCGGTGGTGGTGTAAGAGGTCAGATCAAATGCCATCTGACTTCCAGCAAGCTCTTTCCTTCCAGGCCACTGCATAAAAGTGCAAGTCAGGGAGGCACTGGTTTGAACAATGCTGTTTGAATAGAGTCATTTTCTCTGGAGCTGTCAGCTTAGCTTGTTGCCAGTTTTTGGAGAGAAGGCCCAACAACTTAGTTGGCTTGTTAGACTGTCAGGGAACGTGATATAACGGGAAACACTGGCAAGTACTGTGGAGCCGCCTGTCTGTCCAGACCCTCGGGCAGGAAGCAGAAGGCTAGTGGTCTTGAGGAAAGGAACCAAAATACAGTTTGTGCTAAGAATGGGGTCAGATTAAAGACTAAAACACAAAATGCTGGAAACACTCAGCAAGTTGGCTGGCATCTGCGGGAAGAGCAAGAGTAAATGCTTTAGGTGGAAGAGGAGTTCTGTAGTGGCCAAACCAAATTGAAACACCGCGCATTTTGTTTTACTTGCATGACACGTCCTCACTCCAATAGTGATTAAAAACCTTTATTTGATCCTTTATTAGCAATTAGCAAACATGCAATCTTGAAACGATGAAACTTAAGTGCACCCAAGTGTAAGCACAGCGTAATTGAGCATTAGAAAGTGATAGGACATTGGCTGGCCCCCAGCTAGGAAAACTTTGCCACAAAGCCATCAATTCCACAATCTAAATCAATGACATACAATGTGAAAAGCAAACTGACGAACAAAACACAAATAGGATGCCCTGACTCATCTGACTAATTACCATAATAAATGATCAATACAGAATACAATGCAGATACAGACAGATACATAGATCCTACAAGTTCTAATAACCTGAAAATGTTCTCTGCTTCTTTTTTCATGGAAGCTACCTTATGTGCTGAGTAATTCCAGTATTTTCTACCTTTATTTAATATTGTCCACTTCTGTTGTTTTTTTGTAGATTTTGATATAATTAGGATGATCCTCCCATAAAAGAAAAGGCCTGGAAATTAGCTTCTGGGATCCATTTCACTTGAAAACAAATCATTTGAGAATAGATCAGTTATAATTGACACATTTAGAATTAGTAAGTTTTGGAAATTCTGAATTTCATAACTTTTTCTGCATGTACACAAACCAAAGCCAATCCAATATTCCCAATTGCTTTTTCTACAATACCCAAGATGATTGGAGAGGGTTCAAAGGAGGTTCATGAAAATGGTTCCAGGACTGAATGGCTTATCATAGGAAGAGTGATGGCTCTGGGCCTGAATTTACGAGAATTCAGAAGAATGAGGGATGTTACAGATAATATACTGGCACGGGTAGAGGAATAGCTGACAGGCAAGAGGCAGCAATTTAGAAGAGTGTGTGGGGATTTCATTGAAACCTACCGAGTGTTGTAAGGACTAGATAGGGTGGATGTGGAGAGGATGTTTCCTATGGTGGGTGTATCCAGAACTAGAGGACACAGCCTTAACATTGACAGGTGACCTTTTAGAACAGAGATAAAGAGGCATTTTTTTAAGCCAGAGAATGGTGAATCTGTGGAATGTTCTGCCACAGACTGTGGTGGAGGCCAAGTCTGTCGGATTATTTAAGGTGGAAGTTGATGGTTTCCTGATCAGTCAGGGCATCAAAGGATATGGCAAGAAGGCAGGTGTGTGGGGTTGACTGGGATCTGGGATCAGTTATAATGGAATGGCAGGGCAGACTCAATGGGCTGAATGGCCTTATTCTGCTCCTATGTCTTATGGTCTTATGGACCTAATTGAAACCAATCGAATTTAGGGGTAACATGAGGGGGAACTTCTTTACTCCGAGAGTGGTAGCTGTGTGGAACGAGCTTCCAGCAGAAATGGTTGAGGCAGATTTGATGTTGTCGTTTAAAGTTAAATTGGATAGATATATGGACAGGAAAGGAATGGAGGGTTATGGGCTGAGTGCAGGTTGGTGGGACTAGGTGAGAGTAAGAGTTCGGCACGGACTAGAAGAGCCGAGATGGCCTGTTTCCGTGCTGTAATTGTAATATGGTTATATGAATGGTGACAGGCCTTGATGGTGTGGATGTGGAGAGGATATTTCTTATGGTGGGAGAGTCTAGGACCAGAGGACGCAGCATCAGAATAGAGGGGCATCCTTTTAGACTGGAAATGAAGAGGAATTTATTTAGTCAGAGAGTGGTGAATCTGCAGAATCCATTGCCCCAGGTAGCTGTGGAGGCCAAGCCTGTATGTATATTTAAGGCAGAGGTTGATAGATTTTTGATTAGTCAGGGCATGAAGGGATATGGGGAGAAGGGAGGAAATTGGTTCAGAGAGTAAAATTGTATCAGCCATGATGAAATGGTGGAGCAGACTTGATGGGCCAAATGGCCTAATTTTACTCCCATATCTTATGGTCTGATGGTCTTATAATACCCACAACCATTAAGATAGTTAGAGGATCAATGGAGTACCACTGAAAGGGTTAAACTCACATGGACTTACTCCCCCAGTTATCTCTTGTTCTTGCTGTGACCCTGAAAGGTTGAGTTTTGTTTGGGATATGATTTCGGAATCAGAATCGGAGTCAGGTTCATTGTCACGGACATTAGGCATTAAATGTATTGCTTGTGGTAGGAGTACAGTGCAGGCATAAAAAAACTATAAGTTACATTAAAAATAACTAACCAACTAGTACAAAGGAAGAAGGCTTTTAGAAGAGGAGCCCCTTACTAGTTTGTATAGGTAGTAACTCTCAAAACTGAAAATGTTGTCAAACCTCCACTTTCAATATACCCAAAGACGGCCTTCACACACCTCTGTGGCAAAGAATTCCACAAATGCATTACTCTCTAACTAAAGAAATTCCTCCTCATCTAAATAGATGTCCCTCTATTCTGAGGCTGTGCCCTCTGGTCCTAGACTCACCCACTATAAGAAACATCCTCTCCACATCGACTGTGTGGCATGTGACCACACAAATGGCATGTGTACCTTCTGCATCCTAAATGTGCATTTTGAAGCTGTTTGCGAGACCTGTCAGCCCCAATCAGAATGAGCTGGTTCAGTACTTCATTGCGTACTGGAGCTGTGGTGAAAATGGTTGGTGCTTCCAGGCTAGTGGTGATCCTGATGATAACAGTGGGGCTGCAGAAACACTTTCATTCCTTCCAGCTGCATCATGGGTTCAAGGCTGTTTCTCTAGTTAAACTGCTGGGGAGGTAGACACTGCAGTATAGATCCATAACACATCCGTAACATGTCCACAGCCATAGATTCCTCAAAGTTGATAGGGTCGTTAAGAAGTAGTATGGTGTGTTGGCCTTCACTAGTCAGGGGATTTGGTTCAAGAGCTGCAAGAAAATGTTGCAGCACTATAAAACTCTGGTTAGACTACACTTGCAATGTAGTGTTCTGTTCTGGTCGCCTCATTATTGGAGAGACATGGAAGCCTTAGAAAGGCCTCAGGGGATATTTACCAGATTACTGCCTGGACTCGAGGTTATGTTTTATGAAGGTGGGTTGAGTGAGCTGGGGCTTTTTCTCTTTGGGGCAAAGGAGGATGATAAGTGACATGATAGCAGTGTACAAGATGGTAAGAGGCGTAGATAGAGTGGGTAGCCAGAAACTTTTTCCCTAGGCTTTAATGGCAAATATGAAGGGGCTTAATTTTAAGGTGACAGAAGGAAAGTATTGGAGGGATATCAGAGGTCCAGGAAACAGTGGGACTATTCTTGGACAAGAGAAAATCTGCAGATGCTGGAAATCAAAGTAGTACCCACAAAATGCTGGAAACTCAGCAGGTCAGACCACATCTATGGGAAAGAGTAAACAGTCAGCGTTTCAAGCTGAGACCCTTCTTCAGGACTGATGAAATCATTCTTGAGATTTTTCTTGGATAGGTTAAAAGGTTGGAACAATGTCATGGGCCAAAGGACCTGTACTATGCTGTAATGTTCTGTGTTCTATTTTCTAAATAACAAAATGGCAAAAGGGGTTTTGATATGCACCAGAGGAGTCCTTTTTCCATGTTGGAAGACACTAAAAGCTTTCAGCAATGGGTTTCTGTAAATGGTATTTGGGCACTGGTATTTGTTTTACAGAAATGGGCAGTTTACTGATTCTATTCTAATGATGTTGTTTTCCTGGTTATACTAATTTCAACAAATTATAATTCACCATAACAGATGTGCACATATACAAAATACTTAAATGACTTGTGTGGTCTGGAATTTTGTTTATATAGCAGAAGCTCTGATTCATAATGCTGCCAACATAATGACATCTGAGTTTTAATATCTTTATTTGCATTGATTCACTGGTGTAGAAGTTTTGTCCATAAGGATGCAGTTATGAAGAGAGGCATTTTTTGATCAATGTTGGCAAAATATTCAAGCATTATACTGCAGGCTGGCACTTACTTACTGATTGCTATGCTTCTGGTATTTAGGGCAGCAATGAAGGTCCTCCATCTCTGGTGGTGTTCAGGGCTTCCTTCATCGTGCCAGTAGCTTCCCCTTGGTTTTCACAACAGTCATTCATGCAAGTCCTGGATGGAGACTCAGGAATACCATCGCGCTGACATGAAGAAGGATTCTCCTTTGCTGTTTCCATTACAATTTTGTTTCACCAGTCACGGCTGTTAGCCCTGAGCTGGATCTCTAAATCGGGAGGGCTGGAGGACAACTCCTCCACCCTTTGACCTGTTTGGCATGAGTGACCCTTCCAAGAGCCAAAGCATGAAGCCCTGCCTCCAGCTAATATAGCTCCCTGGGTCGTCCCTGCAAACCACAGCAAGGCTGTGGTCCTGTTGGCTGGCACACACATTTTGAACCTTTCCCTCAATACCAACAGAGGGAAATAAAGAGCTAGTCGTTAGCATCAGAAAGGCAGGAGGTCTGCGTCAGCAGTGTTGAGGTTGAGAAGGTTGAGAGTTTAACATTGCTAGGTATGACCATCACTAATAGCCTGTTGATATCCCAGCCACATAGAGATCATGGACAAGAAAGGTCACCAATGTCTCTACACCCTCAGGAGGCTAAAGGAGTTTGACGTGTCGTCATCAGCTCTCAACAGTTTTATTGATGCACCATAGAAAGCATTCTGTCTGGATGCATAATGGCTCAGTATGGAATTTCTCTACACATGACCTCAAGAAAAAGCAGAGAGCTGTGGACGCAGCTCAGCACGCCACAGGAACCAGCCTCCCCTCTATGGACTCTGTTAGTACTTCTCACTGCCTTACCAAAGCAGGCAGCATAATGTGGGACCCACGCACCCCTGAAATATTCTCTTCTCCTTTCTCCCATTGGGTAAAAGATACAAAAACCGAAAGCACCTACCAGCAGGCTCAAGGGTAGCTTTTATCTCACCGTTATCAGCCTATTGAATGGGCCTGTTGTATCATAAGATAGATTCTTGGCTTCACAATCTCCCTTGTTATTGTCTTACATTCTAGCACTTACCTGTACTGCACTTTTTTGGTAGCTTTTACACTTTATTCTGCATTGTTATTGTTTACTCTAGATCAATGCACTGTGTAATTATTTGATCTGTAAAAACAGCATGCCAGATAAGCTTTTCGTTGCAACTTGGTACATGTGACACTAATAAACTAATATCAATAATATACAGTGGCATGCAAAAGGTTGGGCACCCTGGTCAAAATTTCTGTTACGGTGAATAGCTAAGCGAGTAAAAAGATGATTTGATTTCCAAAAGGCATAAAGTTAAAGATGACACTCTTTAAAAATATTTTTAGCAAGATTACTTTTTTATTTCCATCTTTTATGGTTTCAAAATAACAAAAAAGGAAAAGGGCCTGAAGCAAAAGTTTGGGCACCCTGCATGGTCAGTACTTAGTAACACCCCCTTTGGCAAGTATCACAGCTTGTAAATGCTTTCTGTAGCCAGCTAAGAGTCTTTCAATTCTTGTTTGGGGGATTTTCACCCATTCTTCCTTGAAAAAGGCTTCTAGTTCTGTGAGATTCTTGGGCCGTCTTGCATGCACTGCTCTTTTGAGGTCTATCCACAGATTTTCCATGATGTTGAGGTCAGGGGACTGTGAGGGCCATGGCAAAACCTTCAGCTTGCGCCTCTTGAGGTAGTCCATCGTGGATTTTGATGTGTGTTTAGGATCATTATCCTGTTGTAGAAGCCATCCTCTTTTCATCTTCAGCTTTTTTACGGACGGTGTGATGTTTGCTTCCAGAATTTGCTGGTATTTAATTGAATTCATTCTTCCCTCTACCAGTGAAATGTTCCTCGTGCCACTGGCTGCAACACAAGCCCAAAGCATGATCGATCCACCCCCGAGTTTAACAGTTGGAGAGGTGTACTTTTCATGAAATTCTGCACTCTTTTTTCTCCAAACACGCCTTTGCTCATTGCAGCCAAGAAGTTTTATTTTAACTTCATCAGTCCACAGGACTTGTTTCCAAAATGCATCAGGGTTGTTTTGATGTTCCTTTGCAAACTTCTGATGCTGAATTTTGGCCATAATGAGCCAAAGCATATACAATATACAGTTGACCATGATAGATCTTGTCTTCTGGGGGGGGGGGGGGGTGGCTGTACCGGGGGGAGTGCAATGGCTCTGATGCCCCTCTCTGGCTTGAGGCCTCATCCCTGCTGCAACCGAGGCCACTTAGCTGTCCTGCTCACCGCCGATAAATCAGGGAATCGAACTTGCGGCGTTCCACGTTGACAATGTCCAGAACGGTCATGTAATCACGTGAAACGAGACCAAGACAGCCACTGCCTGTTGGACTGCACACCTCTGTTGGCTCAGGCTCCTTCATTTTCTCTGCCAGTGAGCAGCGGGCTGATGGTGTAGACCTGCAGTACCTTAAGCAGGACAGAAGGTGAAGGATCATTAAAAATACATTTAAATAGGACCGTCATACGTTTTGTTGATCCCGTAAAAGCCACTGCGATGAAAGCGCTGCCATCTTACCGGATAAATAAATGTGATAAATAAATCTTAAACACGAGGCAATCTGCAGATGCTGGAAATTCAAGCAACACACACAAAATGCTGGTGGAACGCAGCCGGCCAGGCTACATCTATAGGAAGAAGTACAGTCAATCTTAATCTATTTTATTACCGTGGCAGGGATGGCGTTGCTTTATATCTGTGGTAGGGGAAAGGTTGTTGTACTACTGTGGTGAGGATGGGGTTACTTTATATCTATAATAGGGGTAGGGTTGTTGTACTGCTGTGGCAAGAGAGGGTTAATTTAGTGCTGTGATAGCTGGGGCTTTTTTATTACTGTGGTAGGGTAGCCTTGTTTCATTACCATAACAAGGATGGAAATCAGTTTGGAGTATCTCAAGTAAGACTTTTTGGTTCACATGCTGTTTGCCTGGTGGTGTTCTCAGCAGCTAACCTCAGTGACTAGTGAGATAGACAAAAGATCAATGCACGGAACTGATCTGCAAAACACATTTGTACCAAATCCCTCCATCGTGGGAAGATGCAGGCGAACTGTACGTGCTGGCAAGAAAATAGGAAATTGGATTGGGAAATGTTTTGATTTGGCTCATACCCAAGAAAATTAAATCTCAAGATGTTCCACATTATTGCTTTCTGATAAGATAACTGGAATAGAAATAACATATGCTCACTAATCAGCACAATGGAAGAAAATACAATTTAAAACAACTTTCCTTTGAAGTTTGAATGCATTAATTGTAAGTAGCTCCATTAACACATAATGTTTAAAAATTTTTAAAATTAAAAATAGTTGACATCTCAAATAAATGTTACACTCCCACCGTATCATTTTTTTTAAGCCTGGGCCATTCTGTGAAGTGAGACACTGGGAAAATCAGGTTGGTCCTGGACCCCAAGAAAGGGAGTTTGTGGAGTGCCTCCGAGATGGATTCTTAGAGCAGCTAGCACTGGAGCCTACCAGGGAGAAGGCAATTCTGGATCTAGTGTTGTGTAATGAACCGGATTTGATAAGGGAACTCGAGGTAAAGGAGCCATTAGGATGTAGTGACCATAATATGATAAGGTTTAATCTACAATTTGAGAGGGAGAAGGAAAAATTGGAAGTGTCAGTATTACAATTGAACAAAGGGGACTATGGAGCCATGAGGGAGGAGCTGGCCAAAGTTGACTGGAAAGATACCCTAGCAGGGATGACAGTGGAACAACAATGGCAGGTATTTCTGGGAATAATACAGAAGGTGCAGGATCAGTTCACTCTAAAGAGGAAGAAAGATTCTAAGGGGAGTAAGGGGCGACCGTGGCTGACAAGGGAAGTCAAGGGCAGTATAAAAATAAAAGAAGTGTAACATAGCAAAGATGAGCGGGAAGCCAGAGGATTAGGAAGCTTTTAAAGAGCAGCAGAAGATAACTAAAAGGGCAATACGGGGAGAAAACATGAGGTACGAAGGTAAGCTAGCCAAGAATATAAAGGAGGATAGTAAAAGTTTCTTTAGGTATGTGAGGAGGAAAAAATTAGTTAAGACCAAAATTAGGCCCTTGAAGACAGAAACGGGTGAATTTATTATGGGGAACAAAGAAATGGCAGAT
Organism: Mobula hypostoma; assembly: GCF_963921235.1. Classification (NCBI taxonomy): domain Eukaryota; kingdom Metazoa; phylum Chordata; class Chondrichthyes; order Myliobatiformes; family Myliobatidae; genus Mobula; species Mobula hypostoma. The sequence continues at coordinate 26,250,405 of NC_086099.1, read as the reverse complement.
GAGTTGAACAGGTACTTTGGATCTGTCTTCACTAGGGAAGACACAAACAATCTGTCAGATGTAATAGTGGCCAGAGGACTTAGGGTAACGGAGGAACTGAAGGAAGTTCGCGTTAGGCAGAAAATGGTGTTGGGTAAACTGATGGGACTGAAGGCTGATAAATCTCCAGGGCCTGATGGTTTGCATCCCAGAGTACTTAAGGAGGAGGCTCTTGAAATTGTGGACGCATTGGTAATCATTTTCCAATGTTCTATAGATTCAGGATAGTTCCTGTGGATTGGAGGGTAGCTAACATTATCCCACTTTTAAGAAAGGAGGCAGAGAGAAAATAGGGAATTATAGACCTGCCACAAGGAAATCTGCAGATGCTGGAATTTCAAGCAACACACATAAAAGTTGCTAGTGAACGCAGTAGGCCAGGCAGCATCTCTAGGAAGAGGTACAGTTGACGTTTAGGGCCGAGACCCTTCGTCAGGACTAACTGAAAGAAGAGCACTAGCTCTTCTTTCAGTTTGTCCTGACGAAGGGTCTCGGCCCGAAACGTCGACTAATTATAGACCAGTTAGCCTGACATCAGTGGTGGGGAAGATGCTGGAGTCAATTATAAAAGATGAAATAGCGGCATATTTGGATAGCAGTAACAGGATCTGTCCGAGTCAGCATGGATTTACAAAGGGGAAATCATGTTTGACTAATCTTCTGGAATTTTTTGAGGATGTAACTATGAAAATGGACAAGGGAGAGCCAGTGGATGTAGTGTACCTGGACTTTCAGAAAACCTTTGATAAGGTCCCACATAGATTATTGGGCAAAATTGGAGCACATGATATTGGGGTTAGGGTACTGACATGGATAGAAAATTGGATAGGGAACAAAGAGTAGGGATTAACGGGTCTCTTTCAGAATGGCAGGCAGTGACTAGTGGGGTACTGCATGGCTCGGTACTGGGACCGCAGCTATTTACAATATACATTAATGATTTAGGTGAAGGGATTAAAAGTAACATTAGCAAATTTGCAGATGACACAAAGTTGGGTGGCAGTGTGAAATGTGAGGAAGATGTTATGAGAATGCAGGGTGACTTGGACAGGTTGGATGAGTGGGCAAATGCATGGCAGATGCAGTTTAATGTGGATAAATGTGAGGTTATCCACCTTGGTGGCAAGAACAGGAAGGCAGATTACTATCAGAATGGTGTCAAGTTAGGAAAAGGGAAGTACAACGAGATCTAGGTGTTCATCAGTCACTGAAAGTAAGCATGCAGGTACAGCAGGCAGTAAAGAAAGCTAATGGCATGTTGGCCTTCATAACAAGGGGAATTGAGTATAAGAGCAAAGAGGTCCTTCTGCAGCTGTACAGGGCCCCGGTGAGACCACACCTGGAGTATTGTGTGCAGTTTTGGTCTTCAAATTTGAGGAAGGACATTCTTGCTATTGAGGGAGTACAGCGTAGGTTCACAAGGTTAATTCCTGGGATGGCGGGACTGTCATATGTTGAAAGATTGGAGCGACTGGGCTTGTATACGCTGGAATTTAGAAGGATGAGAGGGGATCTGATTGAAACATATAAGATTATTAAGGGATTGGACACGCTAGAGGCAGGAAACATGTTCCCAATGTTGGGTGAGTCCAGAACCAAAGGCCACAGTTTAAGAATAAGGGGTAGACCATTTAGAATGGAGTTGAGGAAAAAATTTTTCACCGAGAGAGTTGTGGATCTGTGGAATGCTCTGCCTCAGAAGAGGGTGGAGGCCAATTCTCTGGATGCATTCAAAAAAGAGTTAGATAGAGCTCTTAAAGAGAGTGGAGTCAAGGGATATGGGGAGAAGGCAGGAACGGGGTACTAATTGTGGATGATCACAGTGAATGGCGGTGCTGGCTCAAAGGGCCGAATGGCCTGCTCCTGCACCTATTGTCTATTTTCTACTGACAGCAGCAGTGGAACGGAAATATGGTCCCAGTGTTCAAAACATGTGACTGGCAGCCAAATAACCATTTATTCCAGAAGCATTATTAAATCATTGTACTGACAAGATCCTCTGAACTTTCTTAAAATTTGTTAAATTTGCAGTTGAAAGGGGAAAATGCTGGAAGCACTCCGCATCTGCCAAGGGAGAAGTATAGCATTAATACTTCAGATGGGTTTCATTAATGGCTTGAAATATTATCTCTAATATACTCTCCCCACAGATGTTTTCTGACCTGTTGAGTGTTTCCAGCATACCTTGTTTTTATTTCAGATTTCCAGAATTCGCAGTAATTTTCTTTGTCTGTCTGCTACCAAGATGTAGAGTGGACTGCCAAACCTGGAACAGATGGCAAAAGTGAAAAGCAACTTGGGAAAGTATCAGGGAAAAAAAAAATTCAAGACCAGGTCAGCGGTCAACATAATTAAAAATAGACCGTCTTGTCATTATCACTATTGGACCTTACTTCGCACAAACTAGTTGCATTTTTCTGGCGCTTCAGTGCTGCAGCCTTTGGAAAGATCATCTAGTACTTATGTATTTAGAGATACAGCGTAGAACAAACCCTTCTGGTCCAATGAGTCGCACCACCAAACAAGCCTCTTATTTAAACCGAGCCTAATTGCAAGATAATTTACAGTGACCAATTAACCTAATAACCCAGGGATTCCCAACCTTTTTCATACCATGGACCCTTACCATCAACCAAGGGGTCCACAGGCTCAATGGTTGGGAACCCCTGTGCTAACCAGTATATCTTTGAAACCTGAGAGGAAACCGGAGCACCAGGTGGAAACCTTTGCTCTCATGGGAAGTATTTTCAAACTTTCTTACCATGAATGATAGAATTGATCATCAAAATCAACTGTCCTGAGATGTAATAAGTTGCACTAACTGTAACACAATCATGTCACCCTATGGATGCATTGAGGGTGTGAAAGGTGCTATATAAATGGAAAGTTAAAGGGGGCTTTGCATTGTTAGAAAATGGAACACTCTGTTATGAACACTCATTTAGTCAGAGTTCATAAATCCTTTTCAGAAGGAATTAGTTGTTTGACAGGGAAAAGGGGAAAAGTAAGTCTCAGCTGGTCTGCAAGCCAAAGTTTTGGTTCTGTCCCTTCAGTCACCAAAATTCACAACCATCTCCAAAATGTAATTCTATTGGTAAATTGAACTTTGGAAACAGAGTACTGCTCTGAATTTCTCTCCCAAAAGCTCATCAGTATGGATAGGATGGATGGTCATAGTCTTTTTCTTAGTGTTGGAAGTTCAAAACTGGAGGGCACAGATAAAAGAGGGGAGAGGCTTAAAGAAAACCTGAGAAACTCTTTGCACACACAGAGGGAGGTGAGTGTGGTACAGTTGTAACACTGGGAGACATTTGGATAGGTATATGGAGAGAAAAGACTTGGAGGGTTATGAGGTTGAAAACGAGCAACCGGGACTAGCAGGAAGGATGCTTTGGTAAGCTGCTCTGAAGGACCTGTTTCTGTGCTGTATTCTTCTATTACTTTATGACTCTGATGCCTGTAGCTCTCTTTTCCCAAAAAACATTTCTTAGAACTTGCCTGTTTGACAAAGATTTTGATCATACAATGCCTTCACACTTTGATAACGTTCCAATTTGGCACCTTGTACAAGTAGAAGTTCCTGTATTAATGCCTCAGTATCTGTCTCAGTAATATCAGTGGACAGAACTTTATCTTGAATGTCAGTGTAGCAGCTGAGAGGGTGCATTCGTCCCTTTGTGTGGAAGATAAAATGGCTGCTGGAGCAGGCAAGTGGCTCTCTGTTGGCTGCATATGGGCGTAGGATCCAATTTACTCCCAAACTTCAAAGATGCACTTTTTGTATGTACTTCTCACCCTCAAATACATACTGACAGCTGGAGGATCGATGGGCACAAAATTACATGTAGAGGTGATCGGTACAAATGATTTGTTTCTGTGCATCAGTGCTGTGGATGCCAGGTCTGCAAATTCAAGTGGGTTAAATTCCACAGTTTCAATAATTGACACCGATGCAGCAAGTGAATATGGATGGTTTAACCTGGTTACTGTTCGTTTTTAATTGGGCATGCCTTGGGTCAGTGGTCAGGGCGTTGTAGAGATTTCTTTCTGCTTTGCTTGAACGTTGTAATCTTACTCTCGGCCTTTCTCTAATTGCGTGGGTCGGGCAAAGAATGGCTCTTTGTACAAGTAATTAGCCCCAAGCTGTGATGATGTGTGGTGGAGTTTTGTTGAAGTTGTACCAAGGTAAATAATCACGTGACAAACCCCCCCTCCAACCCATCTTCCCCATTGTCTTTAAGTTTTGTAGCTCAGGTGCCAGCCAATACTCGAAGCATTTTCACAAATAGAGGAGAGCTTCTTCCTGGCACATATGTTTTAGGAGACTATCTTTCCAAGTTACAGAACAAGTTTAATCTCAACACGTGCCAATGGTTAACATTTTCTCAGAAGCAGCATTTTTTCCTGCCAAGGTGAGTTGCTGTTTATGCTGTTGACACAATATATGCATTTCAAACTGTGAATTACTTCCCCTTGGGTCACCTCCTCCTTCCCTTTCTCCCATGGTCCACTCTCCTTTCCTATCAGATTTGTTCTTCACCAGCCCTTGACCTTTCCCACCCACCTGGCTTCACCTATCACCTTCCAGCTAGTATCCTTCCCCTTGCCCCACTTTTTTATTCCGGAATCATCTTCTTTCCTTCTCAGGCCCAAATGTTGACTATCTATTCATCTCCATAGATGCTGCCTGACCTGCTGTTCTCCTCCAATATTTTGTGTGTGTTGCTTTGTATTTCCAGCATCTGCACACTTTCTCGTGTTAGTGAAATAATTATATGTATTTTTAAAAAGGCGACTAATTGTTCTTGCACTGTATGTAGGGATGGATTGGCCAATAGCAACACTTCAACTCCACCTCCACATAATCTGGTAGCCCCGATACCAACACTCCTACTGAATCGCATAGTCCCAATACCAATATTTCAACTGCACTCCCACTGAATCTGCTGGCCCTAGTACCAACAAATCCTATTGAATCTCCTGGTCCCAATACTAACTCTCCACCCTCACCACAAATCCACAAATGAATCTGCTGGTCCCAAGACCAACAGGTCAATCTCACCTCCACTGAATCTGCTGATCACAATTTCTCTAGCCAGCAGCAACTATAAAGTGTTTTATTAATCTCTGCATTATGTAGAAATAATGTTAGAATTTATAAGAAATATGTAAAATTTGAATTTATGAATTTTCACTATTGATTACCCCCCACAGAAAGACTACTGTACCTCACAGTTGTCAGAGACATATTGTGATTGTGGTATGGTGGCTTGTTAGTGGTGCAGTAATGCAGAAACCTTGACCAACTATCTGGGAACATGAGATGAAATCCCACCATTGCACCTTTTGGGACCATAGCAGTTAGCACAATCGCCTTACAGTGCCAGTGATCTCAGATGAAAGTTAAATTCCCACTGCTGTCTATAAGGAGTTCGTACGCTCTCCCCATGACCTTCTGGGTTTTCTCTGTGTGCTCTGGTTTCCATCCACGTTTCACTGATGTATGGGTTAGGGGTAGTATGTCATGGGTATGCTGTGTTGGTGCTGGAAGCAAGGTGACACCTGTGGGCTGCCTGCAATATAATCCTTGTTGATTTGATTTGAAACAGACAGTGCATTTTCACTGTATGTTTTGATGTTTCAATATACAACAAATAAAGGTAATCTTTATAATCTTTTATAAACCTGAGTCATCTTTCAATCTACAAATTGTTGGGTTGTTGTAAAATCCATCTGGTTCATGATCTGAGCGTCTTCAGAATGTGGGCGGAAACCCGTGAGGTCACGTGGTGACGGAGAGCGTACAAAGTCCTTACAGACAGTGGCGGAAATTGAACCCAGATCACTAGCGCTGTAACGTGTTATGCTAACTGCTACCCTACCACGCTGCCGCACTATGACAGTGCTAGTGACCTGGGTTCAATTCTGCCACTGTCGATAAGGAGTTCTGTGTTCGGCCAGTGACCACATGGGTTTCCTCTGTGTGCTCTGTTTTCCTCCTTCTTTCCAAGGATTACTGCTCGGTAGATTAATTGTCCTTTTGGCTGTAACAGGGTCGCGCGGGCTTGTTGGGCTGGAATGTCCTGTTACTATGCTGGATCTCTAAATAAATAAATGTGTGTGTTAGCCTGTAAAATTATTTATGTTTTTCCCGAAGTCAAATATTCACTGTTGGGTTGTACACTTGAAACCTTGCCATTCGATTGTATCATCAAAGGTATTTATCATCAGGAATCTGCCAAGTTACAGGAGCAGTCAGGGGAGGTCTGCGGTGAAAGCAAATAGTGATATTGATAAATACTGTATGTGCAGTCATGTAACAGTGCAATCGGATCAGTATTGTTGCTGGTGCTTCCCGTCCACTATACAACATGGCACATTGCTCAGACACCAGTATCAGTTGTGGCCGTGTTTCCAGATTTTTATCTCCACTATAAAAAGCGGCAGATATAAATACTCTTTTGGAGAGAGAGATGGAATAAAAATCAACTGACTATATTAATTTCATTATTGCTGTATTAACACGTTTCATATTCCTCAATGGGTCAGCATATTTAATAATCAAAGGGAAAATTGCTGATTATAAGATAACATTACAGGGTCCTTTAAACTGGAACTGGAATCAGAATCAGTTTACAAGCAGCAAATGATGCCACCTGATACTACTTGCATCTGCCAGATACCAGATGCTTGGTGTCTAATGTCCTCTATCTTAATCTCAAACAGTGGTGCAAGATACACAGACCTGAAGCACACTTTGAAGGAAACAGCTTAGGGTACACATAATGACTTGCAAATACCATTTTAGCCTCACTTGCTCAACCCTCTTGCCACGCAACCTTCCTTTCTACGGCTACTTATGCTTCTTGCTTAGTGGCCACTTTATTAGATACACTTGTACACCTGCTCGATAATGCTAACATCTAATCAGCCAACCACTGAAAGCAACTCAATGCATCAAAGCATGCAGATACGGTCAAGAGGTTCACGATAGCATAATGGTTAACAAAACACTTTACACTACTGCCCCTGTCTGTAAGGAGTTTGTACGTTCTCCCCTTGACCACATGGGTTTCCTCCAGGTGCTCCGGTTTTCTGTCCGAAGGTAGGTGGGTTAGGTGGTCATTGCAAATTGACCTGTGATTAGGCTAGGGTTAAATCGGGGGCTGCTGGGCAGCACGGCTCGGAGTGCTGCGGGGGTCAATTCCTTGCCTTATCTCAATAAATAAAAATAAAAAGGTTCAGTTGTTGTTCGGACCAAACATCAGAATGGGGAAGAAATGTGATGTACGTGACTTTGACCATTGTTGGTGCCAGACGGGGTGGTTTGAGTATCTCAGAAACTGTTGATCTCCTGGGATTTCTGAGGTTTTTATGCACAACACGCTCTAGAGTTTGCAGAGCATAATGCGAAAAACAAAACATGTCCAGTGAGCAGCAGTTCTGTGGGTGAAAACACCTTGTTAGTGAGAGAGGTCAAAGGGGAATGGCCAGACTAGTTTAAGCTGACAGGAAGGTGACAGTAACTCAAAAAGCCATGTTTGGACTGGATAAGCTGCAGCAACAGAAGACTACAAACATACACACAGTGGCCACTTTGTCTGGTATATCTAATAATATGGCCACTGAGTGTATCTCATGCTTAAAATGAATGGTTGGCCAGTAATGTCACGAGGTGGGAAAGGCTATTTTTAACTTCGGCAGTCTGTCAGAATACAACTCTCATCTCTTTTCCTGCCTGAACATGGGAAACAACATTAAGTGGCTTCATTTGTTGTTCTCTTCTCGTCTGCAGCAACTTTGACACAATTGGTCTATATTGCACATATATTAACTAATACTGAAAGAGCCCACTATTATTGTATGGGGTATAGTACTGAAGCAAGACGTTCCAGGTGCAGATCCATAGTCTCGCGAGACTAACAGATGCCACCATGAGTACTCACAATAGATACCCCACTTGATGAAATGTTTCATGCAAAAGAGAAAGGCCTTAAGTATAGGCAGTGGTCTTGTGCATTCCACAAACTAAGTCTGGAGCTCAACTCCATAAGACCATAAGACATAGGAGCAGAATTAGGCCATTCAGCCCATCAAGTCTGCTCCATCATTCAACCATGGATGATATATTACCTCTCACAACCCCAATGTCTTGCCTTCACTTACCAATCAGAACCCATCGGCTTCTGCTTTAAAAATTCCCAATGACGGCCTCCCAACTGTCTGTGGCAATGAGTTCCATAGGCTTACCACCCTCTGGCTAAAGAAAGTCTTCCTCATCTCTGTTCTGCCCTTGTATGCTGAGGCTGTGCGCTCTGGTCCTCGACACCCTTACAATTGAAAGCATCCTCTCCACATCCACTCTATCTAGCCCTTTCAGTATTTGATTGATTTCGATTAGATCCCCGCTCATTCTTCCGAAGTCCAGCAAGTACAGCCCAGAACCATTAAATGCTCCTCATACTTAACTCTTTCCCACCACTTCTTTCCTATCTTATAATTATGCCAACGTTGTGCCTGCCCATCCAACACCATTACTCCCTACTAAACCAAGTGTAAGCAACCAGCTAGTGGCAAATTGACCTTCTATGCCTTATTTTGGGGAGGAACCCCAGCTGGAATTAACCAAAATAAGCATAAGTAAATTAAACAAAATTAGAAAGGGTCTCCCACGGAAGTTATCAGGCATATTGCACACATGATCTGTAACTCAGTCAGAAGTTAAAATTGTGGCAGCAAAGAATGCAGGGGAGAAATCTAACCCCATGTGAGTTGCTGTTGTCTCTTAGAACATTCTGTTGGATAGTGAATATTCTGATGGTTTGGGCACAAGTTACCTACAGTGAATTTCCACCTATTTGATACTTAGGTCCCTCAAACTGGAAATGGAGTCAGAATTGTTTTACAAGTAGCAAATGATACCACCTTCCACTTCCAGGTAAAGTCTAATTTAAGATCAGCAGATTGAATACAGTATCTGCATCATGCAGGGAAGGTAGAGTAAAATACTGACGTGTAAATATATTTGACGTTTCAGGAGTAGCTTCTCCCCACCGCTATCAAATTTCTGAATGGACAATTAACCCATGTGCACTACCTCACTAATTTTTTTTTTGCTTTCTTTTTGCACTACTTAATTTAGTATTTTAACGTATACTGTATTTTCATATTGTAATTTGTAGTTCTATATTATTATGTATTGTATTGTACTGCTGCCACAAAACAGCAAATTTCTTGACATATATAAGTGATATTAAACCTGAGTTTGATTTGGATTCTGATCAAGAACTCTTAGGTGGTTAAAAAGCATGTTCTTATTTGGAAATCTCCTTGGTTTAATAATAAGCAACTTGAAAAGTTATAGGTTTTCTACAGTCTTTCCTGAACTGTTATATTTCAAGATGCCCTTTATTTTCAATCAACTGTGTCTAAATACTTTTTATGACCTCCTCGGTTTTATCTTATTATCTCCTGCTTTATATAAGAGTGAAGTTTCCAATCCAAATGTATGAGTCTGAAAGTTTGGTGAGATACCTGGCTAAAAAGGATATTTCAGACAAACTCTCTCCTAAGTTTTTGCACCTTTTGTAATGGATAGTCAGGAGCCATATTTGGTTCTTCCACTTAACCCAAGCAAAAAGATTAATTAGTAATGTGGGTTTAGAGAAATAAATCCATCCAGATTAGTATTCCTTTACCAACATGGCTTACACTAGACAAGCAAGCCATTAGAAACTTCATGAAGAGATTTTTAAAATTATTACATACAATATGAGCCTGCCAGAAATGTCTGCCCAGTAACAATGCTTCCGGTAGGAGTTCTAATTCCTGTTGTTCCAATGGGAATTCTGATCTGCTTTTTTTTTCTCTGAGGTAATGACCCAGCTGCCTTTTGGATATCAAATTCTGACCAATGGGGTAATGCATTCCAAATAACTCTTAATGGTGCATTCTGCTGAGATGACATACAAGGACAGAATATTAACAGATGTGATCTGAAAGATAGCTGGAATTCTCAACTGCACAAACATAATCATTTTACCAGGCAGAGCAGGAAAACATTGATGTATAATACGGCACATAAGAAGCATCCTATTAACTATTTAGGGTACAGTATTACCTTTGGAATTTACTGATAAGATGAGAGCATTTGTTTAATTTCCTGAAATGATTTTAACCCACAGTTTCTTCTCTGGCTGAACTGATTAATACAGTAGAGCAGGTAAGTTCAAAAGAAATGCACAAGACAAGCATTTTTGACACTGAGTTGTGAGTGCTCACAGTCCCCTGTTAATGGAGACAAATATGATAGAGGTGTTTAAAAGACCCCTAAATAGACACAAGTATATGCAAGGAATGGGGGACATGGATATTGTATAGGTAGAAACGATTAGTTTAGTTAGGCATGTGATTACTAGTTTAAAATATTTATGCACAACATTGTGAACAAAAGGGTCCGCTCCTGTGTCATATGTTCAGTACCGTGCAAGAGTCTTAGGCACATATACAGTATATAGCTAAGGTGCCTAAGACTTTTGTGCAGTACTGTAGTAATTTTATATATTGCACTGTACAGCTGCTGTAAAACAAAAACAAATTTCATGATGTCAATGAGTGAGAATAAACCTGATTCTAATATGGTTCCCTATTGTGGACTGGGAATGGGAAGGGTGCAGAGAGAGGGGAATTATGGTTGGAAAAAGGTGAAGGGAGAGGGGAGGGAGTGGGAAGCACCAGTGAAACTTTCTGTAATGATCAGTAAACCAGTTGTTCAGAATCAAATGACCTTGCCTGGTGTCTCAGAACTGCGAGTGTCTGCATCTGCACCACTCCACACCCCAGCCTCTTTCTCTGCTGACTGTCCCACATCCCTCCTGCTTTTTTTGTGTGTGTATATATATATATATGTGTGTGTGTGTGTGTGTGTGTGTGTGTGTGTGTGTGCATGCACACGCGCTTTATGTGCTGTGTCTTTGCCCAGTACTGGATGTTTTCATTTAATGGAACTAAAGCAATCACTTTTCAGTGCTAGTAATCTCTGATCGGGGTTTGATTCCCGATGCTTTCTGTAAGGCGGCTGTACATTCTCCTCGTGACTGTGTGTGCTTCTTCTGGATGCTCCAGTTTCCTCCTACATTTCAAAGACAAACGTTTAGGCTACGTCCGCACTACGCTGGATAATTTTGAAAACAAAGCTTTTTCTCTTCGTTTTGACCTTCTGATTGTGTGCAAACTATGTTGGTGCCAGAAATGTGATGATGCTTGCGAGCTGCCTCCAGGACGTCGTAAATGATGATGCAAATGGGGCCTTTCACTCTATGTTTTGATGTTTCGATGTACATGTGACAAATAAATCTAATCTTTATTGTTTTTCAATATAAATCTGCTGCATTTAGTAGGCCTAGGTAGGTTGTTATACATTTGAAAATCTTTTGTTTGTTCCTTCCAATGAATTGTCTGATCTGCAAAAGAAGTGATGAAGAATGTAGGTGTAAATAGCTTCATTACAATTAGATGGAATCTCAGAATAATCCAGTGTAGAAGATACAATTTGCTATCAGCTTCAGCATCTGTCTGGTCAGCATCCTTGTCTTAAGGCTTAATCGGCCAGGCATGTTGTTAGCATAACTCAGATCAGAATCTTGAAAAAGATGCATTCTTTTTGAGTTCTGTTATGGCAAAGGAATACCTGGTGGACGGTGGGAACCTCATCAACCACCTCAGAATTCAAAGTTCAAAATAAATTTATTACCAATAAAGAAATACAATAGAATTTATGAAAAACTATACATAACAAAGGCTGGCAAACAATGTGTCAAAGAAGACAAATCGTGTAAAGAAACAGAAAAGAATTAAATGATACAGAGAACATGAGTTGTAGAGTACTTGAAAGTAAGTTTATAGGCTGTTGAATCAGTTGAGTGTTGAGGTGAGTGAAGTTATCCACGCTAGATCAGGAGCTTGGTCATTGTAGGGTAGTAACTGTTCCTGAACTTGATGGTATTGGACCTAAGGCTCCTGTACTTCCTGCTCAATGGCAATAGTGAGAAGAGAGCACGGCTAGAATTGAACTAGAATCAAGTGATCCTTGTTCTGGAGGGCAAACAACAGGAATTCTGCAGATGCTGGAAATTCAAGCAACACACATCAAAGTTGCTGGTGAACGCAGCAGGCCAGGCAGCATCTATAGGAAGAGGCGCAGTCGACGTTTCAGGCCGAGAAACGTCGACTGCGCCTCTTCCTATAGATGCTGCCTGGCCTGCTGCGTTCACCAGCAACTTTGATGTGTGTTGCTTGTTCTGGAGGGGTTGCTTCAGAAGATTTATGCATTTACCTATCTATCTACTTTCTCTTACATAATTGGGTGAGGGGGGCAAGCCATTGTAATAAGTAATGTCTTTGACTTTGAATGTTGTGTACCGGAAAAGGGGGAAAATGATAAAGTACAAGAAATACAGAGAGCAACAGGTGGCTGTAAATACGTTTGAAGAATGCAACAATCAAGGAGTGCAGATGATATCATAAATCACAAAAGTGTAACTTGAGCAACGTACTAATGTCATCTGAACCTCAAGAGCCTATTATAGCCTTGAACATTGAGCAATTTTTTAAAATAATTCATGTATTTTCTTTCTTTTCTCATTTATAATCCTTTTCTGAGTTCAGATATTAATATCCTCGCAGTTGTACAACAACTGTGATTATTAAACTTCTGATTTTGTACAGTTGATTGTGGAATTGACTGTTATACACTGTTTATTCTGTTTCACTCACTATGTAAATCAGAATTGATTACTGCACACACAGTTCAGTATAAATCAGTATATACTGATTTAATCATGTGCTCAAATCCTCTTTGAAAATATGCATCCTGGAACCTTTGGAAATCTTTGGTCCATGAATGTCCAATATGGAGAAAGAGTTTTAAGAATTTTTGAGCCTATGCATTGGAAGCACACAGATCCCTATATAAGGTGCAGAACAACATACTATTTGGTAAACCAGTTGTCCTCAAGCACCTCCTGCCTCATTTCCCATTTTGACCTCACTGGGCATCTCAAAACACACAAGGCCAGAGTACAAGTAAACCATGCTTACTAATCTGTATGTCTTTGGAATGTGGGAGGATATTGGCGAACTTGGAGGTAGCCCACACAGTCACAGGAAGAGTGCAAAATGCTCCTTACATACAGCTGTGGGAATTGGACCCTGATCACTGGCACTGTAAAGCGTTATGCTAGCAACTACGTTACCATGCTACCATGTCGCATGTAGAAATTTCACTCCTGTAAAACCTGACACTAACTTTTGAACTTGGCTTTTTATTTCAGACTTCCCAGTTAGTGGAAATTCATTCTGTTTTATTACTCTGTCATAATATTTTCAAAGTTAACACTTTTTAATCTTCTAATCCAGGGGTCCCCAACATCTTTTGCATGGTGGACCGGGGCGGGGTGGGGGGGCGGGTAGGGTTGCCAACGGACAAGAGCAGCAGTCAAATACGTTGTGTTTACCCTGAGAAAGACTACCATGACCACGAAGACTTCCGCGGGCACCAGTACGCATGCGTGTACATGCTGATTTTTTTCTACAAATCGTTTTTGGCGATTCTGTTCGGTGGGGGGGGGGTGTTAATCACGACCGGAATATAGGTGATAAGTGGCTAATATACTCAATTTTGTTTCTGAAAGGGTTTATCTAACGAATTTAATATTAAACACACAGCGCATATTTTCTTCGCATGAATATAGTGATAAGTCAATTATAAGTCACTTATAAGTCAATAGCATCATAACATTTTAAGTAAAGTTTGGATATTAAACACACAGCACATATTTTCCCTGTATGAACATATAAAATCATTGCAACACACCAATATCGCTGAATCAGTGGGAGCCCTGGGCTTGTTTCCCTGCAACAAGATGGTGCCATCGAGGGGTGATGGGAGACAGCGATACTCGAACGGGGTTCCTTATGTCCAGTTATTCCTCAATTTAGTTTTCGTTGCATTCATTGCAGAGATATGTTGGAAATGGAAGCAACGTTTTCAGTGCTTTTGTGGCTATTTCAGGATATTTAGCCTTGACTTTGATCCAGAATGCCGGCAGAGATGTTACGTCAAACATACTTTTCAGCCCGCTGTCATTTGCAAGCTCGCGGAGTTGATCTTCTTCCCGCGCTGACATGGATGACACGTGCATAATGACCTCGCATGTGTTCAAGCTCAACAGTGGCTGTGACAGGAATGAGGAAAGGTGCAGCTGACTCATATCGCCAAATCATATTGTTTCCTCGCGGCCCAGTAGCACGTGCTTTGCGGCCCGGCACTGGTCCGCGGCCCGGTGGTTAGGGACCACTGTTCTAATATCCAGGGAATAGAAGTCTAGTTTGTGTTGTGACTCCTGTAATTTAATCCTTGATGTTCAGGTATTATTTTAGCAAATTTACCATCCACTCTCAAGGGCAATATATCTTCTCCAAGGCATCATTCCTAGAAATAGTCAAAATTCAGGCAATTTGAATGGCAGTGCCATTAACTGTTATCCATTTCCTAATGTGCTCTGCAAAATTTCTGTGGCTAGACTTTAAAAATGCTTCCGTGATGGAAAATCACAAGGGATGCTTGCTAAATTGGAATTTTCTTTCCTTCCTCTTTTCTTCAATACAAAACCATCTGCAACATATACACAAAATGCTGGAGGAACTCAGCAGTACAGGCAGTATCCATGGAAATGAACAAACAGTCGACATTTCAGACTGAGACTCTTCTTCAGGACTGGAAGGAAGGGGGAGACACCGAAATAAAAAGGTGGGGGGAGGCTAGAAGGTGATAGTTGAAGCCGGGTGGGTGAGAAAGGTAAAGAGTTTGGAGAAGAAGGAACCTGATAGGAAAGAGAGTGAACGGTAAGAGAAAGAGAAGGAGGAGGGGCACCTTGGGGGTGGAGATAGGTGGTTGAGAAGAGGTAAGGGGCCTGAGTGGAGAAAAGAAGAATTAGGTAAAGTGAGGGATATTCTTTTAACGGAAGGAGAAATTGATATCCATGACATCAGGTTGGAGGCTACCCAGACGGAATATAATGTGTTGCTCCTCAACCCCGAGGGTGGCTTCATCATAGCACGAGGAGGCCATAGACAGACATGACATAACCATCTGTCTGTTTACTTATTTCTGTGCATTGCGATTATCAGTGAGGTTATTTTACTCACTGTAAAGAATCAAAGATCAGCTTATTCACCATGTACATTTGCATGTATTAGGAATTTGCTGTGGTGTGTTGGCTAAAGTGTACTTAAATACCAGCATGTGAAGTGTCTGTTGTCACATTTATAGGATTCATTTTATCATATCATCAATTGTGAAGCAATTTTCAAGTACATAACTTTAATTAAAAAATAAAGGCATGGAAATTGAAATGAGGCAGTAAAGAGAAACGACCTGGGATGGAAACACCAATGTCCTTGTAGAGAAGGGCTTCTAAAAAGTAGTGGATATGGCCCAGTCCATCATGAGAAAAGCCCTCCCCACCATTGTGCACATCTACATGGAGCACGATTGTAGGATAGGTGGATCCATTATTAAGGACCCCCACCATCCAGGCCATGCCATCTTCTCACTGCTGCCATCGGAAAGAAGATACTGGAGCCTCAGGAGTCACCACAAGGTTCAGGAACAGTTACTACCCCTCACCATCAAGCTCTTGAAGCAGATGGGATAACTTCACTCAACTTCACATGCCCTATCACTGAAATGGTCGCACTACCTATGATAGAGGTGCAGTCGACGTTTCAGGCCGAGACTCTTCGTCAGGACTAACTGAAGGAAGAGTGAGTAAGGGATTTGAAAGTTGGAGGGGGAGGGGGAGATGCAAAATGATAGGAGAAGACAGGAGGGGGAGGGATAGAGCCAAGAGCTGGACAGGTGATAAGCAAAAGGGGATACGAGAGGATCATGGGACAGGAGGTCCGGGAAGAAAGACAAGGGGTGGGGGGGACCCAGAGGATGGGCAAGAGGTATATTCAGAGGGACAGAGGGAGAAAAAGGAGAGTGAGAGAAAGAATGTGTGCATAAAAATTTCCATCTGCAGAATTCCTGTTGTTTGCACTACCCTATGAGCTCACTTTCAAGGGCTCTTCATGTCATATTCTCAATATTTCTTGCAGGTTTATTTATTGTTATTATTTCTTTTAGTTCCTCTTTCTTTTTGTATTTGCAGTTTCTTGCTTTTTTTTTTGTACATTGGTTGTTTGTCCATCCTTTTGGGTGCTGCCTTTCATTGAATCTCTTGTGTTTGCCCACAAGAAGGTGAATCTCCGGGTTTTATAAAGTGACATACAGTGGTGTGCAAAAGTTTGGACACCCCTGGTCAAAATTGCTGTTACTGTGAATAGCTAAGCGAGTAAAAGATGACCTGATTTCCAAAAGGCATAAAGTTAAAGATGACACATTTCATTAATATTTTAAGCAAGGTTACTTTTTTTATTTCCATCTTTTACAGTGTCAAAATAACAAAACAGGAAAAGGGCCTGAAGCAAAAGTTTGGGCACCCTGCATGGTCAGTACTTAGTAACATTCCCTTTGGCAAGTATCACAGCTTGTAAATGCTTTCTGTAGCCAGCTAAGAGTCTTTCAACTCTTGTGTGGGGGATTTTCACCCATTCTTCCTTGCAAAAGGCTTCTAGTTCTGTGAGATTCTTGGGCCATCTTCAATGCACTGCTCTTTTAAGGTCTATCCACAGATTTTCAATGATGTTTAGGTCAGGGAACTGTGAGGGCCATGGCAAAACCTTCAGTTTGCACCTCTTGAGGCAGTCCATTGTGGATTTTGAGATGTGTTTAGGATCATTATCCTGTTGTAGAAGCCATCCTCTTCATCTTCAGCTTTTTTACAGACGGGTTTGCTTCCAGAGTTTGTTGGTATTTAATTGAATTCATTCTTCCCTCTACCAGTAAAATATGCCCCGTGCTTGTGCTGCAACACAAGCCCAAAGCATGATCAATCCACCCATGCTTAACAGTTGGAGAGGTGTTCTTTTCATGAAATTCTGCACCCTTTTTTCTCCAAACGTACCTTTGCTCATAGTGGCCAAAGAGTTCTATTTTAACATCATCAGTCCACAGGACTTGTTTCCAAAATGCATCAGTCTTGTTTAGGTGTTCCTTTGCAAACTTCTGATGCTGAATTTTGTGGTGAGGACGCAGGAAAGGTTTTCCTCTGATGGCTCTTCCATGAAGGTCATATTTGTGCAGGAGTCGCTGCACAGTAGAACAGTGCACCACCACTCCAGAGTCTGCTAAATCTTCCTGAAGGTCTTTTGCAGTCAAACAAGGGTTTTGATTTGCCTTTCTAGCAATCCTACGAGCAGTTTTTTTGGTTTTCCAGACCTCAGCTTGACCTCCACTGTTCTTGTTAACTGCCATTTCTTAATTACATTACGAACTGCGGAAACGGCTACCTGATAAAGCTTTGCTATCTTCTTATAACCTTCTCCTGCTTTGTGGGCGTTACTTATTTTAATTTTCAAAGTGCTAGGCTGCTGCTTAGAGGAGCCCATGACTGCTGATTGTTGGGACAAGGTTTGAGGAGTCAAGGTATTTATAAAGCTTTGAAATTTGCATCACCTGGCCTTTCCTAATGATGACTGTGAACAAGCCATAGCCCTAACAAGCTAATTAAGGTTTAAGACCTTGGTAAAAGTTATCTGAGAGTTCAAATATCTTTTTTTCCACTCTAAAATTGTACAAAACAGAAAATATTACACTAAACTTCCTTAAAATGTTGAAAAGAATGTTTCATCTTTAACTTTATGACTTTTGGAGATCAGTTCATCTTCTACTCACTGAACTATTCACAGTAATGTAAATTTTGACCAGGGGTGCCCAAACTTTTGCATACCACTGTATATGTGCTTTGATAATACATTTACTTTGAACTTTGAGTAGGTCAAAATTTGATGGGACAATAAAGATCTTCCATCACACAATTCATCTACAATATGAGGTACAAGCGTTTGGGTGAGCAGGGTGAGTAGGTGGATGCAAGGGATGGTATTTAAGAGGGCTGATTAGGTCAGATTGTTGGTGGGTGGATTTGGTGCCTTGGCTCGACGAGGGCTTGGAAGATGTGGATGTAATCAAGGTCTAGGCCAGGAAATCGAGAGGTGTTAGGAACTTGGGTCAGCCACTGGGAACTGATTGTGAGGATGAGATGAAGGTTGTCTTAGTAGGATTGTCTTAGGAGGAGTAGTGAGTGAGTGTCAGATTAGTTGCTGTGATGTGTGTGATTGGGAGAAGAATTTCTGCTGTAGAAGAGATAGATGTGCATGGGCCGTGGTTGGAGAGGAAGAGGCTGGATATATTCAATGTAGGGAGATAGCTTTTTTAAAATGATTACACATATTGTAATGCCAAAGACTGCTGAACTAAGCAATTAGAACTGTGTAGACTATATCATCTGTCTTGTGGGAATGAGCTAGGCCATGATTTTAAGATAAGGATTAATAAAATGGTTCAATTCCATTTTCTTTAATAACCTTTGAATTTCAAAAGAAAACATTGGAGATGGAGATTGAACTCTCTCGGGACAAGTTCAGGTTATTTATTCACAAGATAATGTAATAAATCCAGAATCTGTTGGGAGTCCAATCTCTAACCTGGAGGAACTGTGTCCAAGCCCATTCCCATAGCACCAGAGTAAATTCCTGTGTAGACTTGAAACTTGGTGATATTAATGACAAATGTTTTCTTTTCTCTCTCAGTTACTGCCCTTGGAGTGATGAATGCACTTCTGAACAAGATCCTTCCCAACACTAGAAAATCATCACGTCTGTTTTCAGTCACAATAATATGAGATGAGTGGTATTTTACTATATGAATTACAAGCAGGAGGAGACCCTTGGATACTTCATAGTGGCTCTGTCATTTACTAACAAGGGAAGGGTTAGGTTCATCTTTCTAGGTTAACAGGTCAGCAGAGCATTGTGTGCTGTACTGTTCTATATTCATAAGATGAAACCCCAAATCCATATTCCTGTCTACTTGTGGTAACCTTTGACATAGAACATCGAACAGTCCATGATGTTGTGCCAATCTTTTACTGTACTCCACTTTCAACCCACCCTCCATATGGCCCATAATCTTCCATTTTTCTTTCATCTATGTGCCTACTTAAGAGACTTTTAAATGTCCGTATTGTATCAGATGCAACCACCACACCCCAGCAGTACATTCAGACACTTACCACTCACTGTGAAAAAGACCTAACTCTGAAAATTGCCCTTAACTTTCCTCCCCTGACCTTAAACGGATGTCTTCTGGTATTAGCCATAACTGCCCTGGGAAAAAGGCAACGGCTGTCTGCTCTGTCTATTCTCTTATCATCTTATACCAAGACACTTATTCATTCATTATTATTACTATTATTATTTCTTTGTTTCTTTCTTTCTTCTCTGTCTGTCCTTTCATCATGTTAAACATCTTAATTAAGATTCCTCTCATCTTCCTTTGCTCCAAAGAAAAATACTTTAGTTCACTCAACCTTTTCTCATAAGATATGTTCTCTAATCCAGGCAGCGTCCTGGTAAAACTCCTCTGCACCCTCTCTAAAGCTTCCACGTCCTTCCTATCATGAAGTAACTAGAACTGAACGCAGTACTCCAAATGTGGTCTAGCCATAGTTTTATAGAACTGTGACATTACCTCTGGCTCTTGAATTCAGTCCCCAAACTAAAGAAGGTCAACCCACCACACACCTTCTTAAGCACCTTATTAACCAGTACGGCATGGTGAAGTGCCAGGGGAGGAGGAAGGAGTTCAAAGACTGAATCAGAACACCTTGAGAAAGATCTCCTGGAGGCAGTTATTAGAGCTGCTGCCTCATGATTACACCATCCTGGGTATGATGATACCGTTCTTGGGTGCTGTCTGTGTGAAGTTTGCAAGTTTTCCTTGTGACTCCACGGGCTCCCACTGCGTAATCCATTTCTTGCCATATCTCATAAACATGTGAATTGCTAATTCAATTGGATAATGTGAGTACCTCTTAGTGACACTCATAGAATCACGATATTGAGATACTGCGTGGAAGCACACCTTTTTGATCCACTGAGAGAGTGCCCACCATCAACCATTCAGCTACACTAATTCTACATAAATCCTACTTTTTGTTCTCTCCATATCCCTATCAACTCCCCCAAATTCCACCACTGACCCACAAACTGGAGACATTGTGCAGTGGGAGAATGAGAGATGATCTCATAAAAGTCTATAAAGTCATGAGGGGTATGAATAAGTGGATAGTCATAGTCTTTTCCCCAGAGTTAGGGAGCCAAAACTAGAGGGAAGAGATAGATTGAACAAGCAAGGGTTTTGTCTCTTTTGAGTGAAGGAGGATGAGAGGTGACTTGATAGGGGTATTTAAGGTAATACCAGGCATAGGTAGAGTAGACAGCCAGAGACCTTCTTCCGGGGATAGAAATGTCTAATACAGGGGGGCATAATTTTAAGGTGATTAGAGGAAAGTATATTGGGATGTCAAAAGGTGTAGGTGTTTTTTTTCACAGAGAGTGGTGAGGACATGGAATGCACTGCCAGGGGTGATGGTTGGCATAGATACATTAGGGACATTTAAGGGTCTCTTGGATAGTCTCATGGAAGAAAGCAAAATTGAGGGCTATGTGGGAGGAATGGGTTAGACTGATCTTAGCAGGTTTAAAGGTCACCACAACACCACAGTCTGAAGGGCCTGTACTTTGCTGTACTGTTCCATGTTCTGTGAACGGTAACTCCTTTACACAGAGGGTAGTGAGTACCCAGAATGAGGTGCCAGAAGAAGTGGTTGAGGCAAATATAAGTGTAAGATTTAAGAAGTGTCTGTTTCTCTGCTGTATTACTCTCTAACCTATCAATCTGCACAGATTTGGAGTGTGGGAGCAAAGTGGAGAGCCTGGAGGAAATCCACTGGTCCACAGGGAAAACATTACAGGCAGCACCCGAGGTCAGGATTAAACCATGCTCTCTGGCTCTGTGAAACAGTGGATCTACTAGATGCCCCACTATGTCACCATATTGTGTAGAAGAGCGACAGAGACGGGGGGTGGGGGGGGGGAGAGAATTATGTGTGCTGATGTCAAGTTCGTGTAAGTGGGAGCTTGATCGCTGGTGTGGACCTGTTGGCCATGCTGTATGACTCGAAGATGCTTCACAGTGCTGAAGTGAATACAGAGCGCTGGCTTTTGTGATACAGTGTGCACCAGGACCACAAGTCGGAAATTTGGGCATGGTAGTCAGTAGTTCCATGTAGCTCACACAGATCACTGTGATCACGGAGTGTATTTTGGAGCACTGGGTATCCGCAAGACCACATGGATATCATGCAGCCTACTGAGCTTTTGTCTGTTAAGAATATAAGACTGATAATACCCCATATCCTGATTACAGCTCATGACCTTCTATACTGTGAGGAGAAGCATGAAAAGTTTACCCTTAACTTTAATGGATAAAAACTTCCGTGGAGCATGCCGACCTCCACACCTAAGTTCCTGACTTGTGCTTCCTGTGGGCATATCCTGCGACAGGAGCAAAAGGCCATAAAATCCCCCCTTGTATGTGGTCTTTCAGATTCAGCTACAATGCAAAAGCAGCTGTAATTGGTACAGAATGGTTAATTAAACTCCTGAGATTTACAAAATGTCAGCAAAAAAAAGTCTCTGAGAGCATTTTTTTCACAAATAAAAGTTTTCTTAAATTCTCCATAAACTAAATATGCTTGATTTATGCACTTTAATAAATAGAGAAAATAAATTATGTGATTTCTATATTTAGAGTTCTGCAGGTATGTAAACTCTCAACAGTACCAGTTGACATTTTCTATTTAGGTACTGAATGAGAACTATCAAGGGCTGTCATGTATAATTTAATTCACAGATGTATACAAGTGCATTTGGCGTTAAGATCAGATTTCTGGCCTTTAGATTCCTGACCCATGCTGTCATTTATAGGAAATCTCCCTACTCATCCTAATGCAGCGATCATTGTTCCATGCAACATTGGAAGCGCTGTTAATTTCCTACATGGCCTTAAATTAGCCGAGAATGGCAGCTTGGAACTGTGGCTGGGAAAAACTTAAATCACAAAAGCTTGCAGCATTAACCCTGACCTCACCAAGAAGTGAGTTTTTGAGTAGTCAGTGCTTTGGGTTCCTGTTTTCCCTTGGTTTCATTGAGGGTTTTGTCAGAATCAGAATTGGGATTTTTATTACCGACACATCATGAAATTTGTTGGTTTGTGGCAGCAGTACGATGCAAGGCATACTGTAAAAATGACTGTAGTTTACAAAATAAATAAGATGAATAATGAGGTAGTATATTGGGATGATGGATGGTTAAGAAATCTGACGGTGGAGAAGGAAAAGTTGTTCTTAAATCTTGCATGTGTGTTTTCAGGCTCCTGTAGCTTCTCGCTAATGGTGGTAACATGAAGGGGGCATGTCCAGGATCTCCACTGCAAAGCAAGTAAACGTGGTGTGTGAGCTCTGTACATACCAAAGCCTCATTGATTCATTCTATGCATTGAAATGCTAAGTGCCTCTGGTTACAAACCTACAGTATATGCTTACAGTAGGTCCCCATACCTTACCATTGACATTTTAATCTCAATTAGGGACTAAATGAGTCCTGGCAACTTTAATTTTGGAGTTTTGGCTTTCTGTTGTTAGAAGTTTTTAGAATATCTGTGTTAATTATTTTCCCCCAACAAAGTCGTTTGAACCTTCAGAGGTGCCTTAACAATACCTGTAAATATGTACCTCAAAGAAGGCATTTGTCAACCATTTTAAGTACTGAAATTGAATTGAATCACCGTCTGTTAACTTTGATCTTAAAGGTATGAAAAGGTGATGTACTTTTGGGTTTGTGAGCCTCTACTGAGAATGTCTTCATGAGAATACCTGCTTACTGTGATGAATAGGGGCTTTCATTTCACCGGCTTCAGTCTCTCTACTGTCACTTTGATCACAGTCACAGCATTTGGCAGAATAATTACCAAGACCAACTACTAACAATTTTACTAACTATACCTTTTCTGGACTAACGTTCATTGCAATCTGTGGCCTGTAATTTCCCTTTGGGAGGTGCGCTTTTAAACTGTTGTACGACCTAGCGTTTTTGCGGTATCCTGAAGGAGCCAGTGAACTGGACTCTTGAGAATGCAGGTACAGCTGGAGCAGACCTGGGGCCGGATTGAGACTTCAGGCACTGGTCCCCGGATCTGAGATGGAAAAACAAATCGATGTTTAGCCAATTTAAGAGTCGAGTCAGATTAAAAAGATGAAGGCATTGAGACTGGAGGCGAAGGACGAACCGGTGTTCAGCTCACTACTGCATGAGGCTTTACTCGCCTCAGCGCTGAACTGACTCTGTGGCTGTGGCCTGCAGCCATTGAGCTCCCAGACTGGCTGCGGCATTAAGCTAGCTCTGTGGGTGTGGACTCACTTTCGGGGAGTTCATCTTCTGTGTAATATTTGTTTTTTTTATTGTTTGCACGATTTGTTCTCTCTTTTTCACACATTGGATGTTTGTCTTTGTGGTGTGGAGTTTCTCATGAATTTTATTGTGTTTCTTTGTTTTGTGGCTGCCTGCAAGAATGTGGCGCTCAAGGTTGTATATAATATACTGAAAATAAATTTACTTTGAACTTTGAACACTTGTTCAAAGTCCCTATGTGCTGTTCTGTTTCTTTAATAAATTGTGGGATGATTACAAATATTCTGACTTATTGGGTGAAGTGAAATGTTATCCAGCAGATTTAAAACAAACATTAATTTAAGGAGCGAGCGTGAAATAAATGCTTTGTTTGAAACATGTATTGTTCCTTTGCCTTATATACTGGAGACATTTTAACTGATTTAGCAAACATCTGCCGATTCAGTACTCCCTCAATTACCTCAGTCACTGCACTTCATGATAAACACTTTGAACCACATTTTGTAATGCATTTTAAATTGTAAGTACATGCTAACATGTACTTGTGCACATTATTCCATATCTGTACTTTAACCTCCAACTTTATGTTTATATAATTACAAACAAGAGAAAATCTGCAGTTGCTGGAAATCCGAACAACACACACAAAATTCTGGAGGAAATCAGCAGGTCAGGCAGCATCAATGGAAAAAAGTACAGTTGACATTTCGCGCCAAAATATTGACTGCACTTTTTTCCATAAATGCTGCGTGGCTCGCTGTTCCTCCAGCATTTTGTGTGTGTTACTTATATAATTCTTTATTCTTCATAATTGTTGAATGTTGTTTTTTTCTTGCATGTCATGCCCTGACCAACACGCTTCAGCAAGTTCCTGATACATGTAACTGTATATAGCGAATAAAATTGATCCTTGATGCTTGATGATCTGTATTTGGGCAGTTTCATCCCAATCTTCTTCCAAGGCAGACCCTAGCAATCAAAAATGACTTGGTTCTGTTCTGATTCTGTTGGTCTCGTGTGAATCCTGATGAGAACAATGTAGAGTCCAGAGATACTGCTATAGATGGGCAGGATACATTTGACATGCAGCTGGGTCCAAGGTGTACGAGGTGGTGTCCTATTTCTGACAGGCTTCTGTATGCCCTTATTCTGAAGGTCTTGGTGTCAGCAGCTCCTTCTCCATAATGATCAGTTACAGGCCAAGTTCTATAGACTGATTTTGGGATGATTTTGATTCTAGAGTGGAGGTAACAGAGACTAAACAGTTTCTCATTCATCTTGGAGAGTAGCTCTTGCAGCTTGTTGCAGGTGTGGAGCAATAAACAGAGACAAAGACGTAGTCAGCATCAGGATTGGGTCTGTGGTAGGTCTTTTGCTTGGAGTCACCATCTATATATCATCATAGAGGAGATGCAGAATCGAGATGCATTTCTGTGGGCAGTCAGATCTGAGAATTTCTCACAGACATTGATTTACAGAAACGAAGACTTTTTTGAACTGATAGATTATAAGGTTAGTGAACATTACTGGAAAAATGAAATGTGTGGATGTTGGATGAAGTATGTTCAGGATCAATGTCAAAAGCCAATGACCTCCAACTATCTATTCAGAATATTTGTTTTGGAGAAATATTGAGGACATGTCTATTGGAGGAGAGTGATCTTGGAACCTTCAGACATGTCACCATATTTTTTTCTCTAACAGCTGGAGAAGGCCAGATTACCACTTAAAACCATAAGACATTGGGTTGAAATTAGGCCATTTTGCCCACGGAGTCATGGCTAATTTATTATCCTTCTCAACCCCATTCTCCTCCCTTCTCGCAGTAGCTTTTGAGACCCTTACTAATCAAGAATCTTTCAACCTTCCAGAAATAGTAGGGGACAGAGGGTCCAGTGAGATGGAGGAACTGAGCGAAATACATGTTAGTAGGGAAGTGGTGTTAGGTAAATTGAAGGGATTGAAGGCAGATAAATCCCCAGGGCCAGATGGTCTGCATCCTAGAGTGCTTAAGGAAGTAGCCCAAGAAATAGTGGATGCATTAGTGATAATTTTTCAAAACTCATTAGATTCTGGACTAGTTCCTGAGGATTGGAGGGTGGCTAATGTAACTCCACTTTTTAAAAAAGGAGGGAGAGAGAAACCGGGGAATTATAGACCGGTTAGCCTAACGTCGGTGGTGGGGAAACTGCTGGAGTCAGTTATCAAGGATGTGATAACAGCACATTTGGAAAGCGGTGAAATGATCGGACAAAGTCAGCATGGATTTGTGAAAGGAAAATCATGTCTGACGAATCTCATAGAATTTTTTGAGGATGTAACTAGTAGAGTGGATAGGGGCAAACCAGTGGATGTGGTATGTTTGGATTTTCAAAAGGCTTTTGACAAGGTCCCACACAGGAGATTAGTGTGCAAACTTAAAGCACACGGTATTGGGGGTAAGGTATTGGTGTGGGTGGAGAATTGGTTAGCAGACAGGAAGCAAAGAGTGGGAATAAACGGGACCTTTTCAGAATGGCAGGCGGTGACTAGTGGGGTACCGCAAGGCTCAGTGCTGGGACCCCAGTTGTTTACAATATATATTAATGACTTGGATGAGGGAATTAAATGCAGCATCTCCAAGTTTGCGGATGACACGAAGCTGGGTGGCAGTGTTAGCTGTGAGGAGGATGCTAAGAGGATGCAGGGTGACTTGGATAGGTTGGGTGAGTGGGCAAATTCATGGCAGATGCAATTTAATGTGGATAAATGTGAAGTTATCCACTTTGGTGGCAAAAATAGGAAAACAGATTATTATCTGAATGGTGGCCGATTAGGAAAAGGGGAGGTGCAACGAGACCTGGGTGTCATGATACACCAGTCATTGAAAGTGGGCATGCAGGTACAGCAGGCGGTGAAAAAGGCGAATGGTATGCTGGCATTTATAGCGAGAGGATTTGAGTACAGGAGCAGGGAGGTACTACTGCAGTTGTACAAGACCTTGGTGAGACCACACCTGGAGTATTGTGTGCAGTTTTGGTCCCCTAATCTGAGGAAAGACATCCTTGCCTTAGAGGGAGTACAAAGAAGGTTCACCAGATTGATTCCTGGGATGGCAGGACTTTCATATGAAGAAAGACTGGATGAACTGGGCTTGTACTCGTTGGAATTTAGAAGATTGAGGGGGGATCTGATTGAAATGTATAAGATCCTAAAGGGATTGGACAGACTAGATGCAGGAAGATTGTTCCCGCTGTTGGGGAAGTCCAGAACGAGGGGCCACAGTTTGAGGATAGAGGGGAAGCCTTTTAGGACCGAGATTAGGAAAAACTTCTTCACACAGAGAGTGGTGAATCTGTGGAATTCTCTGCCACAGGAAACAGTTGAGGCCAGTTCATTGGCTATATATAAGAGGGAGTTAGATATGGCCCTTGCGGCTACAGGGGTCAGGGGGTATGGAGGCAAGGCTGGGGCGGGATTCTGAGTTGGATGATCGGCCATGATCATAATAAATGGCGGTGCAGGCTCGAAGGGCCGAATGGCCTACTCCTGCACCTATTTTCTATGTTTCTATGTTTCTATGTTTCTAACCTGCACTTTAAATATACCCAATGACTTGGCCTCCACTGCCATCTGTTTCTATGAATTCTACAGATTCACCACCCTCTGGCTAAATAAGTTCCTCCTATCTCTGTTCTAAAGGGATGTGATTTTAAACTGAGGCTGTACCCTCTGGTCCTAAGCTTCCTCACTATAGGGAACATCCTGTCCACATCTACTTTATGTTCCATATTCAATAGGTTTCAATGATATTTCTCCTCATTCTTCCCAACTCTCAATGATGAGCTTACAGTTTGATATTCCTGGGGGTAGAGACACTATTCTGGAGTTCATTTCTGAGAAAAGCAAACATGATTTTTGTCTCTTGTAATTGTGAAATCATGCTATTTGAAGACTACCCCACTGACTTTCAAGATTTGTAATTTGTATTCTTGGGTATCAGAGTGAAGAAACCTCTACTCTGTCTTCAGAACTGTACCATAGCTACAAGCATAGGATCTTACAAAGTGCTGAAATTCTAAGTTTCAGTTACAGTGTATGGCATTGCTGTTTTCCTTCCGTACATCTCTCATCATGTTGAAAATGTTGAAGATTGAACTTCATCTGTAGGCAAACCATTGGAAATTATCTGACATGCTTTCAGTTTAAGAGCATGGTCATATTCTTAAGAGCATTATCATGACTTTATGCTCTTAAAAATCATATCTTTCCTGGAAACTCATTTATGAATTAATAACTGTGGGGAAAAATTGGTTGCTGAGCAAGTAATTTCATTTCAGCTTCGCATACATGGTAAAAATAAGTCTGTAAATATACTGCTTGATACTCGATCAGGACTAATCTGTAGCCACACAGAATATTCTAGTCTCCTTGTACTTCCTTTCCCAGAATTTTGAACCCATAATTTTTGCAATACTTATTTTCATTCTGCTGTGTTTCCCACTGTTTTGAGTTTCTAATGCCCATAGAGGAATAGAGTTATTCAGCACAGAAATACGCCCTTCAGCTCAACTGGTTCGAGCAGATGAAGATGCCCCATCCAAAATAGTCCCATTTGCCAGCGTTTAGCCCATTACCATCTAAACTTTACCTTGTACCTGTCCAGCTGTCTTTAAAAAGTTGTTTTTGTACCAGTCTCAATACTTTGGGCATTTAAGAAACTCTTAGATAGGCACATGGATGATAGAAAAATGGAGGGCTATATACGAGGGAAGGGTTAGATTGATCTTAGAGTAGGTTCAAAAGTCTGTATTCTGCTGTAATGTCCTCTGTTCTGTGTTCTATACTTCTGACTGATTATTCCATGCTTTGAATCATGCCATGTTCACTGAAATTTTCCTCGATTCCATCACCTGCTGTTCACCTCAAGTAACAAATGTCCTTCTGGAATCTTGCACAAATATAGTAAATGTTAAAGCATAAATTGTTGTGGATTTAATGCTGACAACTGTAAGACTCAGCCGGCTCCATTAGGGGCACAACCCAACCGCATGCACCCCGCCCCCCCCCCCCCCACCACTGAGGATATCCTCAAGACACAGTGTCTGGAGAAGGTGGCATCTATTATTAAAGACCCTCGCCATCTGAGATATGCCCTCTTCTCATTACTATCTTTGGGGAGAAGGTTCAGGATCATGAAGAGCCATATTACCCTTCTCTGCAGTTTAAAATATCCTTAAATTATAACTTCCCAGTTCTGATGAAAGATTAATTTAGGAAAACTTCTTTCCTACACGATTAGGTTTCTGAATGGTCCATGAACACTACTTTGCTATTCCTCTTCAGCACTACCTACCTACCTATCTATGTATTTTAATAATATATGTTTTTCATCTGCCTGTCTGTCAGTTGATTATTTATTTATTTATTATTGTAATTTACATTAATTTTCATTTCTTTACTGTTTCCACAAACGTCACGGCATATGTCAGTGATAATACACTGACACATGAAATGCTGGAGGAACTCAGTAGGCCAAACAGCATCTGTGGAAATGAATAAACAGTCACATTTTGGCCCGAGATCTGAGCTATTGGATACGGATATATTGGCTTTTGCTTGACAAAACATTGATCTTTCATCATCATAATTTTTATATTGGTGAGACCCGACATAGATTGGGAGACTGCTTCGCTGAGCACCTATCCTTCGTCTGTCAGAGAAAGCAGGATTTCCCAGAGGCCACCCATTTTAATTCCACTTCCCATTCCCATTCCAATGTGTCTATCCATGGCCTCCTCTTCTGTTGGCGATGAGGCCACACTCAGTTTGGAGGAACAACACCTTGTATTCCATCTGGGTAGCGTCCAACCTGATGGCATGAACATTGATTTCTCAAACTTCTGGTAATGCTCCACCCCTCCCCTCTCTTTCACTATTCCCCATCCCTTTTCACCTCTTTCACCTTATCTCTTTGCCTGCCCATCACCTCCCTCTGGTACTCCTTCCCCCTTTTCTTTCTTCCATGGCCTTCTGTCCTCTCCTATTAGATTCTCCCTTCTTCAGCCCAGTATCTCTTTCACCAATCAACTTCCCAGCTCTTTACTTCACCCCTCCTCCCCCAGTTTCACCCATCTCCTTGTGTTTTTCCCTCCCCTCCCTCCACCTTTTCAATCTTCTTCTCATTTTCTTTTCTCCAGTCCTGCTGAAGGGTCTCGGCCCGAAACATCAACTGTACTCTTTTCCTTAGATGCTGCCTAGCCTGCTGAGTTCCTCCAGTATTTCGACTGTATTGCTAACATTCCCTTTGCTCTCTCTACTCCAGTCCCTCCTCTGCCTTTTAAAGCAACCTTGAATTCTAACTTCCCCGGTTCTGATCAAAGCCCACTGACCTCTAAAGTTAACCCCATAGCTTCCTCCAAGATACTGTCCGACCTTTTGAGTAATTCCAGCATTTTCTGTTTCTGTTTAGATTTGCATAGCATCAGCAGTCTTTTGCTTGTCAAGCACTTCAAAGTGCTGTGATCAAGTAGCCGTGTACATTGTGATGCCAGCTCATTATGCATGCATAATTTTAAGGATGTGGAAAGTTCTGAAATATTTTCTTTCATTTTCAATTCTTGTGAAAAAAAAAACAAAAAAATGCTAAGATTAATTAAAATTAGATGATACAGTCCCATTCAGGTAGGCACCTTGAAAAACGTTTGGGCTTAGTCAATGAAGAGAATTAATAAACATTTCATTTAATATTGATGGAAGACTGTAGCGTCAGAGAGCATATTTGAACATTCAGAGACCGCAGATGTAGTAAATCAGTAAAGGCTGGGAAAACTTATTGGGTCATGCAGCAGCTCAGAAGTCATACAAACATAAAGCATGGAGAAAAGTCTTTTAGCCCATTGAGGCTATGCAGAGCAGCAAACGCCAGAAAGTGAGTGCCACCAAGCTCAAGGATAGCTTCTGCTGTATTGTTAGAAGACTATAAAATGGTTCCCTAGTATGATAGGATGGATGTGTTACCTCACAATCTACCACATTGCAGTTTATTGTTGACCTGCACTGCACTTTCTCTGTAACCGTAACACTTGATTCTGAATTGTTATTGTTCTACACATCAAAGTTGCTGGTGAACGCAGCAGGCCAGGCAGCATCTCTAGGAAGAGGTACAGTCGACGTTTTGGGCCGAGACCCTTCGTCAGGACTAACCAAAGGAAGAGCTAGTAAGAGATTTGAAAGTGGGAGAGGGAGGGGGAGATCCAAAATGATAGGAGAAGACAGGAGGGGGAGGGATGGAGCCAAGAGCTGGACAGGTGATTGGCAAAGGGGATATGAGAGGGTCATGAGACAGGAGGACCGGGGAGAAGGAAAAGGGGGAGGGGGGGGAAACCCAGAGGATGGGCAAGGGGTATAGTGAGAGGGACAGAGGGAGAAAAAGGAGAGAGAGAGAAAGAATGTGTGTGTGTATAAATAAATAACTGATGGGGTACGAGGGAGAGGTGGGGCATTAGCGGAAGTTAGAGAAGTCAAATGTTCATGCCATCAGGTTGGAGGCTACCCAGACGGAATATAAGGTGTTGTTCCTCCAACCTGAGTGTGGCTTCATCTTTACAGTAGAGGAGGCCATGGATAGACGTCGACTGTACCTCTTCCTAGAGATGCTGCCTGGCCTGCTGCATTCATCAGCAACTTTGATGTGTATTGCTTGAATTTCCAGCATCTGCAGAATTCCTTGTGTTTGCATTGTTATTATTCTACCTCAGTACACTGTGTAATGATTTTATATGTATGAACAGTATACAAGACAAGCTGTTTGCTGTGTCTCGATACATACAATAATAAGCGAAATCCACTTCCAGTTCCAACAACAAGCATCCTTGTCCATGAAACCAACACTTGATCCATTTTAGTCTTCCCGCATTCACTTCAATTTCCCTGAAATTCCACCATTCACCTGCAAAAATAAGGGCCAGTTTAGAGTGGCTAATTACCTACTAGGCCACATACGGTGTCTTTTGGATGTGGGAGGAAACTGGAGCTTCTGAAAGAAATCCACATGGTCACAGGATCATATGGATTTCTTCACACAGACAGCACTGGAGATTAGGAGTCAAAACAAGTTTGAGTTTTGTGAGGCATTGGATCTACAACCAGCAACACTATGGTAAGCCAACATCTGTGGAAGTACAGAGCAAAGCAGAGTCAACATTTCAGTTGAATGACATTTCACCAGCTTATCTTGCGTAGTGTTTATACAGGTCAATTCCTTACATAGTGCATTGAGTTTGCTTACCTACTGCCCATTACGCTGTTAGCATTTAGGGCAGCAATGAAGGTCCTCCATCTCTGGTGGTCTTCATCCTGTCGGCAGCTCGGTTTTCACTCCTGTCAGTTCTGCAAGTCCCAGGTGGAGACTGAGGAATACCATCCCACTCAGATGTAGAAGGATTATTCATTGCTGTTTCTGTAACAGTTTTGTTTTACCAGTCAGGGTTGCTAGCTTTGAACTGAACTGAAGGATTGGTGGACCTTAGTCTAGCCTCTACCCTTTGGCCTGTTTGGCTTGGGTGACCCCAGCGAGATCCAAAGCATAAAGCCCTGACTTCAGCCAAAATAGGACTCCAGGTCTTTGAGGCACACAAGCCTCCAAACCATGACAAAGTTGTGGTCCTCTTGGAGGACATTGAGTTTGAACAAGGTAAAACAATAACAATGCAGAATAAAGTGTAACAGCTATAGAGAAAGTGCAGTGGTGGAAGACAATAAGATGCAAGAACATATCAAGGTAGACTATGAGGTCAACGGCCCATCTTATCATACTAGGAAACTCTTTGATAGGCATATAACGGTGAGGTCGAAGTTGAACTGAAACCTGGTGGAAGGTGCTTTCAGGCTTTTGTATTGTCAGCCCAAGGGGAGAAGAAAGAATGTCTGGACAGGGTGGGGTCTTTAATTAAGTTGGCTGCTTTACTGAGGCAGCAAGAAGTAGAGATAGGGTCCATGGAGGTCTGGCTGGTTTCTGTGATGTGCTAAGCTCTGCCCACAGCTCTCTGCTGTTCGTTACTGTTATGCGCAGGGCATTTGCCACCCAGATGGCATGCTTTCTATGATGCATCAATAAACATTGACAAGGATCAGAGAAGACAAACCAAATTTCTTTAGCCTCCTGATGAAGTAGAGTTGTTGGTGACTTTCCTCGGCCATTGTGCCCCGAAGCTCTGAAGTACTCGTGCGTGGCACACCAAATTTGGTGATTACGTTTTGTACTCATATGATGACATAATTTCATTTACATGATCTTGTTCAGTGATTGAATTAAATTGAACTGAATTTAGTTAAATCTTACATCCATCACATATTGTGAGGGAGTTATGACTCTGTCGCAATGTACAGACGTGTGAATTTATAAGTCTGATGGCTTGTAGCTAAAAGCTGTCCCATAGCCTGTTGGTCCCGGCTTTAATGCTGTGGTACTGTTTGCCAGATGGAAGCAGCTGAAACAGTTTATGGTTGGGGTGACTGGTGTCCCTGATGATCTTCCAGGCCTTCATTCTGCAGCTGCTGCTGTAAATGTCTTCAGTGGAGGTAAGTTCACATCCACAGATGCGTTGGGCTGTCCGTACCCAGCAGTGCCCAGCAATCAAGGTTGGTGCATTTCCTGGTACCAGGCGGTGATACAGCCAGTCAGGATGCTGTCAGTGCTGCCCCTGATATATATATAAGTGCACCACATTGCACTGCAGCAAGAGATGTGTGATGATCAATCTATTTCTAATGGCCATGTGAACTCCTTCCTATTGAAGAGTCACAGAGCAGCAGTGATCTAACCCAAGAAGTGTGTAAAGCAGTGTCAGCAACAAATACTCAGTTGAGCAAATTGCACCAACTGAGTAAGCCAGTTAGCTGACTGAATCTACATTGGCTGTGTTTATCTGTGAAAAATATTCACACACTTGTTTTCAAAACCAGAAAGCAGTATGGTGTGTTTTTGCTTCATATCTAAGTAAGTCACGTAGATACGCAATGCAATCAAGTCATTATGTGTACATCTCATCTAAGCACGAAGTGTTGGTGAGCCTTGCTGTTGGGCAGGAACAAAGTATGTATAGTGATTGAATGTCCAATAGCTCTTATTGTGATCAGAACATTCCTTGTATCACAAACGCAAGAAAATCTGCAGATGTGGAAATCCAAAGCAACACACACAAATGCTGGAGGAACTCAGCAGGTCAGGCAGCATCTATGGAAAAGAGCACACAGTTGATGGCTTGGGCCAAAACCCTTCATCAGTCTTGATGAAGGGTCTTGGCCCAAAGTGTCGACTGTTTAGTCTTTTCCATCGATGTTGTCTGGCCTGCTTAGTTCCTCCAGCATTTTGTGTGTGTTGCTTCAGAATATTCCCAGTATTAGAACGTAATACTTAGAACACTACAGCACAAGTCAGGCCCTTCGACCCCAAATGTTGTGCCGAATTTATAAGCTACTCTAACACCAAACTAACCCTTCCCTCCTGCATAGGTCTTCATCTTTCTATCGTCCATGTATTTATCTGATAGCTTCTTAAATGTCTTTAATGTATCTGCCTCTTCCACCATCCCTGGCAGGGCATTGCATGCACCCATCACTCTCTGTGTAAAAAAAAAACTTACCTCTAACATCCTCCCTATATTCTTTCCTCCAGTCACTTTAAAATTCTGGTCTCTCATGGTAGCCATAACCACCCTGGAAAAAAGGCTCCGACCCTCCACTCGATCTATGATTCTCATCATCAGTATCCGAGTTTTGTCCAAAAATACAGGGAGCCCTTGAAGAAACACAATATCTGCCAAACAGGGTAGTGTGGCGTTCCAAGCGTTAACATTATTGTGAGAAAAGATGTTGATTTCATGATTGAGTGCGAGCCTATATCAGTTTTTGCGAGGGTAGAGCAGGAATTAATAGCATGAAACAGGGAGCAATTTAATTCATAGGTGTGGAGGAATTTCAAGAGGAACCTCATCCGTTACCGATTTCCTTTAAGCAGATCTTATTGCGAGGCATGTTCTCAGGTTTTGATTCTCAGGCTGCTTTTTTGTGTGATTTGTTGATGCTGAAGAGGCATTTCATGATCCCGTGATATAAACGGGTCTTCCTTTGCGGTGATTGCTGTGTTATTTTTAGTTGATTTGATGGGACGGACTGAATCCCTGAACCAAGATTCCTGGCTGCCCAAATAAAGCCATGCAAATGAAAAGCATAAATCATTCATGAATCTGACACATCTGACTGCTTGGGTGTTCCAAGACAAAAAGTGACTGCTTAACTTAAAAATGTAATAATGGTAATAAAAAAGTATGGCCATGATGTTACGTACCCCGTAACTGGGTTGCCAAACCAGCAGAAATGGATCACTCAGTTGGAGTCTGGATTACTAGAACTAAGAAAGTTTTATTAAAGAAACAAGCAACACAGTAATCGAAAAGATAATAAATGCAACAGTTCAGCAATGATAAACACACATGTGCACAGAATTAAGATAACAGCATCAATCAAGCTCTATCGTTGTCTAGGGGTAAATGACCAATTTCAAAGTGACACAAAGTTCAGTCCAATTTAGTTCAGTTCGCAGTAATCGTTGCCATGGCGATGGACAATGTGGGGGGAAGGAGAGAGAGAACGAGAACAACTGATCATTCAGAACGGCTTCCACTCACAGACCGGCGATATTGCTCACAAGCAGCTTTCGGGCGGGTCCTTTGTGATGTCACCTGAGGTCACCGACTGTGACCTCTCCTCCAGATGCGGTCGATCCTCTGCAGTGAACCCGGCACCCAAGCGAGGGTGGACACACACCGGGTTCCCGCTGATCGTACCTTTCCACCCTGTGCGTTTAAGGCTGATCCCCCGATCAGCCGTCCAAGAGCTTCCCACCGACTTGTGAGAGGCGCACCGCTTCCAGGGTCTCGTTACCTCGGGTGTCATGTGTGTCTTGCCTTAGCGAACCTGTCCCTTTTTATCCCCCTGCTGGGGTATCGCCTGTCCATCACTTCAAACAGTTCAGGGTTCAAAGGGCGAGCCGCTCTTGACAATACCCAGACTGATGGCTCCTTCATTAACACCTCCAAATGCTGCTTTATTGTGTGCCTTATCTCTCCCTCCCCTGAGGACAGGTGGCAGACCACTGCTGATGCCACTGGTGCAAGCCCAGGCCAGCAAACATCTTAATCTATGTGTATTCTCGTCACAATGGATTGAGTTTAGCCGGGGCTCCAAACAGTGTTGCAAACTTAACCATTGGTCTAATCTGAGTGCTTTCAGGAAACAACCCGATACAAGATTTGTTTCACCAAGTCCAATATTTCTTCCCTCATTATTGTTTTTAGATATGTTATTAGTATCTGAAGGACAAGTCATAATGCAGGTAGGTGGGGCTAGTCAGACGATCAGGTCAGTATGGATTAGATGGACCAAAGGGCCTGTTCTGTACTGCAGTACTCCGTGACTCACGAACACGAGAAAATCGGCAGTTGCCGGAAATCCAAAGCAACAAAACGCTGGAGGAACTCAGCAGGCCAGGCAGCATCGGTGGAAAAGAGTAAAGAGTCGACGTTTCAGGCCGAGACCCTTCATCGGGACAGTATGGCTCTATGACTTTGTACAAAGCTAACTTTAGCCTTCTGTTGCCATGCGTAAGAGCACAGGCACAGGAACAGTATTAGGCTACTTGGTCCACTGAGTCTGCTTGCCACTTGATCAAGGCTGATTTAGATTCTCTCCCAATCCCATTCTCCCACCTTCTCCTCATACCCGTGGAGGATGCTTATGTATTAGGCAGTTCAGCTGTGGATTCATTTGATTTGCATTTGATGGCTGGATAAAGCTTGGGGGTGGAGGAGTGTCTGCAGTAGTTATTTTGTACATAAAAGGTGCTGATTTTGAGTGCACTGTCCATGTAGTGATGGTGAGAGCCTGTATAATCCAGTGGTGGGCATATTATTAAAACAGTGGCTGGGGGATGGTTGGACTCTTTTAAGTGTTTAGACAGCAGGTGTACTGTACACACATGCAGGATATGCATGTATATGCATATGTCCTGGTGAAGTGAGTATTGATCTTTTGCTGAGCAACACACAAAATGCTGAAGGAACTCAACAAGTCAGGCAGCATCTGTGGCAAAGAATAAGCTGTCAACGTTTTGGGCTGAGACTCTTTATCAGAATTGGAAAGGAAGAGGGAAAAAGCCAGAATAAGAAGGTGGGAGGAGTACAAGGAGGTGGGTGATAAGTGAAGCCAGGTGAGGGGGAAGGTGGCTGGGTGGGCGAGGGGGAATGAAATGAGAAGCCGGGAGGAAATAGGTGGAAAATATGAAGGGCTCAAGAAGAAGGAATCTGATAGGAGAGGAGAGTGGACAATGAGAGACAGAGAAGGAGGAAGAGCACTGGATGGAGTTGATTGGTAGGTTGGTAGAAGGGAAGGCTTAAGAGGGGAGCCAGAATGTGGAATTCAACGAGAGTTAAGGGGAAAGGAAAAAGATTACCAGGAGTTGGATAAAGCAATGCCTATGTCACCATGTTGGAGGCTACCCAGACAGAATATGAGTTATTGCTTTTCCAACCTGAAAGTGGCCTCAGTGTGGCAGCAGAGAAAGCCATGGACCGAGCTCTGGATTTCCAGCATCTGCAGAATATCTTGTGTTGATGGTTGCTGAACTCAGGATGATGAAAAACAAGAGGTTTCTTAAGTCATTTGGAAACTGGATTTCAACAGAAGTGAGAAGTAGTCCAGTTTCCAGATGATTGATCATTAAAGTGGTGCGGCATGCGTCGTCCATTAAACTAGAGCAAACTGAACAACTTGTGCAGGGCTCGCATGGTAGCTTAGTGGTTAGCACAATGCTTTACAGTACCAGCGACTCAGTTTCAATTTCTGCTGCTGTCTGTAAGCAGTTTGTATGTTCTCCCCATGACCACATAGGTTTCTTCTGGGTGCTCCAGTTCGTCCCACATTCCAAAGACGTACAGGTCCATAGATTAATGGGTGTAATTGAGCAGTGTGGACTCGTTGGACCAGAAAGGCCTGTTACTGTGCTGTATCTCTAAATCTAAAGATCTAAAATTCAACCTCTTAAGAACAATGCCTTCTCCTCCGCCATCAGGTTTCTGAACAGACCATGAATACTACTCTACTATTTTGACCTCTTGTTTATTTATTTATTTAATGTATTCCATTGTGATGCCGTTGCAAACAATGAATGTCACGACATGCTGTACGCCAGTGATAACAAACCCTATTCTGATTCGGATTCAGAGAAGCTCCCTTTGCTCCTCCCTATCTACAACTTAAAATGAAGTTGTTTCCTGTATTTTCTGGGATGCTGTCTGATCTGCAGTAACCTGCAATAATCAGTCTTTAACCCTGCGTAGGTGATAGGATAGGCTTTGGGCCAGACGTTCCCGACCACTAAGCTAATTCCTCAGATTTACAAGGTTTCCGTTTTAAGTCTAAGCAACAGAGCAGTGGTGGATCTTGAGTACAATAATTGCAACTCGTATTTATATGATGCCACCCCTCCCCTCCATGGGCTCCGTCTATATTTCTTAAACACAAACTACTCTGCAGATGCTGGGGTCAAAGCAACACGCACAACACGCTGGAGGAACTCAGCAGGTCTGGCAGCATCCGTGGAAACAAACAGTCAACGTTTTGGGCTGGAACCCTTCGTCAGGACTGAAGAGGGAGGGGGCAGAGGCCCTATAAAGAAGGTGGGGGGGGGGGTGGGAAGGAGAAGGCTGGGAGGTGCCAGGTGAAAAACCAGTAAGGGGAAAGATAAAGGGGTGGGGGAGGGGAGGCAGGGAGGGGATAGGCAGGAAAGGTGAAGAAGAAATAGGGAAAAGCACAATGGGTAGTAGAAGGAGGCAGAACCATGAGGGAACTGATAGGCAGCTGGGGGAGGGGGTAGA
Source organism: Mobula hypostoma (assembly GCF_963921235.1). NCBI lineage: Eukaryota > Metazoa > Chordata > Chondrichthyes > Myliobatiformes > Myliobatidae > Mobula > Mobula hypostoma. Next base: position 26,211,973 of record NC_086099.1, on the reverse strand, counting down.
GTGAAATAGGGATAGAGGAAGGGAGGGAGAGGGTATTACCGGAAGTTGAAGAATTCAATGTTCATGCCAAAGGGCTGGAGACTACCCAGACGGTATATGAGGTATTGTTCCTCCATCCTGAGTTTGGCCTCATCATGGCAGTAGAGGAGGCCATGTATGGACATATCCGAATGGGAATGGGAAGCAGAGTTGTGGGTGGCAACTGGGAGATCCTGTCTGTTGTGGCGGATGGAGCGGAGGTGCTTGATGAAGCGTTCCCCCAATCTGCGTCGGGTTTCACCGATGTAGAGGAGGCCGCACTGGGAGCACCGGATGCAATAGATGACCCCAACAGACTAACAAGTGAGGTGTTGCCTCACCTGGAAGGACTGTTTGGGGCCCTGAATAGTGAGGAGAGAGGAGGTGTAGGGACAGGTGTAGCACTTATGCTTACAGGGATAAGTGCCGGGTGGGAGATCAGTGGGGATAGACGTGTGGATAAGGGAGTCGCGGAGGGACCGATCCCTGTGGAAAGCAGGGAGGGGTGGAGAGGGAAAGATGTGCTTAGTGGTGGGGTCCTGTTGAAGGTGGCGGAAGTTGCAGAGGATAATGTGCTGGATCCGGAGGCTGGTGGGGTGGTAGGTAAGGACAAGGGGAACTCTGTCCCTGTTGTGGTTGGGGGAGGATGGGGTGAGGGCCGAAGTGTGGGAAATGGAAGAGAAGCGGGTGAGGGCATCATTGATGACGGCAGAAGGGAAACAACCATCATTAAAGAAAGACGGCATTTGAGATGTCCTGGAATGGAAAACCTCATCCTGGGAGCAGATACGGCGGAGACAGAGGAACTGAGAATAGGGAATAGCATTTTTGTATGTGGCAGGGTGGGAAGAGGTAAAGTCGAGGTAGTTATGAGAGTCAGTGGGCTTATAGAAGATGTCAGTGGACAGTCTGTCTCCAGAAATGGAGACTGAGAGATCGAGAAAGGGGAGAGAAGTGTCTGAGATGGACCATGTAAATTTGAGGGCTGGGTGAAAGTTCACCCCACCGAACTTGTATCTGCCTACCTGGACTCCATTTTGTCACTCATAGTTCAGTTCCTCCCCGCCTACATCCACGATACATACCATGCCCTCCACCTCTTCAATAACTTCCAGTTCCCCGTCCCGACCGCTTCATTTTCACTATGGGTGTCCAATCCTTATACACCTCCATTCCCCATCAAGACGGCCTCAAAGCCCTCCGCTACTTTCTGAACAATAGACCTCACCAGTTCCCCACCACCACCACCTCCTGCAGTTGGGGGAACTGGTTCTCACACTTAATAACTTCCCTCTTGGCTCTTCCCACTTTCTTCAGACTAAGGGTGTAGCTATGGGCACTCGCATGGGCCCCAGCTATGCCTGCCTCTTCGTTGGTTATGTGGAACAGTCTGTGCTCCAAACCTATTCTGGTACTGCTCCCCAACTTTTCCTTCACTACATTGATGACTACATTGGTGCTGCTTCCTGCACCCATGCTGAGCCTGTCAATTTCATCGACTTTACTTCAAACTTCCATCCAGCCCTCAAATTCACTTGGTCCATCTCGGACATTTCTCTCCCCTTTCTTGATCTCTCGGTCTCCATCTCTGGAGACAGACTGTCCACTGACATCTTCTACAAGCCCACTGACTCTCACAACTACCTCGACTATACCCCTTCCCACCCTGCCACATGCAAAAATGCTATTCCCTATTCCCAGTTCCTTTGTCTCCGCCGCATCTGCTCCCAGGATGAGGCTTTCCGTTCCAGGACATCTCAAATGTCCTCTTGCATTAAGGATCGTGGTTTCCCTTCTGCCATCATCAATGATGCCCTCACCCGCATCTCCTCCATTTCCCGCACTTCGGCCCTCACCCCATCCTCCCGTCACCACAACAGGGACAGAGTTCCCCTTGTCCTCACCTACCACCCCACCAGCCTCCGGATCCAGCACATTATCCTCCGCAACTTCCGCCACCTTCAACAGGATCCCACCACTAAGCACATCTTTCCCTCTCCACCCTTCTGCGCTTTCCGCAGGGATCGGTCCCACCGCGACTCCCTGGTCCACACGTCCCTCCCCACGGATCTCCCACCCAGCACTTATCCCTGTAAGCGTAAGTGCTACACCTGTCCCTACACCTCCTCTCTCACCACCATTCAAGGCCCCAAACAGTTCTTCCAGGTGAGGCAACACTTCACTTGTGAGTCTGTTGGGGTCATCTATTGCATCCGGTGCTCCCGGTGCGGCCTCCTTTACATCGGTGAAACCCGACGCAGATTGGGGGACCGCTTTATTGAGCACCTCCGCTCCGTCCGCCACAACAGGCAGGATCTCCCGGTTGCCACCCACTTCAGCTCTGCTTCACATTCCCATTTGGATATGTCCATATATGGCCTCCTCTACTGCCGTGATGAGGCCAAACTCAGGTTGGAGGAGCAACATCTCATATACCGTCTGGGTGGTCTCCAGTCCCTGGGCATGAACATTGAAATCTCCAACTTCCGGTAATTCCCTCCCCCTCCCGTCCCCCATCCCAGTTTCACTCTGCTCCCTCCCCCAGCTGCCTATCACCTCCCTCATGGTTCTGCCTCCTTCTACTACCCATTGTGTTTTTCCCTATTCCTTCTTCACCTTTCCTGCCTATCCCCTCCCTGATTCCCCTCCCCCACCCCTTTATCTTTCCCCTTACTGGATTTTCACCTGACACCTACCAGCCTTCTCCTTCCCACCCTCCCCCCACTTTCTTTATAGGGTCCCTGCCCCTCCCTCTTCAGTCCTGACGAAGGGTCTCGGCCCGAAACGTTAACTGTTCCTTTCCACGGATGCTGCCCGACCTGCTGAGTTCCTCCATTGTGTTGTGCGTGTTGTCTATACTTCTTGCTGCCTCGTGAAGCAGCCAGCATAATCAAGGGTGCTAGACACCATCCCCTCTTCCCCTGCCCATTGGGCAGAAGCTGCAAGAGCTTGGAAACGTATTCCTCCTGGCTCAAGGGCACCTTCTATCAGACTGTTACATTTTTTTAAGAGATGAGCTTTACTTGTCACATATACATTGAAATACTGAAACACCCAGTGGTGTATGTTTGCGTCATTTGCGCCAAGTCAAGCCAGCTAGGAATGCGCTCGGTAACACCTGTAAGTGTGGTCACACTCCTAGCACCAACATAGGGTGCCCACAACACACTAACCCTAAGTGTACAACTTTGGAATGTGGGAGGAAACCAGATCACCATTCAAAAACCCAAGCGGTCAGATATAAACTCCTTACAGACACTGGCAGAATTGAATCCTGGTGCTGTGATAGCAGTCCACTGAGCACTATGTTACCGAGCTGCTCCATGCCTCCCTAGTACTATGAGATGGACTCTTGACCTCATAATCTACCTTGATATGACTTTGCACCTTATTGCCTACCTGCACTGCACTTTTTCTGTAACTGTAATACTTTATTCCACACTCTCTTCATGTTTTCCTTTGAACTTGCAACGATTTGATCTGTATGAACAAGCATTTCACTGTATCTTGATACATGTGAGAATAATAAACCAGCTCCAATTCCTTTACCATAATAATAGACATCAAGGGGAGCTATAAATCGAAATTGGTAGCCAAAATCTTGGCAGTCGGGGTGGATTTTGAAGAAGTTGTTAACATAGTTATGTAGAGAGCTTTATATTGGGAATTCGAGAGCTTAGGACACGTTCTATGCTTTCACAGGGGTTCCTGACCTTTTTTATGCCACGGACCAATACCATGAAGCAAAGGGTCTGTGGATCCCAGGGTGGGAACCCCTGGTTTAGACTCAGGCTAACATTGATAACCTAGCCGACATTACCCCATGCATTTATTTAATTTGAATGATGGCTTTCTCAGGTTCGCTCAGTTTATATTTTCTTCTCTAGTCAACAGTCAATCTTCTATAATGCTGTCTAAATGAGAGCACAGCAGAGCTTTTAATCTTTCTGCATCTTTGATGTATATTGTCACATCCAGGTAAAATTGTCTACTTCAAAAGACACATAGGCCATGAATTCTTTCTTGTGTGTTGTGCTGTGAAATCTCATTTGTTAACTCGAAATCAAAAATGAAAAGGTACCCAATTGTAATCCCTCTGTAGTGGTTTGCAGTGCAACAGTATCACATGTTATACAGGGTGTTGTTACTGTCTGACATGACTGTTGTGTAAGTGAGCAGCAGTGTAATAATTTAAATTATTATTTTTCTTTTACTCTGATTTTCTCCTTCTCACGTGCTTGCTTTACGCTGGGCTGTGGTTACAAGTCACAAGCTATTCTCTGGTTTCTTGCCCAAGTGATCCCTGACGTAATCGAAAGAAGGCACAGAAAGTTGCAAAATCAGTCAGCTCCATCGTGGGTCCTAGCCTCCGTAGTATCCAAGACATCTTCAAGGTGCTGTGCCTCAGAAAGGTGGTGTCCATTGTTAAGGACTTACTTATATACTGTCTTAATGTAATTCATTTATTTATTATTTTCTCTATATTTATTTATCATGTATTGCATTGTATTGCTGCCACTGAGTTAACAAATTTCAGGATATATACCAGTGATATTAAACCTGGTTCAGATTCTGATTGTGACCCTTGACCTGCTACCTGAAGGGCCATTATGAGTGAGCCACTCTCCTCCTGAGGTCGAGGCACAGGTATACTAGTTTCTGTGACAGATCACTGGTTAAGATTGGATTCTAACCTTTGCCTTCTATAGTCAAAAAGCTATTGTTGTGCTATTTAATATTCTCCTTCTCTCATCTTCATGTCTATAGTCTTACTTATTCAACTCTGCTTCATTATCTTACCCCAACTTGATCTCACAAATTCAAATTATTTATGCGGTATATAACCCTGAGTTTCGTTTTCTCCACAGACAGCCACGAGTGTGAAAACCACCCCCATGTGTGTGAAAACCACCCCCCATGTGTGTGAAAACCACCCCCCATGTGTGGAAAAAAAATGCATGCGGCAACAAACAAAAAAAAAGAATATAAAACATGTAATATAAAGCACAAAAATTGACGAGTCCGGGCACATTCAGTTCAGTTCTGTGTTCATTAGCTGCAGGCTGCCCCGGTTCAAAATCACCCAAAACAGCAACAAAGAAAGGAGCGTCCAGAAACCAGAAACACATCATAACATCAACTAAGGAGTCCAATCCACAAACCATGATGATTAAACCTTGCCCAAAACCCAGAACTCAGAAACAGAATCAAAATCAGAATCAGGATTATTATCACTGGCATGTGACATGAAATTTGTTAACTTAGCAACAGCAGTTCAATGTAATACATAATATAGAAGAGAAAAAAAAAATAAAAATAATAATACTGTAATAATAAATAAGTAAATCAATTACAGTATACTTGAATAGATTAAAAACTTGCAAAAAACAGAAATACTGTATATTAAAGAAGTGAGGTAGTGTCCAAGGGTTCAATGTCCATTTAGGAATCGGATGGCAGAGGGGAAGAATCTGTTCCTGAATCGCCGAGTGTGTGCCTTCAGGCTTCTGTACTTCCTACCTAATGGTAACAGTGAGAAAAGGGCATGCCCTGGGTGCTGGAGGTCCATAATAATGAATGCTGTCTTTCTGAGACACTGCTCCTTGAAGCTGTCCTGGGTACTTTGTAGGCTAGTAGTCAAGATGGAGCTGACTAGATTTACAACCTTCTGCAGCTTCTTTCGGTCCTGTGCAGTAGCGTGCCCCCCACCCCTACCAGACAGTGATGCAGCCTGTCAGAATGCTCTCCACGGTACATCTATAGAAGTTTTTGAGTGTATCTGTTGACATGCCAAATCTCTTCAAACTCCTAATGAAGTATAGCCGCTGTCTTGCCTTCTTTATAACTACATCGATATATTGGGACCAGGTTAGATCCTCAGAGATCTTGACACCCAGAAACTTGAAACTGCTCACTCTCTCCACTTCTGATCCCTCTATGAGGATTGTTATGTGTTCCTTCGTTTTACCCTTCCTGAAGTCAACATTCAGCTCTTTCGGCTTACTGACATTGAGTGCCAGGTTGTTGCTGCGGCACCACTCCACTAGTTGGCATATCTCACTCCTGTACGCCCTCTCGTTACCACCTGAGATTCTACCAACAATGGTTGTACAGGTGTTCCCCGCTTTTCGAACGTTTGCTTTACGAAACCTCACTGTTACGAAAGACCTACATTAGTTCCCTGTTTTCGCTAACAGAAGGTGTTTTCACTGTTACGAAAAAGGCAGAGTGCGAAAAAAATCAGCGTGTGCCCCGAGCAGCCACTCTCCCCCGGATTTGGAACGGCGTTCTCGCCGGCACTGCTTAAACACGTGCCTGTGAGCAGCCGTTAGCAAGATGAGTTCTAAGGTATTGGAAAAGCCTGAAGGAGCTCGTAAGGGTGTGCACTTAGCGTAAAACTAGACATAATTAACCGTTTCGATCGTGGTGAATGAAGCAAGGACAAAGTGAGTTTGGCTTGTGGAAGCTGACGAAGATGATGTTGAAGAGGTTTTAGCATCCCATGACCAAGAACTGATAGATGAAAAGCTGATGCAATTGGAAGAGAAGTGGATAACAATCGAAACCGAATGAGTAATGATAAAGTATGACTTTAATTTTGAAAGGGTACGTCGATTTAGGGCATATTTGCAAGATGGTTTGAGAGCTTACAAAGAACTGTATGAGCTAAAAATGCGTGAGGCTAAGCAGTCAAGCATACTGTCGTTTTTCAAGTCTTCCACATCAGCCACGGCAGACGACGAACCTCGACCTTCAACATCGAGGCAGGCAGACATAGAGGAAGATGAACTGCCTACCCTAATAGAAACAGATGATGATGAGATGACACACCCCAGTGTCCCACCACCCCAACCCCCATGCCGCGGACAGATACCGATTCGCGGAGAATGCAGCGGTAGCCGGGAGGTACACAGCACATTTTTAAGAAAAAAGCCAAAATAAACATGCTAATTGTTAGGTGCCGCCCGGCACGTAATTAATTAGCATGTTTATTTCAGCTTTTTTCTTAAAGATGTGCTGTGTATGTCCCGACTACCACTGTACCCCTGCATGCTTCGCGGATCGGTATCGGTCGCTGCACCACCCAAACTCCGACGACTCAGCCTAACACACCATCATCAGTGTGCTCGGCAAGCTGTCTTTCCGATTCTCGTAAGTGATACTACACTGTACATGCATTATTGCTACTTTACATCGGCTGTGTATTTTTAGGTGTTATTTGGTATGATTTGGCAGCTTCATAACTTAAAGGTTACTGGAGAGAGTGTTTCTGCCAACAGCACTTGCGTGAGATTTTCTGCCGAGAACGCATGCGCCGTGTTTTTGCTGAGAGTGCTTGCATGAGATTTTCGCTATGGAGAACAGTTTAGGCAATGATTGTGGAAAAGTATTTCTACTTTATATAGGCTGTGTATTTATCATATCGTTCCTGCTTTTACTATATGTTACTGTTATTTTAGGTTTTATATGTTATTTGGCAGGTTATTTTTGGGTCGGAACACTCACAAAATTTTCCCATATAAATAAATGGTAATTGCTTCTTCGCTTTACGACATTCCGGCTTACAAACCGTTTCATAGGAAAGGTCTACCTTCGGATGGCGGGGGAAACCTGTATCCATCTCTGGTACCATCCTCCAACAGCATCAAGGAAGGGAGAGACCATTCGAATGCACGACCTTCCTCAGGGAGCAGTGAGAGAGAGACGGTCACAAATCTCTTGTAGGTCTACAATTCTCAGGAGAATCTGTGTTCTTTTCCCTCTTATCTATTTTTTGTGTTCTCTTACCCAACATTATTCTCTGCCTGTGAGGTTCCTGACCTCCATCTCTCTTCATAGAACATAGAACATCACAGTACAGTACAGGCCCTTTGGCCCACAATATTGTGCAGACTTTTTAATCTACTCTAAAATCAATCTAATCTTTCCGTCCCATAAAGCTCTTCATTTATCTCTCATGCATTGCCTATCTAAGTGTTTCTTAAATATTCCTAATGTTTCTGTCTCTACCATGACCCCCTGCAAGGTGCTGCATTCATCCATCACTCTCTGTGTAAAAAAATTACCAATGACATCCCCCCCTATACATTCCTCCAATCACCTTAAAATTATGCAAACTTGTATCAGCCACTTCCACTCTGGGAAAAAGCTTCTGGCTGTCTACTTAATCTACGCCTTTGATCATCTTTGCAATTCCCTTAATGTATTCCTTAATAGCTATACCTGTGGCTACCTATCCCTATAACTTCATTGTTGGATCATCATCATTTTTTTTTCTCAAATTAAATCTAGGAAGATTTTAATATATTAAAGGTATTTTATAACTGTGCATTCTTGTTCCCAGCCTGACGGAGATCAGTTAACATGAGTCAGGATTTGCAAAGTTCCGTATCAGAATCGGAATCAAAGGCGAAAGCTCAACGTTCAGGTTTACTTTCACTGACTTATCTTGGGACATTTGTCTTGCAGCAGCAAAGCAGTGCAATACATTAAAAAAACTTGCAATAAGATACAATAAGAATGTAAAAACTAAATAAGTAGTGTAGAAAGAGAGTGAAATATTGAGGTAGCTTTCATGGGGTCATGGACAGGCACGGATGAGCAGGAAGTATATTGGAGAACTTCCATCCATCTAAAGCTGTTTATCAACGGCCTTTTTTCTATCTTCAGTAGAGATGGTCACTGATAATTGCACAAAGTACAACTCCATTCACTACTCATGAGCAAGTGAAGCAGTCCATATCTACAGGATCTAGACAACATTGGTAAGGCATAAATTGGAAGCATGGTTGAATGATCTTCACTTTGCTGGATAAGTACTAGTGTTAATATATTGTAGAAGGTTGTCGTAGATTGCAACAGGACATTGATAGAATGCAGAGCTGGGCTGAGAAGTGTCAGATGGAGTTCAATTCTGAAAAGTGTGAAGTGGTTCACTTTTGGAGGTTGAAATTGAAGGTAGCATGCATAATTAATAGCAGGATTTATAATAGCATGGAGTAACAGATGGATACTGGGGTTCACATCCATAGATGCAGTGCAAGATGATAGGGTGGTTAAGAAGGCATATGGTGTGTAGGCCTTCATTAGTCGAGAGATTGAGTTCAAGAGTTACAAAGTAATGTTGCAGCTCTATTAAACTCTAGTTAGACCACACTTGGAGTATTTGTCCAAAATGAAGTATTGGAGATTAACTTTAAAGTGTTTAGAGGAAAGTATGGATGCAATGTGTGAGGTTGGATTTAAAACAGAGAGTGGTGAGTGTGTGGATCACACTGCTGACAGTAGTAAAGGCAGATATATTAGCAACATTTTAAGAGACTCTTAGATATAAAATAGATTAAAGAAAAAATTGAAGGCTACATGGAAGAGAAGGGTGAGATTGATCTTGAAGTTGTTTAAAGGGTCAGCACAACATCGCGGGCTGAAGGGCCTGTACTGTTCTGTATTTCTCTATGTTCTATTACCATCCAGGATAAAGCTGTTCAATAAACTTCTAAATATTTATTGCCTTCATTACTGGAGCACAATAAATGTAGTGTGCACTATCAAAAAAACAGCACCACAGTTACTCACCCAGATATCACCAAGAAGGCCAAAGGCTCCAAACTGTTTGATATTAAACAAAGTGTAGATCACTTCCAGGTCATTATTCCTTCATTGTTGCCGGGTCTGAAACCCAGAACTCCCTCCCAGCAGCACTGAGGAAGTAGCTTGCTGTAAGGACTGTAGTTATCGAAGACAGCCACCACCTTCTCAAGGGCAATTCGCAATCGACAATTTATTCTGCTCTTGCCAGCACTGTTCCCTCTCAACTGCGTGGGTGTGCAGTACTGACATGTCATGAAAAGAAACAGTAACTTTGCACATAACAAGCTCCCAGCAACATATTATGACCAAATAATCTGTTTTACCGATGGCTGAAGGACAAGCATTGGCTTGGCCAGCCAGAGAGAATTAATTTCCTTGCTCCTCATTGAACATGCGCTAGTGTGTAATAAGTTTATTTTCACCTGGGAGGGTGGAAGGACAGCAATGAATCAGTGAAGGGCTTTAATGAAAGGCATCACTTTCAACCATGCTGAGCTGCCTTACAACCACACTACAATATCAACAGGAATACTGTGTTGTAAATCCTTAGTGCAGATCCTGAGCAGACAGCCCTGGCACTGGGATGTAGGAGAATATCCATCGGGACAATGATAGTGATTACAAAGGACACACAGAATACAGAACAAACAGTACAGTACAGATTGGAGGGATGGTTTTAGCAGCTGTTGCAGAACAGCAAGCATCTTCTGTAGGACACATCAAAGTTGCTGGTGAATGCAGCAGGCCAGGCAGCATCTCTAGGAAGAGGTACAGTCGACGTTTTGGGCCGCGACCCTTCGTCAGGACTCACAAAGGGTCTCGGCCCGAAACGTCGACTGTACCTCTTCTTAGAGATGCTGCCTGGCCTGCTGCATTCACCAGCAATTTTTATGTGTGTTGCTTGAAATTCCAGCATCTGCGGATTTCCTTGTGTTTCTGTTCTGTAGGACTTGGATTCACAGCATCATCTGAATGGTTGAATCAGACATTTTGGTTTAAGTCAGAAATCCCACCTCTCCCGGAAGTTCTGGAAGTCTCCTGGATATTAATAGTGGCTCCCTGATGCCCGCAAATTATATACAATATCACGGAAATCAATTTTTTTGAGAGCGGGTGAGAGAAAGCAAGCGAGAGCGCGAGAGCAAGAAAGTGAGAGAGTGGGAGAGAAAACAAGCGAGAGAGCGGGAGAGAAAACAAGCGAGAGAGCGGGAGAGAAAACAGGCGAGAGCGGGAGAGAAAACAAGCGAGAGAGCGAGAGAGAAAACAAGCGAGAGAGCGGGAGAGAAAACAAGCGAGAGCGCGGGAGAGAAAACAAGCGAGAGAGCGAGAGAGAAAACAAGCGAGAGAGCGGGAGAGAAAACAAGCGATAGAGCGGGAGAGAAAACAAGCGATAGAGCGGGAGAGAAAACAAGCAAGAGCGCGGGAGAGAAAACAAGCGAGAGAGCGAGAGAGAAAACAAGCGAGAGAGCGAGAGAGAAAACAAGCGAGAGAGCGGGAGAGAAAACAGGCGAGAGCGGGAGAGAAAACAGGCGAGAGCGGGAGAGAAAACAAGCGAGAGAGTGGGAGAGAAAACAAGCGAGAGCCGGCAGAGAAAACAAGCGAGAGCGCGGGAGAGAAAACAAGCGAGAGAGCGGGAGAGAAAGCAAGCGAGAGAGCGGGAGAGAAAACAAGCGAGAGAGCGAGAGAGAAAACAAGCGAGAGAGCGGGAGAGAAAACAGGCGAGAGCGGGAGAGAAAACAAGCGAGAGAGCGGGAGAGAAAACAAGCGAGAGAGCGGGAGAGAAAACAAGCGAGAGAGCGGGAGAGAAAGCAAGCGATAGAGCGGGAGAGAAAACAAGCGAGAGCCGGGAGAGAAAACAAGCGAGAGCGCGGGAGAGAAAACAAGCGAGAGAGCGGGAGAGAAAGCAAGCGAGAGAGCGGGAGAGAAAACAAGCGAGAGCGCGGGAGAGAAAACAAGCGAGAGCGCGGGAGAGAAAACAAGCGAGAGAGCGGGAGAGAAAACAAGCGAGAGCCGGGAGAGAAAACAGGCGAGAGCCGGGAGAGAAAACAGGCGAGAGAGCGAGAGAGAAAACAGGCGAGAGCCGGGAGAGAAAACAAGCGAGAGCACAGGAGAGAAAACAAGCGAGAGAGCGGGAGAGAAAACAAGCGAGAGAGCGGGAGAGAAAGCAAGCGAGAGAGCGGGAGAGAAAGCAAGCGAGAGCACGGGAGAGAAAACAAGCGAGAGAGCGGGAGAGAAAACAGGCGAGAGAGCGAGAGAGAAAACAAGCGAGAGCCGGGAGAGAAAACAAGCGAGAGCACGGGAGAGAAAACAAGCGAGAGAGCGGGAGAGAAAACAAGCGAGAGCACGGGAGAGAAAACAAGCGAGAGAACGGGAGAGAAAACAGGCGAGAGCTCGGGAGAGAAAACAAGCGAGAGCGCGGGAGAGAAAACAAGCGAGAGAGCGGGAGAGAAAACAAGCGAGAGAGCGGGAGAGAAAGCAAGCGAGAGAGCGGGAGAGAAAGCAAGCGAGAGCGCGGGAGAGAAAGCAAGCGAGAGCCGGGAGAGAAAACAGGCGAGAGAGCGAGAGAGAAAACAAGCGAGAGCCGGGAGAGAAAACAAGCGAGAGCACGGGAGAGAAAACAAGCGAGAGAACGGGAGAGAAAACAAGCGAGAGAGCGGGAGAGAAAGCAAGTGAGAGAGCGAGAGAGAAAACAAGCGAGAGCTCGGGAGAGAAAACAAGCGAGAGCTCGGGAGAGAAAACAAGCGAGAGCGCGGGAGAGAAAACAAACGAGAGAGCGGGAGAGAAAACAGGCGAGAGAGCGGGAGAGAAAGCAGGTGAGAGAGCGGGAGAGAAAGCAGGTGAGAGAGCGGGAGAGAAAACAGGCGAGAGAGCGGGAGAGAAAACAGGCGAGAGCCGGGAGAGAAAACAAGCGAGAGAGCGGGAGAGAAAACAGGCGAGAGCGCGGGAGAGAAAACAAGCGAGAAAGCGGGAGAGAAAACAAGCGCGAGCACGAGAGAGAAAACAAGCGAGAGCGCGGGAGAGAAAACAAGCGAAAGAGCGGGAGAGAAAGCAAGCGAGAGAGCGGGAGAGAAAGCAAGCGAGAGAGCGGGAGAGAAAACAAGCGAGTGCACGAGAGAGAAAACAAGCGAGAGAGCCGGAGAGAAAACAAGCGAGAGCGCGGGAGAGAAAACAAGCGAGAGAGCGGGAGAGAAAACAAGCGAGTGCACGAGAGAGAAAACAAGCGAGAGAGCCGGAGAGAAAACAAGCGAGAGAGCGAGAGAGAAAACAAGCGAGAGAGCGGGAGAGAAAACAAGCGAGTGCACGAGAGAGAAAACAAGCGAGAGAGCGGGAGAGAAAACAAGCGAGTGCACGAGAGAGAAAACAAGCGAGAGAGCCGGAGAGAAAACAAGCGAGAGAGCGAGAGAGAAAACAAGCGAGAGAGCGGGAGAGAAAACAAGCGAGTGCACGAGAGAGAAAACAAGCGAGAGAGCCAGAGAGAAAACAAGCGAGAGAGCGAGAGAGAAAACAAGCGAGAGAGCGGGAGAGAAAACAAGCGAGAGCACGAGAGAGAAAACAAGCGAGAGAGCGGGAGAGAAAACAAGCGAGAGAGCGGGAGAGAAAACAAGCGAGAGAGCGGGAGAGAAAACAAGCGAGTGCACGAGAGAGAAAACAAGCGAGAGAGCCGGAGAGAAAACAAGCGAGAGAGCGAGAGAGAAAACAAGCGAGAGAGCGGGAGAGAAAACAAGCGAGAGCACGAGAGAGAAAACAAGCGAGAGAGCGGGAGAGAAAACAAGCGGGAGAGCGAGAGAGAAAACAAGCGAGAGAGCGGGAGAGAAAACAAGCGAGAGCACGAGAGAGAAAACAAGCGAGAGAGCCGGAGAGAAAACAAGCGAGAGAGCGGGAGAGAAAACAAGCGAGAGAGCGGGAGAGAAAACAAGCGAGAGAGCGGGAGAGAAAACAAGCGAGAGCACGAGAGAGAAAACAAGCGAGAGAGCCGGAGAGAAAACAAGCGAGAGAGCGGGAGAGAAAACAAGCGAGAGAGCGGGAGAGAAAACAAGCGAGAGCACGAGAGAGAAAACAAGCGAGAGAGCCGGAGAGAAAACAAGCGAGAGAGCGAGAGAGAAAACAAGCGAGAGAGCGGGAGAGAAAACAAGCGAGAGCACGAGAGAGAGCGCACGAGCGAGAGCACGCCATGGCAGAATGTTCCAAAAAAAAAGAAAATATAAAACGTACTTCACCCCACTAAATTGTACCCCTGCCTAATAGGGGTAAAAAATAATGACAGTGTTGCTCACTGCACTGTTTGCAACAGTGACTTTTCTATTGCCCATGGTGGGTTAATATGTAAAAGACATGTTGAGGTGAGTTTAACAGGTGTCATTTGTTCATTAGCATAGCTAACGTTATTTAAACTAGCTGGCCAGCTGCTAAGGAGCTACTCTATTGCAGACATCCCACCTCTCCCGGAAGTCTCCCACAAATTGATGGTGCTACCTCTCTGAAATCAGTTTTTGCAGGGTGAGATGTCTGGTTTAAGTACGTATCGCCCTTGGTTGTTCTATGTTTTTATTTAAATATTTTGCCAGATAGCTGATTTTCTGACTTACAAAGAGTTCTCAAGAACAGAACCCTGTTACAATGGACCTGCACTAGACCAGGAACATGTGGGATAATTTTACTCTCTAAATCCCACACTGGCTTAAATTAACTCAGGACAGTTTAAGAGTCAAACTAGTTCTTTGCCGTTGTGGCTTAATGTCGCCCAAGATAACAGGGAAAATTGACTTGCCACCAAATCGTTGGCTGCCTGCACCCAAGCCGCTCTGTTGCAGTTTAGCTGTGTGTGCATTCTTTCACGCTGAATGTAGGGACAGCCCCCTTGGATTGTAAGGGCCCACTCAGAGGCTCACCAGTTGTCACTGGAATTGGGGTTGTTAACTGCTTATGAATGGCTTTAATGTTCACCTTATGTAATACTTGGGAGCGGCTAAAAATATTTTCTAAAAAGGTACGTTGTTTTAAAAAAATACACTGTAAAATCAATGTTTGATTCCCGCCACTGTGTGTCGTGTGGGTTTCCTATGGGTGCTCCATTTTATCCCTTCACGTTACACAAGTTAGAGTTAGTAAATTGTGGGCATGCAATTTTGGCACTGGTGATGTGGAAAACTTGTGAGGTGCCCCCTGCACATCCTCGGACAGTGTTGGTCATTGATGCAAAAATGCGTTTCACTGTTTCTTCCACTGTACATGTGACAAATAAAGCTAACAATTAAAACACTTAAAATGTAGCAACTAATTTAAACAACTGGCCTGTCTACTTGCCTTTCCTCCAGCCGCCATTTATTGGAATGAGTTTGCTGTACTTTCATTGTGTGACTTGGCTCAATATGGAGCTTTTCCACCCTGAGAAATATCTCGTTGAACTCCATGAGCTGAAAGCTGGGGCACTTGCATGAAACATAAAGTAATTCCCTGTATTAGACTCATAGAGCGCTACAGCACAGTAAAAGGCCCATCAGCCCATCTACCCTGTGCCAAACTGTTATCCTGTCTTGATTCACTGACCTATGTATTTATCCAAAGTTCTCTTAAATGCTGAATCAAACCTAATTCCACCACTTCCGCTGGCAGCTCACTCCATACACCACCCTCAGTGTGAAGGAGTTTCCCCTCAAGTTCCCCTTTCACCTTTCATCGACCTAAATGGAAAAAGCCTACCTGCATTAGTCCTATCTCTAACCCCCTGATAATTGTGTACCTCTATCAAATCTCCCCTCATTCTCCCACACTCCAAGGAATAAAGTTCTAACCTATTCACATTTTCCCTACAACTCAGGTCTTCAAGGCACAGCAACATCCTTATAAATTTTAACTCTATTCTTTAAATCTTATTGATATCTTTCCTGTAGGAAGGTGATCAGAACTGCACACAATACTCTAAATTAGGGCTCACAAATGTCTTATACAACTTCGACAGAACATCCCAGTTCCTGTACTCAGTACTCTGACGTATGAGGGCCATTCTGCCAAAAGCTCTCTTTATGACCTTATCTACCATTTCTTGATGTAACTTCATGGGGCAACTTCGAAGCTTTTATGATCGTCAAACATGACAGCACAGAAACTGGCCCTTTGGCCCATCAAGTCCATGCTGAACTATTATTCTGCATGCATACAACAGGTTCTCCTTAGGTAAGCACTTGGAAAAACATGGTTGTGTAAGCAATTCCCTCTGATATTATTTTCACACCTTTGGAAGTATGTGCAGCAGAGCATCTGTCAAGCTGCTAGACTGTCAGTGAAACAAAAGCTTATCCGTGGTGTGTTGGAAGCAATGGGGAGTCTGGTGGGATGTCATGACATTCAGCACAGATGCACACTGTGCCGAAGACAAATAGTCATGTGAGTGGAGTATCAACTTCAGAATGATATAATCTTTCACTCCACCCACAAGGGACTGACTGACATCAAAACACTTTGCCGCATTGTTTGTTCATATTCACCCGTATATTGTCAATCATGACCCGTGCAAATAGCGCCAATGCAAACAGGATTGTAAGGTGCAGGAATAAAGTATACTGGCCATTTCCAAAGATTAACATTGTTTTGCAAGGGCCTGTTTTATGCAGCAAATCCATTACAAGTAGATGGTGAAGTAAATAGTGTAAGTATTTGTTACCTTATTTTTTAAATAAAAGTTATAGATAATCACTGTATTTGAATATCCTTCATTTAGCTTGGTTCCCTTCAGTGCAGAAAATGTTTTGAATGCAAGGCTTCCTTTTCGATGCTGGAGTTGAGATGAACATGATGCCTGGACTGGAAATGAGAGCCACTCAGAATTGGGTGGGTTGGATCAAGGTCTCGGTGAGATTGCAGAATTCTCTCTTTTGCAATACAAACCACTCAGGTTTCCATGCAATAGATTGAGCTTCGAGTTCAATGTGCTAAGGTCATATCAGATCAAACCGCATGTGAGCTGATTCAGGCACCTGTAATGATTAAAGATATAAAGATTATCTTTCATTGTCACTTGAATATTGAAACATACAGTGAAATGTATAGTTTTGCATCAACAACCAAATGTCTTAGGATGCGTTGAGGGCTGACAACACAGCTTGCCCACAACTC
This sequence comes from Mobula hypostoma, assembly GCF_963921235.1. Classification (NCBI taxonomy): domain Eukaryota; kingdom Metazoa; phylum Chordata; class Chondrichthyes; order Myliobatiformes; family Myliobatidae; genus Mobula; species Mobula hypostoma. The sequence goes on along the minus strand of NC_086099.1, from coordinate 26,195,251 downwards.
ACTGACCTTGAAGGAATGTCTTTGGAATGTGGGTGGAGACCGAATACCTGGAGGAAACCCACACAAGTCATGGGCAAAATGTGCAGATTCCTTACAGGCAGAGGCAGGAGCTGAACGCTGATCTGAGATCGATGTGCTAACCTCTATGCTACTGTGCAACCTGTACTACCGGTCTGTCATTACAGCATGTTTTCATCTTCCCTGGTATGAAATTCTATGTTTTCTCCTGAAAGTAGTGGATGAAGTCATCGGGCAACTGGGGAAGTTTTAAAACAGACTGTTTCATCACCCTGTATCCAATTCATCTGGACAGTGAGGGAGAAATTTGAACTGATGGGATGGGCAGGGAGGGGTGATACTTTCATCCTGTTTCCCATTACTAAATTAATTGTGACTTTAAGGGGAAAGACATGAGAGACACTTTTGTTTCTTTGGATGCCAGTTGAGCGATGTTTCAACATTTTGGGTGTGAAATTTGGAACTCTCAGCTGAAGAACATTGAATGAAGTTGTAATTATATGCTTCCATTCTTAAACTATATACTTACACCCAGAAGATCACCAACACTGACTTGTCTTGCCACTCCAGCCTCTCTGCTGTTCCCTGAGGATTATCCTTGGATGCCATTATTTCTATTGGCATGATGCCTCTTAGATCAGAAACATACTAGCATTTTCCATATCCACAATGGCAACATCGAAATGACATTATCACCATTTCTCTTGACCATCTCATCTCTAAATTGTTCACTTGTTTTTCCAGCAAATTGTATGAGCAGAAATTCATTGTAAGTAATTACTGAGACGCCGTTGTCTATGCTCTGTGTTCCCTATCTCTGGTGACTGTCAGAAACTTTTCCAACTTGTTTGGCCCCTTTTTTCATAATAGACTCAACAATGAACTCTAGATGATATACCTGTTCGATTTCCAAGGTTTACCATTGGAGATGGACTCAGTGAGGGCCCTTTTAATGGTCATCGTTTTCTCCATAGGAGTTAGGACATACATCTGTGTGTTGGTGCACAAGGAATCTTTCTGTAGAGGGGTCATTGCCACTTTGTTCCTCAAGGCTGTGTGAAGTGTGTTGGTGAGTACAATGTAGTCTGCTTGGTGTAGCTTTCTTCGTTAAATAACTGCGCACTGAGTTGATTCTACAACCTATGGACTCACTTTCAAAAGATCTACAATTCATGTTCTCGATATTTATTGCTTATTTATTTATTTATAATCTTTTTTTGTATTTGCACAGTTTGTTGTCTTTTGCACATTGGCTGTTTCAAAGTTCAAAGTAAATTTATTATCAAAGTACATATATGTCACTACATACAACCTGGAGATTCATTTTGTCTATCTTATGTGTTGTTTTTTCACTGAGTCTATTGTACTTCCTTGTATTTACTGTCAATGCCTGCAAGAAAATGAATCGCTGGTTAGCATATTGTGACCTATATGTACTTTGAAAATAAATTTACTTTGCATAATGGGAGTAAAGGGTAGGATTTGAGAGTGAGGCCTGGAGAAAGGCTTTGGGTTTCTGGGTGAGTCTGAAGCTTGCAGATGTTAGGGATGTACTCTGACTGACTGTTTGGGAAGGAACTGATGAACCTGTGGTGGTTGGAACAGGTGATAAAAGGTGAATATGGATTTGTCAGCCCTTCCTGCTTGGTGGGACCATTTCATCAATGTTAGGCTGCTTTATTTAACTTCTTAGCATTCTCAACACTAATCACCTTAGCCATTTACTCCCACTGCCTTCTGAAGTGCGGGAAACTTCCGGAGCCCTTAAAGTCTCTGACTCAGTGCCCAGAGTTGCCTGAGCCTGAGGTTGTATTGTCAACTTCTTATTAAGTTCACTTCCTATACCATCACGGCCACCAGTTCTAGCTATAATACATATCCATTTCAAAAACTGGAGACATAAGAGACAACAGATGCTGGAATCTGGGGTAGCAAAGTGTCTGGGGGAACTCAGTGAGCTGAGCAGGTCCTAATGCAGGGTTTTCACCTGGAACTAGGGTTGCCAACTTTCTCACTCCCAAATAAGGGACAAATGTAGCAGTCAAATACGGGACACTTGTGTTTACCCCGAGAAAGACTACCATGACTATGGAGCCTTGCACAGGCACCTGTGTGCGCATACGTGATGTGCGCATGCCTGCATGTGCCGATTTTTTTCTACAAATCGGTTTTGTATTCCCGATTCTGATACACTGTACATACATTATTTCTACTTTATATAGGCTGTGTATTTATCATATCATTCCTGCTTTTACTATATGTTAGTGTTATTTTAGGTTTTATGTGTTATTGGTATGATTTGGTAGGTTATTTTTTGGGTCTGGGAACGCTCAAAAATTTTCCCATATAAATTAATGGTAATATGCTTCTGCACTTTACGCCATTTTGGCTAATGAACAGTTTCATAGGAACACTCTACCTTAGCAGAGGAAATACGGGACAAGGGCAGTCCCATATGGGACAAACCAACTTAGCCTAATATACGGGATGTCCTGGCTAATACGGGACAGTTGGCAACCGTACCCAGAACGTCGGCAATTCCTTTTCTCCCACAGGTGCTGCTCAACTTGCCGAGTTCCTGCAGCAGATAGCTGCTCTAATTTAAGAAGTGATAGAAGCATAGAAACCTACAGCACAATACAGGTCCTTCGGTCCACAAAGTTGTACTGAACTTGTCCCTACCTTATAAATTGCTAGGGTTAACTACAGCCCTCTATTTTTCTAAGCCCCGCGTACCTATCCAAAAGTCTCTTAAAAGACCCTATCGTATCCGCCTCCACCACCGTTGCCAGCAGCCCATTCCACGCACTCACCACTCTGCGTAAAAAACTTACCTCTGACATCTCCTCTGTACCTATGATGTACATGGTCAATCAACATCTTGGTTAGTCCTGGCTGCCTTTTGCAGTCGCAGAATCATACAGTTATACATTGCGGAAGTAGGCTCTTAAGCCCAGCTCGTCCATACTGAGTAAGTTACCTACCTGACTGAGGGAGCCCATTTGCTAGTGCTTGGCCTATATCCTTCTAAACCTTTCCTATCTATGTACTTCACATAAAGTGGTGGAGGAATGCAGCAAAATAGAGGGCTATGGGTAAGCCTAGTAATTTCTAAAGTAGGGACATTTTCGGCACAACTTTGTGGGCCAAAGTGCCTGTATTGTGCTGTAGATTTTCTATGTTTTCTAAGTCAGGCAACATCTATGCTCTTAGTATCTTGATGAAATCAAAATATGGACTGCTTATTCCTCCCCACAGATGCCGCCTGATGTGCTGAGCTCCTTCATCATTTTGTGTGTGTGTGTTGCTCTGTATTTCCAGAATCTGCTGAATCTCTTGCGTGTACCCATGTACTTGTACAAATGTCTTTCCAACATTGTCCTTGTTCCCGTGTCTGTCAATTCCCCTGGCAGCTCATTTCAAATTCCTACTAGCTTCTGTATGAAACTTCAAAGTTTGAAGTAAATTTTATTATTGGAGTACTTATATGTCACCACATACAACCCTGAGATTAATTTCCTTTACCTGCTGGCATACACAGCAAATTTATAGAATAGTAACTATGACAGGAACTATAACTGCAAATATAAATAAATAGCAATAAATAACAAGAACATGAAATAACAAGATAAAGAGTAACAAGATAACTATAACAGGATAAACTTGTCCCGTGGTTTGCCTTTAAATCTTTTCCCTCTCACCTTCAATCTCTGCCCTCTAGTTACAGAATCCCTGAACAAGGAGCATAAAATCACTGTGCCATCAGCCCTTCAGTCAACCAGCAAGGTTAATTACACATTGTAGTTGTGTGTTTGTTTCTGCAGTGTATCACTTGTAGCCCCCATCTCTTTATGCACAATAATGATACTAGTTTTTTCCTGATTGTATCAGGACAGCTGATGGCAGAGTGGGCGAATTGTAATCTGCGTTCAGCAGCGGTGTTCTTCGCTGGACTGGATCCAGCCACCCTATGTCAGTGTAATTCCTTGGCAGCTGCCCAGGGTTTGCAGAAGATCTGTATTTCACTTCACTTGCCTGGAGGTTTTAAAGATTACAGAACTGATGTTTTGCTAAACAACTCGTCCGCCTGGCACGTTGCCTGTGTCCTGATTCAATGAGTCAGCCCTTTTGCTGCATAATTAAGAGTCAGTGCATGGAATGAATATGATTCCATTCGGCTAGAAAATATTAGAAAGATGTTTTGTATCCCTGGCCCTCTCCCGACCATGCAAGCATGCCAACATGCCATAGTTTTTAAAATAATCTTTCCTTTCTGTATCTGAGAGTTATTGGCAAAACTAAGAGATTGAAAGTAAAATGGGGCAAGGACAAAGACACCATTGACAGGAGAATTGATAAATTGCCCTGGCCAGATCACCAGTAGTGGATCTAAAGGGCAAAAATCTGCAGCATAAACTTATCCAAATCTAATTGCCCTTGAACTGAGAGGGGTTGTTTGACCATTTGAGACTGATCATACAATCAAAGAGAGTCATGGCGTCATACAACAAGGTAAAAGGCCCTTCAGACCGACTGTTTGTTTATTTTATTTTTATTTATTTAGAGATACAGGGTAGAATAGGCCATTCCGGCCCGTGGAGCCGCACCACCCAGCAACTCAGATTTAACCCTAACCTTACAATGACCAATTAACCCACACAGAGTATCTTGTGGGAGGAAACCAGACCACCCGGAGAAAACCCATTCAGCCGATAGGGAGGACGCACAGAGGACAGTGGGATTGAACTCTGAACGCCGATATCCTGAGCTGGATGATCATTGCACTGACTGCAGCACGACCATGGAGCTCTTGCTGACCAAGATACCTATCCAAGCTAGTCCCATTTACCAGTCTGGAGTTTCATATGAGACAGGAGAGTTAAATTTGGCAGATTTCCCCAGAAGGGCATCTGTGAACCAGTTGAGCTGTTTATAATAATCCAGAACTTTTTTTGTGGCCGTCATTCATTCATTCATTATGTGCCATCTCTTATGACATGGGCGATCATGGTCTTGACCGAGATTGTTCTTGGCAAACTTTTCTACAGAAGTCGTTTGTCATTGTCTTCTTCTGGTCAGTGACTTTACAAGATAAGTGACCCCAGCCAATATCAATACTCTTCAGAGATTGTCAGTGGTCGCAGAAGCAGGACTTGTGATATGCACCCCTTACTCCCATGGTTTCACACGACTCTGATTGGGGGGCTAAACAGGTGCTACACCTTGCACGAGGGTGACCTGCAGGATAATGGAAGGAAGGAGTGCCTTACACCTCCTTTGGTAGAGACGTATCTCCACCCCACCACCCAAGGCCATCTAAGGCTAATTGTTGTTTTTCAAATTCCAGATCATTAAATGAATTTAAGTGCACAGCTCGCCTGGTATGATTTGCCCTCGGTTCTTCATATTACTAGTCTGGTACAGTAATTTAATTGCAGAGCCACTATAGTTTCTTCGTTCAGTTTATCCTTCTACCTTAGCTCCCTGCTCTTGCTGCTCTTTGTTCCTCTGACAAGGAGCAACATAATATGTCACCCAGAAAGCTTCACTTCTTCAGCTATCTTAAGCTGAATAAGGCAGCAGAACCACCCATAAATACAAGCAAAAATACTTGGATTATCGGATTAAGTTCTCATAGAATTCAAACAATCGGACTGTAGTACATTGGCGTCTAACAGAAACACTTAATACCCTAACTGCCCCAACACTAAGAGATTGAGTGTAAAACGAGGCAAGGACAAAGACACCATTGACAGGAGAGTTGATAAATTGATAAACCTGCCATGATTTTGGCCGGATCACCAGTAATGGAGCTAAAGGGCAAAAATCTACAGCCTAAAATTATCATGAGATTAACTACAAAGGATAATAACATTTTTCTTTGTTGAAAATGAATGATATTAAGCCATGAGTCATGCTTCAAAGAACGGGACTAGGTGTCACACCCAAGCTAAGCAAACCATTAAGTATTTATCTAGTGGAGGTGAGGGGGAAGGGAAGACAAGATTGATAGTTCAAATGATGACTGCACATTCTTTTGTATAGACCCTTTGATTGAAGTTGTACAATGCAGAGTGAGCCTTTCAACATAACAATCAATAGAGTTTTGAATTGTAAGGGAATCAAGAGATATTGGTTAGTACAGGAAACTGGCACTGCGATAATTGTTCAGCCATTTTGTTGTGGTGCAGAAAAGGGGGAAATGGCCTACCCCTCATTTCGATTTCTTAAAATCTTCGATTTTTCACTGTTTTATATTGTATCCTACAGCTGCTAGCTGCTGGCAAGGTGTACCACAACAAGTGGATTTGGAGGGATTCTCACTGGATTTTGAGTGGAAATTGGAGAGGAAAATCCAGTTACTAAGTATGCTCATATCAGAACAAATAATACAGATGGAAGCAGGAAAGGGGTTTTGCTGAGGAAATATAAGGAGTTCAGAGCTAAATTAAGAGGTTGGAACTCAAGAGTAATCTTTGAATTATTGGCTTAGCCACACACACATTTGGTTGAGAACAAAGAGACAAAAAAAACAAGAGGAGTGAAATTAACTGGAATGATAAAGAAAGGCTTCCTTTTATGGGGCACTGTCACCAGGGCACCACGGGAGTGTAGTGGTTAGTGCAACGCTATTACAGCCCAGGGCATTGGAGTTCAGAGTTCAGTTCTGGCACCATCTGTAAGGTGTTCGTACGTTTTCCCTGTGAGTGTGTGGTTTTCCTCCGGGTGCTCTGGCACCCTCCCGTAGTCCAAAGGCATAGCAGTTAGTGGATTATTGGGTATTGTAAATTGTCCTGTGATTAGGCCTGGGTTAAGTAGGTGAACTGACGGGTGTTGTGTGGCTCATTGGGCAGAAGGGCTTGTTCTGCCTTGTGTCTCTAAATAAATAAACTTTTGTCCAAATAGAAGCTGTGGCAATAGTACAGGCTAGGCCTCATTCATACTGAGACCAGTGTTCTTCATGCACACTCTCCATGGTAACCGCATTACAGCAGTATATAAGGCTGCTGAGGAGGTGACATAGATGCAGGTGGTCGTGAATACAAACATGGTGCTGGTCTGATGCAACAATAGACTAGCCTGGGTGCCGCATGGTGGCATGGCGGTTCACGCAATTGCTTCACAGCACCAGTTCCAAGATCAGGATTTGATCTCCACCACTGTCTGCAAGGAGTTTGAACATTCTCACTGTGACTGCGTGACTTTCCTTCAGGTGATCTGGTTTCTTCCCACATTCCAAAACAAAAAGATGTACGGTTAGGGTTAGTAAATTGTAGGCATGCTATGGTGACGTTGGAAACATGGTGGCACTTGTGGGCCGCCAAGCACAATCCTTGTTGATTTGACTTGAAGCAGAACGATGCACTTCACTGCATATTTCGATGTACAGGTGACAGATAAAGCTAATCTTTTCTTTTCGAACTACTTTGGTGTGAGCTCTGATCTGATATCGGGCCAGTGGTCATTTCACACAGGTCAGAAATGGTCTAAAACAAAAGACTATGGTCAGTGAAGGGAACTCCAAAGGAAATATTTGCCAGACCCTGAATAGTGAGGCTGGGAGATGCTGCATACAAAGCAGGAATGGTGCCACCACTGCCAGGTAATTTGTGTGCTTTCTTTCCACTAATGACTTGTTTTGAGCCTTTTTTCTTCACTGTCTTGTATGATTCGTGTATAATTTATGATCAATATGTTGTCTGAATCAAAATGTCTGCAACGCTGCTGAAAGCAACTTTTTCTTTGTAGCTGTACCTCACTGTGTTTGAATCAGAATGGGGTTTATCCCTGTCATGAGTTGTAAAATTTGTTGTTTTGTGGCAGCGGTACAGTACAACACATTTAAAAATACTAGGTTACTATGAAAAATGTAAGTAAATAGTTCAATGGAGGAACGATGACGTAGTGTTCATGGGTTCATGAACCTTTCCGAAATCTGATGGCGGAGAGGGAAGAAACTTTTCCTAAGACATTGAGTTTGTGTCTTCAGGCTCCTGTATCCCCTTCCTGATGGTAGTATTGAGAAGAATGCATATGACAATAAACTGTGAGCTCTAAATGTGTAGAACCTTTAATTTCCTCTATTTCCTAAAACCCAAATGTTCTGCTCCTAATGTTTTAATGAGAAAGTAATGCAGTTCGTAATCCAAATTTTGCCATCAGAAGAGGAAACACGAATTGTGCAGCCCTGTGAATCACTGGGCACATAACTGATACCAATAAAGTATCTGACATACCAAAGTCTGTCATGGCTGGACATATTGTACACAGGTAAATCTCACAGCATTTGCTGTTTGGCTCAGAAATTAGACCATAAGACTGTAAGATATAGAAGTAGAACTAGAACATGTGGCCCATTGAGTCTGCTCCACCATTCAGTCATGGCTGATCTCTTTCAATTCTTAACCCCATTCTCTTGCCTTCTCCCTGTAACTTTTGACACCCTCACAAATCAAGGATCTATCAACCTCCATTTTAAATATACCCAATGACTTGACCTCTACAGCCATGTGTGGCAAAGAGTTCCACAAATTCACCACCCTCTGGCTAAAGAAATTCCTCCTCATCTCTGTTCTAAAGGGATGTCCTGGTATTCTGAGGCTGTGCCCTCTGGTCCAAGACTCTCCTACTACTGGAAACAAGCCTCTCCGTGCCCACTCTATCTGGGCCTTTCAATATCAAGAGATTGAGCTAATCTGGACCGAAAGAATTTTATCCTCATCTTGTACATAATGTACATAAGTGGGTCCATTTCCTGATCTCAGGTATTGCAATAATTATTAAGCTACAAAAAGGATTGAATTAACCATCACAGTCTATAATGTTTAGAAAAGGAAAGGTGGGAGAAATGGGATGTACAGTGCTATGTTTAGCATGATACCCGTAGCAAAAAAAAAGACACTTTAGAAAATAATCAATTGCAATCCTTGTGACTAGATATTAGATCATAAGTAATCACATTACAAAGAGCAGTTATTACACCATATGCTGATAAATGTAAGAAGTATGGTTTATTACTGTCACATGTACTAATATACAGTGAAAAGCTTGTCTTGCAAACTGTTTATACAGATCAAATCATTATACGGTGTATTGAGCTAGAATAACGTAAAACAATAACTATGCAGAATAAAGTGTGGGCGCTGCAGAAAATGTGCAATGCAGGTAAATGATAAAGTGCGAGATCATACCAAGGTAGATAGTGAGGCCAAGAGTCCACCTTATCGTAAAAGAGTCACTCGAGTCTGATAACAGTGGGATAGAAGCTGTCCTTGAGACTTTTGGTACGTACTTTCAGTCTTTTCTATCCTCTGCCTGATTGGAGAGGGGAGAAGAGAGGAGGTTTAGGATGTCTAGGGCTTTTAATTATGCTGACTATTTAAATGAGTCAGTGAATAGTATAGACTGAGTCCATAGAGGGGAGGCTGGCTCCTGTGCTGTACTGATCTGTGTCCTCAACTCTTGGCAGATTTTTGTGATCATGTACTGTACCATACAAAGCTGTTCAGCATCCAGACAGTATGCTTTCTATGGTGCATCAGTCAAATTTGGTAAGTGTCGATGGTGACATGCTGAATTTCATTAACTACCTGAGGAAGTAAAAGGGTTAGTGAGTTTTCTTGGCTGTGAGATCAACATAATTGGCCTAGGACAGACTATTGGGGATGCTCATACCTAGGAACTTAAGAAAAACTAGAATACTCATCAGAGGACTTTCATTTCCACAAAACATTCAGTGCTGTTTGGTTGTGGATTTAGGCCTATTGTTGTGAATTTAGTACAGAAACCCAGGCTAGTACTCTTTGCTGAGAATCACAACTTCTGCTTAACCACAGCAACAAATAGAAGTCATCACCAATTCAACTTTCTAAATGTTTTTAAAATATATTTAACCATGCATAAACCTTACAAACTTCAAATGGTGCATTTTCTTGGTGCCGTCTGCAGTGCATTCAAAGCCATTCGCAATCTTCCGTCAGTTGAAGGCCATTGCGTAGTTGAAGGGAAACTGTTGGTCTACAGCTGGAAGAAGACTGCTGATGGTTTTGGTTGCAGGTTATCTGGAAGTCAAATGGGGATGTTGGCCTTCATGGCCAGGGGGATTGAATTTAAGATCAGGGAGGTTATGCTGCAACTGTCCAGGTTATGTTGAGACCATGTACTGCGTGCATTTCCGGTCTCCTTACTTGAGGAGAGATATACTGGCTTCAGATGTGGTGCATAGGAGGCTCACCAGGTTGATTCTAGAGATCAGGGTTTAGCCTATGAGGAGAGAATGAGTCACCTGGGGTTATACTCATTGGAATTCAGAGGAATGAGTGAGGATCCCAGAGAAACATAATATTATGAAAGAGATAAATAAGATAGAGGCAGAGAAGTTGTTTCCACTAGTAAGTGAGACTAGAACTAGGGAACAGAACCTCAAGATTTGGGGAAATAGATGGAGATGACAGGGTGGAACGGTTAGCGTATCGTTATTACAGACCGAGGAACTTGGGTTCAATTCCATCGTTGCCTGCAAGGACCATAAGACATAGGAGCAGAATTAGGCCATTCAGCCCATCAAGTCTACTCTGCCATTCCTTCATGGCTGATCTCGGATCCCACTATAACACCATATGAGATAGGAGTTTGTACTATCTCTGTGTGACCACGTAGGTTTCCTCTGTGTGCCCTGTCTTCCTCCCACACTCCAAAGATGTGTGGGTTAGTAGGTTAATTGGTCACAAAGGTGTAATTGGAGCCACAGGCTCATTGGACCGTAAGATCCTGTTACCATGCTGTATCTTTACTAAAATAGCAATTTCACAAAATGAGGAGAAACTGCTGTCCCCAGAGAGTGGTAAATCTGTGCAATTTTCTGCCCAGGGAAGCAGCAGAGGCTTCCTCATTAAATACAGGAGAATAGATGTTGCAATGCTGAAAGATTTTTAGCAATAATACGAATTTAAGCATTTGCTAGGGGCTCATTTGAACTGCCAGTCACTAATTATGAGGAACTCTAGATTTTGAGGCTACTGCCAAAATGCTCACTGGTATCAGGGAGTGTGCCTGTCAGAGTGAAGAAACTCGTGGGTCAGGGAGGTTAAATTGAACAAATCTGATCATTGACTTTCCGTTTTCATCACCTACGATTAATATCATTAACAGCAGGACGACAAGCTTGTGTTGTAGTTTGTTGGGGATGGAAAGAGTTGGAAGTGGGTGGGTGTTGGGATTGGGGGGAAGCAGGCTTGAAGGAGGAGGGGGATGGGTTCTCAAGACAGACCTCCCACTAAGCATGTTTTTTTTTGCCTCTCTGTGCTATTGTGGTGTGGCTGGCGCTGGGGCCAAGGATCAGGAAGCCTTTGGTACAGTGAGGACTTCAAAATGACTGAAAACAAACAGAAGCTTATAGGCCTGATCTCCAGAGACTGGGGATTGGGAATGCTGGCCAACAGTTGTTATAACAGTGGCTTTGAAGAGGATTACTGCACATGCAAAGAGATGTAAAATTGGTTAAATTAGATAACATTATCTGTTATAGTTCATGTTAAGACCTTCTAGTGACATATCTTTGTTAACTGCTTGCAGTGTGTTTTGCTCATTAGAGTTCCCTGCTGTTAAAAAGGAGTGGTGTGATTGCTGGCTTTGCTCTTAACATCTCCTGTGACCCAGACAGTGACAGTCCCAAGTTACTCTTCAAGGGGCAAATTACTGTCCCCCCTCAGCATCCTTGCATCACCGACGAGCCATTAGCAGTGGAACCCTGGCTATTTTGTTTGCTAACCAACCTGGGAATGTTTAGACATTTCATAGTGCCTTATCCAAACTTATAAATGAATTTGTGAGTTCAGATTGGGAATTAATTTGTAACACAAGCAATTTGGTAGGAAATTAATTCAAAGCTTTAGCATTCCCAATTTAGATTAACCTGCTGCCCATTATGCTGGCGTTTAAGGCAGCAATGAAGGTCTTCCATCTCTGTCTGCCCTTGGGCATTCAGGTGTAGAATGATTCTTCACCTACTGCTTCTATAACAGTTTAGTTTTACCACTCAGGGTTGGTAGGCCTCAGATGAACCCCCAAACATGGAGGACTGGTGGACCACTCTTGGTCAGGCCTCTACCCTTTGACATATTTGGCATGGGTGACCCTATCAAGAGCCAAAGCATAAAGCCCTAACTCCAGCCAACATAGCTCTCCAACGCAAGCCCACAACCCTACGACAAAGCTATGGAGGACACTGAGTTTGAACAAAGTAAAGCAATTAACAATGCAGAATAAAGTGTAACAGCTACAGAGAAAGTACAATGTAGGTAGACAATAAGATGCAAGATCATATCAAAATTTAACACTATTTGTCACATGTGCACTGAAATGTTGAAACATACAGTAAAATGTGTCATTTGCGTCAATGACTAACAGAGTCTGAGTATTTGCTGGGGGCAGCCCGTAAGTGTTGCCAGGCTTTGGGCGCCAACATAACAAGCCCACAACTTCCTAACCCTAACCTGTACGTCTTCGGAATGTGGGAGAAAACTGGGGAACCTGGAGGAAACCCATGCAGTCATAGCAAAACATACAACAGGCAGTGGTGCAATTGAACCTGGCTCGCTGGCGCTGTAGTAGCTTTAGGCTAACCACTACACTACTGTGTTGCCCTAAGACTACCTAAAATGCACAAGACCAAGGAAGAAACATTGGTCTTAGTTATCAACAGTCTGTGCCTGTCCTGGGCCTTGGTTTTCTTACTGTGGTCCATTTGGGGAAGCAAAGTCTCTTTGGTGAGGACAATCAGATTCACACATTTAATACTTGGGCAGCATCTATGGCCACCTTTATTGCCACTTCTAGGTTGGAGGATCAACACCTCATATTCCATTGGGTAACCTCCAACCTGACAGCATGAACATTGGTTTCTCCCCCCAGTTATCTTTTTCCGTTCCCTATTCTGGCTCCCTTCTTACCCTTGCTCTTCTCCTCACCTTCCTAACACCCTCCTCTGGTGCTTCATCTTCTTCCCTTTCTCCCATGGGTCCACTCTCCTCTCCTATCAGATTCCTCCTTCTTCAGCCCTTATCTCTTCCACCAATCACCTCACAGCTTCTCACTTCATTCCCCCGCACCTGAATTCACCTATCACCTAGCTTGAAGTCCTTTCTCTCCCCCGCTCCTCTTATTCAAGCTCTTTTCCAGTTCTGATTAAAGGTCTTGGCCAGACAAGTTGGCTCTTATTCCTTTCCATAGACACTGCCTGACCTGTTGAGTTCCTCCAGGATTTTGTCTGTGTTACTCTGGATTTCCAGCACCTGCAGAATCTCTTGTGTTTACACATTTAATACTGATGGCTAAAAACTTGCTTTTTCACCAATGTTCTAAATTGATGCATTTATATCTAAAAAGCTGATTTGACAGGACGGCGTCTGAATCAAAGAGTTCACGTGGATAGAAGAAAACAGCTGTGTGGAAGTAACCTTAAAGCTCCTAAGTGAACCAAGGTGCTTCGATGATACTTGCACAAATACAAAGCTTTCGTACTTTATTAATGTTACCTGAACTCACAGATCAAGTTACAGCTTCATGTTTAATCCGTGCAATCTGTTTTCTATGTGCTTCCACCATATATTTCATTATTATTTACGGTTTATCCCAATTGTTAATGCATCTTCATATTGCCAAGAACTGATAAATTGCATTCAGGTGGTGTGAGTACATGTGTGTACTGTTCATACAGTATTGTGCAAAAGTCTTAGGCACATATATATGGTTAAGATGCCTATGACTTTAGTACAGTCCTGTAGTAATTTTATGTATTGCACTACACTGCTGCCACTAGAAAAAGCAAATTTCATGACATATATGAGGGATGATCAACTTGATTCTGATATGGGTTTCCACTGTGGATTGAAAGTGGGGAGAGGGCAGGGAGAGGGGAGTCATGGTTGGGAAAAGGGGAAGGTAGAGGGGAGGGAGCAGGAAACACCAGAGGGACATTCTGCAATGAACAATAAACCAATTGTTTGGAATCAAATGACCCTGCCTGGGGTCTCAGGGCTGGGCATGTCCACACCCCTCCAACTTTGCTTTTCTTAACATCCTTTGCTCCCACCAGATTAACAAATTTGCTCTCCACTCCACATTGACAAATACAGTTCTGTGTAAAAGTCTTAGGAGCCACAGCTATATATACAGTATGTGCTTACAACTTTTGCACAGTACTGTACAAGGAGCATTTGATGTCTCAGGGCCTCTATACAATGGAGTTCGGAAGGATGAGGGAGGGGGATCTCATTGAAACCTACCAAATACTGAAAGGCCTGGACAAAAGGAACATGGAAAAGATGTTACTAATATTGAGAGAGTCTTGGATCAAAATGCACAGCTCCAGAAAATAGGGATGTCCCTTTAATGCAGAGATGAAGAAGAATTTCTTCAGCCAGAGGTGGTGAATCTGTATATTTCATTGCCAGAGAAAACTATGCAGGCCTAGATATGATGTGTATTTAAGGCTGAGATCAATAGGTTCTTGACTGCAAAGGGGTTAAGGGTAATGCAGAGAAGGTGGATTAAAAAGATATTGGATGTGCTTGAATAGTGAGCAAAATCGATGGGCCGAATCTGCCCCTCCATATTATGAGCTTATGGTCACTTCATTGCTTCTTGTCTGGTGTGTGAGAAAGGATTATTCCAAGCGTGGACAAGTGGTGCGTGAATAATCAATAAAGATACCAAGGAGAATAATGCACAGCAACACACACAACATGCTGGAGAAACTCACCAGGTCAGGCAGCATCCGTGGAAATAAACAAACAGTCAATGTTTCTTCAGAACTTGAAAGGAAGGGAGAAGATGCCTGAATAAGAACCTGGGGGGATGGCAAGAACATCAATTTCTCCTTCCAGTAAAAAAATTCCTTCCCCTTCACCTCTTCTATTCCTCATTCTGACTTCTTATCTCTTCTCACCTGCCTACCACCACTTCCCTTTTTCCTGTGGTCAACTCTCCTCTCCGATCGGATTCCTTTCTGTGCAGCTCTTTACCTTTCCGACTCACCTGGCTTTACTTCCGAGCTATTCCCCTTCCCCTCCCACCCATCTTTTTATTCCGGCATCTTCCCCTTCTTTTCCAGTCCTGAAGAAGGGTTTCAGCACGAAATGTCCACAGTTTGTTGATTTCCATAGATGCTGCCTGGCCTGCTGAGTTCCTTCAGTATGTTGGATGTATTGCTTTGGATTTCTAGCATCTGCAGAATTTACTGTGTTTAAGAATAATGCACATATGGAATTCAGTGAACTCCATCAGTTGACCTTGCTATGTTTGTAACTTCCACCCTTATCATAGTGACAGGTGGACTTTTGTGGTGTCTCAGTATGTGGTTTTGAGCGGTGGGGAGGGGTGTATGGTAGCAGAGTGGCTAGTGCAATCACTTTATAGTGCCAGCAATCACCGATCGGAGTTCCTGCCTCTGTGTGTAAGGAGCTTGTAATGTTTTCCCTGTGACCATGGACTCTGGCTTCCTCGCATATTACAAAGATGTACTTTTCAGGTTAGTGAGTTGGGAGCATGCTGTGTTGGAAGCGTGCTGGCACTTGTGGGCTGCCCCCAGCAGAATCCTCAGACTGAGCTGGTTTTTGACACAAATTAATGTTTTTCACTGTAACACATACCTTATCCTTATTCTTTATACTTTATTGTCGCCAAACAATTGATACTAGAACGTACAATCATCACAGCACTATTTGATTCTGTGCTTCCCGCTCCTGGATTACAAATATTAAACATTAAAAATATTAAAAATAGTAAAAATCAGTAAATATTAAAAATTTAAATTATAAATCATAAATAGAAAATAGAAAAATGGAAAGTAAGGTAGTGCAAAAAAACCGAGAGGCAAGTCCGGATATTTGGAGGGTACGGCCCAGATCCAGGTGAGGATCCGTTCAGCAGTCTTATCACAGTTGGAAAGAAGCTGTTCCCAAATCTGGCCGTACGAGTCTTCAAGCTCCTGAGCCTTCTCCCAGAGGGAAGAGGGACGAAAAGTGTGTTGGCTGGGTGGGTCGTGTCCTTGCTTATCCTGTCAGCACTGCTGCGACAGCGTGCGTGTAGAGCGAGTCCAAGGACGGAAGGTTGGTTTGTGTGATGTGCTGCGCTGTGTGTGTGCACATACACAATGCTGGAGGAAGTCAGCAAGTCAGGCAGCGTCTGTGGAGGGGAATAAACAGTTGACATTTTGGGCCGGTTCCTTCATTTTCATTCCCTACTTGATCTAAATTTTTTGACAATCCAGCAGTTTCAAGTCTATTCCTAGAAACACCAACTTTTTTAATAAAGGAAACAGATTCACTGAATTGGATTTTTAATTCCCTAGTTAAAATGGTATGACTCAAATTTATGTCTGTGCACGAATGGTGTAGGCCTTTGGCCACCCATCCAGAATATTAGCCACTGAAGAGACTTGATAGAGGTGTACAAGATGATAAGAGGCATATGCTGTCTTCTCACTGCTGCAATCAAGAATTAGGTCCCATATTTCCAGTTTCAGGAACAGTTATTATCCTTCAAACATCAGGCTCCTGAACCAGCACGGATAACTTCACTCACCCAGGCTCTGAACTGATTCCACAACCTATGGACTCACGTTCAAGGACTCTACAATTCATGCTCTCATTTTTTTAATATTTGCACAGTTATTTGTCTATTGCACATTGATTGTTTGTCTATCTTTGGTTTGTGTGGTTTTTAGAAACATAGAAAACCTACAGCACAATACAGGCCTTTCGGCCCACAAAGCTGTGCCGAACATGTCCCTTCCTTAGAACTACCTAGGCTTTACCCATAACCCTCTATTTTTCGAAGCTCCATGTAGCCATCCAGGAGTCTCTTAAAAGACACTATTGTTTCTGCCTCCACCACCGCCGCCGGCAGCACATTCCACGCAGTCATCACTCTCTGAGTAAAAAACTTACCCCGACATCTCCTCTGTACCTACTTTCAAGCACCTGAAAACTATGCCCTCTCATGTTAGCCATTTCTGACTATCTACACGATCAATGCCTCTCATCATCTTATACACCTCTATCAGGTCACCTCTCATCTTCTGTTGCTCCAAGGAGAAAAGGCTAAATTCATTCAAACTATTCTCATAAGGCATGCACCCCAATCCAGGCAACATCCTTGTAAATCTCCTCTGCACCCTTTCTATGGTTTCCATGTCCTTCTTGTAGTAAGGTGACCAGAATTGAGCACAGTACTCCAAGTGAGGCCTGACCAGGGTCCTATATAGCTGCGACATTACCTCTCGACTCTTAAACTCAATCCCACAATTGATGAAGGCCAATGCACTGAATGCCTTCTTAACCACAGAGTCAACCTGCGTAGCAGCTTTGAGTGTCCTATGGACTCGGACCCCAAGATCCCTCTGATCCTCCACACTGCCAAGAGTCTTACCATTAATGTTATATTCTGCCATCATATTTGACCTACCAAAATGAACCACTTCACACTTATCTGGGTTGAACCCCATCAGCCATTTCTCAGACCAGTTTTGCATCCTATCAATGTCCTGTTGTAACCTCTGACAGCCCTTCACAATATCCACAACACCCCCAACCCTTGTGTCATCAGCAAATTTACTAATTCATCCCTGCATTTCCTCATCCAGGTCATTTATAAAAATCACAAAGAATAGGGGTCCCAGAACAGATTCCTGAGGCACACCACTGGTCACCGGCCTCCATGCAGAATGTGTCCCGTCTACATCACTCTTTGCCTTCTGTGGGCAAGCCAGTTCTGAATCCACAAAGCAATGTCCCCTTGGATCCCATGTCTCTTTACTTTCTCAATAAGCCTTGCATGGGGTACCTTATCAAATGCCTTGCTAAAATCCATATACACTACAACTATGGCTGTACCTTCATCAATGTCTTTAGTCACATCCACAAAAAATTCAATAAGGCTCGTAAGGCATGACCTGCCTTTGACAAAGCTATGCTGACTATTCCTAATCATTTTATGTCTCTCCAAATGTTCATAAGTCCTGCCTCTCAGGATATTCTCCAACAATTTACCGACCACTGAAGTAAGACTCCCTGGCCTATAATTTCCTGGGCTATCACTACTCCTTTTCTTGAATAAGGGAACAACTTCCGCAACCCTCCAATCCCCCAGAACCTCTCCTGTCCTCATTGATGATGCACAGATCATTGCCAGAGGCTCAGCAATCTCCTCCCTCGCTTCCCACAGGGGCCTGGGGTACATCCTGTCCGGTCCCGGTGACTTCTCCAACTTGATGCTTTCCAAAAGGTCCAGTACATCCTTTTCATGAATATCTATATGCTCAAGATTTTTAGTCCACTGCAAGTCATCCCTACAGTCGCCAAGATCCTTTTCCGTAGTGAATATCGTCGTCCCACCATCGTCCCCGTGCCGAAGTCTTCATTGTCCTGCCTCAACGACTACCGTCCCGTTGCAATCACATCCATCATCATGAAGTGTTTCGAGTGGCTCATCATGAGGCACATCAAGACCGTGCTGCCCCCCTCACTGGACCCCCTGCAGTTCGCGTATCGTCCCAGCCGTTCAACAGATGACGCCATTGCCATCACAATTCACCTGCCCTAACCCACCTGGACAAAAAAGACACGTACATTCGAATGCTGTTCATAGATTTCAGTTCAGCATTCAACACAATCATTCCTCAGCACTGGTTTGGAAAGGTGAGCCTACTGGGCCTGAACACCTCCCTCTGCAACTGGATTCTGGACTTCCTAACAGGGAGAACTCAGTCAGGCCAGATCAGGAGCGGCATCTCCAACACCATCACACTGAGCACGGGGGACCCCAGGGCTGTGAGCTCAGTCCACTGCTGTTCACTCTGCTGACCCACGACTGTGCAGCAATACACAGCTTGAACCACAGCATCAAGTTGGCCGATGACACGACCGCGGTGGGTCTCATCTGTAAGAACGACGAGTCAGCATACAGAGAAGAGGTGCAGTGGCTAACGGACTGGTGCAGAGCCAACAACCTGTATCTGAATGTGAAGAAGACAAAATAGATGGTTGTTGACTTCAGGAGAGCACGGAGCGATCACTCTCCACTGAATATCGATGGCTCCTCAGCAGAGATTGTTAAGAGCACCAAATTTCATGGTGTTCACCTGGCGGAGAATCTCACCTGGTCCCTCAACACCAGCTCCATAGCCAAAAAAGCCCAGCAGCATCTCTATTTTCTGCGAAGGCTGAGAAAAGTCCATCTTTCACCCCTTGTCCTCACCACATTCTACAGAGGTTGTATTGAGAGCATCCTGAGCAGCTGCGTTACTGCCTGGTTTGGAAATTGCACCGTCTCGGACCGCAAGACCCTGTAGTGGATAGTGAGGTCAGCTGAAGGGATCATCGAGGTCTTTCTTCCCGCCATTATTGACATTTACAGCGCACGCTGCATCCGCAAAGCTATCAACATTGTGAAGGACCCCACGCACCCCTCATACAAACTCTTCTCCCTCCTGCCATCTGGCAAAAGTTACCAAAGCATTCGGGCTCTCACGACCAGACTGCGTAACAGTTTCTTCCCCCAAGTCTTCAGACTCCTCAATACCCAGAGTCTAGTCACACACACACACACACACACACACACACACAACTGAACACCACTCCATGTCCTTTGCAATTTTTGCTCACTTCTTTCTCAATTCCTGCTAAAACATTGTTTATATTTACATTTACATCATTTATTATTATCTTGTAATTTGTCCTTTACTATGCCTATTGTCTTGTTTTTTAATTATTGTACTGTCTTGCACTGTTTTGTGCACATTATGTAGTCCTGTGTAGGCCTGAAGTCTAATGTAGTTTTGTGTGGTTTCACGTAGTCTAGTGTAGTTTTGTGTTGTTTCATGTAGCACCATGGTCCTGGAGGATTGTTGTTTTGTTTTTACTGTGTATTGTACCAGCAGTTATGGTTGAAATGACAATAAAAGGGACTTGACTTGAACGCTGTAGCAAAGTATTCATTAAGTACCTCTGCTATTTTCATTGATTCTGTTGTGCTTCTTTGTAATTACTGTGAACGCCTGCAAGAAAATGAATCTCACAGTAGTATACGGTGACATGTATGTACGTTGAAATTAAATTTACTTTGTACTTCAAATATAGAATGGACAACCAGTGCCTTTTTTCCCCCAGGAGAATAACGGCTAATGCAAGAAGGCATAATTTTAAGGTGAATGGAGGAAAGGCTAGGGGGGATGTCAGAGGTAGGTTGTTTACACAGAGAGTAGTGGTTGCATGGTACGCCCTTCCAGGGCTGGTGGTAGGCATTCAATAAGCTCTTACGTAGGCACATGGATTGAAGAAAAATAGAGGACTATGTGGATGAAATGAATTAGATCTTGGAGTATGTTAAATGGTCAGCAGATCATAGTGGGCTGAAGGGCCTGTACTGTGCTCTATGTTCGATGTTTATAATATCCGGATGTCTCAGTCGATGGAACTACCAATAAAGTAATTATGGACTGTGGTCATTTCTGTAAATCAGGAATTGTTAACAAATTTATGTTTATCATGGTCACAGACAACAAGGAAATTAATGATGAAATAATTTGATCTTTACTGATTCTGTCTGAGAGATAAATAGGCGCCTCTTTTGCTCTAGAAATGAAATGTGTGATCTATTATTTCCGTATGAAAAAGCAGAAGGACTTGAACACCGCATTTCAGATAGACTAACAATCCCACATTATTTCACCAGAATAGTTTAGCATTTCTGTTGCTTTTTTAAAAATTGTTGCTTTTTGACTGGAGGTATTAATTCATGTCATGACACTTCCTCCAGATCTTTTTTTTTAAATTTCAACTGAGTTATTCAAATCACATGTATGGACTCTGTATGCTTTGCTTTTCTTCCTTATCTGTACTGAATTTCAGCGGTAGACACCATTACATACTGGTTTTGATTTCAGTTTGTACTTTAAAAATTGGTTTTGTCTCATTTAATTGTCCCTTGCTCTTCAGTTTCTAGTGAGGCATCGGACGTGCAAGTGATATATTTGGAAGAAAGGCCACTTGATGTAAGCATTTAATTGCTGCCTTAACCGAGCCATCAGTGAACTCCAGAGCACGAGACCTTTGCAGGCATCCTGTTCCTTTTCAGCCAGCTTTCTTCAGGCCAGAAGCAAGTGGTTAACCATGTGTTTCCTTTAAAATCCATCACACGGCTGTCAGTGAGGCATGTTCGGCAGAGAAAATGACAGTGAACATTGAAATAGCTGCTTATATGCAGCTGCTGACAGCACGATCTAGGAAATTAGCTTGTCAAGTCCCTCACTCATTCTCAGCATCACACTCAAATCCAGTTGAGCACAATGTTAAATACTTTTTTGTTCACAGTGCTTGCATTATGGAAATGGATAAACTAAACAGATTGCAACAAATCATAAACACTAGAGGTTCTACAGATGCTGGAAAGCAAGAGTAACGCACACAGAATGCTGGAGGAACTCAGCAGGTCGGGAAGCATCTACGCAAAGGATTAAACGGTCGGCGTTTTGGACCGGGACCCTTTTTCAGGAATAATGAAGAGCTTCGGCCCGAAATGGTGACTGTTTATTCCTGTCCATCGATGATGCCTGGCCTGCTGAGTTCCTCCAACATTAGTATATGTTAAAGACTCAAAGTACATTTATCGTCACAGTGTGTATACAGAATAAAACAGATTTGTCCTCCCGCAGGCAGCCAAGAAGTGCCATTGAACCGTTGAAGAAAATATCAAAAACCCAACACTCAAAAAGAAAGGACAAATTGCGCAAACTGCAAAAAGCGAGTGAACAACAACGTAGAATATTAAACATCAAACTAGTAGTATTCAGTTTAGTTCAGTTCAGCAGTGTGGCATTACCCAGTGCAGACCGCAGGCTATTCTTTGCCAAAGCTCTCCTGTCCGTATCGATCGCCACGATCAAACCACTCAAAAACAACATAAAAATGTCACCAGAATCCAGGAAGACATGCAACATGAAAACCGTTTGCAAATCAGCTGTCACATTTCCTATGTTGCATTGGTGATTGCTCTCCAGAAGTACTTCATTGGCATTTGGTACCCTGAGGTTGTAAAAGCAGCTTATCTGCTCTGTTCATTGCTGCGTTTTAGTGACTGTGTTAAGTGTCCTGCATACTCAAACCTCCAGAGCTATTTCAGTTTTATATTGAAATATGGCTCCATGTCTGTTCCCTTCCCTGTTCATGCATTGAAACACTGCACCACTTCTGTGGACTCCTAGATCTGTAATGCAACTATAAAACAATTATCTGTAGATTAGATAACCATCATATTATTCTTATAAAATGCAAATGACCGTTTTTTGTGATGCAGAGGTCTCTGCATTGTATTTTGGATTTGCAAATCAATCAACTGGAAATGTAAAACATAAAGGACATTTCAGCTGGTCTTAAAGTTCTTCACAACTTGTCAAGAGATTCTGCAGATGCTGGAAATCCAGAGCAACGCATACAAAATGCTGGTGGAACTCAGCAGCTCAGGCAGCATGAATGGAGGAGAATAACCCAACCACTTAGCACAGAGGACTTTCACAATACAGACTGTGGCAATGTGAAAAACAAGAAGCTATTCTGAGTACAAGAGCTCACATAAAAAGACTGTAAAATCATAAGAAGTGTGAACAGGATGTGACCATTCTGCCCCTTGGTGTCCTGACATTCCTGAAAACCATTTTGCTGCCCTCTCACCGTAAACCTTGTTTGAAAATCTTGGTATATTAAAGCTGTTTGTTGACCGTCAAGTCTTCTGGATTCAAGATTCAATATTCAAGGTTGTTTAATGTCATCCTCAGTACACAAATGTGAAGAGCAAAATTATTGTTGCTCTGGATTTGTTGCAGCTTAAAAATAGCACAATAAGATAAGGAACACAATAATAAGAACTTGATAAATATAAATACATAAGATAGCTTATATACATAGATTGATATAAAATCCACAAAGTGACGCTAGACACAGGAGAGTCTGCAAATATTGTCAAGCAGGAGAGAAAACTTCTCCAGTTTGCTTTTACATTTGTCTAATGGAGCAGTTGTGGATTCAGAACACTTTCCCTCAGAATCAGTTTTAATATTACTAATATGTCATGAAATTCATTGTTTTTGCAGCAACAGTACATTGCAATGTATAATGAGAAAACCATAACTTCAATAAGAAGTATAGATAGAAATATAGAAACATAGAACACCTACACCACAATACAGGCCCTTCAGCCCACAAAACTGTGCCAAACATGTCCTTACCTTAGAAATTACCAGGGTTACCCATAGTTCACTACTTTTCTAAGCTCCATGTATCGATCCAGGAGTCTCTTAAAAGAGACTATCCGTATCCTTTCCGCCTCCACCACCGTCGCCACTGGCTGTGTAAAAAAAAACTTACCCTGACATCTCCTCTGTACCTTCTTTGAAGCACCTTAAAACTGTGCTCTCCTGTGCTAGCCATTTCAACCCTGGGAAAAAGCCTTTGACTATCCACGCGATCAATGTGTCTCATCATCTTAGACACCTCTATCTGGTCACCCCTGTCGCTCCAAGGAGAAAAGGCCGAGTTCACTCAACCTATTCTCATAACGCATTCTTGCCAATACAAGCAACATCCTTGTAAATCTCCTCTGCGCCCTTTCTATGGTTTCCACATCCTTCCTGTAGTGAAGCGACCAGAACTGAGCACAGTCCTCCAAGTGGGGTCTGATCAGGGTCCTATAGAGCTGCAACATTACCTGTAGGCTCTTAAACTCAATCCCACAGTTGATGAGGGCCAATACACTGTATGCCTTCTTAACCACAGAGTCAACCTGCGCAGCAGACTTGAGTGTCCTATGGACTTGGACCCCAAGGTCCCTCTGATCCTCCACACTATAGTCTTACCATTAATACTATATTCTGCCATCATATATGAAAAAACTTAAATTAATAGTGCAAAGGCAAGTGAGGTAGTGTTCATGGATTCATTGTTCCGTCAGAAATCTGGTGATGGAGGGGAAGAAACAGTTCCTGAAACGTTGTGTATGTTTCTTCAGGCTCCTGTACTTCCTCCTTGATGGTAGTAATGAAACAGGGCATGTCCTGGGTACTGGGGGTCCTTAATGATGGATGCCTCCTTTTTGAGGTATTACCATTTGAAGGTTTCCTCGATGCTCGGGCGGCTAGTGCCTGTAATGAGCAGCTTTCAGCTTTCTTCAGCTTTTTTTCTGATCCTGTGCAGACCAGACAGTGACGTAACCAGTTAGAATGCTCTCCATGGTACACCTGCAGAAATTTGCAAGAGTCTTTAGTGACATACCAAATCTTCTCAAACTCCTAATGAAATACAGCCACTGTTGGCCTTTCTTTGTAATTGCATCAGTATGTTGAGCCCAGGATAAACCTTCAGAGATGTCAACACCCAGGAACTGAAACAGTTCACCCTTTTCACTGCTGATCCCTTGATGAGGACTGATGTGTGTTCCCTTTACCGCCCCCCCCCAAAGTCCACTATCAATTCCTTGGTCTTACTGACCGTTGAATGTAAGGTTGTTGTTGCGACATCACTCAACCAGCTGATCTATCTCGCTCCTGTACGCCTTCTCATCATAATCTGAAATTCTGCCCACAACAGTAGTATTGTTGGCAAATTTGTAGATGGTGTTTGAGCTGTGCCTAGCCACACAGTTGTGAGTGTAGAGGGAGCAGAGCAGTGGACTGAGCACACATCATTGAGGTATGCCAGTGTTGATTATCAGTGAGGAGGAGATGTTATTCCTGATCTTCACAGAATGCGGTCTCCCAGTGCGGACGTCAAGGATCCAGTTGAAGAGTACAGTACAGAGGCTCAAGTTTGGGAGCTTCTTAAATAATACTGAGGGTATGATGGTGTTGAATTCTGAGCTGTATCAGTAAATGGCACCCTGATGAAGAAATTGCTGTTGTCCAGGTGATCCAAGGTCAAATGGAGAGCCAGTGAGATTGCATCCGCTATGGACCTATTATGGCGATAGGCAAATTGTAGCCGGTCCAGGTCATTGCTTGGGCAAGAATTGATTCGAGCCATGACTATCCTCTCCGATCACTTCATCACAATGGATGTGAGTGAAACCGGGTGATAGTCATTTCTTCAGTAGCAGTGGACAAAGGAATAAGTAGTAATGGAAGGTAAACAAGGGTGGAAATTCATTTAAGAAGGTGATTGGATATGTTCCTACATATGCTAGAGCTGTCGAGAGGCGATAGCTGTGAATGTGGATTGGGAAGTATAAACGAAGAATGAGATGAGTAATGTTGGGAATTGGGAGAGGACACAAGAGGTGAGAGACAGATGTCTCAGAGGGATAAAGAGAAGATGGACAGACAATACTGGAAGTAGTATTGATGAGCACTGTGTGGAGGGCAATTGTAATGTTCATCAGATTAGTACAAGGATAACTCAAGCACTTAGGTCTGCTTATGAACTTCAGAAAGAGTAGGATTAGAGAACACAAACCAATCCTCACAGAGGGATCAGAAGTGGGGAGATTGAGCAACTTCAAGTTCCTGGGCGTCAAGATCTCCGAGGATCTAACCTGGTTGAAATCTATTGGTGCAGCTATAAAGAAGGCAAGACAGCGGCTTATTTCATTGGGAGTTTGAGGAGATTTGGTTTGTCACCTAAAACACTTGAAAACTTCTGCAGATGTACCATAAAGAGCATTCTGACTGGCTGCATCACTGTCTGGTACGGGGGTGGCGGGGAGTGGGGGGCTACTGCACAGGACTGAAAGAAGCTGTAGGAAGTTGTAAAATTAGTCAGCTCCATCTTGGGTACTAGACTCTGTAGTAACCAAGACATCAAGGAGTGGTGCCTCAGAAAGGTGGTGTCCATTATTAAGGACCCCCATCACCCAGAAAATGCCTTCTTCTCATTGTTACGGTCAGGCACACTCAGTGATTCAGGAACAGCTTCTTCCCCTCTGCCATCCGATTCCTAAATGGACATTGAACCCTTGAACACTACCTCACTAATATTATTCATGTTTTTGCACTATTTTTAACTTAGCTATTTAATATCTATATATATACCTATCGCAATTGATTTACTTTTTTCTATATTATCATGTATTGCATTGTACTGCTGCCATTAAGTTAACAAATTTCCGAAATATGCCAGTGATATTAAACCTGGTTCTGATTCTGAACTAATGAGAATCTCTGCCGGTGGTGAATAGGGAACACAGAGGGACCAACAGCCAATACTCCATACTAAAAGACAGACATCCAATGGCAGGAAAATGTTGATGTAAAAATGGTGGAGCCATTATAAAAGATCAATAAAGATTAAAGATTAACTTTCTTTTTCACACGAATGTCAAAACATTGAAAAAACAATATAGTGAAATGCGTCATTTGCATTAATGACCAACACAGTCAGTGGATATGTTGAGGGAAACCCGCTACTGTCTCCAAGTTTCCAGCACCAAACTAGCGTGCCCACATCTTATTTGCTTTAACCCCCACACCTTTGGAATGTAGGACGAAACGGGAGCACCTGGAGGAACCCATGTGGTCACGGGGAAAATGTAGAAGCTCTGTTCAGACAGCAGAAGGAATTGAACCCCGATCTTACAACTGCCACCATAAAGTATTTTACTAACTGCTACAGCACTGTACCGCCCCATATTTGTTGTATCAAGTCCAGAAGCATGTCTGAGTGAGTTAAGTCCTGTTTGTTGGATAAAGCTCTGGAAATCAAGCTGATGTAAATGTAAATATGTAAATATTTCACTGGGAGATATTTAACCAGAAGTTAGGAATTTATTTCCTAAGTGTAGAAGAATGAGGGAAGCTTTGATAGAAGTATACTAAAATTATTAGGGGTATAGATATCACTAATGCAAGCAGGCTTTTTCCACTGAGGTTGGGTCGGACTCGGACTAAAGGTCATGGGTTAAGGTTGAAAGATGAAATGTTCAACGGGAACACGAGGAGGAATTCCTTCACTCAGAGGGTGGCGAGACTGTGGAACACGCTGCCGGTGGAAGTGTCAGGTGTGCGGTTGATTTAGTGTTTAAGAGAATTTCGGATAAGTACATGGATGAGAGGGGTTTGGCGGGCTATTGTCCTGGTGCATCTCGGTGGGACTAGAATAATAGTTCAGCATGAATTAGATGGGCCGGCCGGTGGTGTAGCAGCATCAGCACTGAACTTCAAGGTGGACGGTCCTGAGTTTGAATCTGGCTGGGTCCCAGTGTGGGCAGCAACAGGATCTGCATGGAAGAAAGGCCTGGCAATCTACTTCTGTATCTTGCCACGAAAACCCTATGGACAACCACCTATTCATAGGGTCATCATGAATTGGCGATGGCTTGACAGCACTCAGCAACAGCAGCAAGGTGAACTAGATAGGCCGAAGGGCCTGTTTCTGAACTGTATTGTTCTACGACTCTGTCTCCGCAACAGCAAATGCCGCTGTTATTCAGCAGGCTGCAGAGAGGTAGTGTTAACAGCTTTATTTAAGTGGGGAAAAATTAGTCATTAACAGTGACACAAGGGGGACTGCAGATAGTGGAATTTCGTATCGACACACACCACAAAATACACGTAGAACTCTGCAGGGAAGGAAGCATTTATAGAGGAAAATGGGCAGTTGCCTTTTTAAGCTGAGACCCTCCCTCAGGACTGGAAAGGAAGGCAGAAGCTTTTAAAGTTAGACATTAAATTATTTTGCAAGGTGCAGGTGGAAGATAGAAGAGGAGGAGAGAACACAAGGGATTATTTCTGATTGGGATATAGTCTGGAATGATGAAATAGCAGATGCATCAGAATCAGAATCGGGTTTAATATAACTGGCATATGTCATGAAACTTGTTGTCTTTGCCGCAGCAGTATAATGCAATACATAATAATAGAGTGAAAAAAGCTGTGAATTACAGTAAGTATAGATAAAATAGTTAAATTAAATAGTAGTGCTAAAATAAATATAAAATATGTGGTGTGGTAGCGTTCATGGGTTCAATGTCTCGAGAAAGCAAACAAAAACAAATTATTGAAGGATATAACAAAACTTTGGTCCGGGTGAGCGGAGATTTGGTCTGTAGTGCTGTTGGATCCAAAGTCTTGCACAGTATCAGTTGTAGGAATGAAGAAAAGCAATGGGGTATTTGTAGGTCTTCCTAAGATCTGGAGAAATGTAAAGCAGCCCAGAAGCACAGCACTGTAGCCAGGAAACAGCATGTGGCTGAAGCCGAAAAAACCAGCAGAACTAGTAGATGTCAGGCACCCGAATGGTTTGGGAAGGATCAAAGTTGCCTTAAATAAAAACAACCAAAGATTAGAATGCACTCCAGGGCAGGATTGATGCTCAGGGCAATTTGGAAGCCAGATTTGAGAGTGATCTAATGCTCACAAAGGAAAGCGAGGACTGGATGCGGTCAGGGATGGACTGGATGTTGACATATATGTCATTTTTGTAACCCCTGCTGACTAGTTAAATCAGCTGCAGAATTTTGTGGGGGGATAGTTCTTTGCCACGGTCAGAGTGGGTGATGCATGATTCTGTAGGATGCTGCTTAAGGGGCTACTGGGGTCTCAGCTTTTGTTTAAACGAGTGGGAAATCCAAAGAATCCACAACATTTCCGTGCCATAGTGAGATTATTCTATTCAAAGTCTGTGCATCACTTTGCAAACAATTTGACACTGTCCCTACTCTCATTTTATGGTGAGTCTCTGTGTAACTGTATAGGTGAACAGTTGCTGTTTGTATCGACCTTGCGCCCTTGCCATAAATAAACTGTAAATGAGATTTGGCAACCACATCACATTAGTCGGAAAATATTTCAGACAAATAGCTGATTCAGTTTGTATCGTGGGCTGATACAAGCAATGTGGTCTTCATTTTACATAAAGTACAGACGAGTGAGTTTGCACTGTTGGAAGCTGATAGTAAATTATATTCTCTTTCCTCCCAATATGTTTCTCTGCAAGGCCTTTTCGATACCCCCCTGCCCTTCACCAATCTCTGCCTCCTTCCCCTTTTCCTCTCTCCTATTGCTGTACACCATCGAGAACTGGCCCACTGGCCTCTTTAATTTTCCCTTCCCCAGTTTTGCCAAGATATCCTTCTTCAAGGATCTCACTCAGATACACATGGACTGTAAGCTTTGGCAGACTTCATGAATCACCGTGACCCAACCCCGACCTTACCTGCTGGTCACACGTACGCTCTTTATGCCAGGAGTCTCTCGGTGGTAATCAGAAGCAAGAGTCCTCACTGATTTTATTTCCAAGCACACACAGGGGTTGATGAGACCAATATTTCCAGGCCTTTTATCATCCTATTTGAGTGGAACTAATTCAAAGCAGAACGGTGGTTTGCCTGAAGCCTTTGCTCCACATGTGGCTCACTGTGCCATGAACCTTGTTATCATGTATTTATTTTTTGGAGATCTGGACACTGCTAGCGAGGCCAGAATTTATTGTTGAACCCGAGTGGCCATAAACTGTCTTCTTGAATCACTAAGGTCTTTCTAGTGATTTACTTCCTAAATGCTGTTGAAGAGGGCTTTCTGGAAGGATCAGAAATATTTTTCTAGGCCAAGTATTGTACACATTGGAGGGGAATCTGCAAGTTCCCACGTGTCTGATGCTCTTACCCATAAGACCATTAGACCATTAGACATAAGACATAGGAGCAGAATTAGGCCAATTGGTCCATTGGGGCAGCTCCACCATTTGCTCATGGCTGATTTATTATCCCTCTCAACCTCTATCCTCCTGCCTTATTCCCATAACCTTTGACACCCTAACTAATCAAGAACCTACAACCTCCACTTTAAGTTTACCCATTGACTTGGCTTCTACGGCTGCCTGTGGCAATTAATTCCACAGATGGCCACCCTCTGGCTGTAGAAATTTTTCCTCATTTCTGTTCTGAAGGGACATCCTTTCATTCTGAGTCTATGCCCTCTGGTCCTAGACTCACCCATTGCTAGAAACATCCTCTCCACATCCACTTTATCTGGGCCTTCCAATGTTCAATATGTTTTAATCCCCATCCTCAGCCCCCCATTCTTCTAAACTCCAGCAAGTACAGGTCCAGAGCCATCCTCATACATTAAAACTGCCATTCCTGATGTCAGTCTCATGAAGCTCCTGTGGAGCCTAAGCAATGCCAGCATACCTTTTATTTTGAGAAGGGCCCAAAACGGTTCACAGACCACTCCAAGTGTGGTCTGACCAAAGCTTCAGCTTTCTGGAGGTAGAAAGTGTCAGGTTGGAATACTCTGCCAGAATATCCTGGGCAAGTCACTGCATTTTCTAGGTGGTTCATGCTGCAGTACATCAAGAAGTCAGCATCCATCATTAAGGACCCTCAGCATATGGAACATGTCCTTTTTCCATTACTACTATCGGTGTAGAGGTACAGGAGTCTGAAGATTCACACTCAACATTTTAGAAACAGCTTCATCTCCGTTGCCATCAGATTTCTGAACAGTTCATGAACATTTCACATTTGTCCTCTTTTTGCACTATTTACAGTATATTTTTATTATTGTAACCTATGGTATGTTTATGTATTACATTGTACCTCTGCCACGGCAAATTTCACGACATATGTCAGTGATACTAAACCTAATTCCAATTAACCAATAACAGAGGTGTCATCTGGGAACTTATAGATGCCCAGTCACACAGTAACGAGGGTAAAGAGTCAGAATCAGGTTTAATTTCACTGGCACGTTGGCATCCATCTGTCTCGAAGGACAATGGGTGGCACAAGCATTTGTAGTGAAATCTGTTGTTTTGTGGTAGCAGTACATCGTAATAATACATAATAATTTAAAAAACTCTAAATTACCTTAAGAAATATACATAAAAATAAATTAAGTAGTGCTGAAAGAGAGTAAAAGATAGTGAGGTGGTGTTCATGGGTTCATTGTCCATTCAGAAACCTAATGGTGGAAGGGAAGCAGCTGCTCCTGAAATGTTGAGTGCATGTCTTCAGCCTGCTTGGTGGTAGCAATGAGAAGGGGGCATGTCTTGAGTGATGAGGGTTATTAATGATGGATGCTCTCACTTTGAGACATCCCCTTTTGAAGATGTCCTCGATGCTAGGGTGGCTAGTGTCCATGATGGAGCTGGTAGAGTTTGCAGCCTTCCGCAGTTTTTTTCCGACCTAGAGAGAGTAGAGCATCCTTGAGGGGGGCCTGTGTTGATTGTCAGCAAGGAGGAGATGTTATCACTGATCAGTGCTGTCAGTTCAGGCTTGAGATTGACATTGCCTGCCACTTTGTGGCATAAATGCTGTGTGCCATTCATAATCTCAAGCCTGAACGTTGGCTAGTCATTTTGTGCCACAAACGCACGCGCGCGCACGCAGACACACACACACACACACACACACACACACACACAACACACGTGTTAGTTATACTCACACATAAACAACACACGTGTTAGTTATACTCACGACACACACGTTAGTTACACACACACACACAATGGGGCAAGAACGCAGCAAGTCAGGCAGCATCCAGGGAGGGGAATAAACAGCCAACATTTCAGGCGGAGACCCTTCATCAAGATCTTGGCCAGATACATTAACTACTAATTCGTTTTTAATTTACTGACGAGGTGTGAATGGAATTCTTCAGTAAAGATTAACTTTTTTGTCACATGTACAGTAAATTGAAACATGCACTGAAATGCATCATTTGCATCATTTGCATCAATGATTAACACAGTCTAAGGATTGTGCTGGGAGCCACACTTTCAGCACCAACATAGTCAGTAACTCTAGCCAAACGTCTTTGGAATGTGTGAGGAAACTGGAACACCCAGAGGAAACCCATATAGTTATGGGGAAAATGTATAAAGTCCTTACAGACAGTGATGGGAATCGAACCCCAGTCAATGACTGTTTTCGCTGTAAAGCAATTGTGCTAACCGCTGTCCAAACATGCTGCCTGCTATGCTACTGTGCCTCAAATGTCCCAGTTTCTGATTTATGATGGAAGGTATGTCATTGATGAAACCGATGATGATGAACTTATTCCTTGAATCTCTGAGTTTTGGCAAGAGAATTTCACAAAACCCAATTTTGACAGGGTGGGGGGTGGGCACCAGTTCACAGAAAAGCCTTTGTGTCCGTCACCCTGGTTTTAAAGCAACAGCCCAAACAATTTATTGTTCTGTGTGCTTACTCATTATTTTCCCATCCCTCACTGCCCTGTTTTTTCCATTTGGGCCTACTCACTGATGCCCTGTTTGATCAAAATTACATCCCTTTGTTCTTTATGAAAGCAAATTGTAATAATGTGATTGTTGTTTTGCAGTGTGATAAAGAAGCTGCTTTACTGTTCCTCTGCAGAAACAGTGTAGTCAGTGTTGTCAGATAAGCTAAATTTGCATAACCATGCATTTCTAGAAGTCTCTTACTTAATTTGAACAATAATATCGCACTGATTAGTGACACTATGAGTGCTTCCGTTGATTGCTTATTTTGCTTGGCCGCTTGTGTAATTTTTATCCAGCATGTATTTGTTAAGGTTTTGCATTTTTGAGGCCTTATTCAACACAAGCTATTTTCTAGGTCAAGCAACACAAACAAAATGCTGGTGGAACGCAGCAGGCCAGGCACCATCTATAGGAAGAAGTACAGTCGACGTTTCGGGCCGAGACCCTTCATCATTTTGTTCCACCAGCATTTTGTGTGTGTTGCTTGAATTTCCAGCATCTGCAGATTTCCTCATGTTTGCGTATTTTCTAGGTCAGCTTTAGTGACTTATTAGTGATACTGCACGGAGAAGGCCCTTCCGGTCCATTGACCCGCGCCACCCCAACGACTCCCGTTAACCACGATTTGTCCTTTATGTATGTAGTACTGTATGTAGCCCACAGAACTTTGCCATGATTTACTGATGCCATGTTAGAAAGCAGCCCATCATGTGAAGACAACAGGAATTCTGCAGATGCTGGAAATTCAAGCAACACACGTCAAAGTTGCTGGTGAAAGCAGTGGGCCAGGCAGCATCTCTAGGAAGAGGTACAGTTGACGTTTCAGGCCGAGACCCTTCGTCAGGACTAACTGAAGGAAGAGTTATCACCATTCAGGGCCCCAGACAGTCCTTCCAGGTGAGGCGACACTTTACCTGTGAGTCGGCTGGGGTGATATACTGCGTCCGGTGCTCCCGATGTGGCCTTCTATATATTGGCGAGACCCGACGCAGACTGGGAGACCGCTTTTCTGAACACCTACGCTCTGTCCGCCAGAGGAAGCAGGATCTCCCAGTGGCCACACATTTTAATTCCACATCCCATTCCCATTCTAACATGTCTATCCACGGCCTCCTCTTCTGTAAAGATGAAGCCACACTCAGGTTGGAGGAACAACACCTTATATTCCGTCTGGGTAGCCTCCAACCTGATGGCATGAACATTGACTTCTCTAACTTCCGCTAATGCCCCACCTCCCCCTCGTACCCCATCCGCTATTTATTTTTATACACACATTCTTTCTCTCACTCTCCTTTTTCTCCCTCTGTCCCTCTGACTATACCCCTTGCCCATCCTCTGGGTTTTCCCCCCGCCTTGTCTTTCTCCCCGGACCTCCTGTCCCATGATCCTCTCATATCCCCTTTGCCAATCACCTGTCCAGCTCTTGGCTCCATCCCTTCCCCTCCTGTCTTCTTCTATCATTTTGGATCTCCCCCTCCCCCACCCACTTTCAAATCTCTTACTAACTCTTCCTTCAGTTAGTCCTGACGAAGGGTCTCGGCCTGAAACGTCGACTGTACCTCTTCCTAGAGATGCTGCCTGGCCTGCTGCGTCCATCATGTGACGAGTTCCATTTTGCATTAGCATACCTACTTGGAGCGCTGTTGCAGGAAAACAGCATACATCAACATACATCAGCCATGCTCTCTTCTCACTGTTG
Organism: Mobula hypostoma; assembly: GCF_963921235.1. Classification (NCBI taxonomy): domain Eukaryota; kingdom Metazoa; phylum Chordata; class Chondrichthyes; order Myliobatiformes; family Myliobatidae; genus Mobula; species Mobula hypostoma. Next base: position 26,161,306 of record NC_086099.1, on the reverse strand, counting down.
CTTCAGCACTCACACCACTGGGTTCATGAACAGCTATTACCCCTCAACCATCAGGCTCCTGAACCAGAGAGGATAACTTCACTCAACTTCACTTGCCCCTTCACAGAACTGTTCTCACAACCTTCAGACTACATGTATGTAGTTTGATAATAAATTTACTTTAAACTTTGAACTTAACTATAACCTAATGACAGGACAATCCGCAAAGACCAGTTAACCTACCTGGTACATCTCTGGGCAATGGGAGGAAACCGGAGCAGCTAGGGGAAACCCACACACTCCTACAGAGACTTCTTAAAGACGGCACCGGAAGTGAACTCTGATGCCCCAAGCTGTAACAGCATTGTGCCAACTGTTACACTACTGTGGCACCAAGGCTCATATTGTTGCAGTGCCATGCTACCATGCCGCCGCTAGCTAAGTATAGGACTAAGGCAAATTAGTTGGACAGATGACAGGCTGTATTTTTGGTCACATTTGATGATCTCACCCTGAAAATGCGTCAAAAATGCCACATATATAAGAACATGTAATGAGAGTAAGGGTTGGATGAACCAATTGATAGTCAAAAAAAGCCTCCAGCGGAGTTGGAGTGTATGAAGGCTGATAAATCATAGAGGCTTGATGATTTACATCCCAGAGCTTTGAAAAAAATAGCTCTGACAATAATGGATGACGTGGTTATTATCTTCTGGAGTTTTATAACTTGTAGAATTGTCATTATGGATTGAAGTTTACGAAAATATAATCACGCTATTTAAAAGAGTGACAATAACATTGGGGAAGCTATCAGCCCGTAGGAGAATGGTAGATTAAAAGATATAATAGCCAAACGTCTTGAAAAGACTAGTAGGATTGAGCATAATCAACATGGATTTAGGAAAGGAAAACGCTGTTTGATCTGCTAGAGTTCTTTGAGGATATCACAAGAATAAATAGGGTGAATTAGTGAACATGCTGTATTTGGGTTTTTGGAAATTAGAGTTATAGAGTACTGCGGCACAGGCAAGTCCCTTTGGCCCATCCAGTCAATGCTGACCCAAACTTCTACCTAGTCCCATCTACCTTCACCAGGTTCATAGCCCTCCATACCCCTCCAATCCACATATATATTCAGACTTCTCACAAACGTTACACATGAACCTGCGTCCAACACTTCCACCGGCAGCTGGTTCCACACTCACGCCATCCTCTGAATGAAGATGTTTCCCCTCAGATTCCCCTTGAAAATTTCACCTTTCACCCTAAACCTATGACACGTAGTTCTAGTCTCACCCAACCTAAGGTGGAAAATCCTGCTTATATTTACCCTTTCTATACTCCTCATAACTTTGTATACATGAGGTATTATATACAGGATAAGGCAAATGAGTTGGAAAGATGCCAAGTTTGATTCTTGGTCAAATATAAATCTTATGTAATCATATATTTATTTATTTATTTATTTTGAGATGTAGCCCCCCTTCAGGCTCAATGATCCGCACTGCTTAGCAGCCCACCAATTTAAAACTAGCCTAATCCCAGGACAATTTGCAATGACCTACTAACCAGTATGTTTTTGGATTGTGGGAGGAAACCAGAGCATCTGGAGGAAATACACACACTCAGAGGGAAACTGCTTACAGATGGTGCCAGAATTGAACTCTGAACCCCAGAACAGCTCACGCTGTATTAGTGTCGCACCAACCTCTGCGCTATTGTGGCAGTCATTTGGTTATTATATCCTTTAATTTAGCATAATATATAAAATGTTATATATTTTATATTCCACATTATATAAGATCTAACATTGCCCTCATTCACCAGGTCTCCAGCAAATACTCCTAACCTATTCAATCTTCCGCTATAACTCAGGTCCAGCAACATTCCTGTAAATTTATTCCGCACTCTTTTAAGTTTATTGATATCTTTCTTGTAGGTAGGTGACTGCACACAATATTCTAAATTCAGCCTCACCAGTCTTTTACACAACTTCAACATAACATCCCAACTCCTCTACTGAGTAAGGAGACCAAACAACCAGATAAGAGGACATAGAACTGGGCTAATATTGACATCAATTGCAAACTGTTTGTAAGACAGAAAGCAAAAAAAAGTGGAAATTAAGTAGATGAATGGAGGACAGTCTGATTTTTCTCAAGTTGATAAACGTCATCTTTCCAGATTTGCTGATGATATTAAACTAGATGCAATTGTTAGAATGTAAAAAGGCTTTGTGAGACGTGAATACGTTGAATCAGGGAGTGAGAAAATGACAAATAGAACATAATGTGGAAAAATGTGAATTATTCACTGTGCATAACTGACAAGTGGAGTTTTGTTCAGTGATGAGAAATTGGGAATGCTGATGTTCAGGGGAACAGGAGTGTTCTTGCAAACAAGCAACTGAGTGCTAACATGCATAACAAATTAATGTTAGAAAATAGACCGATTATTAAATCTGCAGTACTTACGGCCCATTACACCTGTTGGCATTTAGGGCAGCAATGAAGGTCCTCCATCAGACTGTCCTTGGCCACTGAGATGTAGGATTGCTGTTCCCATTACAATTTTGTTTGACCAGTCAGGGTTGTTAGCCCTGAGCTGAACCCCCAAACCTGGAGGACCGGTGGGCCACTCTTAGTCTGGCTTCTACCTTCTAACCAGTTTGGCATGGGTGACCCTACCAAAAACCAAAGCAGAAAGCCTTGACCCCAGCCAAAATACCTCTCCAGGTCATTGAGGCTTGTAGGCCTCCAAACCACGACAAGGTCATGGTCCTCTTGGAGGATTAAATCTGTAGGTTGCAAAAAAATTGGTGGAGTTGTGGATGTGAGGACGATTGTCAAAGGATGTAGCCGTATAGGCCAGCTGGAAATTTGGACAGAGTAATGGCAGATAGAATATAATCTGGACAATTGTGAGGTGATGGTGATTCAACTCACCAAGTCTGTGCCGAAAGTGATCCCAGTCTAAACTCATCCTATCTGCCCATACATGTTCTGTATCTCACTATTCCCTGCCTATTCATGTGTCCATCTAAATGCCTCTTAAACATTGCTATCATATCTGCTATTTGGCAACATGTTCCAGGCACCTACCACTCTCCGTGTAAAAATTCTGCCTTGCAAATCTCCTTTGAGCTTTTCTTTTCTTAACATAAATTTATGTCTCTAGTATTTGACACTTCCTCCAAGGGTAAGAGACTGATTATCCATGTTTTGCATAATTTTATAGCCTCTATTTTGTCCCCTTCAGCCTGCAGCACTCCAGAAAAGAAAACAGTTGAAATATGTGTAGGCTCTCCTTATCTCTAATGCACTCCAATACAGCCAATATCCTGGTGAACCACATCTCCATCCCTTCCAAAGCCTCCACATCTTTCCTATAATGTTGCAACCAGGGCTGCACAGAACACTCCAAGTGTGGCAAATGACTTCACAATATTTTTATCCTCAGTACTCTGACCAATGAAGGCAAACACACAGTGAACTTTCTTTACCACTATATCCCCTTGATGTTCTGTATGCTTCCCATTTACGTCTGAAATCGCAAAATGCATCAGCTCACAATTGTCCAGATTATATTCCATCTGACATTTCCCTGACCAAATTTCCAATTGACCTATATCCATGCATCCTTTGACAACCTTCCTCACCATCCACAACTCCACCAATTTTTATGCAACCTGCTGATTTAATAACCACACCACCCACATATTCATCCCCTCGGACAGTAGAAGCCCGAGCACTGATCCTTGTGCAGCACCACTGGACACGGATCTCCCGTCGGAAAATACCGACTTTCTCCTACTATCCTCGGTCTTCTATGAGCAAGCCAATTTCTTGCCAATGACTGACTCAATTTGTTTCCAAAAGTCTCTTTCACATCTTTTTCCACTTTATCAACAAAATCCACTTGAAACTATTGAAGAATGTAGTAAATACAGTCAGAAGTATTCGATTCAAAGATGACATCAGTTTAAGAATTGCAGTCATTAAAACACATTTATTTTTACTTAGTTCAGTCTTCAGGTTCTGGGCATCACTGGTATGGCCAGCATTTGCTGCCCACCCAGAAGGGGATGATGAACCTCCTTCTTGTATACCAGGTGAAAGCACTCTGACAGAGCAGTTGGTTGTGAAGCTCCAAGATATAGACCCAACAATGATGAAAGAACAAGGCAGAATCAAAGTCAAAAGTCAAGTTTATTGTCATGTCCACCAGTGCATGTATGCACAGGTCCAAAGAAAACGCTGGTTGCAGCAGCTTCCCAGACACATAGCACTGCATAAGCACCACTAATAGTAAAAAAATATATAAATTAAGTACAATTTTCACAAGAAAGAGCACAATTGGAACAATAAAAACATCAATCCTTTTTGGTGTGAAGTGATCGAAGTGCCCACAGTGTTCTTAAACTTTTGTGGTTGTGATTCTGCTGGGTGGTTGAAGAACTGAAAGGTTGAAGGGTTATTCAAAAGGATCTTTTCTTGAATCTGGTGGTGTGGTAGTTGCTTGAAGATGGTATGACCTGGGTGGTGGAGATCTTTAATAATGGGTGTTGTCCTGTTCTTCTGAGTCTGGGTGGCGCGCAACTCGGAGGGGAACCTATTGATGATGGTGGTATTACCAAACACCAAGGCCTTTGAGCTTGGACATGAGACTGTGAGTTTACAGAGTAAATTAGGCAACAAGTGCATGCCATGGCGAGAGATAGGTTCAGTTTGCGGAAGCATGGAAATTTATCCAAATGTTACAGATTTAATTTGCAGGTAAAGACCCATCTAGAAGAGTGTGGACAACTACTGGAGGAATTAATTAAAGACATTGCCAGAAAATATATTACACTGTTTTTTAAGGCACATGCTGATACTCTTACCATAGTAGCCAAAAAACAATGTTTAAAACTTGAAGTACATGATTCAGTATGGAAGTGAGCAGGAAAAGATTGGGTACAGCAGTGTGAAAAAAGTCTGAGGTGCGCACACGCACACAGACACACACACACATACACACAGACACACACACAGACACACACACACACACACACACACACACAGACACACACACACGCACACAGACACACACACACACACACACACACACACACACATATAGATAGGTAGGGTGCTGAATACTTTTGCATAGTACTATATTTGTCAACTTGGAGCAGAGAGCGAGTTTGTAAATCTGATGGGAGCAAAAGGGGTTGGGAATGGCAAGGGTGGAGCGCCGTGGGGGGGGGGTGCGTGTGGGACAGGTAGCAGTGAAACAGTGATGGGGCGGGTGGCGGCATAGGTGTGGGTGCAGGCAAACCTAGCCCTGAGACACCTGGCAAAGTAATTTCTCCCTCCATCCCCACTCCCATCCCCTCTTCTCAACCATGATTCCTCTCTCCCTGCCCCCTTCCCACGCTCAGTCCACAATAGAGACCCACGTCAGAATCGAGTTTATCATCACTCACATATGTCATCAACTTTTTCATTTTGGGTAGCAGTACAGTGCAAAACATAAAATTACTAAAGTACTGTGCAAAAATCTTAGGCACCCTAGCTATATGTGTCTGCCTAAAACCTTTGCACAATACTGCATATCCCAAGTCTAAGAGTGAAGTTATGGACAGTGGTAGGTGACTTACCATAGATATAATGACACACACACAGAGTGCTGGAGGAACTCAGCAGATCAGAGAACATCTATGGTAAGGAATAGAGTTGATGTTTCAGGCTGAGTCCTGATGAAGCTTCTACTTTAAGTATTGTTGCACATTCCTATTTCTGGCATTTTACCTGTGTATTATTGGGTAGATATCAGAAGTAGGATGTTTACAGAGGGAGTGGTGGGTGTGTGGAACTCTCTGCCAAGGGTGGTGGTAGTGGCAGGTACAGTACATTAGGGACATTTAACAGACTAACCACATGGAGTAAAGGAAAATGAAGGGCGATATGTTAGTGAAGTTAGTAGAGTAGGTTTAAAGAAGGGCACAACTTATTCTACGTTCTATTATCAAATGCATGCAATTGTATAACGTTATATTATTTTAACATATGTAAAATGTCGCAGCTTCGCAAGCTACCTCTTAGGGATGAAGGTCACAGAAAGGTCAGGACTTTTATCACTGCAGGACCCTTTGGCTGAAAAGTCATATGAATTCCAAGTTGGGTTTTTGCACAATTTCATCATCATCGTGATCACTTTCACTGGAGGTTTAATTTGGTTTCAGATGTCTTAACATATAGGTTGAGATTTTCAAGCTGCACTAACGTAATTTAAGTTTGGGTTCTCTCCAGAATTGAAATATTAGGACCATAAGACCATAAAAGATAGGGGCAGGATCAAGCCATTTGGTCCACTGAGTCTGCTTTACCATTTCATCGTGGTTGATCTATTTCCCTCTCAACCCCAATCTTTTGCATCCTCCCTGTATCCATTCAGGCCTTGACTAATCAAGAGTCTATCAACATCTGTCATAAATATTCCCAGTGACTTTACCTCCAAAGCTGCCTGTGGCAACTGTTACTACAGTTTCAGTACTCTCTGGCTTAAGAAATTTCTCTTCATCTCCATTCTTAAAGGATGTCCTTCTATTTTGAGGCTTTGTCCTCTAGCTTAAGACTCCCTCACCATAGGAAACATCCTCTCCACGTCCATTCTATCGAGGCCTTTTAACATTCGATAGGTTTCAGTAAGGTCACCCTTCATTCTTCTGAAATCCAGTGAGTACAAGCCCAGAGCCATCAAACACCCTTCATATCACAAGCTTTACAATCCTGTAATTATTTCTGCGAACCTCTTTTGAACTCTCTCCAATATCAACACATTCTTTTTTAGATAAGAGGCCTAAAACTGCTCATAATACCCAAGTGAAGCCTCGCCAGTACTTTATAAGGTATCAACATTACATCCTTGCTTTTATATTCTAGTCCTCTTGAAATTAATGTTAACATTTGCAGATAATTGCTATCACTGAAAATTGTCTTCGATTTGAATATGTATCATCTAATCGAGGACTACCAGACTCAATACCTTTCACCAAGCAATAAGACTGATCAACATCTCCACCCACTACTTCATTATTTCCTGTCAGTTACCTTCTGTAAAACCTAGTGTCACTTTATGGACATACAATCAATGTATGTATATAAACTATCATATGCATTTATTTATGCTGTGTGTGTTTTCTTTATATTGCAGCGAATCGGAGCAACAATTATTTTGTTCTCCCTACACAGGAAATGACATTCAACAATCTTGAATCATGAAGGATAATTTCTGGTAAACAATTCTGTATCAAGTTCCTTGAAATCCTTAAATCTCCTCCAATACGGCCCACCAAACACCAACAATGTCTTAAGAGAAGGCACTACAATGTTTGTAGTGCTTTCCCCTTTACTGATTTACTGTTCTATGTTCTATTTGTGTAGAGAGAAGGGATTAGTTTAGTTGGCCATTTGATTACTAATTCAATATGTCTGGCACAACACTGTGGGCCAGAGGGCCTACTCTTATGCTGTACTGCACCATGTTCTATGTTCTGTGTTTGAATTATGTCTTATTCATGTGAATATGGTTTACGAATGTGGGTCATTCAGTCCAGTGCCAGGAAGAACTGATTGCAAGAGTTTCTCAAGGTGGATGCCTCATCAACCCAACCATCTGAGCTGCTCTCTCAGTGATCTTTCTTCCTTCATAAGGTCAGACGTGGGGATATTTGCTGATGATTGCGCAGTTCAATTCGATTAGCAAAGTAGTCGTCTTTGGTTTTACTGGTAGCGTTTGTTTTGCCAGCACCTCCCGATAGAGAATGCAATGATGCCTCTTCACAGTTAGTGTCAGTGACGTTTGCAGTCTCTGTGCTGTTAATAACCTCATTTTTCATTTCTCCGCTGAAATGCGTTAATCAGGGTTAAGATACGGCCTTGTTTATGTTTTAACGGGTCTCATTTTGCAAAACTACCATCATTAGGGGCGGCAGGGTAGCGTAAATCTATTACAGCGCCAGCAATCCCCATGACCATGTGGGTTATTTCTGGGTATGAAAACGTATGCTTAGTAGGTTCCGGGCATGCTATGTCAGCACCAGTAGCATGGTGGCACTTACGGGCTGTGTTGGTCACTGAGGCAAAAATGATGCATTTCACTGTATGTTTCGATGGTTATGTGACAAATAAAGCTAATCTTTATCCCGTTATCTGTCAGTTACCCAGTGTGTGATGTGCTGGTTCTCTGAAAGCCCTTTATACTGTTCTACTCAGTACTCTGATTTCTGAATGCATCAGCACTTTGCCAGTTTGTGACTACATTGTGATCACAACTGATGGACTACTGGAATTAAACCAGTCACTGGTTTAACCATCAATCACATCTGGCTATTGTTTGACACTTATGCAGGTCACTGGGCATACCGGGTGGAAGGGGACTGGCTCCCACTCAGCGTCACCTGATAACTGTGGCTTTACAAAGGAGGATGCTTTTAAGGGAAAGTTGACACCTGTTTGGACAAAGCCTAGTTGGGCCGTATTGCCACTTATGGTTGATGTTCAGCGGTGGCCAGTGTAACCCGAGTACTGTGAGGATATTCTCTGTTTAAACATTAACCCTTTAATCCTTTGAAAAGCGGAGTATTGTCTTAATGCCGCAAACAGTAACAATACAAGATTTAAGAGTTTCCCATTTTCTGCAGGGGACTGCAAAGGTATGGCCCCATAAGCCTTTGATCTCCTGATGTTGAATTATATATAGAGTTACCGTCTCCCTCTGGGGAGAACAAGAGGCAGAGGTGTTCCCAAGAGCTGATTGCACTTAGCCTCACTCATTAAGCATCTCAGAACTACAGAAATTCTCACTATCTGTTTTTTAATTAGCACCTTCTTCCTTTCCTATCTTCCTGTTTAGTTGGATTGTCTTCTTTCTGCCTGTTGAGAAAATATCAAAGTATAAACTGCACAGAAACAACTGTTAAAACATGGAAGAAAACCATCTGACCCATCCTATGTGCATGAAATGCTGGAGGAACTCAGCAAGTCAGGCAACACCTGTAGAAAGGAACAAACAGTCGATATTTCAGGCCGTGACCCTTCCTGACGCATGGAAAGGAAGGGATAGAAGCCAGAGTAAGAAGATGGGGGAAGGGGAAGAAGTACAAGCTGGCAGGTGAAAGGTGAGACCAGATGACGGGGTAGTTGGGTGGGTGGAGGAGGGGTGATGAAGTAAGAATCTGGGAGGGGATCGTTGGAAGAGGTAAAGAGTTGAAGAAGAGGGAAGTAGGGGAGGACAATATACTATGGAAGGAGACCCAGATGGGGTACCTGGTCAAGTACTGAACACCTGTGTTACGCAATTGGCTGGAATATTTACTGATATCTTTAAACTCTTGCTTTGGCAGTCCAAGGTATCATTGCAAGCAGGCTGCAATAATGCTGGTGTCCAAAGAAGAATTCGGTAACCTGCTTCAATTACTATCATCCAGTAGCACCTACGTCCACTATGATAAAGTGCTTTGAAAGGCTGGTGATGAAACATATCAACTCCTGCCTGAGGAGGGACTTGGATCCGCTCCAGTTTGCCTATTGTCACAGCACATCAGCAGGAGATGCATTTCAGTGGCTCTTCACTCAATCCTGGAACATCTGGACAGTGAAGATGCATACATCAGGATGCTCTTCATTGATTACAGCTCTGCGTTCAAAACTAGGCCTCAGTACCTCTCAGTGCAACTGGATCCTCAATTTCCTCACTTGCAGACCCCAGTCAGTTTGGTTTTGCAAAAATATTCCTTCCACAATCTCCATGAGCACAGGTGCACCACATGACTGTGTGCTTACCCCCCTGTTCTGGTCACTTTGTACTTACGACTGTGTGGCCACGTACAGCTCCAATGCCATAGTTAATTTTTCCTGATGACACCACTTTGTAGGTCTAATCAAAGATGGCGATGAACCAGCATAGAGGAAGGGGATTGAGAATCCGGCTGAATGGTACCACAACAACAACCTGTCATTCAACATCAGCAAAACCAAAGAGCTGGAATATTAACTACAGGAGAAGGAAACAAAGGTCCATCAGCCAGTCCTCATTAGGGGAACAGATCAATAACTTTAAATTCCTCTGTATTATCATTTCAGAGGATTTACCCGGGGTTCAGCATGTACTGTAAGTGACACTACACAGAAGGCATAGCAGCACCTCCACCTCCTTTGAAGTTTGCAAAGTTTTATCTAAAATGCTAACAAGCATCTATAGATGTGCAGTGGAAAGGATACTGATTGACTGCATCATGGCCTGGTATGGAAACACCAAATCCTTTGAGTGGAAAAGCCTACAAAAAGTAGTGGACGTAGCCCAGTTCATCAAGGGTAAAGCCCCCTCCACAATTGAGCACATCTATAAGGAATGCTGCCGCATGAAAACAGCATCCCAGCGTCAAGGACACCCCACCACCCAGGCCATGCTCTCTTCTTGCTGTTGGCATCAGGAAAGGGCTTCAGGAGAATTAGGTCCCACACCACCAGGTTCAGGAACAGTTATTAATCCTCAATCATTAGTCTCCCGGAACAGAGTCAATAGCTTTACTCACCCTAACACTGAACTGATTCCATAACCCATGGACTCACTTTCAAGGATTCTAAAACTCAGATTCTCAATGTTATCTATCTCTTTCTCTATCTGTCCAATCTTTTTATTAATTCATCTATCCGTTCATTTATTTATTTATTCATCCATCTATTTATTTATTAGTTTGTTTTCATCTTTTTTTGGACTTACACAATTTATTCTCTTTTGCGTGATGCTTATCTGTCTTTGTTGTTTGCAGTTCTTCATTGATTCTATTATGTTTCTTTATATCTGCTGTGAATGCCCACTAGAAAATGACACTGAGTGTAGTATATGGTGACATATATGTACTTTGATAATAAATTTTCTTTGAACCTTGATCTTTGAATCAAGCCCATAGTAGTTTGTCTATGAGAAACTTGGGGTGTGTTAATAATGTGATCCATATGGTGTTTTGGCAATCTCCTGCTCCGTGATAATGCATTCACTAACTGCCAGTGAATTGTGATTAATTTGCTGCACAGGAGTAACCTGGGAATGTTGCAACATAATTCCGTGATTACTAACTAAGCCCTGGTTAATCTTCTCAAAGTTCTTGGTCTTTGTTTTACTGCAGGTTTGATTTAGGCTAAACACTCAGCTTATTAAATGGTTGCTCAAGAAATTCAAGAATTACTGTTATAGTAAACGTGGGTCTTTTATTGATAGTTAAAATTGATGGAGGATAATAAACAGCTTAACGGCTGAATGTATTGTTTAATGTGGGACTAATCTGTACTGATCAAAGTGATCTCAGGTTTGCTACCTAATCTATTACTGAGTAATGGGGTGCAGCACTTAGCATTAATTTCCTCGGAAAAGGCTGATCTAAGGGGATGTATTCTGCCCTGTGATATGGGGTCACACTGAGAACAGGAAAGAACTGAATGGTTCACAGTATACACATACCTCATAAAATACATGCATTGTCTCCAAGGATGCTCTTCTGCACTCCACTGTTGTGATGCATGGTTACTGGAGTTACTGTCGCCTTCCTCACAGCTTCAACCAGAATGACCATTCTCCTCTGACCTCTCTCATTAACAAGCATTTTCCCCCTACACAATCACTGCTCATTGAATGTTTTTTGTTTATCACACGCTCTGACCTCTAGAGAATATTGTGTGTAAAAATCTCCGGAGGTTAGCAGGTTCTGAGATACTCAAACCACCCCATCTGGCACCAACAAGCATTTCAAAGATTCAAAGATTCAAACTTTATTTTCAAAGCATGTATGCAGTATACAACCATGGGGTTTGTCTTCCCAGAGAGAACCACAAAACAAAGAAAAGCATGGAACCTGTTCAAGAAAATCGCCAATTCCCTCCCCACCCACATTCAAAGATAAACAGATCATGCAATCTGCAAAAAAATGAGCAAGAAATACAGAATTTAAAACCACAATGCACAAAGTTTTTGAAAGAGTCCAGGCATATTCAGCTCAGCTCAGTTCAGTTCAATCTAGTGCTGTTTCGTTCATTATTCTCAGGTCATCCTGATCAAAATTGCACAAAATAGCAATAAAAAAGGCATGACCAGAAACCAGAAACACATCATAATGTGAACTATAGAGTCCAATCTACAAACCGCATCAATTGAACCTTGCCCGAGACCCAGGACTCCAGCGCCATCATTTGAAAGCATCGAGGGAGAGAGAGAGACCATTTGAACACAGAGACTTGCCTCTGGGAGCAGCAAGTGAGGGAGAGAGAGAGAGGGACAATCACACGCAGACACCTCTCTTCGGCAGAAGCGAGTGAGAAGCTGATAGGAGCACCTCCGCTCCATCCACCATAACAGACAGGATCTCCAAGTAGCCACCCACTTCAACTCTGCTTCCCATTCCCATTCAGATATGTCCATACATGGCCTCCTCTACTGCCATGATGAGGCAAAACCTCATGTACCGTCTAGGTAGTCTCCAGCCCCTTGGTATGAACACTGAATTCTCCAACTTCCAGTAATTCCCTCCCCCTCCCTTCCCCTATCCCTATTTCACTCTGCCCCCTCCACCAGCTGCCTATCACCTCCCTCATGGTTCTGCCTCCTTCTACTACCCAGTGTGTTTTCCCCTATTCCTTCTTCACCTTTCCTGCCTATCACCTCCCTGATTCCCCTCCCCCACCCCTTTATCTTTCTCCTTACTGGTTTTTCTCCTGGAACCTACCACCCTCCCCCCACCTTCTTTATACGGCCTCTGCCCCCTCCCCCTACAGTCCTGACGAAGGGTTCCGGCCCGAAACGTCGACTCATTGTTTCCACGGATGCTGCCCGACCTGCTGAGTTCCTCCAGCGTGTTGTGAGTGATAGTCAGCATTGAACATCCACTTACCTTCCACTCTCGCCTCGATTTTTAATCTTCCTTGATTCTTTAATTGATGGGAAATGGAATCAATTATGGGCTCATGCCCCTTCTCCAGGCTTCTTGACTTCAAGGCCGCACACCATGCTTGAAGCCTCACCAAACATCCTCCGAGCCAGCTAAGCGGCAGGTTGCTCAAATGGCCCGAAAACACACCACCAAAATGTAGATTATAGGCTTCAACAGTAGCAGCACCACATTTGAAAGAAAAAGAAGTGAAGGAAGCGGTTTCTTGAACCATCTGGAGGATATGGCCTTTCATTGTGTTGTTCACTGGCGCCATCTTCTTCTGGTCAAATTCACTGAGATCACATTTCTTCCCCATTCTGATATTTGGTTGGAACAACAACTGAACCTCTTCACCATGTCTGCATGCTTTTATGTATTGTATTGCTGCCATATGATTAATTAATTAATTTATTTATATTTACTTGTTTAGAGATATAGTGCGGATCAGGTCCTTACAGCCCAATGAGCCTCACCACCCAGCAACCCACCTACTTAACCTTAGCCTAATTAGATTATGAGAACACTCAGTCCTCTTTTATTGTCATTTAGAAATGCATACATGCATTAAGAAATGATACAATGTTTCTCTGGAGTGATATCACAGAAAACAGGACAGACCAAAGACTATCACTGACAGGACCACATAATTATAATATATAGTTACAGCAGTGCAAAGCAATACCATAATTTGATGAAGAACAGACCATGGGCACAGTAAACAAAAGGTCTCAAAGTCCCGAGTCGATTGACTCCCGAGTCCCCGATAGCAGGCGGCAAAAGGGAGAAACTCCTCGCCATAAACCTCCAGGCACCGTCAACTTGCCGATGCCTTGGAATGGGCCGACCACAGCTGACACTGAGTCCATCCGTCTGAAAACTTCGAGCTTCCGAGCAGCCTCTCCGATACAGCCTCCTGAGCGCCATCTTCTGCCGAGCGCCTTCGACCTCTCCCCGGCCGCTGAAACACGCAAAGTCGAGGATTTCGGGGCCTTCAGCTCCGGAGATTCCGCTTACCACACAGTAGCAGCGGCAGCGAAGCGGGCATTTCAGATGTTTTCCAGATGTTCCTCCATGCTGTCACGTCTGTCTCCATCAAATCAGAATTGTGCACGGTCCCCTACTTGACAGATAACAGATATCATTACTGAAGTGGCCTCACGCGCTACCATTGCGCTATTACCTTCTCCCCCCTCCTGAGACAATTACAGGACAATTTTATAATGACCAATTAACTTACTAACTGTTTTCCTCTTACAGTCTTTGGACTGTGGGAGGAAAATGGAGCACGTGATGGAAATCCATCAGCGGTTGGGTAGGATGTACAAACTTCTTATAGACAGCTTTAGAACTCCAAACTCCAATGCCCTGAGCTGCATTAGCGTTGTGCAAACCACTATGCTACCGTGCACCCCCCTCTCCCCCTCCCCCACTATGGTATGAATTGTATTAACGAGCAGAGCAGGTATGTCTAATAAAGTGGCCACTGAGTGAAGACTTACACCAAGACAGCAGCATGGCAGAGTAAGGAGCTCTTGACTCACGATGTTGTGCCAACCCTTTAACCTACTCCACGATCAATCTAATCCTCCTTCCTACATAGCCCTTTCCCTCCATTTTTTTTTCTCTTTATGCCAATGGACCAAAATGTAAGGCGCATTGTGACAAGCAAGAAAACCCAATTTATTAAAAAAAATCTCACCCCGTAGAACATAGAACCATAGAACCATAGAACATCACAGCACAGAAACAGGCCTTTTGGCCCTCCTTGGCTGTGCCGAACCATTTTTCTGCCTAGTTCCACTGACCTGCAACTGAAACATATCCCCCCATACACCTCACATCCATGTACCTGTCCAAGTTTTTCTTAAATGTTAAAAATGAGCCTGCATTTACCACTTCATCTGGCAGCTCATTCCACACTCCCACCCGTCTCTGTGTGAAGAAGCCCCCACTAATGTTCCCTTTAAACTTTTCCCCCCTCACCCTTAACCCTTGTCCTCTGGTTTTTCCCTCCCCTGGCCTCAGTGGAAAAAGCCTGCTTGCATTCACTCTATCTATACCCATCATAATTTTATATACCTCTATCAAATCTCCCCTTATTCTTCTACGTTCCAGGGAATAAAATCCTAATTTATTCATCCTTTCTCTGTAACTCACTTTCTCAAGCCCTGGCAACATCCTTGTAAACCTTCTGTGTACTCGTTCAACCTCATCAATATCCTTCCTGTAATTTGGTGAGAAAGCTGTACACAACACTCCAAATTCGGCCTCACCAATCCCTTATACAACCTCACCATAACATTCCAACTCTTATTCTCAATACTTTGATTTATAAAGGCCAATGTACCAAAAGCTCTCTTTATGACCCTATCTACCCGTGACGCCACTTTTAGGGAATATTGTATTTGTATTCCCAGATCCCTCTGTTCTACTGCACTCCTCAGTGCCCTACCATTTACCTTGTATGTTCTACCTTGGTTTGTCCTTCCAAAGTGCAATACCTCACACTTGTGTGTATTAAACTCCAAATCGCCATTTTTCAGCCCATTTTTCCAGCAGGTCCAAATCCCTCTGCAAGCTTTGAAAACCTTCCTCACTGTCCATTACACCTCCAGTCTTTGTATCATCAGCAAATTTGCTGATCCAATTTACCACATTATCATCCAGATCATTGATATAGATGACAAATAACAATGGACCCAGCACTGATCCCTGTGGCACACCACTAGTCACAGGCCTCCACTCAGAGAAACAATTCTCTACTACCACTCTTTGGCTTCTTCCATTGAGCCAATGTTCTACCTCTCCATGTATACCTAGCGATTGAATATTCCTAACTAACCTCCCATGCGGGACCTTGTCAAAGGCCTTACTGAAGTCCGTATAGACAACATCCACTGCCTTCTCTTCATCCACTTTCCTGGTAACCTCCTTGAAAAACTCTAATAGATTGGTTAACCATGACCTACTACACACAAAGCTATGTTGACTCTCCCTAATAAGTCCCTGTCTATCCAAATACTTGTAGATCCTATCTCTCAGTACTCCTTCCAATAATTTACCTACCACTGATGTCAAATTTACCAGCCTATAATTTCCCGGATTACTTTTAGATCCTTTTTAAAATAACGGAACAACATGAGCTATCCTCCAATCCTCCGGCACCTCACCCGTAGATACCGACATTTTAAATATATCTGCCAGGGCCCCTGCAATTTCAACACTAGTCTCCTTTGAGGTCCAAGGGAATACCTTGTCAGGTCCTGGGGATTTATCTACTCTGCTTTGCCTCAAAATAGCAAGCACCTTCTCCTCCTCAATCTGTATAGGTTCCGTGACCTCCCTACTTGTTTGCCTTATTTCCATTGACTCCATGGCAGTTTCCTTAGTAAATACAGAAGCCAAAAAACCATTTAAGATCTCCCCCATTTCTTTTGGTTCCATACATAACCAACCACTCTGATCTTCAAGTGGACCAATTTTATCCGTTACTGTCCTTTTGCTCTTAATATACCTGTAGAAGCTCTTTGGATTATCCTTCACCTTGACTGCCAACGCAACCTCATGTCTTCTTTTAGCCCTCCTGATTTCTTTCTTAAGTATTTTTTTGCACTTTTTATACTCCTCAAGCACCTTATTTGCTCCCTGTTTCCTATACGTGTCATACATCTCTCTCTTCTTCTTTTTCAGAGTTCCAATATCTCCTGAGAGCCAAGGTTCTGTATTCTTATTCACTTTGCCTTTAATCCTGACAGGAACATACAAACTCTGTACTCTCAAAATTTCTCCTTTGAAGGCCTCCCACTTACCAATCACATCCTTGCCAGAGAACAACCTGTCCCAATCCACGCTTTTTAGATCCTTTCTCATTTCTTCAAATTTGGCCTTTTTCCAGTTTTTATTCCTCAACCCGAGGACCAGATCTATCTTTATCCATGATCAAGTTGAAACTAATGGTGTTATGATCACTGGAACCAAAGTGTTCCCCTACACTCACTTCCGTCACCTGTCCTAACTCGTTTCCTAATGGGAGATCTAATATTGCATCCTCTTTAGTTGATACCTCTATATATTGATTTAGAAAACATTCCTGAACACATTTTACAAACTCTAACCCATCTAGACCTTTGACAGTATGGGAATCCCAATCAATATGTGGAGAATTAAAATCCCCTACTATCACAGCTTTATGTTTCCTGCAGTTGTCTGCAGATTTGCTCCTCCAACTCTCGCTGACTATTGGGTGGTCTATAATACAACCCCACTAATGTGGTCGTACCTTTCCTGTTTGTCAGCTCCACCCATATGACCTCGGTAGAAAAGCCCTCTAATCTGTCCTGCCTGAGCACTGCTGTAACATTTTCCCTGACTAGCAATGTCACCTCCACCCTTCATCCCTCTGCCTCTATCACGTCTGAAACATCGGAACCCTGGAACATTAAGCTGCCAGTCCTGCCCCTCCTTCAGCCAAGTTTCACTAATGTCTATAATGTTGTAATTCCATGTGTCAACCCACGCCCTCAGCTCGTCAGCCTTCCCCACAGTACCCCTTGCATTGAAATAGACACCCCTCAGAAGATTATTACCACCACACACAACCCTTCTGTTTGTGACTTTGCTTGAACTTTTAACATCATTTATTTTCACCCCTGCTCCACTATCTGCTATGGCACTCTGGTTCCCATCCCCCTGCAAATCTAGTTTAAACCCTCCCCAAAAGCACTAACAAACCTCCCTAGCAAGGATATAGGTCCTCTTGTAGTTCAGGTGTAACCGTCTCTCTTGTACAGGTCCTACCTGCCCCAGAAGAGGTCCCAATGATCCTGAAATCTGAAACCCTGCCCCCTACACCAGTTCCCCAGCCACGTGTTCATCAGCCAGTGCATCCTATTCTTACCCTCACTGGCACGTGGCACAGGTAGCAATCCTGTGTAGCAACCCTCTCCTTTTCTTCTATTTCCCACTCTGACATCTTCCTCTTCTCACTGGCCTATCACCCCCTACCCCACTCCAAGGCCCCTCCTCTTTCCCTTTCTCCTATGGCCCACTTTTCTCTCCCATCAGATTCCTTCCTCTCCAGCCCCTTACCTTTCTCACACCAGGCTTCTCCTATCACCTTCTAGCTATACTCCTTCCCCTCCCCCAACCTTTTTATTCGGGTGTCTTCCCCCTTCCTTTTCATTCCAAAATGTTGACTGCTTATTCATTTCCATAGATGCTACCTGATCTGCTGAGTTCCTCCAGAATTTTGTGTATGTGTTAATTTATGTTAAATCTTCATTAATTTATGTTAATTTAGTTCATCATTGTGTGAATTGTAACGTAGTAATATAGTACGACTAGACTTTCAGTTTTTTAACAGCGATTTAAAGGACTACTAAGGTTCAGGTAAACTTTTCTCATATCTGTCAATTAGTTCACAGAATCTGTGATATTTTTGACCATTATATTATTGTTGTTAATTATATTCTAATAGAAGCAAATTCTATTCAAACTAGTGGTATGATTCCTTTTCCATCTCATTATATTGTATATTCACAAGAATAACTGTTCTTACATAAGTAGCAATTAAGAATGGAGAAGAAAATTTAAGAAATGCTGCAGAAATTTTGAAAGAACAGTACAGAACAGTACTGGCCCTTCAGCACACAATGTTGTGGCAACCTTTTAACCTACTCCAAGATAATCCAATTCTTCCATCTTACATTGCCCTCCATTTTTCTTTCATCCATGTGCCTATCTAAGAGTCTCTTAAATTTCCTGAATAACCAAGACCCCCAGCGAGCATTCCATGCAGCTTCACTCTGTGTAAAAAAAAACCTCAGTCTGAATTTCCTTCACTCACTTTAAAAGAATGTCCTCTGGTATTAGCCACTTGCACACTGGGGAAAAAGGTGCTGGCTCTCCACTCGATCTACTGTGTGCCTCTTATAATCTTATGCACCTCTAATAAGTTGTCTTTCATCACTCCAAAGAAAAAAATGCCTTAGTTCACTTAACCTTTCCACATAAAACATTAGAGACAAATTAGGTTAGAGCTGAGATTTAAGAATAAGATGAAGTTATGGAAAATTATCATTACTGTTACGACCACTTGAAAACAAACTAAAATGGTTGAGGGGCTAAGTGAGGTAGCAATGCAATGTATGAAGGGCTTCCAACTAACTGAATTCCAAGTCGATAAAGTACATTTATTCCTTTATTACAAACCAACAATAACATAATTTGACTCATCTATAATTCATGTAAAACAAAAACGAATGAGACAAGCGTAATTGGATCAAATTTAAATGAAGATGAGCACTCAATAAAAAACATGTGCTCCCTTCTCACCCCTCTCCGTATTGCCATGCAGGTGAATAGTAGAATATATTCACTTATTTCTACCGCCACCCAAACCCATGTGAGCACTTACCTTAACCCAAGGAGAGAATATATAACATAAATACGATACTTACTGCCTGTTATGCTGCTAGCATTTAGGGCAGCACTGCAGGTCCTCTATCTCTGGTAGTGTTCAGGGCTTCCCTCATCATGTCAGTAACTTCCTCTTGGTTTTAACTACTGTCAGTCATGCAAGGCCAAGATGGAGACTCAGGAATACTATCCTACTCAGTTGTGGAAGGAGTCTTCATTGCTATTTCCATAACAGTTTTGTTTGACCAGTCAGGGTTGTTAGCCTGAGCTGAACCTTTCAACATGGAGAACCAGCGGACTACTCTTAGTCTGGCCTCTACCCTTTGACCTGTCTGGCAGGGTGACCCTACCAAGAGCCAAAGCATAAAGCCCTGACTCCAGCCAGTATAGCTCTCAGGGTCATTCAGGGACACAAACCTCTAAACCATGACAAGGTCTTGGTCCTCTTGGAGGAAATACAATGCAGACAGACAATAAATAGATACATGGCTCTTATAGTCAGCATGTTGATTACCTAAATAAATAGATTGTTTCTCAGGAAAGATTCATCAAATCTGAAGTTCCTGATGTCAGTGTGCCTTTAAGAAAAAAAACTTAAGATTTAGTTTTCCACCGTGGCTTGTTCATTTACCAGGATTTATTGGCAACAAGCAATATTTTACAGACTTATTATTATCGGTTATAAAAGTTAATGATTATAGTATTAAACAGTGCTGAGCTTGTGTATATCAAGGCGTTTATAATCTGGGTAGACACAATAAGATGATGGATAATAAAACTTAAGGAATTTTACCTCTGAGTTTATTTGGCAAGGAATCTGCTGAGGTTATCTGCTTTCCTTGTCTGGGTGCACTGAGTGTATAATATCATTCCGTGTGTGTTTCCAGGGCAAAACATGAAGCAATGTGAATTTACATTACAAATTAACCTTATATCTATATAACAATTACAGCACAGAAACAGGCCATCTCGGCCCTTCTAGTCCGTGCTGAACTCTTACTCTCACCTAGTCCCACCGACCTGCACTCAGCCCATAACCCTCCATTCCTTTCCTGTCCATATAGCTGTCCAATTTAACTTTAAGTGACAACATCGAACCTGCCTCAACCACTTCTGCTGGAAGCTCATTCCACACCACTCTCTGAGTAAAGAAGTTCCCCCTCATGTTACCCCTAAACTTTTGCCCTTTAACTCTCAACTGATGTCCTCTTGTTTGAATCTCCCCCACTCTCAATGGAAAAAGCCTATCCACGTCGACTCTATCAATCCTCCTCATAATTTTAAATACCTTTATCAAGTCCCCCCTCAACCTTCTACGCTCCAAAGAATAAAGACTTAACTTGTTCAACCTTTCACTATAACTTAGGAAATGAAACCCAGGCAACATTTTAGTAAATCTCCTCTTACTCTCTCAATTTTATTGACAACTTTCCTATAATTCGGTGACCAGAACTGTACACAATACTCCAAATTTGGCCTCACCAATGCCTTATACAATTTCAACATTACATCCCAACTCCTATACTCAATGCTCTGATTTATAAAGGCCAGTATACCAAAAGCTTTCTTCACCACCCTATCCACATGAGATTCCACCTTCAGGGAACTATGCACCATTATTCCTAGATCCCTCTGTTCTACTGCATTCTTCAATGTCCTACCATTTACCATGTATGTCCTATTTTGATTAGTCCTACCATAATGTAGAACCTCACATTTATCAGCATTAAACTCCATCTGCCATCTTTCGGCCCACTCTTCTAACTTGCCTAAATCTCTCTGCAAGCTTTGAAAACCTACTTCATTATCCACAACTCCGCCTATCTTAGTATCATCTGCATACTTACTAATCCAATTTACCACCCCATCATCCAGATCATTAATATATATGACAAACAACACTGGACCCAGTACAGATCCCTGAGGCACACCGCTAGACTCCGTCCTCCAATCTGACACACAGTTATCCACCACTACTCTCCGGCGTCTCCCATCCAGCCACTGCCGAATCCATTTTACTACTTCGATATTAATGCCTAACCATTGAACCTTCCTAACTAACCTTCCGTGTGGAACGTGTGGAATTGTGTGAAAGTGAGCTGTTTAGAGGCAGTAGAAGGGATTTGCACCATGTAAAGGCTCATTATTTGTTCGAGAAAAAAATCTGTGTTGTTCTGCCAAACTTTATTGGCATGCTTTGCTGGCACTGGAATATGTGGAGACTCTTGCACACTGCCCCCTACTCATCATTAGTTTGTAATACCGTAAGACAATAAGACATGGGAGCAGAATTAGGCTATTTAGCCCATCAAGTCTGCTCTGCCATTCCATCATGGCTGATTTTTTATCCTTCTCAATCCCCCCATTCTCTTGCCTTCTCCATGTAACCTTTGACACCCTGACTAAGCAAGAACATGTCAACCTCTGCTTTAAATATACCTAATAATTATAATAAGTACTTTATTGATCCCAAGTTGGAAATTCTTTTGTTGATTGTAATGATATCGTTGTTTTGATTGTCAATGGAGGTGACACAGTTCGCTCCATGTTTTCATGTACATATGAAAAATAAATAAATCCAAGTCTGAGAATCCGAAGTTGTCACCTATCCTGTCAGAGTTCGTGGTGGGTGGAAACTGAAGGGGATCTCAAGCACAGAATATTATGGATTCAACAAGGATAAGTTAAGACAGACTGTGGATTTTTGCATTGACACCACTCAGGCAGGTCCACCTCAGTAGCAGGTGAGGGGAGGAGAAGATGGCGGCGTGACGCAGAGTGCGTGGCCGCTCCAAAATGATATCGTATTTGTAAGTAGGTACCGTGCACAATCCTGATTTGATGGAGACAGGCGTGAGAAGCACGGAGGAACATCTGGAGAAACTTCTGAAATGCCCGCTTCGCTGCCGCTGCTACTGTGCGATCGAGAATCTCCAGAGGGGAAGGCCCCAAATCCTCGGCTTTGCCTATTGCCTGTTGCCGGGGCCGGGGTCGAAGTGCTCTGCAGAGATGGTGGTCGGTGCTTGGTGTCGGAGGCTTGAAGTTTTCGGACGGACTCAGAGTTGGTTGTGGTCGGGTGCTTCCAGGGTGCTGCATCGGCAAGTTTGTGGCGCTGGAGGTTCATGGCAGGGAGAGTTTTCTTCCTTCTACCGTCTGCGTGAGATGATGGGACTTTCGAGAGACTTTGAGACTTTTTTTTAACCGTGCCTATGGTCTGTTCTTTATTAAATTACGGTATTGCTTTGCACTGTTGTAACTATATGTTACAATTAAGTGGTTTTTGTCCGTTTTTCAGTCTTGGTCTGTCCTGTGTTTCTGTGATATCACACCGGAGGAACATTGTATCATTTCTTAATGCATGCATTACTAAATGACAATAAAAGAGGACTGCGTGTCCTCATAATCTAATCTAATCTGAGAGTGGCAATGAAGCAGTGTTGCATAGACATCAACATTCAATGCATAGACAGAGCAAGCAATCTCACGAGTTGAGTATGATGTTCTCTGAAGGGGGGATATTAGGGTGGATTCCCTAAATGAGAATGCCTGTGTGTGACTTTGTTTAACATGGGGAGGCTGATGTACGGGCGTCCAACACACAGTCCTTGACATATCGCGCTCTAGGTCCAACGGCATGGACTGTAAGATGAGTGCGACCCTTCACTGCTGCAGCCTTCCTCCACCTTCACTGCCATTGTGATGCGTCATCATCTTCTGCCAGCTCCACCACTGAGGTTTTGGTTGGATCGGTCTTTGTCTGGAACCTCCCCCTTGACCTCATCACCATGAGTGACCCTACCAGGAGCTCAGCCTCAGGATCTCAGGAACCCACAAGCCTCTCCACAACGATAAGGTGACAATCCTCAGAGAAGGATATATCCTTTTACATCTCTTCCAAGCCCGTCCCTATCATGATGGGTAAGCACATGTCCAGATCCAGATCCAGATTTTTTAAAGTCACATATACGTGGCAGAGATAGTAGAACTGCTGCCTCAGAACTCCAATGATGTGAGTTCAGACCTGACCTGCGGTGTGCTCTGTGTGAAGTTTGCCTGTTCTCCCTGTGAATACTTGGGTCTCCTCAGGAGCCTCCAGTGTCACCCCCCCCCCCACACTGGTGGGACTGTAAGTTACCCATCGTGTGCAGGTGAGTGGCAGAATCTGATGAGAGCTGATGGGAATGGAGGAAGATTAAAGTAGGACTAGTGTAGGATTTCCGTAAATGGGTGTTTGATGGTCAGCTGTGATTTATTGGGTTGAAGGTCTTGTATCTGAACTGTATGACTCTGTGACTCAATAAAACTTTCCCAGGGCATGGGGGATAAATATCCTAGAATCATTTGAGAAACTTTAGTTATGTATATAGGAAATCCTTCAGTATCAAAAACACAAAATACTCTGCGGATGCTGGGGTCAAAGCAACACTCACAACACGCTGGAGGAACTCAGCAGGTCGGGCAGCATCGGTGGAAACGATCAGTCAACGTTTCGGGCCGGTCCTGACGAAGGGTTCCGGCCCGAAATGTTGACTAATCGTTTCCACAGATGCTGCCCGACCTGCTGAGTTCCTCCAGCGTGTTGTGATTGTTCCTTCAATATCAAGTAACCTGTCTTATCTATAAACATTTTTATTGATTTGGTAGGAGCTTGAAGACATACACTCAACATTTTAGGAACAGCGTCTTCCCCTCCACCATCAGATTTCTGAATGGTCCACGAACCCACGAACACTGCCTCACTATTTGGTTTTCCGCTTATTATTTTAGTATATTTCTTATTCTGACTTATAGTATATTTTTATATCTTGCACTGTGCTGTTGCCACAAAACAACAAATTTCATGATGTGTCAGAAGTAATAAACCTGATTCTGATTATGAAGCAAAAATTGAAGGTGGATCAGATACTTACATGTGTAGAACACTTTTGTGTTGCAAGAGGACACCTGGCTGTGCAAATCTCTGATCTAATATTCATATTCCTCAGCAAAATAAACTTGCGCAGTGTTTGAGAAAGGTTCTGTACCGGCTGTCAGGATCATAGTCAATGGTCTTCTGGCCAAGCACGGCAGGAATATAAGGAAAATGAATGCACAGCAAAGCCAGTTGGTAACACACACAAAACAGCAGGTCAGGCAGCATCTATGGAAATGAAATAATCAGTTGACATTTCGTGTTAAGACACTTAATCGGGACTGCAAAGAAAGGGAGAATCCAGAATAGGAAGGTGAGGGGGGGGAATGGGAAGGACTACAAGTTAGAAGTGATAGATGGCGCCATGTGGGGGTGGAGGAGATAGATGGGTGGGGGTGGGAGTTGATGTGGGAAGCTGGGAGGTGATAGGTGGGACAAAGAGAAGGAGGAGGGGTACCAGGAGGAGGTGATAGACAAGAAAGGGGAAAAGAAGTGGTGAGAGGGGTGCTAGAATGGGAAGTGGGAAAGGAGAGAAGAGGGAGGGGAGAGAAATTACCTGAAGTTAGAGAAATTAATGTTCATGCCATCAAGTTGGAGGCTATCCAGACAATCTATTTATTTATTTATCGATCTATCTATTTATTGAGATACAGCATGGAATAGGCCCTTCCTGCTCTTCACGTTGTGTCACCCAGCAACACACTATATAACCCTAGTCTTATCATGGGACAATTTACAATGACCAATTAATCTACCAATCGGTACGGCTTTGGAATGTGGGAAGATACTGAAACACCTGGTGGAAACCCACACGGTCACAGGGAGAGCGTATAAACTCCTTATAGACAGCAGTGGGAATATGAGGGTTGCTCTTCCAACCTGCTTGTAGTAGAGGAGGCCCAGGACTGACATGTTGAAATGGGAATGGGGATTGAACTTAAAATTGTTGGTTACTTCTTTGTTGCGGACGGAGTGAAGGTGCTGCCAAAGCGGTACCCAAATTATGTTGGGTCTCACCGGTGTAGAGGAGCCCATTAGTCCCTTGCCCCTGCTCTGCCATGGTCAATCTTTTTAAAATTGTTTACTGTCATTTCCAGTACACAAGTGTAAAGGAGAATGAAACAATTTTAGCCTCACACATAAAATGCAGGCAGAACTCAGCCAGTCAGGCAGCATCTTTGGAGGGGAATAAAGAGTCGAAGTTTCAGCTAAAGCCGTTCATCCGGACTGGAAAGGAAGGGATAGAAGGCAGAGTAAATAGGTGAGAGGAGGGAAAGGAGTACGAGATGGTGGTGACAGTGGTGGTTGTCCATCATGTCCGACAATGACAGGAAACCTGTTTGGAAGTGTTTTTAAAATCGAAAACCCTTTGCACTGAGGCAGTTCCACTCTCTCGATCTCTGAAGTCTGTGTCCAGTGGTATGAACAAGCGTCACAAACTGGGGTCTTCCTTGGTTGCAGTGGATAACCATGATGGCTTCTATGCCCCGTCATGCCCTTTGCTTTCACAGAGTGTTACAGTATGACCTTCCTATCCGTTGTATGACAGGTGATGGGTGAAGGTGCGTGCATGGGGGAGGAGGGATGAAGTAAGACGCTGGAAGTTGATCTTTTGCCTCTGCTTCACTTCCCTGTCTTCACCCTTTATTCTCTTTTTTATAAAGCATATTCAAATCTCTGATTTGAATTTACTCAACAACTAAGTCTCCACCATTTTGGGCAAAGAATACCAAAAATTCACCATCATTTAGGGATGCAGTTTTTCTTGTATCTGTCCTGGATGGCCAGCCCCTTAAATTGAGACTGCAACCTTTAGTTCTGAATATGTCAGCCAAAGAAAACATTATTCTGATAAGCCCCATATTTATTTTGTATGTTTAACGAAGATCATCCCTCTTTCTGGTCTCACCTTTCCCCTCAGCTGGCCTCACCTATTTCCTGTTAGCTTGTAGTCCTTTTCCTCCCTGACCTCCTTATTCTGGCTTTCGACCCCATCCTTTCCCATCCTAATGAAGGGTCCCAGCCTGAAGTGTTGACTGTTTAATCCTCTCCCTAGATGCTGCCTGACTTGTTGAATTCCTTCATTATTTTGTCTGTGTTGCCCAAGATTTCCAGCATCTGCAGGATTTCTTGTGTCAAGGAATTATTGGCTGTTTTGTGTTTAATCTCCCCATGGAAGACAAATTCAGCATCCCACATATCAATTTGGTAAACTTCACTGCACTCCTTATATCACAAATATGTTCTTAGGCTTGGAGACCAGATCTCTGTTCGGTATCCTAAAAGTGGTCTCATCAGGGCTCTGTTGAGTTGTAGCAGATATATGTACAATACCTCTCTTTTAACCAGGACCATTTGCCCTAAAATTGTTGTTTGTTTTGCACATATGCAATAGCCAAATAACTTTGATTCATATATGGGCTGGTAAGTTTGTGGATAATAAACAAAAAGAATTTTTAACTCTGGATGTAGTTGGGCAAACAGTATGTTGAGATTGCTCTGTTTTCCAGCCTGGATGAAGCAGATGCTTGATACATTGCTCATCCTACGCGTGTAATGTTCATGTGCATTTCCAAGCCAGTACACAACACAGTATTCATGCGCATTACAAATGCTGTGAATGTTTCTTTTAGAGATACAGCATGGAGTAAACCCTTTCAGCTCAGCGAACCACGCTATCCAGCAATCCTCCTATTTAACGCTAGCCTCATACTACAATACACTTGATCTTAACCAAAAAGCCAAGAAGCAAGCATATTGTTACCCAAGTCCCAGTGCATGCCCAGATCGGAAGTGGCCATGTATGCTGTGTAGTTGTGGGCGTTTCTGTGAGTGGCTCGTTAAGCAAGTGTAAATGAAAAGCAGAGAGGGAATCAAAAAAGAAAATATCTTGAATGTTGAAAATCTGAAATTCTGGGGTGGTTGGGGAAGTAACTGGATGACTGAGCAGATCCAGCCAGCAGCCGCATACGAGCTGAATGTTCTGCCCATGCTCTTGGCAATTCTGTCCATCTGCAGAACAAATCCAGACTGTGGCCCTCTGACTCTGAACTCGAGCCCTGTGCTGCAGTATTCCACTGTAAATCTTTTGTTTTGACTGTTCCTGAGCCATTTTATGGTCTAAGGTTATGGAGAGAAGACAAAAGGGAGGAATTCAATGAGCTATGTTCAAATGGTGGAGCAGACTCAATGGGCTGAATAGCCTAATTCTGCCCTGATGTCTTATGGTCTAGCCTCATCACAGTTCAATTTAGAGTGACCTACAAACTGGTACGTCTTGGACTGTGAGAGCAAATCACAGCATCTGGAGGAAATGCACATCCTTCACGGCAAGGATGCACAAACTTACTTATTACAGATGGCATCCAACACCCTGAGCTGTAATCGCGTTGCATTCACCACTACACCACCAGGAAGCCCCATGAATAGTAAGTGACAAGGGGAGATAAAGGTGAGGTGCTGGATTTCAAACCATATTAACTGTATGTTAAACTTTGTGTTTGTTCAGAACTTAATTATGAGGGAGTAAAGATCGTAACCATAGAGATGGACAGTTTAGGCTTTCAGCCCACATTCCAATGCTATCAAACGTGCCTAATCTCACTTGCCTTCATTAATTCTATATCTCTATAAGCCCTGCTCAGACAAGTACCTGTCCAGTTCCCTCTTAATTGTTGTTACTGTTCCTGCCTCCAGCACCACACCTGGCAGCTCGTTCCAGATACCAACTACTCTTTTTGTGAAGAATGTACCCCTTATATCTCCTTTGAAGCTCCTCCTTCTTACCTCTATCCTGTGGTATAATTTAATGGATTTTCTTTTCACAATTTTCTCCTTGTGCTGAACACCCTAACATTTAACTTGCAGATTGAGTCAGTGGTGAGGAAGGCAAATGCAGTGTTAGCATTCATTTCGGGAGGTCTAGGATACAACAGCAGGGAAGTGAAGCTGAGGCTTCATAAGGCACTGGTAAGGCCTCACCTTGAGTATCGTGAACAGTTTTGGGTTCCTCATCTAAGAAAGGATGTGCTGGCATTGGAGAGAGTTCAGAGGAGTGATTCCGGGAATGAAAGGGTTATCATATGAGGAGTGTTTGATGGCTCTGGGCCTGTACTCACTGGAATTTAGAAGGGTGAGGGGAGTGGGATCTCATTGAAACCTTTCAAATGTTGAAAGGCCTAGACAGAAGTAGATGTGGAAAGGATGTTACCCATGGTGGGGGAGTCTAGGACAAGAGGGCATAGCTTCAGGATAGAGGGACATCTGTTTAAAAAAGAGATGCGGAGAAATTTCTTTAAGCAGCATGTGGTGAATTTGTGGAATTTGTAACTATAGGCAGCTGTGGAAGCCAGGTTGTTGGGTGTATTTAAGACCATAAGACAAAGGAGCAGAAGTTGGCCATTTGGTCCATCAAGTTTGCTCCGCCATTTTACCATGAGCTGATCCATTCTCCCATTTAGTCCCACTCCCCCGCCTTCTCACCATAACCCTTGATGCCCTGGCTACTCAGATACCTATCAATCTCTGCCTTAAATACACCCAATGACCTGGCCTCCAATGCTGCCCGTGGCAACTAATTCCACAGATTCAACACCTTCTGGCTAAAAAAATTTCTTCACATCTCTGATTTGAATGGACGCCCTTCAATCCTTAAGTCATGCCCTCTCGTACTAGACTCCCCCACCACGGGAAACAATTTTGCCACATCCACTCGGTCCATACCTTTCAACATTCGAAATGTTTCTGTGAGGTCTCCACTCATTCTTCCAAACTCCAAGGAATACAGTCCAAGAGCGGACAAACGTTCCTCATATGTTAACCCTCTCATTCCCGGAATCATTCTAGTGAATCTTCTCTGAACGCTCTCCAACGTCAGCACATCCTTTCTTAAATAAGGAGCCCAAAACTGCCCACAGTACTCTAAGTGAGGTCTTACCAGTGCCTTATAGAGCCTCAACATCACATCCCTGCTCCTATACTCTATCCCTCTAGAAATGAATGCCAACATTGCATTCGCCTTCTTCACCATCGACTCAACCTGGAGGTTAACCTTAAGGATATGTTGCATGAGGACTCCCAAGTCCCATTGCATCTCAGAACTTTGAATTCTTTCCCCATTTAAATAATAGTCTGCCTGTTTATTTCTTCTGCCAATATGCCTAACCATACACTTTCCAACATTGTATTTAATTTGCCACTTCTTTGGCCATTCTCCCAATCTATCCAAGTCTCTCTGCAGACTCTCTGTTTCCTCAGCACTACTGGTCCCTCCACCTATCTCTGTATCATCAGCAAACTTAGCCACAAAGCCATCTATTCCATGATCCAAATTGTACCACGTAAAAGGAAGCGGCCCCAACACGGACCCCTGTGGAACACCACTGGTAACCGGCAGCCAACCAGAATAGGATCCCTTTATTCCCACTCTCTGTTTCTTGCCAATCAGCCAATGCTCTATCCACGTATGTAACTTTCCTGTAATTCCATGGGCTCTTATCTTGTTAAGCAGCCTCATGTGTGGCACCTTGTCAAAGGTGGAGATTGATAGCTTCTTGATTGGCCACGGCATCAAAGATTGAATGGCCTAATTTTGCTCCTTTGTCTTATGGTCTTATGGTAATTTCTGCTAGCTCTAATAAGATTCAATCATTTGACATTTATCCTCCCCCCCCTTCCCCATCCGCTTAGACCTTAAGACCATAAGACATAGGAGAGGAATTGGCCATTTAGCCTATCAAGTCTACTATACCACTCAAGTATGGCCAATTCAAGATTCAAGATTGTTTAAGATCATTCAAGTACACAATAATCATATGATAGCTGATATATATTGACTGATTGTAAAGAGATGCTCGGCACAGGAGTGTCTGTACATAAAGCGACTGATGGGAAATGATAAAGTAAAGATGGTGGGGTTGTGGAGAAGTATGTTAGTGGATAAAAGTTTTGATCAGCATTACTGGCAAAAGCTAACTGTTTTTGAGTCTGGTGGGTCCTTGCGTGGATGCTATGTAGCCTCCTCTCTGATAGGAGTTTGACAAGTGGTCTATCTGCAAGATGGGTGGGATCTTTTTCTGGCACCTTTCTGTATATATGAATTCATGGCTGATTTGAGCTTATAGAAGGGTGTGGTCTCTTCACAATACTCTGACTCATCCCTCTATTCCAGACAATATACCCCGTCATGTGACCATAGGAAATTTAACCCTTATTCATTGATTGGGGGGATGGTGAGTGGGAATTGTAATCAGTGCTGATTCCTTTCTTTGGATTTTTATTATCTGCATCATTGAATCAGGGATATTGGTATAAGGGATGTACAAAATCTTGATCAGTATCAAGATGAAACAGGACAGTGGATTTTAGAGGCAATGAATTAGGAAGTGGAGAATTAGGACATCCTTGTTTCTGATCAATGGAGTTCAAGGCCTGGTGTTTAGTCTTTGGAGAGTCCAGAATTCAAAATGGGGAACCTGGAGTCCTTATTTGGTATCATCAGTGACGCCTGGGGTTGATTCAAAAGATTGCAGTCTGAAGGTTGGTTGGAAGACTGGGAGGTCGAAGCTGATTGCCAAA
This sequence comes from Mobula hypostoma, assembly GCF_963921235.1. Classification (NCBI taxonomy): domain Eukaryota; kingdom Metazoa; phylum Chordata; class Chondrichthyes; order Myliobatiformes; family Myliobatidae; genus Mobula; species Mobula hypostoma. The sequence continues at coordinate 26,130,455 of NC_086099.1, read as the reverse complement.
GTCCTGAATCTGGGAGTCCAGTGGGGCAGTTGAAGCCCAATGTCTGTGAATCTGTGAGTTCACTGGGAGCCCAGTGTTGAATCTGTGAGTTCACTGGGAGCCCAGTGTCTGAATCTGAGAGTTCACTGGGAGCCCAGTGTCTGAATCTGCGATCCACTGGGGTATTCAAAACCCATTGTCTGTGAATCTGCGAGTCAAGTGGGAGATTGGAAGCCCAAACTCTGTGAGTCCGATAGGGCAGATGAAGCTCAGTGTCTGTGGAGGCTGGAGCTGGGGGCCAGAGACGGACTTGTCCTGGGTTTGTGGGCTGACTGTGTGCATGGGTGGGTGGATGTGTGTAAGGGAAGGAAGGGGCCTTTTTTTGCTGAGCATTGTAAGTATGCTATGTTGGCATTGGAATGCATGGTGACTGTTGTGGGCTGCTCCCACCACGTCCTTAGTCTGCATTGGTTCACAGAAACAACACATTTTGATGTACCTGTGATAAATAAATCTAAATCTTTTTTTTTCAGTGAACTTTGGGAAAAAGTCTTGGATCAAACAGTGGTAGATTTGACTCTATCAGTTGGCAAAATAGTGGGTAAACACTGTTTACACACTGTTGATGAACACTTAGCCAAAGTGCTTTAGGGCTCCAAGCACAAAATGAGCCATCTATATTTAAAGACAATAAAGCAAAACAAATAAATGATTCAAAACTTGTAAGTTTAATTATGAGGTAAATAGAAACAATTGGCAATGAGCTAAATCTGATTCCAGGGCTGCTTTACTTAGGTTGTATTACTTTGAGCTTATCTTTGACATTGCCACATATGATGTTTGTATAAGCAAAGGGTCAATAAGTTCAGACCTTGAAGTTCTCTATCAAGCTCATGATGTTATCTCCTGAATCAGGCGCACATGTGTAAACTGTTGCAGGTAAGTCTGCCAACGTTCCAGAGTGTCTTTATGACCTGTTTCAGCAGCCACTATATGATAAACCAAGAGCAAAAGTCCATTAGGCCAGATCGTGCTGGTGCCTAGAACATGCTAAAGGTCAGAATGTGGGTGAGAGACACAGTTGACCTCAGGTTCATTCCCTGGTCCCAGTGCTGAGGGCTGAGCTGAGCACTCAGATGCACTTTGTTTCTGTGCTGTCAGCAGTGTGCAAGCCTCAGCTGGTGCTGCCAACAAGGCCACTCACCAAAGCACTGATCGCCACCAAAATAATATGTCAAGCTGAGTGTGTTCTTTTACTTCATTGTATCTAATATTAATGCTTTTTAAGTATCTTCTGTAACTTAAATATGGTTTAAAGTAAATATTAATTTATATTTTTTAATGTTTTTTTTCACTATTTATCAGGGATGTTTAGGAAGATCAGAAAAGGTCTTTGCCTATATGACTCTTAGTTCAACATGGTGGTTTTGCTGACTCTGGCTCATTCACCACTTTAACTTTGCTCCATATAGTAGGAAGACATGGCAATCTCACGAGGAGGTCCGCGGGATCCTCACAACAAGATGGGTGCAACCACAGGGATATTATGAAGGGGACAAATGCATGTCAAGTCCAGTGAGATCCAACTTGCATACTTACAAGTATAAATCTTTGTAATGTCAATCCAGCAGCAATAGCTTTAAGGTGTGGCAGTGCTTTCAATGGGTATTGTGTTTAACCTATTGATTGTATTGAGAATCTTCTCAGCTGGGTAAGAATATGACACCCAAGGTCTATGGTTCCCGTGTGAATGAATATCAAAAAAACTGCAGATGGGGATATCGGAAATAAAACCCAAAATGGTAGAATTGCACAGTCAGTCAGACGGCATCTGTGGAAAGAAAGACAGAGCACATGTTTCAAATTGAAGAGCCCTGATCAGAATAGTCAGTCTTCAAATTGAAACTTTGTTTCTATTTCTACAGATGCTACCTGACCTTCCGAGTGTTTCCAAACACTTACAGTTTTTACTTATGATTTTCTCTTTTGTATACCGTGCATGATACTGGACATAGACAGGAACATAATACAGCACAGCGATAAGCCCTTCATCCCACAATATCTGTGCCTGTCCTCAGTGGTTGGGAAGATGTTGGAGTCCATTATTAAGGAAGAGGTACTTAGAGGCACATGAGAAAATATGCCAAAGTCAGCATGGCTTCCTTAAGCGGAAATCTTGCCTGATAAATCTTTGGAATTCCTTAAAGCAATAACAAGCAGGATAGACAAAGGAGAGTCAGTGGATGTTGTTCATTTGGATTTTCAGAAGGCCTTTGGCAAGGTACTTCACGTGAGACTGCTAAAGCAAGTAAGAGCCCATTGTATTACAGGAAAGGTACTAGCATGAATAGAAGATTGGCTGACTGGAAGGAGGAAAATGGTGAGATCAAAAGGGGCCTTTTATGCTTGGCTGCTGATGGCCAGTGTTGTTCCACAGGTGTCAGTGTTAGATCCACTTCTTTTCTATATGTCAATGATTTGGATGACAGAATTGATGGCTTTGTGGCCAAGCTCGCAAATAGTACAAAGATAGGTGGAGGGGTAGGTAGTGTTGAAGAAGTAGGAAGTCTGGAGAAGAAGTTAGACAGATTGAGAGAATGGGCAAAGAAATGACAGATGGAATATAGCTTGGGGAAGTGTATGGTCTTGCATTTTGGTGGAAGGAATGAAGGCTTAGACTTTTTTCTAATGGGAAGGAAATTCAGAAATCAAAAGTGCAAAGGGACTTGGGAATCCTCGTGCAGGATTCCCTAAAAGTTAACTTGCAGATTGAGTTGGTGGTAAGGAAGGCAACTGCAATGTTGGATTCACTTTGAGAGGACTAGAGTATAAGAGCAAGAATGTAATGCTGAGGCTTTATAAGGCTTTGGTCCAACCACACTTGGATTGTTGTGAGCAGTTTTGAGCCCCTTATAAGACATACATAGGAGCAGAATTAGGCCCTTGAGCCCATTGAATCTGTTCCGCCAGTCCATCATGCCCAACTTATTATTCCCACTCAACCCCATTCTTCTGTCTTCTCCCGTAAACTTTGATGCCCTGACAAATCAAGAACCTATCAAACTCAGTTTTAGATATACCCAATGACTTGGCCTCCACAGCCATCTGTTACAATGAATTCCACAGGTTCACCACCTTCTGGCTAAAGAAATTTCTCCTCATCTTTATTCTGAAGCCGTACCATCTAGTCCTAGACTCCCTCACCATAAGAAACATCCTCTCCACATCACTCTATCTTGATCTTTCAATATTCAATAGCTTTCAGTGAGATCCTCCTTCATTCTTCTAATCTCCAGTGAGTATTGGCCCAGAGCTATTAAACACACCTCATTCATTAATCTTTTCATTTCTGGAATCATTCTCGTGAGCCTGCTCTTGACCCTCTCCAATGGCAGCACATCTTTTCTTAGATAAGAGGCCCAAAACTGTTCACAACATTCCAAGCATGGTATGACTAGTGCCTTATAAAGCCTCATCATTACACCCTTGCTTTCATATTCTAGTCTTCTTGAAATAAATGCTAACATTGAATTTGCCTTCCTTACCACCGACTCGACCTACTGGCTAACCTTTAGGGAAAACTGCATGAAGAATTTCTTTTATCTAAGAATAGATGAATGTGTGGTTGAGGAATTGGTACAGGGGAAGGGTTTCACATTTCTGGATCATTGGGATCTCTTCCTGGGAAAATATAGGTGTACAAAAACGGTGGATTACACCTCAACCCGTGCTAAACCAATATCCTTGGGGGCAGGTTTGCTAGAGCTGTTGGGGAGTTTAAGCTAATTTGTTAGGGGATTGAGAACTGAAGGGACAGGGCTGAACATAGGGCAGTTGTTATGCAAGTAGCTGGAGTGTGTAGTGAGACTGTGAGGAAGGACAGGCAGATGATAGGGTAAAATTGTTGTCAGTTGTAAGAGATGAGGTGTAGCAAGGGGGCAAAATCTAAATGGGTGATGAATACAGGACTGAAAGTGTTATATTTGAATGCAGACAGTATATTGAATAAGATAGATGATCTTTTAACATATTTGGAGATTGCCAGGTACGATGTTGTGGGCATCACTGAGTCATGGCTGAAAGATCATGGTTGGACACTTAACATCCAAGGATACACATTGTATCAAAAGGACAGGCAGGTAGGTGGAGGGGGTGGGGTGGCTCTGTTTGTAAACTATGAGATCAAATCCTTAGAATGAGGTGACATGGGATCAGATGGTGTGGAATCCTTTGTGCATGAAGTTAAGAAACTGTAAGGTAAAAGACCATGATGGAGGTTACATACAGGCCTCCAAACAGTAACCATAGCGAGGGTGACAAATTACATGGGGAATTAGCAAAGGCATGGATCCCGAGAGAGGGAATTTGTAGAATGCCCATGAAATAGCTTTTTAGAGCAGCTTGTAGTTGAGTCCCCTAGAGGAAAGGCAATTCTGGATTGGGTGTTATGTAATGACCCAAATTTGATTAGGGAGCTTAAGGTAAAGAAATCCTTAGGAGCCTGTAATCATAATATAATAGAATTCACCCTGAATTTTGAGAGGAAGAAGCTAAAATTAGGTGTATCAATACTACAGTAGAGTAAAGGGAATTACAGAGGCATGAAAGAGGAGCTGGCCAAAGTTAATTGGAAGGGAACACTAGCAGAGACGATGGCAGAACAGCAGTGGCTGGAGTTTCTGGGAGCAATTCAGATATATCCCAGAGATGAAGAAGTATTCTAAGGGAAGATGAAGCTACCGTGGCTGACAAGGGAAGTTAATGACAGTGGAAAAGGACAAGGGAGGGCATAAAATAAAACAAAAACTAATGGGAGGTTAAAGGATTAGGAAGCTCTTAAAAACCAACAGAAGGCAAATAAAAAAAAACATAAGGAGAGAAAAGATGAAATATGAAAGTCAGCTAGGCAATGGAATATAAGAGGATACCAAAGGTTGTTTTCAGATATATATAGTGTAAAATTGAGATGAGTGTGGATAGTGGACTGCTGGACAATGACACTGGCGAGGCAGTAAATAGGGGCAAATAATTTGTGGAAGAACTTAATAAATATTTTGTGTCAGTCTTCATTGTGGAAGGCACTAGCAGTATGCTAGAAATTCAAGAGTGTCAGTGGGTAGAACTGAGTGTTAGTTACCGTTACTAAGGAGAAGGTGCTTGGGAAGCTGAAGAGTCTGAAGGTAGATAAGTGTCCCGGAGCAGATGGACTATACCCCAGGGTTTGGAAAGAGGTGGCTCAGGATATTGTGGAGGCATTAAGTAGTGATCTTTCAAGAATCACTAGATTCTGGCATGGTTCTGGAGGACCGGAAAATTGCAAATGTTATTCCACTCTTTAAGACGGGAGGGAGGCGGAAGAAGAAATGGTTGGATTGAGTGGATGTGGAGAGGATGTTTCCTATAGTGGGATGTTTCCTAGGGCCAGAGGACACAGCCTTGGAATAGAGGGAATTCCATTTAGAAGAGGGGTGTGGGGGAATTTCTCTAGCCAGAGGGTAATGAATTTGTGGAATTCATTGCCACAGACAGTTATGGAGGCCAAGTCTTTAAGTATATTTAAATTGGAGGTTGATGGTTTCTCACTTAGTCACGACATCAAGGGTTATGGGGAGGAGGCAGGAGAATGGGATTGAGAGGGATAATAAATCAGCCATGATAGAATGGCAGAGCAAACTCGATGGGCAGGATGGCCAGATTCCGCTTCTATGTCTTAGTGTCTTATGGTCTAAGTTCATTTACCCAATCTACGCTTGCATCATGAATCGAGCAGATTCTCACCCCATCATTACCCTGAGAAACCAGACTGCAAACAGAGACAGTCTTTTATCCAGTTGTTCGAAGTAACAATTGTTTTATTTCATGGATACTTCAAGTCAGATTAAACTCCTGGAAAAGTCTATCTTCAGCAATTCTCTTAGTTACAAAGTCCTACAGTTAGGTGCACTTGTAGAAAATGGTAGCTTTGAACTGACACAACTGGGAATCCACAGTTTAACAAGTGATGTGGTGACTCCGCAAGTAAACTCAGAACTTTAGAGTATGTTAGCAATCTATGAGGCTAACGGCGTGTAGGGTTCAGAGGTGGTTTCCTTGTATATGTGAATCGAATCAGAATCTGATTTATTATCGCAAACCTATGTCATGACGTTCGTTGTTTTGTGGCAGCAGAATAGTGTAATACATATATTTAATAATTACTATAAGTTACATTAAGAAATATGTAAAAATAGTAAGTAGTGTGAAAAAAGAGCAAATATTGTGAGTTACGTTTCATGGGTTCATAGACTGTTAGAAATCTGATGGTGGAGGGGAGGAAGCTGTTCCTAAAAAGTTGAGTGTGTGTCTTCAAAATCTTGTACCTCTTCCTTGGTGGTTGCAATGAGAAAAAGTCATGTCATGTTTGGTGACATTCCTTAATGATGGATGCCACGTTCCTGAGGCATCATCCTTTGAAGATGTCCTTGGTGGTGGGAAGGCTAGTTCAACTCTGCAGCTTTTTTCGATCCTGTGGGTTGGTGCCTCTGTACCAGATGGTAATGGCAACCATTCAGAATGCTCTCCACAGCACACCTTTAGAAATGTTTTTGGTGACATATACCAAATCTCTGTTCACTGGACCATAGTTTCTCTGCTTTATGACCCTATAATTCTAAGTCATATGAAAATATGATTATACCTCTTGTTATCCATTATCCAGTAATGGAGAGGCAAGCATCTATTTTGTTTAGGAAGCAAAGGATCACATCTTTGGTCTCCACCATAAATACTGGTCCATTGCCACTGACTCCAACACTCCCCTTTGGCACCAACTGCACTAGGCCATCCAGAATTTCAGCACCCCCTGAAATGAGCATAAAATCCCACAATCACTCACTCACCAGGACAACTTACTTCCACTTTCATAATATGGCATGTGGTTGGATGCCCAAAGGTCTTTCCTCATCCTGTTTTTTCACCTCATGTTCACAAGACATTAGAGCTGCAAACTCAGTGCTTATAGAGTTATGGACATATTCAGACATATCCATTCACAAAGAAATATCAAACTAATAAAATAATTAGTGCTGTCCTAATATAGCTCTAAACAGTAGAGCTAAAAATATTCCTCCAGGCTGCGAATCTAATGAATACCCTGCCACCACTGAGGCCTTGTCACTAGGACAGCGAGCTGTTTACAGCATATTGTACTGTTTACTGTTTACTTGTGCTGTGCACTGCGTGTGCATTTTGAATTATATTTTATTAGCTTATTTGTGGTAATATTTTCTTTTATGTGCTATGTGTGATACAGACCATAAGACCATAAGATTTAGGAGCAGAAGTAGGCGATTCGGCCCATTGAATCTGCTCTGCCATTCAGTCATGGGCTGATCCACTTCATCCAGTCATCCCCACGCTCCTGCTTTCACCTGCTTTGATGCTCTGGTTAATCAAGAACCTATCTATCTTGCCTTATATACACCCAATGACTTGGCCTCCACAGCCACTCGTGGCAACAAATTCCACAGATTTACCACCCTCTGACTAAAGTAATTTCTTGCATCTCAATTCTAAAAGGACGTCCTTCAATCCTGAAGTCATGCCCTCTTGTCCTAGAATCTCCTACCATGGGAAATAACTTTGCCATATCTAATCTGTTCAGACCTTTTAACATTTGGAATGTTTCTGTGAGATCCCCCCTCATTCTCCTGAACTCCAGGGAATACAGCCCAAGAGCTGCCAGACGTACCTCATACAGCAACCCTCTCATTCCTGGAATCATTCTCGTGAATCTTCTCTGAACCCTCTCCAATGTCAGTATATCCTTTCTGAAATAAGGAGCCCAAAACTGCACACAATACTTCCAAGTGCAGGCTCATGAGTGCCTTATAGAGCCTCAACATCACATCCCTGCTCTTATGTTCTATACCTCTAGAAATGAATGCCAACATTGCGTTCACCTTGTACATCACTGTCTCAACCTGCAGGTTAACCTTTAGGGTATTTTGCACAAGGACTCCCAAGTCTCTTGTCTTGTAAGTCTCTTGTGGGTTTCATTTGGTTATATCAATGTGTAGTCAGATGACAATAAACTTGAACTAGAATTTGAAATCGACAATATCATTCCATCATTAAAGTATGAGAAAGTCAGCTTGGGGAGTTCTCCTCTCTTAAGTCTATACATTCTCTTTGTCATATCTATTCTGATCAGACAGTTCAATGCCCCAAAAAAGTTTCTCAATGTTCTGATCAGCAATGTCTTTTGTTGTTTTGTTGTGGTGTTAAGAAAAAAAAACATGATAATTTGTCCCAATCATGCATCTTTCCCCGTTCCTCTGCACTCCATATCTCCAGACCAACAGACATGATACTGTCTAGTACTGTTCAAAGTTGAAATTAAATTTATTATCAAATATATATATGCCACCACCTATTACCTTGGGATTCATTTTCTTGCAGGCATTTACAGGAAAATAAAGAAATACAGTAGAATTTTTGAAAAAAGACTATACATGCTGTGTGCTGCAGTTTTCTCCCACAGTGCAAAGACCTATTGGATGGTAGGTTAATTAGGTTAGGATTAAACCAGGTGGTTGCTGGGCAATGTGGTTCTGGACTGTCTGAATAAATAAATAAAGACTGACAAACAACCAATGTGCAAAAGAAGGTGGATCATGCAAATAATAAATCAAGTAAATAAGTAATACTGAGGTCACGAGTTGTAGAGTTAGTCAGTTCAGTGTTGGGGTGAGTGAAGTTATCTCCACTGGTTCAGAAGTCAGGTTAACATTGAGATGAGTGAAGTTACCTCCACTGGTTCAGAAGTCAGTTTAACATTGAGATGAGTGAAGTTATCTCCGCTGGTTCAGAAGTCAGGTTAACATTGTGATGAGTGAAGTTATCTCCACTGGTTCAGAAGTCAGTTTAACATTGAGATGAGTGAAGTTATCTCCGCTGGTTCAGAAGTCAGTTTAACATTCAGATGAGTGAAGTTATCTCCGCTGGTTCAGAAGTCAGTTTAACATTGAGATGAGTGAAGTTATCTGCGCTGGTTCAGAAGTCAGTTTAACATTGAGATGAGTGAAGTTATCTGCGCTGGTTCAGAAGTCAGTTTAACATTGAGATGAGTGAAGTTATCTGCGCTGGTTCAGAAGTCAGTTTAACATTGAGATGAGTGAAGTTATCTCCGCTGGTTCAGAAGTCAGTTTAACATTGAGATGAGTGAAGTTATCTCCGCTGGTTCAGAAGTCAGTTTAACATTGAGATGAGTGAAGTTATCTCTGCTGGTTCAGAAGTCAGTTTAACATTGAGATGAGTGAAGTTATCTGCGCTGGTTCAGAAGTCAGTTTAACATTGAGATGAGTGAAGTTATCTGCGCTGGTTCAGAAGTCAGTTTAATATTGAGATGAGTGAAGTTATCTCCACTGGTTCAGAAGTCAGTTTAACATTGAGATGAGTGAAGTTATCTCCGCTGGTTCAGAAGTCAGTTTAACATTGTGATGAGTGAAGTTATCTCCGCTGGTTCAGAAGTCAGTTTAACATTGAGATGAGTGAAGTTATCTCCACTGGTTCAGAAGTCAGTTTAACATTGAGATGAGTGAAGTTATCTCCGCTGGTTCAGAAGTCAGTTTAACATTGTGATGAGTGAAGTTATCTCCGCTGGTTCAGAAGTCAGTTTAACGTTGAGATGAGTGAAGTTATCTCCGCTGGTTCAGAAGTCAGTTTAACGTTGAGATGAGTGAAGTTATCTGCGCTGGTTCAGAAGTCAGTTTAACGTTGAGATGAGTGAAGTTATCTCCACTGGTTCAGAAGTCAGTTTAACATTGAGATGAGTGAAGTTATCTCCACTGGTTCAGAAGTCAGTTTAACATTGAGATGAGTGAAGTTATCTGCGCTGGTTTAGAAGTCAGAGTGCTGTCTTTCAACTCTGACACACTGTTTAGTAACAGAGTGCCACACTCCCCACTGGGAATCATCTCTCAGCCAGAATGATTCACTGATCTTGGGCTGATTAAACAAAGTCTCTGCAAAAGCTTAAGAACAATGTTAAAAAGGAACAGGAAAATCTCAGTTTTTTTCTCTCTCTGATTCAGTCCTCTTCCACCCAGGGCTCCCCAGCCTTTTCAATGGTGGGAAGGCATTTTCAGAAGCCTGCTTGTTTTATAAACTGGCTTTTCTATTAATTCTGAAGACAAAATATCCACTGAAAGGCAAACAGTTTCAAATGTGGGCAATGCTGATTAAGTCAAAGTACTTTCTGCTTGTTTTTGACTACACAATCTAGGCATGCAAGTTCAGAATTTAAGTTGTAACAAATACAGTAATTAGCCCTTCCGCTGCAACCCCAGCTCCCCCACCTCTACCCTATAACCATGACATTCAACTGGGAGAAAATGATAGAGACTACGTATAAATACAATCTGCTCATTATCCTTAAACACGAGGAATTCTGCGGATGCTGGAAATTCAAGCAACACACATCTAAGTTGCTGGTGAACGCAGCAGGTCAGGCAGCATCTCTAGGAAGAGGTACAATCGACGTTTCGGGCCGAGACCGTTTGCCAGTCCTGATGAAGGATCTCGGCCCGAAACGTCGACTGTACCTCTTTCTAGAGATGCTGCCTGGCCTGCTGCGTTCACCAGCAACTCTGATGTGTGTTGCTCCTCATTATACATTGACTTACTGTCCTAGATGCAAATACACATGAAGTTAGCTGTGTATTGCAGGGAGGGTTAGCAAATATAACACCATCCTCCAGTACCCTTTCCTGTGGTGGCTGGTGAATATGTTTGTATGCTGGCAAATAGTGAACTATTAATAGTCCAGAGATAGAGTCAAGAACTTTAGAGAAGAGGAACATGGGTCAGTTGTGGCTCACAAACAGAAACATACAATCTGAAACTTTCAGAGGATAGATTGTTGAATGCAACTGTAGTCTCAATGTCATTGCCTTTTTTGGTTGGTAATGGAGTGCTTTATTATCCATAGGTACTGTAGCTTGTGACCATATCCCACATGTATAACTTGAGACTTTAATATAAAGGGAACCCTCTGGGCATAAACAAAAGTCAAAATCTGACAGATCAAATGCAGAAACACTCCAGACAAACATTCTTATTAAAGGAATGGAAACTGGGGGATTACCAACAGTCCAAAGAAGTAAAGTGGTAGGACAGCGTACTGGTTAGTGTAATCACTTTACAGCTCCCATAATCACCAAAGGGGTTCAATTCCCGCCACTCCCTGTGCGTTCTCCTATAATCGTCCCCTCTCTTAGCTTGAAGCTGCACCTTCCATTATGTTCTACCCTCAAAAAGGTCTCTAACCATCTACCTTGGAGGTCCTGCTTTCCAGCTTTCAACCTAACTCTGTATATTCTCTTTTTTGGACCTCCTCCATTTTTCTACCTATGTCATTGGTATCAATATGTATCACAACTTCTGGCTGCCCCCCCCCACCCCCTTTACAATGCTGTGGACCCAATCTAAGACATCCCTGACTTGGCACCAACTGGGTGTCTCTTTCACATCCACAGAATCTCCTGTCTGCTCCTCTAACTATGGAATCCTCGATCACTACTGCATTCAGCCTCTCCCCCTTCTCATCTGAGCCACAGAACCCGACTCAGTACCAGAAACCTATTTGCTGTGGCTTCTCCCAGATAGGTCGTCCCTTCCAACGGTATCTAAAGTGGTACACTTTAATAATTTAAAACTGTACCACCCATGAATATGCAACATCAAAATTGCTCCATAAAAATAAACATACTTCAATACCTTTTTAAATCTGAACCAAATCTTTAGATCTCTTAACGGTGCCATGCAAATTGATAGGATAGTTATAACAGCGTATACACAAGGGCTTTCATTAGTTGGGGCATTGAGTTCAAGAGCCACTAAGTAATGTTGCAGATCTTTAAGACTCCAGTTATACCACTCTTGAGTATAGTGTTCAGTTCTGGCGGTCTCATTATAGGGATTATGTGGAAGCTTTAGAGACGCTGCAGCTTTTGGACGTTGCCTGGATTAGAGAACATGCCTTTTGAGAAAAAGTTGAGCGAGCTAGGGCTGTCCTCTTTGGAGCAAAGGCGATTGAGATGTGACTAGATAAAGGTGTACAAGATAATAAGAGGCTTAGACAGAGTGGACGGCCAGCATCTTTTTCCTCGGATGGCTATGGCTAACGCCAAAGGACATTATTTTAGGGTGATTGGAAATGAGAGATGACAAAGGAAGGTTTATTCCACAAAGAGTAGTGGTGCCTGCAACATGCTGCCGGGGATGATGGTAGAGGCTGATAAATTTTGGAGATTTAAGAGACTTTTCAAAGGAAGAAAGAAAAATGGTGAGTTATGGGTTGTGTAGGAAGGAGGGTTAGATTGATCTTGGAGTATGCTAAAAGTTGACACAACATCATAGGCTGAAGGGCTCCTACTGTGCTGTGCTGTTCTACGTCTAATGTTTCATGTTAAAAAAATAGATATGCCTTTAGGTCCTAGAATATAATGATAACAATAATGATAAAAGAAGTTTTGGGGAGTGCTTACAATTAAAACTCTAATGCACACAACTGGTATGAAGTTATCTGCCAGGAGCAGAAGGTTGGCAATTCACTACACAGTTCACTATGGGGTGGATCTTCATGATGTAGCATCACATTGCAGAGTTGTGTGATGAGTGTATGAGAGGATTTACAGCAGGCTTTAGAGATGGAAAATTCTGTATCCTGCAAAGTAAGCATGCAAATCTCTGTTCCAGTAATTTATGTATGCAGTTCCATTGCAATTATGTATTGTTAATTATAATGTTTATCCTCAATTGAGTTGTGACTAGAGAATATTGGAAGCTACAATTTAAAAATGATGTTATGTTTGGCACAACATAGATTATTGTCGTATACACCAGGTTGCAATTAAATTTCTTGCTTTTGTGAAGCTCACAGGGTCAACAGTATATCTGATAATTAGAGCTTCTTAGTAAATGTTAAATATGAGAATAGGTAAGTACTTCATAATTCTAAAGACAGTTTGTAAATGTGGGTGTTTTATATTAAATTTGATTTTATTTAAATACTGAATGTTACAGGGAAAGGACGGAACATTGGTGTTGAAATGTCTGTTTCAGGAAGATTGCCGAGGAGGTTGGGAATAATAATATTTTTATTATAGAATAAAAACACGCTTTCTCTTGCACGTTACTCAGCGGATTATCGGCACTCAATTGCCCACCATTGAGAACATCTACTATAAATGCTGCCTGGGCAGGGCGAAAAGCATTATCAGGGATGCATCTCACCCTAACCATGGACTTTTTACTCTCCTCCCATCCGGTAGGCACTACAGGAGCATCCGCTCCCGCACCAGCAGACACAGGAAGAGCTTCTTCCCTGAGGCTGTGACCCTGCTGAACATTTCATCACAGCATTAAGCAGTATTGCACCCGTATTGTACTGCCTCAGTACTTCTATATTTGTGTGCTGTAGCACTTTTTATATTCGCAGTTATTTTGTAAATAACACTATTCTTTGCATTTCTGGTCAGATGCTAAATGTATTTCATTGGCTTTGTATCTGTACTCGGCACAATGACTATAAAATTGAATCTAATCTAATCTAAACGTACTCTCATTTGGAGGAATGATTGATGACTATTCAAAGTTTATTATTAAAGTACATTTATGTCACCATTTACTACCTTAAAATACATTTCCTTGCAGGCATTTACAGGAAAATAAATATAATAGAATTTATGAAAGACTATACATAAATAAAGACTGACAAGCAACCAATATGTAAAAGAAGACAAATTGTGCAAATAAAGTATAAAATTTTGAGAAGATGAGTTGTAGAGACCTTGAAAGTGACTCTATAGGCTGTAGAATCATTCAGAATTGAGATGAGTGCCATTTCAGGAGTCCCATGGTTGTAGGGTAATAACTGTTCCTGAACCTGCTGGTGTGAGACCCAAGGCTCCTGTACCTTCTGCCTGATAATATTGGTGAGAAGAGCGCGTGGCCTGGACGATGGGAAGGGGGTTGCATCCTCGATGGGTGCTACTTCCTTGTGGCAGCGCCTCTTGTAAATGTCCTCACTGGAGGGGAGGACATTACCAGTGATGAACCAGGTTGTAACCCCACCTTTTTTTCAGGCTTTTCTATTCTTGGGCATTGGTGTTTCCATATCAGGCTATGATGCAACCAGTTAGGGTACTTTCTACTGTGGTATGAACCAATAGTTATCCATAGATTTACAGAGGATATACAGTTTCAGAATGACAGTTAAGTTTATTATCATTGACATATGTCATGAACGTTGTTGTTTTGAGTGAAATTTGCTGTTTTCAGAAGCATATACAGTGGATTCTGATTAATTGGACCATTGTTTAATCAGGACAGCTGTTGATTTGTAGCAACTCCTGTAGAACAAAAGCTAATCAAGATAATAGCCAGGATTTCTTTTATTTATTTGGGACACTATGCCGCTTAATAGGGGCAGGAGACTGTTGCTGAATAGTTTGTAACTAGTGTTAGTCGTGTGCGCTTGTGTGGCTATTAGACACAACACAGTACTTAGAGTGAACAGTTTTTTAAAAGCATCAGTTGTGTATGTTTGTATTTTTTTTAAAAATGATTTTTGTCACTGACAGTTGGCGAGAAATAAGCAGTAAAACAATTCAGAACCGTTTTGCTCACTGTGGTTTCTAACTTTCTGGCCTGGAGATGCCAGAATGGTCATGATCGAAAATGAAACTACTTCAATTGAGAAACCATGAAGAATATGAAGGTACCGACAATAATCTTGAATATTACAATGAAACTGAAGATTTGGAGGATGCACTCGTCAACCGCATTGTATAAAGGCACTAAGTGTCTGCTCTGTTTTGTTCATTTACAGTCAAAAGAACACGACACAGATGAATTCCTCCATTGATAAGTATTAGGAACTAATACACAGTTTTATAGTACTGCAGTAGTATTGGTGCTGTTCGAATTTGTTCTAACTCATTTCATTTAAACACATAACTTGTTACTCAGTTTATCTTTTTTATATATTTCTAACTATTTAGATGAAACTTCGGTTGATTGGGGCAGCTGCTTAATTGGGCCAAAATATATTGATCTTAATGTGTTCCAGTTAACCTGAATCCACTGCATGTGATAGAATAAAGGAAGATTCATTAGAATGAAGCCCTAATCTGTAGAAATGGTGGTTTCACTGACTGGAAATAGGTAATAGCGGAGGCCTTGGTGCTGAACATTTACCTGGATTCTAGTTCCATCTGACAGTGTTTACAAAAGAAATTATTAGTGATTCATGGTGCATTTATTAATGCATCATTAAGATTATCCTTAGAGGATTAACAGCTTTCCATATGGTTTAGCTCTCTATATATCTATGTGTCTTTATTCATAATTGCCTAATTAACCGAGTATAGTTCTTACCAAGCCTTCATTATATTTTGTCTTTATCACAAAAAGACCTTGAATGAAGGCATAAGGTTATGAGACCATAAGGTTGTGTTTACTGGATACAGGACCTCTGAGAGGGAGGATTTGGCCTGCAGCAGCAGCGATGAATGCCAATTGTCATGGATGACTGAGCCTACTCAGCTGGGAATCTTCCACTCTGTCTTCTTCAGAGCCATACTACACTACCCATCAACTTCTGAGAATATCTTTTTACCTGCCACAATTTCTACTTCTTCCAAAAAAAAACAGATTTGGGGACAAGAACATTGATATTAGGTGATTAAATTAATCAGAATCAGAATCAGGTTTATTATCATCGGCATGTGTAGTGAAATTTGCTAACATTGATATTAAGTGATTAAATTAATCAAATTCCTTCCATGGCACTTAAGGATTTTTTTTTTACCATTTTGCACACCTATTAATCTGTTATCATTAGGGAGCTGTGTACTTAGTAACTAAATAACTCAGGTTGTATTTTGATTAAGTTTTGATGTACCATTTATTGTCCATAAATTAATGGCAGCCATCTTGATAGAACAAAAGAGATTGGTGTGGATGGAAGCCATTTAAAGCCTTTTTAATGCCATAATACTGTCAGACATAGGAGTGGAATAAGGCCAAGCGGCCCATTGAGTCTGCTCCACCATTCTATCGTGGTTGATCCATTTTCCCTCTCAACCTCATTCTCCTTTCGTGATGGCTTTCGTGATCTGTGGATAACGCAAAGCAGTTCCATAATCATATGAGTTATTTCTGCAATGTAGCCACATGATGTATTCTGATAATTGGTAAATGATTTGTTGTAATGATGGAGTTTGAGGAATAAATGTAGGTCTTAGTATTGGTTTATTATCTTTACATACCCCAAGATACAGCTTTTCTTGCTCATAGAGATCAAATCATTATACAGAGAATAAGGCAAATCAGTAGCACTGCAGAATAAAGTGTAAAAGCTATTCCAAAAGTGCAGTCCTAATAGATGATAATGAGCAAGATCATAATGAGGTAGGCTGTGATGTCAAAAGTTAATATTATTATACAGGAGGTCAATAAATGCTGTTAAAAAGAATAACACTGAAAGTTAGGTACTGAAAAAGGTGATTATTCTGGTGTGTGTGTGTGTGTGTGTGTGTCCGTGTTTGTGTTCATGTTGTGATTTCATTTCTTGGACAAGAGAGACATGCAATGTGCCACTTCGCAACAATATGAATAATGTCAAAACACATACAGCAAGTAGACCTTAAACATTTAAATGTAAATTTTCTGTTATAAATAAATGTCTTCTTCGTAGATAGTGTCAGTCTCAATCCATTCAAATAATATATTCGGAACATCTACACTACATGGGTAACAGCGATTCAAAAACTCAATACTTCCTCTGGCCAACCAAGGAAGAAAAGTAACGGCTCACGCTTGCAGTGTTGCCCATGCACCGAGAGACTGAATTAGAATTAGTAATATTTTTATTTGATAATGGATTACTGAAAGGCTTACTATTTGATTAACTGAAGCTTCTAGTCTAAGATAGCAATTACGTCTGAGTTCAAGAGCTGCGATGTGACGTTGCAGCTTTACAAACTCTGTCTAATCCACTCTTGGAATGCTGTGTTCCGTTCTGGTTGCCTCATCATGGGAAGAATATGAAAAATTTAGAGAGGGTGCGGAGGAAATTTTACCAGGATGCTGCCTGCATTAGAGAGCATGTTTTATGAGGATAGGTTGAATGAGCTAGGGCTCTTCTCTTTGGAGTGAAAAAGGGAGAGAGGTGACTTTATAGAAGATGATAAAAGGCATAGATCAATTGGGTAGCTAAAGACTATTTCCCATGGTTGAAATAACTAATACCAGAAGCATAATTTTAAGATGATTAGAAGAGATTATAGGGGGATGTCAAAGGTTAGTTTTTTACACAGAGAGTGGTGGGTACATGAAGCGACCTGCCAAGTGTAGTGGCGGAGACAGGTACCTTAGGGGCATTTAAGAAACTCTTAGATAGGCACATGAATTATAGAAAGATGGAGAAAGGAAGGGTTAGATTGATCGTATAGTAAGTTAAGCAATTGGCATAACATGATGGCCCAAAGGGCCTGTAATGTGCTGGAAGGTTCTATGTTTAGTATTGCCAGGCATACTTTATTGTAAAGATAATGTGCTCTCCTTTGTCTCCAAAATGAATTCTAATACAGTCAGTGGAATGAATTTCATTGGCAGAGTACAACATACTGATACAAGCATATACAGCATTCAGTATGACTAATCAGCAATTTGCTTCTAGGCACTTCCTTGCTCGACCTCCAGGCAATCTCCCATTTTTAGTGAATTATTATTTGTGAATTGAGCCTCAGCATTTGGAGAATCTGTGTTTTAGCACGTCTGTAACAGTGCCTCCAACCCAGCAACAGCCTGACACTTGATAAAAATGGATATATACAGCATCTGGAATGTATCAAGAATCAGCTTGTATCATTTTTTTCTCTCTGTGTGGTTGTTTATTTTGTCTGTAAACTGTAATTCCTGCAGTGGGTGCTCGTACAATACCAAATTGAAATGTGGAGCTGCTGCGGTAGCTCCCCCTGTACTCAGGGGCAATTGGTTATAAACAAATCACTGTAAATGCCAGCAGGTAGCAAAATGTCATCGTTGCCGGTTTCAAAAACTCCACAGGTAGTTTTAAGAACAATTAACATTTAAGTAGTGCATTTCATGATCTCAAGACATCCTAAGACGGTTAAATATTTCAGAGATAATACACTTGACACAATGCACCAATTCAGTAGCCAGTACTGCACGCAGGAAGGTCCTACAAATATCACTCGTGATGCAGAGCATTTCATTTTTTTTTAACAATAATGGGCAATCTGCCATTTTTAGTGAATTATTATTTGTGAATTGAGCCTCAGTATTTGGAGAATCTGTGTTTTAACACATCTGTAACAGTGCTAAATGGAAAATTCAGTGGAAAATCTTTCTGGTGGCAACACCTTATTTATTTTATAATTATATCTGCCACGTGGTAGGTGGCGCGGTCGTGTACCAGTTAGCTTAACGCTATTCTCTCTGGCTACCCATCCCATAGGATGATGATGGTTCCGTTCAGTCAGTTAGTGGGATGGTACCCCACTCTTCAGAAAGGAACAGCAGGTGCGTGAACGGATTTAGGTGAGTAGGGGTTTGCGTAGGTCCAGACCCACCCTCTTGATATCCCCTCCTGGATCCAGCTGCATGGTGGGGTCCAAGATGGCTGGGGGAAGTTCTGTTGCAGTGAATGGCCAGACCAAGCTTCGATGCAAGGGATGCCCTTTCCACACTTCACGGCACATGTTTGCTAGATGGCCATTGACCCTACGAGAGGGTTCATCCGCCTTTTAACAGGTCTTGTTTTTCATCCTGCAGGGTGTCTAGCCACTCTCCTCACCAGGCAAGCCTAGTGGGAGAGCCGGTTCAGTCGCCAACCAGCCAACCAATGCTATTACAGAGCCAGCAGCCCTGGTTCAATTCCGCCACAGTTTGTAACGAGTTAGCATGTTCTCCTAGTGATCGCATGGGTTTCTTCCAGGTGCTTTGGTTTCTTTCAACATTCCACACTCATACGGTTTAGTAGATTAATTGGTGTTTTTTTTTCTGGCTGCTCGCTGTGCAGAATCTACTCTCTCCTTGGCATACCAGGGGCTGCAAAGAAATGAGCCTTCAGGACCACCACAGAGGCTGCTGAGCGAGCCTGTAGATGGCTATGGATCAAGAGGTGTGGGCTAGTGCTGCTGGGACACAAGCTGGATCAACCCTGGCTTGGTTGCCCAGGCAAGGGTGTCTGATGTTGAAGGGCCTGAAACACCAGACGACCCCCCCAGGTTACATCACTGATGATGTGTCCCAGCACATCCAAGGATGTATCTCAGCATCGGTCATAAGGGTGGAATTCGGTAGCGCAGGCTTGTTGAACCAGAAGGGCCTGTCGCTGTACTGAATCACTAAATGAAGAATTTATTGAAAAATTGTTGACTATATCATTGTTTCTGTGTTTTGAGATGCAACAATTGACTATTCAACAGAATTATCTTTATCTTTGTGCCAGCAAATCTTTCAGACGCATTTACTTGCCTATCCCTGTTAGCCTGTCTGTACTTGAAGATACATACGAAGTGTTTGCTTTAAAGATTGATCATCGTTGAAGAGATCTGACTTGCTGCTTTTGCTGAGGTGAGAGGTTTTGATTCCAAATTTGCTTTCATTCAGAGAAAATCTGTTCTTAAAAATAACGTACCTCAGAATGAAAGTAAGTGGAGCATGTTTGAAATGAGGGTTGGAAAGGTAGATGAGTAAAATTTAAAATGAACAGAGCAGAGGAAAGTATTATTAAAGTGCTTTTACCACATCTCACTGGGATTTCACATACATTAGGTATCAAAGTTCAAAGTAAATTTATTATCAAAATACATACATATCACTATATATAACCCTGAGATTCATTTTCTTGTGGGCATACTGAATAAATCCATAATAAAATAATAACTATAATAGAATCAATGAAATGCCACACCAACTTAGGCATTGAACCAGTATGAACCAGCAAATACAAAATTCATAATAATAATAAATAAATAAGCAATAAATATTGAGAACATGAGATGAAGAGTCCTTGAAAGTGAGCCCATAGGTTGTGGGAATATTTCAACGATGGGGCAATGACCATGCACAGAGATTTCATGTTGTCAAACACATCATCTTTATGCACACTGCAAGGATATATCAGTGAAAATGTCCATTTTCACTGGGGGAATGCAGCAGTCCAGCAAATTGGCTGTTCCAAATTCCAGTGTCTGTAATTTTTTTGTGTCCCAAAAATTTGTTTAGGTAATTTTTTTCTGGAAGTGATTCTGGGGACACGTTGGCTGGAGTTTCTGACAAAACTGCCCTCTATTCCTCACAACTGTATTTTGTTTTAATGTTTCATCTATGGGTCAAATCTCTAACAGTGGAACAGTTAGTCTAGACCACGCAATAATGTCAACATGCAAAACAATCAGGTTAGTGATGTTTCATTATATATAAAAAAACTTTGTTAATGCTAATTGACTCATGCATATGGAAATACATAGTACTTTAATTTTGAATAGAATTTGAATAAGCATGGCAGTGACATAATCCTTAAACTGGGAAACAAAAAGAGTGAGTCTAGGGAGGCTCAAACTTCTCAGAATTGTGCTGGTGATCTGAAAAGTTGAATTACACTTGCTCTTCTGTTCACAAGGTGTTAACATAAATATATTTATGTTCATTAATTCTGTGATAAATAAAGAATCACAAAGAGCAGTTAATGGTGTTTAATGATGTATGTGAATTATTCGCATGCAACATAACAAATGCTAATTACGTTGGATTAAACTGGATATATCAGAGTTTGTTAAAAATTAAGCACAGGATTAATGTATGACATCACGTACAAATTGCACAACTTCATGCTTGGATGCGAAAGATTTCAGTTCATTAAGTTCACCTGAATAAAAGTACCCGGTACTTGACTATATTAAGTACAAAATCACATTCAAAGGTTACTGGTGAAAGAGCACAGCTAAGAGCATAAATATTTATTCCAATTTAATAATTTATCAAGCAGCTTTGTGTTAAACAATCTCTCCTTCCCCTTGCAATTTTTATTCCTTCTCCTGGCATGACGATTTATGCCACACTGTAGTGCAATGGTCTTTGGATTATCACAGTACCTCACTCATGCCTGGCTATTGAAAGACATTTGACTGAACGATTGCAGCTGAGGGTCTGGCTTGACATTAGTACACACACACACACACACACACACCAGTAACAATGGATGACCATTACATTATGCATTAAATAACGTTATGCTTTTCTCAGTCATATAGCATTAGTTTTAAAGAAGGTCTACCAGCATTGCAGGTAACCAGGGATCGATCAAACCTGCCTAAAGGTTCTGTTTTATTGCTGATGATGCAAAACGAAAGAAAATATAATTCTCTGAAATTGTCAAACGCTGCAAATAATATTCCCATTGGAACTGGTCTTTATCATTTCATATGTAAGCTTATATCCTGCATGATAATGCACAGTGAATCTATATATACTACCTCACTATTTTTTTTTACTCTTTTTACTCTCTTTTTGCTCTACTTATATACAATACTGTGCAAAAGCCTATATATATAGCTAGGGTTGCTCAATACTGTATTTGTCAACATGGAGTGCAGAGCGAGTTTTTCAATCTGGTGGGAGCAAAGGATATTGGGAAAGGAGCTTCATGGGAGGGGTGCAGGACAGGGTGAGGAGGAGTGCCCGGGGCAGGGGTTAGCGTGGGTGCAGACACACCCAGCCCTGAAACTCCAGGCAAGGTCATTTGATTCCAAACAATTGGTGTATTGATATTAATCCTGATTCTGATATAATATTGGGTCACAGAGAACACAGAATAATACAGCACAGTACAGGCACTTCGGCCCTTGGAGCTGTGCTGACCTTTCAACCTATTCCAAGATCAATCCAACCTTTCCCTCCCATATAGCACTCTATTTTTCTTTAAGTATCCTTGCTGTATCTGTCTGTCCCAACAGTCCTGACAGTGCTGACAGTGCGTTTCACGCACCCACCACTCGCTGTGTCATGAAGTTATCCCTGACATCTCCCCTACAGTTTTCTCCAATCACCTTAAAATTATGTCCTCTCCTATTAGCCACCGTATTTCTGCCCTGGGAAAAAGTCTCAGGTTGTCCATTCTTATCAATGCCTTTCATCATCCCATCTTATACACCTCTCATTTTCCTTCACTCCAATGAGAAAAGCCTTACCTAACTCCTTCTTCAAAATCCTATCACTCCTCTCCAGTAAGGATAATTTACAATAGATAATAAAGTACCACCAGCAAGATACTGGGATGTGAAAAAAGCTCGAATATTGGAAGTCACTGTTGAACCTGGGTTGCAGAGCTGTGAGATGGCAGCACTACCTACTGGCTCAGTGACTACTAAGACTCTATAAGACAAGAAAGTTCATTCACTTTAGTTAATTTCCCATTAGATGATTTAGTTTAAAAAGACTTTCAGTGAGTCTAAAGGACTGACTGAGAGGTGACTTGATAGAAGTAGACAAGATGATTAGAGCCGTAGATTCAGTGGACAGCCAAAGACATTTTTTTCCCAGGGTGGAAATGACTAATATGAGGGGACATAATTTTAAATTGATTGGAGGAAAGTATAGGGGGATGTCAGAAGTGAGTTTTTACCCAGAGAGTAGTGAATGCTTGGAACCTACTATTAAGGATTGTTGGTTTGTAGAATTATTAAGGGTAACAACAGATACATTAGAAGCATTTTAGAGACTTAGGCATGTGGATGATAGAAAAATGGAGGGCTATATAGGAGGGAAGGGATAGGTTTATTTTAGAGTAGGTTATAACATCAACACAATATTGTGCATTGAAGAGCCTGAACTCTACTGTACTGTTCCATGTTCTAAACTTGACTGCACCAGGATAAGCAAAAGTGAAGATTTAATATTGATGTCAAAAATTCCATCAGATTAAGAGCTGCAAACGAATAAATAACAGCAAGTTTCACCTTTTATAGAAACTTGCTGTTATTATAAGAGCAAAACCAAAATGAGGCTGCTCTAGTAGACTCCCCCACTGTTTATCATAGTAGTCATAGTCATAGTCATACTTTATTGATCCCGGGGGAAATTGGTTTTTGTTACAGTTGCACCATAAATAATAAATAGTAATAGAACCATAATAGTTAAATAGTAATATGTAAATTATGTCAGTAAATTATGAAATAAGTCCAGGACCAGCCTATTGGCTCAGGGTCCTCTGTCAAAGTAAACACATCTAAGCCAGCACTTTTAACAGATGCATTAATTGTTTTGTGGAGAAAGGGTAGTTTATCTCCTCCTAGTTGGAAGCCTGACAAAACTGAAATACATATGACAATAAGTTCTGCAAAAAGAAAAATTCAAGACAATAAAGTACCACCACCATGATCTTAGGATGTGTAAAGAAATCTCAAACATTGGAGGTCAGTCTTGAATCTGGGTTGCAGAGCTGTGTGACAGCAGCCCTACCTGCAGACTCAGTGACTACTGTGGCACTTTAAGACAAGCAAGTTAATCTATCCTAATTAGCTTGCTACGTTGGTGGGTGGCAGTGCAGTGTTGTTGTTAGAAACGGTTTACATCACCAGTGATCAGTAATGGGGATTAAATTCCTGCCGCTGTCTGTAAGAAGTTCATAAATTCTCTCCATGCCAACGTGGGTTTCTTCTGGGTACTCTGGTTTCCTCCCACCTTCCAAAGACTTATGGTTAGATTTATAAGTTGTGGGCAGGCTATGTAAGTGCTGCAGGTGTGGGTGACACTTGCAGGCTGCCCTCAGTGCGTATTGGTACTATGTTGGCCAGTAACACAAATGACACATTTCATTGCATGATTCAATGTTTCAATATCCATGTGACAAACAAAGCCTTTAAAAAATGGAAAATAGTTTCTATGTTGTAACCATGCAAGCCCAACACACACACACACACACACACACACACACACACACACACACACACACACACACAAGTGAGCTGTAAACTGAACACACTTTAGTTCTCTCTGGGAAATGATTGCAGAATAATTGGGCATTAAATCTAAAGTTGCAGTAGTGGAAATCATTTGAAAATTGTTCCCATGACCAGAAGCCACGAAGACAATAATCATGCTGAGAGTTGATAACAATGGAGCCACATGACTCTTTTTAATTGACCACAGTGTTGCATTTTGGCTGAAAAAATAAGGCATTAAACAATATCTGATATTCTAACACTAGTTATATTTGGGGTAGTTCAGATATTTATTTGGGTTGTGGAAAAGAAATGGTTGATATAACAACAAAAAATGTGTCTTGATCCATGTAGCATACTGTGCATATTATCTGATACCACAGCAAGCAGTGCTGCATAAACACTTCCATTATTGTTGGCACTATACAAGTGTAACCTGAAGAGAAGATAGATTGCAGGAACATGCCATCTTCTCGTTACTTCCATCAAGGAGGAAGTACAGGAGCCTGAAGATCCACACTCAATTATCCAGAAACAACTTTTCCTCCGCCATCAGACTTCTGAATGGTCAATGAACTCATGAACACTGCCTCATCTTATTATTCTGTCTTTCTAATGTATAATAAATTTATATCTTTGCTCTGTAATGCTGCCATAAGACAACAAAGACATAAATCTGAATTTGATTCTAAGATGTAGTGGCTGTCTTGAACTCTTCTTGATGTCAGTTTGGGAAAGGAGAAAACTTGCAAACTGTTATTTCATTTGAATCAGAAATATTGAATATTATGGTCTTTCTCCATTCCATGATTTATTTTTCCTTTCTCAAGTTTCTCTTCCTCTGAGTATGATCCTGATGACAACAGAATCCTGGACTTTTCATTGCTACCTTCGGGGAAGGACGTACAGGAGCTTGAAGACACACAGTCAACAGTTTAGAAACAGTATCTACACCTCTGCCATCAGATTTCTTAACAGAGATTGAACCGACACATGGACATTAACTCAGTATTTTTGCTCACTTTTTAATAATTTAATTTTTATATATATTATTTTTTGTAATTCCTAGTATTTTTATGTAATGCTGCTGCCAAACAACAAATTTTATGACATTCTGTATGTCAGTGATATTAAACCTAATTCTGATTTTCTAATTATGAATGGCATCTTCCATTCATACAAAGAGAAACATAAATGTGGGTGAGTTCCCTCTCTTTAGCCTGGGATAGAGAATATACATAGGCCGATTTGTATTTTACAAACTTATTTTGACACATTCCATTATCTACACATTGAGGGAGCCACCGTAGTATCCATTCTTCTTCCAGCAGAAGTATTTTGTCTTCCTTCTGTAACAGGTTTCTCTTGAGCTATGCCAGATTCATAACTGTGTTTAATTAATCTGTTAATAACATTCATGCAACTTGGAGTCTCAGCTTGTCATTCTAGTCTCAAATCCAGCATGGTCTTGCTCCTCTTCATCTCATAATCTCCTCTTGTCTTCAAACCTACCAAAACCCATCTGTATCTCCAGTTCCGGTCACCCATCACCTCCATATTGAGTGGCTCGGTTATTCTTTTTATTTAGAGCTACAGCTTAGAATTGGGCCATTCCAGCCCAATGAGCCTGCATTGCTTAAATACACCCAAGTGACCGATTAGCCTACTACCTATGTCTTTGGGATGTGGGAGGAAACTGGAGCACCTGGAGGAAACCCACACGGTCATGGAGAGAACGTGTAAAATTCCTTATAGACAGTGGCGGGAATTAAACCCAGATCACTGGGACTGTAACCACTACACTACTGTGCTGTCCCTAAACTACTGGCCATAGTTGGATAGCTTGTCCATCGTGCTTGAAGTATGAGTACTGCGAGCAGGGTTCTCATTGGATTTTAAGTCCAACGCCCTAACCACTGGGTGGTTGCAAGTCTAAACTACTAGTGGTGGTTGGCTGCCCCGTTCTGGAGCCTGCTGTGTGAGTGGTGCAAGCAGGGTTTGAGCTTGCTTGAGGAGTCTCCATTAGATTTCAAGTTCAATGCCTTAACTGCTTGGCCATCATAATTCTGGCTATTGTAGATTGCATCTGCTAAAATTCTTTGCTTGTTTACCCCCTCTCTCCTCCTTCAATGCATTCCTTTAAAACTACCATTTTGATCAAATTCTAAACACTAGAAATGCTGCGGATGCTGGAAAATATAGAGCAACACACACAAATTTTGGAGGAACTCAGCAACTCAGGCAGCATCTATGGCAGAGAATAGGTCGTGTTGAATGGTCTTGTGTGAAGTGTTGACTATTTAATCCCTTCCATAGAAACTGCCTGACTCACTGAGTTCCCCCAGTATCTTGTATCTGTTGATTTTAACCAAACTTCATCTTCTGCCCAAATCTCTCTTTTTATGAGATTTCTTTCCATTTTAAAAACATTTATGAATGCAAGTTATCATTGTCATTATTGTTGTCACAAGTCACTGAGTGTTGTCTAGAAAACGATTGGTCAGTAGGAAGTATTTAGAAACAAATAGCACAGATGAATTGTTTTTTTAAAATAATTCCTGTACCTCAGAAAATTATCCTATATAAGGTACAAAAGGGTCGAGAAATTATTGATTTGGAAATCGTTTTGGACCATTTTTATCCAGCTGTAAAATAGTAACTCAAAAAGAATGTTGGAGGAACTCAGCAGCTCAGTCAGCATCTATGGAAAGGAATTTAAAAAATGACTTTTCGGTCCAAGACCCTTCATGGAACTGGAGGCAGCAGCCACCATTTGCTTGCTGATTTATGGAAAATAAGGTAACACTTCAAATAGCTTTCAGATCATGATGGAAGTGAACAGAAATGGAGAAGGGGATCATGCAAACAACATGTTGGTCCCGGAAGATGGAAAGGATGGGAATGGTGAAGGTCTGATGACACAGAGGTGGAAATGTCCCTGACACATACAGCTGGCCTGTTGTTTCTTGTGCTGCGGGTAATCCAAACCATGGTGGCAGTATAGCTACCAAGAGATTCTGCAGGTGCTGGAAATCTGGGGAAACATACACAAAATGTTGGAGGAACTCAGCGGGTCAGGCAGAGGGAAATGGATCGTCGATACCCTTAATCATGGCTCATGATGAAGGGTCTCGAACTGAAATATCAACTGTCCATTTTCTCTTTGGAGTGAAAGAGGATGAGAGGTATCTTGATAGAGGTGTATAAGGCAATAAGAGACATAGATTGAGTAGCCAGCCAGCACCTTTTTTTCCCAGGCTAATATGAGGGGGCATGTTTTTAAGGTGATTGTGGGAACGTGCAGTTGGGAGGTCAGAAATGGGTTTTTAACACAGAGAGTGGTGGAAGTGTGGAACATGTTGCCAGGATGGTGGTAGATCCATTATGAGAGACTCCTAGACACATGGATGGATGAAAGAAAAATAGAGGGGTATGTGGAAGGAATGGGTTAGATTGGTCTTGGAGTAAGTTAAAGGTTGGCACAACATCATAGGCTGATTAAAGTCCGTCACAAGCCTTGTGGCCCATCAGACCGGTGCTTATGCTGGTTTCCATGGCGTGAAGTGACTGAGAGTACGAGACCACACCCCCCCCCGCCCCCGGATAGGATGCCAGTCTATCGTGAGGTTAATCCCCAGCCCTTTTGCCAGTACCCATTCTCAGCTGGGTAGACTGGAGCATTGTGTGGTTAGGTGCCTTGCTCAAGGACACACACACTGCCCCAGCCAAGGCACGAACCCACGACCTTCAGATCGCTAGTCTAACGCCCTAACCACTTGGCCACGCGAAAGGCCTGTGAAGTCTTGTACTGTTCTACGTTCTAAGGATGCTGCCTGACCTGCTGAGTTCTCCAGCATTTTCCACGTTGATGTACTAGCTAAGTCAGATCACAGACTGGGCCATCTGCAACTGAAGATATCAAGCAAAATGGTGGGCTGATGACTGCTGGCAGTGATACACTGAGGACATTACAATGATGGGGGGAGGGTGGGGTATTTTTAATGAAATACTCTCAGAGATATATTCTCTTTGAACTTCCACTCCAGTTTCTGTTGGCTAGTCATTAATGCATAGCGGGTGTGATGATGATGATGATAGCATCAGATATATGTAGTGCAAGAGGCAAATGAAGCCCATGCCAGAGTATTGACAGCACAAGGTACCGGATACAGTTTCCCAGAGGGCAGGACTTAAACAGGAATGAGGGCAAATTCGTCAAAACATGCAAAACAATTTTCTTACATAATTTACATATTTAAAGATAGTTACAAATGGGTTTTGTGACTAGGAAGTTTTAGAAGGTTGCATCATGTTTCGATCATAATGGGAGCAAAAATAGTGAGGTAGTGTTCATGGGCCATTCAGAAATCTGATGGCAGAGGGGAAGATTGTTGTTCCAAAAATGTAGAGTGTGTGCCTTCAGGCTCCTATATCTCCTTTTTGGTGGCAATGATGAGATGAGGGCACATCCTGGGAGATGTGGGTCCTTAATGATGGATGCCACCTCTTTGAAGATTTTGAAGCCTTTTGAAATATGGGAGGTGAATGAAATTAGAATTTGACTGGGATTTTTGTTTGACTGCACAGTGTGTTCCAGTGTATACCAGTCTTTAAATCCTGAGTGGCTGTTACATTGCAGTTATCATGCTTCGGAGCGTTAAAGTATGAAAACAAAAGATCTGTCGTTTCCAGCTGTTTGATTTTCAGCTAGCACTTTTGTAAGTGTCTGCAACACTGCCTCAGCACCAGCAATTAGCCCCTCATTGACTCAGCCTAACATGCACAAAATGCTGGAGGCCTCAGCAGGTCAGGCAGCATCTGTGGAGAGGAATAAAGAGTCGATGTTTTGGACCAAGATCCTTCATCATTATTGACTTAGCCTTTAGCCTTTGGATCTCAAAAGCTTTAAAGTACACAGAATTGGAATATATTGCACACTTTTGAATGTTTCAGCTAATCATAAACACAAGAGATTCTCTAGGTGCCAGATATCCAGAGTAGCACACACAAAATGCTTTAGGGAATCGGCAGATCAGGCAACATTCATGGAGAGGAATAAACAGTTGGCATTTCAGGCCAAGACCCTTCATCCAGACTGAATGTTCAGCTCTGTTTGATCACCTTACTTAGTGCTGAAGGAGTTGCTCATATTGAATAAGTTATTTATTTATATCAGCAGTGGACTTGCCGTGATGTCTAGAAAACATTTCGCCACTCATCTGAGAGGCTTCTTCAGTTCTAATCCATGGTAGGTAGTTTTCCAGTTTATAAAATCTGTGAGTTGTTTAAAGGTATAGCAATCACATGAGGGTCGTTAAGAGTGGTAGAGGTAATGAGAGGGTCATTAGTCTAATCGTTGTATGAATGGAGGTGTGAACTGTTGTGGAGACGCTGGGGTAGAGATGTTAGGACTGCATTGTAAGTAGCTGATAGGTGGTGACGTGCCCCACTCCCTCTGTTCAGGGATGGGTTTTCCAGTTTGACAAAGATGGGCTCTTTAACCCCTCTTTCAAACCACCTGTCCTCCCTCTTCAAAGTGTGCACATTGTTATTATCAAAGGAGTGACCCTTATCCTTTAGATGTAGATATACAGCTGGGTTTTGACCTGAGGCGTTAGCACTCCTACGTTGGGCCATCCATTTGTGAAGTGGTTGTTTGTCTCGCCGATATACAGATTTGTGTAGTTCTCATTGCATTGGATAGCATATACAAAATATTGCTCTGTTTATGTTTGGGCGTAAAATCCTTGGGATGGACGAGTTTCTGTCTGAGTGTGTTTGTAGTTTTAAAACACAGGGATTTGGTGTTTCTTGAAAATCCGTCTGAGTTTTTCTGAAATTCCAGCTACATATGGGATGACTATGTTTTTCCATCTGCTTTGCTCCTTACCTCTGTCTGTTGGGCTGATGTCCCTGCTGGTTTTGGTTGCTATCTTGATGAAGGCCTAGTCAGGGTAGCCGCAAGCATTCAAGGCTTCTGTCAAATACTTGCGTTCCTTGTCTTTAGCTGCCTTTGACACAGTGATGTAGTGTTCTGATAACCCTCAACTTACGTTCTAATGGCTGATGAGGTACTGATCTGTATGGGTTGGTTTCCTGAAAAATTCAATATCTAGGTGTCTATTTTCTCTGATAAGTACTGCACAGTCCAAAAAGGCCAGTCGATTATTCTTGGCGTCTTCTCATCAAAAACTACCCACCATGGATTAGAACTGAAGGAGCCTCTCGGATGAGTGGCGAAATGTCTGTTCGAGACAACACAGTTGCCATGATTTACTACTGCTTGATATACAATGACTTGGATGACTGAGAACCTTCATAGACTTATTTATTTAGAAACATAGAAAACCTACAGCACAATACAGGCCTTTCGGCCCACAAAGCTGTGCCGAACATGTCCTTACCTTAGAAATTACCTCAGGTTACCCATAGCCCTCTTTTTTTCTGAGCTCCATGTACCTGTCCAGGAGTCTCTTAACAGACCCTATTGTATCTGCCTCCACCACTGTCGCCGCAGCCCATTCCACACATTCACCATTCTCAACATAAAAACTTACCCCTGACATCTCCTCTGTACCTACTTCCAAGCTCCTTAAAACTGTGCCCTCTTGTGCTAGCCATTTCAGCCCTGGGAAAAAAGCCTCTGACTATCCACACGATCAATGCCTCTCATCATCTCATACACTTCTATCAGGTCACCTTTCATCCTCCGTCGCTCCAAGGAAAAAAAGCCAAGTTCACTCAACCTATTCTGAGAAGGCATGCTCCCCAATCCAGGCAACATCCTTGTAAATCTCCTCTGCACCCTTTCTATGGTTTCCACATCCTTCCTGTAGTGAGGCGACCAGAACTGAGCACAGTACTCCAAGTGGGGTCTGACCAAGGTCCTATATTGCTGCAACATTACCTCTTCTCCTAAACTCAACCTCACGATTGATGAAGGCCAATGCACCGTATGCTTTCTTAACCACAGAGTCAATCTGTGCAGGTTATTAATAACTATTTTTAAAATCAATCTGAGCGGCTAATAATTCCACTTGCAGCTTCATATGAAGGAGAGGGGTAGAGTTAAACATGACCTCAGGAAGAGGGTAGGATATTGGAGTGTTGATTTGGACAAACTGTAGTTGTATGAGGGATAGTTGGAAGCAATGTTGCCAGAGATGTGGGGTTTGGGGAGAGGGTGTCGTTCTAATGCTGGGAGCAGAGTTGGGACAAGACTGGATGCTGGTGTTGCCGGATATACTGTTTGATATAATTTTCATAGCCAGACAAATGTCACTGTACCTGGGCTCACGCCTTTAGATTTGTAGAGGCGAAATTTGGAACTATGGGTTTCCTGTTTACTAATGATTCAGACTTATTAATTTATCACATGTACATCAAAATATTTTTGAAGAACCAGCATGATATCTAAAACTTCGTTGAACTTCTATAGATGTGTAGTGAAGAATATATTGACTAACTGGTAAATATCAGAGCCTGGCATGGAAACAGCAATGCCCTTGAATGGAAAATCTTCCAAAAAGTAGTGAATATAGCCCAGTCCATCATGGGTAAAGCCCTCCCCACCACTGCCCACCACTGAGCTCATCTACTTGGAGCGTTGTCACAGGAAAGCAGCCTCCATCATTAGAGACCCCCACTACCTCGTCATGCTCTCTTCCTGCAGGCTCAAATTCTGGGCTCACCGCCTAACTCACCAACCCCTCGTGCCTCCTGCTCACATGGATATTTGATCTTGAAACACATCTACCTGGAATAGCCTGACATCTACTTTATTGATCCAACATCACCAAATCATGTCCCTGGCCTTCAAATGCGGAGGCCTAGACTCCTGGCTGACCTCTAACTCCACCTCTTCCCTACCCCAAACCCTAATCTGACCTCTAATTCCTTAACATCCCTATCCCTCACCCCTAATGTGACCCCTAACTCCCCTCTCTGTCCCCCAAACCAACTCTATGAAGTAAATAAAAGCAATTCAGCCTCTCTCTGCTCAGCACCATCTTGATAGGAAGCTTACAGGTAGTGGAAAATTCCAGCTCATGTGAAAGCCCAGTAAGATAGATATGGAAACACGAGAAAATCTGCAGATGCTAGAAATTCAAGCAACACACACAAAATGCTGGTGGAACGCAGCAGGCCAGGCAGCACCTATAGGAAGAAGTACAGTCGACGTTTCGGACTGAGACCCTTCGTCAGGACTAACTGAAAGAAGAGATAGTAAGAGATTTGAAAGTGGGAAGGGAAAGGGGAGGGGGAGATCCAAAATGATAGGAGAAGACAGGAAGGGGAGGGATAGAGCTAAGATTTGGAAAGTTGATTGGCAAAAGGGATACGGGGCTGGAGAAGGGAGGGAATCATGGGACAGGAGACCTAGGGAGAAAGACAGGGGGAGGGAAGATGGAGAGCAGGCAATGAATAATTGTGAGAGGGACAGAGAGAGATAAAATAGAGAGAAAAAAAAGGGAAAAATTATCAATCAATCAATAAATAAATAAATAAGGGATGGGGGTAAGAAGGGGAGGAGGCGCATTAACAGAAGTTAGAGAAATCAATGTTCATGCCATCAGATTGGAGGCTACCCAGACGGAATATAAGATGTATATTCCGTCTAGGTAGCCTCCAACCATATGGCATGAACATTGATTTCTCTAACTTCTGTTAATGCCCCTCCTTCCCTTCTTACCCCATCCCTTATTTATTATTTTTATTTCCCTCCCTTTTTTTCTTTCTTCTCTCTCTGTCCCTCTCACAATCACTCCTTGCCTGCCCTCTATCTTCCTCTGGGCTCCCCTCCCCCTTTCTTTCTCCCTAGGCCTCCTGTCCCATGATTCTCCCCCTTCTCCAACTCTGTATCCCTTTTTCCAATCAACTTCCCAGCTCTTAACTTCTTCCCTCCCCCTCCCACTTTCAAATCTCTTCTTTCAGTTAGTCCTGACGAAAGATAGATATGAAATTGGTTAAGAATTCCTCTATAATGAAATAACTTTATACACAAAGAATGAGATATGAGTTAATTGCATTTCAGCAAACAGCCATTTTGTTTATCAAGTATACTCAGCTATTCCATCGTGGATGTTTTATTATGCCGCCCAAACCCATTTTCCTGCTTTCTCTCTGTAACCTTTGACTCCCCCACCCCAACAAATCAAGAACCTATCAACCTCTTCTTTAAATATCCCCAGTGCCTTGGTCACCAAAGTTCTCTGTGGCAATGAATTCCACTGACTCACCACCTTCTGGCTAAATAAATTCCTTTTCACTTCTGTTCTAAATGGATGTCCGTCTATTCCAAGACTCTGCCCTCTGGTCCTATACTCCCCCACCATAGGAAACATCCTCTTCACCATGTTCAATAGGCTTCAGTGAGATCACCCCTCATTCTTCTAAACTCCAGTGAGTACATGCCCAGAGCTATCAAACGCTCAGAATCATTGTCTTGAAGAAGTAGTGGAGTTGCATCTGTTGAGTGATAAAAAGTGGGTTGGCTGTCCTGTTGTAACTAGTCATTGCCTGGTCATTGTATGATGCAGCTTTTACTTGCTATTGATCAGTTGAGATCTTACTGTTGTGCAGGTTATCCCTCATGTGGGCAAGTAGTGCTTTGCTGTCGAAGCATTTGCAAATTCAGCAGCTAACCACTGTACAATCATTGGTGAACAGCCCACTCCTGACCTTATTGATGAAGTTTGGTGCTCAGGGCATTTTAATGTAGATATAAAATGCCTTGGGATTCTCTCTAATCCTACCCAATATAGGACAGTTCATGGCCCCTTTCAGCCCTTCTGATTCATAGAACATAGAACATAGAGAATAGAAATCTACAGCACATTACAGGCCTTCCGGCCCACAGTGTTGAGCCGACCATATCATCTACTCTAGAAACTGCCTAGAATTTCCCTACTGCATAGCAATCTATTTTTCTGAGCTCTAACAACACACATAAAAGTTGCTGGTGAATGTTCACCAGCAACTTTTATGTGTGTTGCTTGAAATTCCAGCATCTGCAGATTTCCTTGTGTTTGTGTTTCTAAGCTCTATGTACTTATCTAAGAGTCTCTTAAAAGACTCTACTGTATCAGCTTCCACCATCATCACCGGCAGTGCATTACATGCACCCACCACTCTGTGTGAAAAACTTACGTCTGACCTCCCCTCAGTACATACTTCCAAGCACCTTAAAACTATGCCCCCTCATGTTGGCTATTTCAGTCCTGGGAAAAAGCCTCCGGCTATCCATACGATCAATGCCTGTCATCATCTTGTACACCTCCTATCAAGTCACCTCTCATCCCCTGTCATTCCAAGGAGAAAAGGCCAGGTTCACTCAACCTATTCTCATAAGACACACAATCCAATCCAATCAACATCCTTGTAAGTCTCCTCTGCACAGTCTCTATTGTATCCACATCCTTCCTGTAGTGAGGTGATCAGAACTGAACACAGTACTCCAAGTGGGGTCTGACCAAGATCTTGTATAGCTGTAACATTACCTCACGGCTCTCAAACTCAGTCCCATGGTTGATGAATGCCAACACACCATAAGCCTTCTTAACAACACTGTCAACCTGCACAGCAGCTTTGAGTGTCCTATGGACATGAATCCCAAGATCTGTCTGATCCTCCACACTGCCTAGAGTCTTACCATTTATATTATCTTCTGTCTTCAAATTTGACCTACCAAAATGAATCACTTCACACTTTTCCAGGCTGAACTCCATCTGCCACTTCTCAGCCCAGTTCTGCATTTTATCGATGTCCTGCTGTAATCTCTGACAATCCTCCAAACTATCCACAACACCTCCAACCTTTGTGTCATCAGAAAACTTACTAACCCATCCTTCTACTTCTTCATCCAGGTCATTCATATAAATCACAAAGAGGGGTCCCAGATCAGATCCTTGCAGAACACCACTGGTTACTGACCTTCCTGCAGAATACCAACCATCTACAATCACCTTTTGCCTTCTGTGGGCAAGCCAATTTTGGATCCAAAAAGCAAGGTCTCCTTGGATCCCATGTGTCCTTACTTTCTGAATGAGCCTTGCATGGGGAACCTTATCAGATGCTTTACTGAAATCCATATACACTATATCCACTGCTCTACTTACATCAATGTGATATGTTACATCCTCAAAGAATTCAATCATGGTTGTGAGGGATGACCCTGCCCTTGCCAAAACCATTCCGACTATCCCTAATCAGATTATGTCTCTCCAAATGCTCATAAATCCTACCTCTCAGGATCTTCACCAACAGCTTGCCCACGACTGAAGCAAGACTCACTGGTCTATAATTCAAAGTTGCTGGTGAACGCAGCAGGCCAGGCAGCATCTCTAGGAAGAGGTACAGTCGACGTTTCAGGCTGAGACCCTTCGTCAGGACTAACTGAAAGAAGGGTTAGTAAGAGATTTGAAAGTGGAAGGGGGAGGGGGAGATCCAAAATGATAGGAGAAGACAGGAGGGGGAGGGATGGAGCCAAGAGCTGGACAGGTGATTGGCAAAGGGGATATGAGAGGATCATGGGACAGGAGGTCCGGAGAGAAAGACAGGGGCCCTATCCCCTTTGCCAATCACCTGTCCAGCTCTTGGCTCCATCCCTCCCCCTCCTGTCTTCTCCTATCATTTTGGATCTCCCCCTCCCCCTCCCACTTTCAAATCTCTTACTAACCCTTCTTTCAGTTAGTCCTGACGAAGGGTCTCGGCCTGAAACGTCGACTGTACCTCTTCCTAGAGATGCTGCCTGGCCTGCTGCGTTCACCAGCAACTTTGATGTGTGTTGCTTGAATTTCCAGCATCTGCAGAATTCCTGTTGTCTGGTCTGGTCTATAATTTCCTGGGTTATCTCTATTCCCTTTCCTGAACATCTGCAACCATCCAATCCTCTAGTACTTCTCCAATCCCTACTGATGATAAAAAGATCATTGCAAGAGGCTCAACAATCTCCTCCTTCACCTCCCACAGTAGCCTGGGGTATTTCTTGTCCAGACTGGGCAACTTATCTAACTTAATATTTTCAAAAGCTCCAGCACATTCTCTTTCTTAATGTCTATATCCTCAAGCATTTTAGTCCGCTGTGGGTCATCCCCACAATTGCCAACATCCTTTTCCCTGGTGAATACTGAAGCAAAGTATTCATTAAGTACCTCCACTACTTCCTCCGACTCCATGCACACGTTTCCACTATTGCACCTGATTGGTCCTATTCTCACACGGCTCATCCTCTTGCTCTTCACATACTTGTAGAATGCCTTGGGGTTTCCCTTAACCTTGTTCACCAGGGCCTTCTCATGGTCCCTTCTAGCTCTCCTAATTTCATTCGTAAGCTCCTTCCTGACAAACTTGTAATTTTCTAGAGCTCTAACAGTACCTAGTTTCTTGAACCTTTTGTAAGCTTTTCTTTTCTTCTTAACTAGATTTTCTACATCCTTTGTACAACGTGGTTCTTTCACTCTGCCATCCTTTCTCTGCCTCAATGGAACCTACCTATGCAGAACACCATGCAAATGTTCCTTTAACATTCGCCACATTTTTGCTGTGCATGTCCCTGAGAACATCTGCTCCCAATTTATGTTCCCAAGCTTCTGCCTAATAGCACCTTATTTGCCCCTACCGCAATTAAATGTTTTCCCAAATTGTCTGCTCCTATCGCTCTCCAGCACTATGGTAAAGGAGATAGAGTTGTGATCACTACCTCCAAAATGCTATCCCACCAAGATATCTGACATCCGACCAGGTTCATTTCCCAATACCAGCCCAAGTACAGCCTCTCCTCGAGTTGACTTATCTACATATTGCGTCAGGAAACCACCACTACCACTGGAGAGAGAGAGAGAGAAAGAAAACAACAGGAATTCTGCAGATGCTGGAAATTCAAGCAACACACATCAAAGTTGCTGGTGTACGCAGCAGGCCAAGCAGCATCTGTAGGAAGAGGTGCAGTCGACGTTTCAGGCCGAGACCCTTCGTCAGGACTAACTGAAGGAAGAGTTAGTCCTGACGAAGGGTCTCGGCCTGAAACGTCGACTGCACCTCTTCCTACAGATGCTGCTTGGCCTGCTGCGTTCACCAGCAACTTTGATGTGTGTTGAGAGAGAAAGAAACACACATTGTGCAAACAATAGAAGTAAGCCAACAGCAACCCAAACCAGAGTGAGTCCCACATCCCCTCCCACAACAGCTGGAGTAGGCCCAAGCTGAACCTCAGACCCCAGTTTTCACACCAACAGGGTAGGAATAGATAGCAGCCGGATCAGTTCACAGCCTCAGCACCGCGGAGAAGGAATGAACATTCGCGAGAGAGTGAACAAAGTCAGCCCGTCCCTCACCTCCGAACCTAACACTCAGGCTTCCGAGTATACCCCAAATATAAATCAGCCCTTTGGTCCCCTCTGTCTCAGTGAGACCATGTGTAAACTAGGCAAGTACCTCCACTAAGTTCTTCCTGGTCACCTGGACTTCCCACATAAACATGTCTCTCCATGGACTCATGAACTGCTTGGTTGAGGTTAAATGCAAATTAGAGGAACAGAACCTTTTATTCTGCCTTGTTAGTCTACAACCCAACAACACAGACATTGCAAACACGAGGAAATCTGCAGATGCTGGAAATTCAAGCAATGCACACAAAATGCTGGTGGAACGCAGCAGGCCAGACAGCATCCATAGGAAGAAGCACAGTCGACGTTTCGGGCCAAGACCCTTCGTCAGGACTGAATGAAAGAAGAGACAGTAAGAGATTTGAAAGTCGGGGGGGGGGGATCCGAAATGATAGGAGAAGACAGGAGGGGGTTGGATAGAGCTAAGAGCTGGAAAATTGATTGGCAAAAGGGATACGCTGGAGAAGTATTTCTTGAATTAATGCCCCTCCTCCCGTTCTTACCCCATCCCTTATTTATTTATTTTTATTTTTCCTTTTTTTTCTCTCTCTGTCCCTCTCAGAATAACTCCTTGCCTGCTCTCCATCATCCTCTGGCGCTCCCCTCCCCCTTTCTTTCTCCCTAGGCCTCCCGTCCCATGATTCTCTCCCTTCTCCAGCCTTGTATCCCTTCTGCCAATCAACTGTCCAGCTCTTGGCTCCATCCCTCTCCCTCCTGTCTTCTCCTATCATTTAGGATCTCCCCCTCCCCCTCCCACTTCCAAATCTCTTACTATCTCTTCCTTCAGTTAGTCCCGACGAAGGCTCTAGGCCCGAAACTTCGACTGTGCTTCTTCCTATGGATGCTGTCTGGTCTGCTGCATTCCACCAGCATTTTGTGTGTGTAACGTAAACTTTGAATTATCCTGTTTCTAGCAAATTATTCTTTCTCTGTCCCATTTCCTTTTCCTCCCAATTGTTCTTGTCAGCTCTGAACCTGTAGTCACTGGAGTTTAGAAATGAGGGAGAGAATTTCGTTGAACCCTATTGAATATCAAAAGGTTTAGATAGAGTAGATGATGACAGAATGTTTCCAATTATGGGAGAGTCCAGGCCAGAGGGCAGAGTCTCAGAATACATCCCTTTAGAACAGAAAGAAGGAGAAATTTCTTTAGCTAGAAGCTGCTAAATCTTTGGAATTCATTGCCACAGGTAGCTGTAGAGGCCAAGTCAAGACGAAGGTTGATAGGTTCTTGATTAGTAAGGATGTTAAAGGTTACAGGCAGAAGGCAAGAGAATGGCAGAGTAGACTTGATGGGCCATATGGCTTAATTCTGCTCATGTGTATGGTCTTATTGTCAATCTACACAGATTTTCCTACACTCATCCAGCCCCCAACACCCTGTTTTCTTCCTTTCCTCTACCCTCTCCACCTGCCTACATCATACTGATCCCCCTTCCCCTATTGTTCTGGACCGCACTTCCCCCACCCCCCACCTCGTGTATTTCATGCTTCACCCATCATCTTCCAGCTTGTCTTGCAATCTCCCTTCCTCAGCTGGATCTACCTATTACCGCCTGTGAGCTCTTTCTTTGCCTCTTCCCTTCACCTTTTCGTACTGGTTATTGCAGCCCCTGTCTTTTGGTCCAGACGAGGTTTCTTGACCCGAAATGTTGACTGCCCATCTGCCCCCATAGGTGCTGCCTGACCTCCTGGGTTCCTCCAGCATCTGGTTTGCTGCTCCAGATTCCAGCATCTGCAGTCTCTTGTGTCTCTACGATCATCTGGATAGGATTGTAAACCTTCTCCTGGAAAAGTGCCAACACTTGAGGAGAAGAGGAAGTGAAGACAGGAAATTGGCAGTGACAGGATGGGTACTTTCCCCTATTCTTTTGATACTCTATTTACCTTACTGTTAACAACTCTTCAGAGACATACTATCTCAATATAAATTGGGATTTTGTTGGCAATCAGACACAGCTCCAACAACTTATCCTGATCTGGCAGGCATCCAAGCAAGAGTGTATGTAAGGACAAGGACTATTTGTTTCTGCTTTGTAACCGAATACCAAAAGGTGATATGCTGCACTTACTAATAAGTGTAAATAGACGGTAATTTTCTGATAGGCTGATTGACCTATTTGTTACTCAGCCTTGTAGTCTCTTAAACAAAATAACAAAGAGCTGTTGAAATTGGAACGGCCTTTGTTGTTTTTAATATTTACAGATTTTCAGAGTTTGAATTTGCAAAGTGATTCCGAGCGTGTGCTATTGTCAGAGATAGACCTTCTCAAATCTTTTAAGAGTTATCCTTTCCTGGATTGTGGAAACTGGAAGCAATGAGAAAGAGGTCATGTCCCTCTTCTAATATTTAATTTTAAAAAGTCATTTAATTTGTAATTAATATGTAATAAACAGGACAATGAAAATAGTTGTGTGCCGAAACATTCCCAGTGGTGGGTTAGCTGACCTTGAACATTTGGGCTAAATGTTTTATAAAAAGACTGCAGCTGACATCACAGTACAGTGTGATCAGCCAGAAGTAGTTAAAAGTCCTTTTGAATGTATTAGTGGTTACTAAGTAGCTCAGATTTTAATTGCCGTGACCAATATATTCCATTACTGCAGGAATTAGCCATTGTATCTGATTGGTCTGACTTTGGAGAATAGAGTATGGAGCTACCTCATCTGAATGGATGACCTTGTAAAGCTTATACTGGCACAGGATGTCAATGTTGACCTGTTGTCCTTTAGCATTAATGTATCTCTCTTCCTTCTGCTGGTGCCTTCAAAGTGCAACACTGTTGTTGATTGATTCCTTTCTTTTTCCTTGGCAAGCAACTTTTTCTATTTGTGCTGCTTATACGCCATTCTTGAGAGGAAATGAAAGTTGAGAGTGATTTCTAAGCGTGACGGTTACATTACTAGCCTAGTATCCAGAGGTCTGGACTGCTGATCATGAGATCTAAGTTCAAATCCCAACAAGACGGCACAATAGTATAGCAGTTAGTGTAACTCTGATACAGCGTCAGGGACCCGGGTTTAATTGCGCCACTCTCTGTAAGGATTTTATTCGTTCTCCGCGTGGCTATGTGGGTTTCCTCTGGGTGCTCCGTTTCCTTCCACATTCCAAATTCGGATAGGTTAATAGGTTAATTGATCGTATGGGTCTAATTGGGTGGAGCGGGCTTGCAGGGCCGGAAGGGCCTGTTTCCATGGTCTATTAACAGAGAAGAGAAGGCAGCTGGGGAGTTTAAATTAAAGTAATGAAAGTAAAAAAAAAACTGGAATTATAATGGTGGTTATGAAACTGCTGATTGTTGTTAAAATCAATATGACTTGCTTATGTTTCAAAGAGGAGGAACTTGGCCTGCTTTATCTGCTCTGGCTGTTTGTGATTCCAGAATACAGCCTTTGGAGTGGTTCTAAGTTGCTCACCAAGCCTTGTGGGCTAGTTAGAGATGGACAATGTATGTGATTTAGCCAGTGATGCCCATGAGCAACTGGCAAAAGGCCATCACATTCTGAGTGTGTGGGAGTGATTCTGTGATCAGTACTTCCAGTGGGGAGTGGAGAATTCCTGGGAGTCAGTTCAGAAAAGTTACTGCGACCCCCTTTAACTTCACATCTACTGAGTTGCAGGCAGGTCACAGAATTCATAAAAGTCATTTGCAGGCAGTGATATCCCACAACCAGCAACAATCAGACTGATCAAAGTTCAAAATAAACTTATTATCAAAGTATTTATATATTACCATATACCACCTTGAGACTTATTTTTTGCATATTTGCAGGAAAAATAAAGAAATGCAATAGAAATCAAGAAAAACTATACATAAGCAAATATTGACAAACAACCAACGTGCAAATGAAGGCATACTGTGCAGATAATCGGCCTCGACCCATTGAGGATCAATGGTCATAACAGCAGGAGAAGTCAGAATCGGAAACAAAATCAGTTTAATATCACTGACATAAGTCATGAAATTTGTTAACTTAGTGGCAGAAGTACAATACAATACGGGATAATACAGGACAAAATCAGTTACAAAAAGTATATACATGTATATTGAATAGTTAAATTAAAAATAGTGCAAAAATAGAAATAATAAAAAAGTAAAGTCATGTTCACGTGTTTAATGTCCATTTAGGAATCGAATGGCAGAGGGGAAAAAGCTGTTCCTGAATCGCTGTGTGTGTGCCTTCAGGCTTCTGTACCTCCTTCCTGACAGTAACAATAAGAAGAGGGCATGCCCTGGGTGATGGATGTCCTTAATAATGGACGCCACTTTTCTGAGGCACCGCTCCTTGAAGATGCCTTAGATACTGCGGAGGCCAGTGTCCAAGATGGAACTGGCTAATTTTACAACGTTTAATCCTGTGCTATGAGTCTGCACTGCCAATTACACCAAAGTGACCAACTAACCTCCTTAGCCATATGTCTTTGGAATGTAGGAAGAAACCAGAGATCCAGGGAAAACCCATGGGGCTACAGGGAGTACTTACAAACTCCTTCCTGCAATGTTTACTTTTTACCATACTCACTACGGTGCACCAGGCCATTTTTGATTTGTCTATAGCCCTGCAACATCTCTCTCACATGGACAATGATTTCTTATTCTTTTGCTGCTTAACTATATGAAGGTAATTTGGGGAACAAATTAATCTGCGGGCGCATCCTTGTGAGGCGCGAGGAATCCCAAGAACCCAGCGAAACCCCAAGCCTTCATATAGAGAACCTGCAAACTCCACAGAGATGGCAGCTGATGTCAGGTTGAAAACTGGGTCACTGGAGATACAAGGTAGCAGCACTAACTGCTGCACCAGCTTGTTCTTCCCGCCCCCGCCTCCCCCACTTCTAAATGGCAGTCCGTAGTGTAATCGTAAAAAGCCCTGTTTCATAGGAAGGGAAAAGGATTATGTCAATTGCCCATTCCTCTACTCAGAGAAAGTATCGATTTACGAAAGAAAGTTGGCAGATGGTGTAAAGCCAGTTAACAGAGGCAGACAAGTTTGAGTGACAAGCAGGTCTGAAACTGAAACTATAGAAAACTTCCCATGAACTTAGATAGCCCGGTGGCAAAGTGCCCAAATTCGGTGTGTGTATCTTGCGCAATTATAGCACTCTTTCCAAGTGGTTATTCAGCACTTTGCAAAGCTGAAGCCAGGAAATTTTTGCTAACAAATTTAGGCATTTAAGGAAATGGCCCTAATAGGCTGTAAGACATTTTTAGTTTGCATTTGGCACAATATACTGGTCTGGTGAAGAAATCGGAACCAGAACTTGTAATTACCAGGAGTAAGTGATTCTGCCTACATTAATAAGCACACACTATTTTAGTACATGGAAAATAGCACTGACAGTAGAGACTAGTACTAAGGAAAAAACAGAAGAGACTGCAGAAGCTGAATCATAGAGCATGAAACAAATTGCTGGAGGAACTCAGCCGGTCAAGCAGCATCAATGGAGGCGAGGGATGGTCGATAGTACGTGCGGGCACTAGCCTCACCAACATCAAGGACATCTTCAAAAGTTGATGCCTCAAAAAGGTGGCATCCATCAATAAGAACCCACACCACCCAGGACTTGCCTTCTTCTTGTAACTACCATCAGAGAGGAGTACAGAAACTTGAAGACACCCACTCAATGTTTGAGTGACAGATTCGTCCCCTCTACTCTCAGATTTTGAATGGACAATGAACCCATGGACACTACCTCACTATTTTTGCTTTCTTATGCACTGCGCATATAATTTTAAAAAAATATATTTCTAATTGTAATTATAGTAATATTTTATGTATTACACCACACTTCTGCTCCAAAACAACAACCTTCATGACAAGTGTCCCTGATTCCGATTCTGTCACAGGGTCACAACCTGAAACATCAACTGTCCATTTAGCTCCACAGATGCTGCCTCACTTGCTCAGTTACTCCAGAAAGTTTTGGCTGCAGTGCTAAGAACATACTTTGAGTGGCTTCATGTAATCTATTTAAGCATGGACATGCTGTTCTCTCCAATTTTATTGGTGTATCATAATGTAATCCTAGTTGGACAGGAGAGTTATATGGTGCACCTGCTTCACAAATAAAGACAGGCGTAATTTGCACCAGCAGCCACTGGACTCGACAAAAACACCATCCCCTTCTCTCAGTTCTTCTGTCTCCACTGCATCTGCTCTCTGGGTGAAGCTTTTCATTCTAAAATGAAGGAGATGTCCTCCTTTTTCAAAGAAAAGGGCTTCCCTTCCTCTACCATCAACACTGCCCTCAACCACATCTCTTCCATTTTAGACACGTCTGCTCTTACTCCATCTTCCCGTCACCCTTCCAGGGATAGGATTCCTCTTGTCCTCACCTACCACACCACCAGCCTCCGAGTCTAGCACATAATTCTCCAGAACTTCCACCATCTCCAATGGGATCCCACCACCAAGCACATCTTTCCTTCACCCCCACTTTCTGCTTTCCACAGGGATCGCTTCCAACACGACTCCCTTGTCCATTCGTCCCTCCCCACTGGTTTCCCTCCTGGCACTTACCCTTGCAAGTGGAACAAGTGCTTCAGCTGCCCCTACACCTCCTCCCTCACTACCATGCAGGGCCCTAAACAGTCCTTCCAGCTGAGGTGTCACTTCACCTGTGAGTCTGTTGGGGTCCTTTACTGTGTTTGGTGCTCCCGGTGTGGCCTCCTGTATATCGGTGAGACCTGACGT
This sequence comes from Mobula hypostoma, assembly GCF_963921235.1. Lineage (NCBI taxonomy): Eukaryota > Metazoa > Chordata > Chondrichthyes > Myliobatiformes > Myliobatidae > Mobula > Mobula hypostoma. The sequence goes on along the minus strand of NC_086099.1, from coordinate 26,086,378 downwards.
AGATTTGGAGATTGCTTCGCTGAGCATCTTGCTCCCTCCATCAGAATAAGCAGGATCTCCCAGTGGCTGCCCATTTTAATTCCACTTCCCACTCCCATTCCAATGTGTCCATCCATGACCCCTTCCACTGTCATGATGAGGCCAAACTTAGATTGGAGGAACTACCATCTGATATTCCATTTGGGTAGCCTCCAACCTGATGGCATGAACATCAATTTATCAATTTCCAGTAATGCCCCCCACCCCATAGTTCCAAAGAGGAACAGTGAGATAGTGTTCATGGGTTTATGGACCATTCAGAAGTTTCATGGTGGAGGAGGATAACCTATCCTTAACATGTTGAGTGTGTTTCTGCAGGCTCCTCCTCCTTCTCCCTCTTGATTCTTGATAATGGATGTCGTCTTCTTGAGGAAGCACTTTTTCGAAATGTCTTTGATGGTGGGAATGGTTGTGGCCATGATGGATCTGGCTGAGACTACAGCCCTCTGCAGCCTGCTCCGATCCTATGACATGGATTTAATTTAGTCATGTTTCATGATTTAATTCAGGAAGCTCATGAATTGTGCTTAGGCTGATGTCTCTAGTACCTAACTTTTCAGCTCTTGTCACCTCACTAGGAGGAATCTGGAAGCTTTAGACAGGGTGTAGAGGGGATTTGCCGAGATTCTGACTGGATGAGAGAGCATGCCTTCTGTGGAAATTTTGGGCTTTTCTCTTTGATATGAGAGAGGACGAGCGATGATCTGTTAGAGGTGTATACGTTGATAAGAGGCTAGATAGAATGAATAGCCGGTACTGTTTTCCCAGTGTGGAAGTGGCTAATATGAGAGGGCATATTTATAAAGTGAGTGGAAGAAAGTATAGGGGGGAATGTCAGAGGTAGGTGTTTTAGACAGATAGTGTTAAGTGCATGGATCACACCACCCATGAACAGGGGTGGTGGTAGAGGTGGATACGTTAGGGACATTTAAGAGATTCTTATATAGGCACATGGATAAAAGCAAAATGGAGGCCTGTGTGGGAGGAAAAGGTTAGATTAATCATGGAGTAGGATAAAAGGGCAGGTGAAGGTCATGAACCAAAGGACCTCGACTGTGCTGTACTATTCTGTGTTCTATAGACGTTATGGAAGTCCAACAGCCTGTAAGTGTGTTTGGGAGATCACCAGGATGTGTTTCCTGGCTGTTGTGAGGCTGTAGGAAGCTTCTGCCATCTGGGAACTCATTTTGAGGAGATTGATGAGACATTGATGAGAAGACATTCAGGAGAGAACTGGTTCAGCTGGATAAATGGTGTCACAACAACAACCTTGCACTCAGAGTCAGTAAGACCGAGTAATTCATTGTGGACTTCAGGAAGGGGAAGTCGAAGGAACACACATCAGTCCTCATTGAGTGATTACAGGGGAAAGAGTCAGCAGTTTCAAATGTCTGGGTGTCAATATCTCCATTGATCTATCCTGGGCCCAATATATTGATGCAATTACAAAGAAGGCACAATAGCTGGTATTTGGTATGGTATGGTATGGCTGGTAGCTGGTATGTCACCAACGACTCTCACAAATTTGTACAGGTGTACTGTGGAGAGCATCCTAACTGGTTGCATCACAATCTAGTATGGAGGGGCCACTGCAAAGGATCAGAAATATCTGCAGGAAGTTGCACCCCAGCATCGAGGAAACCTTCAAAATGCAATGCCTCAGAAATATACCATCCCTACCATGAAGAATGGTAGTGGCTGGATCATGCTGTGGGGATGCTTCACTACAGCAAGATCTGGAAGGCTTGTGAAGGCAGACAGTAAAATGAATGCAGCAAAATACAGGGAAAACCTGAAAGCGAACTGTGACTTGGCAGATTTGTTTTCGAGCAAGACAATGACCCCAAGCATAAAGCCAAAGCTGTCATAGTCTGGTCCGTAAAGTCCGCATTCCGGTTCACGGTCCGGTGCATCGACCCTTGCTCCAGGTTTTCCTGTCTACCCTGTTTCTGTTCCTGTTGAGCACTAATTGAGGCAGCTGATTCTCGTTGGAGTCGGCTGCATAAATACCTCCAGAGACCAGGGCGTGGCTGCTGGATTGTTCTTGTCCTTACTCCTCATATCCCTTCCCCTGCCTTCTGTTTCCTTGCTTGAAGCCTTGCCTTGTCTTGCCGGTAACTCTCGCCTTGCCTGAAGTTCTTGCCTCACCTTGCATTGCCGGAAGCCTTGCCCTGTCTTGCAGGTAACTCTCGCCTCGCCTCGCCTCGCCTGAAGTCTTGTCTTGGAGCCACTCTGTACCTATGTCCCTTCCTGTCCCTTGCCTCCGTCGGGTAAGTTAGGCCAGATTGCCGTTACCCTGCGGTGATTCCTGTCCCTTCCTGTCCCTTGCCTCCGTTGGGTAAGTCAGGCCAGATTGCCGTTACCCTGCGGTGGGTTCTGTCCCTTCCTGTCCCTTGCCTCCATTGGATGGAGAGCTGTGCCCTGCCCAGGAGTACCGTGCCCTGCCTAGGAGGAGCTTCAAGACCCCAAGCCTCTAACCAAGCCTTGCCTCAAGTCTCTAGCCGAGCCTCGCCCCAAGCCAAGCTTCAAGACCCCAATCCTCAAGCCTCTAGTCTCAAACCTCGCCTCAAATCTCTAGTCTCGAGTCTCTGGTCTCCAGCCTCACCTCAAGTCTCTGGTCTCCAGCCTCGCCTCAGGTCTCTGGTCTCCAGCCTCGTCTCAAGTCTCTGGTCTCAAGACTTGCCTCAAGTCTGAAGATTCCAGCCTCATCCTGCCTGCCAGCTAGGTCACGTCCTTGTCTAGTTCTGGGGTCTGGGCCAGAGGCAAGACCCAGGTTCTGGATCCTTGTCCAGTCTCTGGCTCAGAGTCCAAGCCCCGGCTCCTAGCTCTCTTGTCCAGTCCTGTTCTGGGTTCCCAGTTTTCGTGTCCATGTCCTAGCCCTCACCCTGTATCCTAGTCCTGTCCCTAGTACTTCAGTGTCTGTGTCTTGCACTTGGGTCCATTCCCAGCCACAACCTTATGACAAAAGCTATACATGAATGGCTTAAAAACAACAAAATTAGTGTCCTGGAGTGGCCGAGTCAGGATCCAGACCCCAATCCAAGTGAGAATTTGTGGCTGGACTTGAAAAGATCTGTTCACTCATGATTCACATGCAATCTGACAGAGCTTGAGCAGTTTTGTAAAGAAGAATGGGGAAAAATTGCAGTGACCAGATGTGCAAGGCTGATAGAGACCCATCCACACAGGCTCAAGGCTGTAATTCAATAGGGTTTCAGTAGGTATATTTAATGTCAGAGAAATGTATATAGTATACATCCTGAATTTCTTTTTCTTTGCAAACATCCACAAAAACAGAGGAGTGCCCCAAAGAATGAATGATAGTTGAGCATTAGAACCCTAAAGCTGCCCCCCAGTTAGAAACATAGAAACATAGAAAATAGGTGCAGGAGTAGGCCATTCAGCCCTTCGAGCCTGCACCGCCATTCAGTATGATCATGGCTGATCATCCAACTCAGAACCCTGTACCTGCCTTTTCTCCATACCCCCTGATCCCTTTAGCCACAAGGGCCATATCTAACTCCCTCTTAAGTATAGCCAATGAAATGGTCTCAACTGTTTCCTGCGGCAGAGAAACAGATTCACCACAGTTCATCCCTCCCACGAACAAGCAGCAACAAAACAATGACCTCCCCCCCACATCAGCAAAAAAGCATCGGCGCACTCCCCCCCCCACCCCCAACAAGCACTCCAGTGTGTAGCAAAGGATCAATAAAGGCACAGATTTGCAGTACCCCAAAGACTGCTCGTTCACCCGGTAATTCAACATACCACAGGCTCTTTCTCTCCCTAATAAGGGAAAAAGAGGTTCCCTGTTTCACAGCAAGAAGGAAGACATAACAATTAACTTACTGATTTATGATGTTAAAAGTCTGTTGTGTTGCTTTTTCTGAGCTCTGCGCCTGGAGAATCAGCCCCAAACAGGCCCAGGTCTCTGGACACACAGCCCACGGCAGCTAACCCGCTGCTCCCAATATTTCGTGTTCTCCCGCGACGCCTCCGTCGGGGGTACCGGCCTATAATCAGCCCGTCTTCAGGGCCACGAAAATCCAGCACCCTGAAGGTACGCTAGTCTGCCAGGCCCCGTCCTTAGGATATCAAAAAGCAGCCGGTTGTGAGGCCCTGAAAACAGGTCCCATTTCCACAAAGAACCGAAGTCAGAGTGTAACTGCAGGTCAAGGTATTCAGAGGAACCTTGAAAAGGAAAAAAAAGAGATATCAAAGATAGAAATAGAGCTGTTTCCGAAGATGCAAGCGAAGGAGTTGTCATTTAGTGCCATCGTAACCTTTCTCCGCTGTCTCCTTTGCTGCCTGAGGTGCATCTACTAAATACTGAGTTGAAGAGAGCGAGTAATTATTCAATAAAATAATTTGTGTTTAATAATTGTATTACATTTTTGACCAATTTGTAGAAATCTGTTTTCATTTTGACAGAAAAGTAGCTTTTCTGTGATCAGTGTCAAAAAAGCCAAATTAAATTCATTGTGATTCAATGTTGTAAAATAATAAAACATGAAAACTTCCAAGGAGGGTGAATACTTTTTCTAGAAATTGTATATATTTTTAAATGTAGTTTATCATTTTTAAAATATTAGAATGTATTGCAATGGACCATTTCCTCAGAACAACAAATTTTTATGACATATGCCTGTGATATTAAACCTGATTCTGCTTCTTGTAGAGAAGTCTGAATGGTTGAGTTAAACACCCTCATTTTACTGTACATTGCTTTTGGTTGGCCTGTATTATTATTTAAATATATGACGACAATTCTGCCTTGCAAACTGTTCAAGTTATGAGTAAGTCACAGAAGAGAAACCCAGTCATAACTTGGGGAGGAGCAGTGCACCTGTATGATATGTTTTATAGCATCATACAAATATTTTCACCAAATCACATATGTGAGTGGTTTAACAGACAGGGCAGCTTGGAAACGACCATTAATGCCTTAGCAATGTCAGGTCAGAATTAAAAGTTTGGGACAAGTACCTTCCTCACTGCCTCACTGCCTCCCTGGCTATTGCACAGATTGTGGTTCACCTGCGGTGGATCAAAATACAGTTGGGTTTGTTTTGCCCAGTTCCTGCAGATCCCCACTAGCTCTAGAGCTCCAGATGTGAACAAATTGGCAGCTTCTAGGCTGTGGTGCAGTGTGTTTTGGATATGTTCCAATATTGGCCTTGGTCCACTGCCACTGAATTTGTTATTCATAGGGAGGAAAATTGCTTGTGACATTGATACAATTTTTACATGATTTTATGTGACCTCAGATTGTAATGAGTGATAGTATTGATCAGTTTTGCTTAATTGCTTCTTTCTCAGACCATACAAAATATTTTGCAGTTGTTGATGTTTTTTTCACTAGTTTAAGCCATTGCTCAAATTGAAATGATTTATCTTGAAGTTTCTAAAGGCACCGATGCATGGATTGATGCAGATATGCAATCATAAAGTGCAGTGTAACATCTAGAAATATCCCAATGCAGGGTGTCACCCACATCATCAACGGAGACTCGAGGCCTTACCTGGGGTTAGAAGACTGTGTATGTGCATGGGCGGGAGAGAGGAACGAGGTTTGGGTTTGCTTTAATTCTTTTATTGCTATTTGAGTTCTATGTTGCTTTGCTAAGTATTGTGAGCAGGCTAGGTTGGCGCTGGAATGTCTGGTGACGTTTGTGGGCTGCTCCCAGCACCCTCTCGGGTTCGTTGGTTGTGAACGGAAACGACACATTTCACTGTGTGTTTCGATATATGTGTGACAAATGAACTTGAATCTTGAATTTGGTTTCACCTATCACCTTGTAGCTTGTACTGCTTCACCTTCCCACACCTTCATGTTCTGGCTTCTTCCCCCTTCCTTCCCAATCCTGATGAAGGCTCTTGGCCCTAAGTGTAAACTGTTCGTTCTTCTCCATAGACGCTACCTGACCTATTGAGTTCCTCCAGCATTTAGTTAGTGTTGCTCTTGAACCATGAATCTTGAATCTTCTATCCCTTTGCCTCCGTACAAGCTGTCTGATTTGCTGAGTTCATTCAGCAGTTGGTTTTTCTTCCACCTTGGAAAAGGGGCTAGTCAACCTTTCCAATGACAACTTGACTGGACGGTGAGATCATGCTTGGATGCAGAAAACACTTGCAGAAAGATTAAACCAGTAATTTTTCACCCACTTTTTCATTCCCCTGTCCCCCCTTGCATCCCATGACATTCGAACTGTTCTGTGTGACTCAGGAATTCCAAAGTACCGGCTATCCAGGGTAATGAATGGTTTCCATTTCCACAGACATCCATTAGTTGATTTTGTTCAGAAGTTGGAGATTACTAAAAAATCACTCAATACCTACACACTATTGTAATGAATGGTATAAAAAGTATAAAAGACTGACAAGAAAGAACAAATACTAAAAGTGTAGAGAAAGGGAAGAAACTAGTTCCGACACAATCTGACTATGTGCTGGGGGGCAGCCCACAATGTCAGCATGCTTCTGGCACCAACATAGCATACCCACAGCTCACTCACCCTAACCCAGTACATCTTTGGGAGGTGGGAGGGAACTGGAGCACCCAGAGGAAACCTGCGCAGTCATGGGGAGAAAGTACAAACTCCTTACAGAAAACTTCAGGAATTTAATCCCGGCCGCTAGTTCTGTAAAAGCGTTAAACTAGCCGCTATTCTATCATGCCATGCTCATTACAGGGTTTCTATACCCAATTGTTACCCAGCTTTCTGCGAGGATTTGTTTAGGTATCCTGTGCTCAACGTAATGCCTCCATTGCCCTGCACATTTAGTAGAGTTCTTCCAGTGGGGGGAAGTGGTCAAGAGATCTAGCCTTTCTGACCCATTTACACTCATGTGACCAATTAAACGGCCAATCTGTATGCACTTGGCATATGGGAGGAAACTGTACCACCCAGAGGAAATGCACGTGGTAACAGGGAGAATGTGTAAACTCCCTACAGTCATCGGCAGAATTGAACACAGTTCACTGGTGCTTTAATAGTGTCATGCTATTACTGTGCCATAGCAAACTCTGGCTGGAGCATATTTCACAAGTTTTGGCTCTGACTGGAGCACGCTACACAACTGGTGGTGATCTGCATCACATACAGTTTCAATTTTCACGCTCTAGTTTATTGTTATTCAACCATGCACATATATGCAGCTAAACAAAATGATATTCCTCTGAAACCAAGGTGCACAGTATAATACATACAGTACATAAAATAATAACACAATAATATTAACAGATAATAAAATATTCTGTAGATGTACAAGTTGACATAAAGTGCAGACACAACACTGTTAAATATACAACAGTTTAATGGTATTAGTGCTGTCATAAATAACTGTACTGGGTGGTCGCGGATGTTGAGAAATCTCACAGCCTGGGGGGAAGAAGCTGTTACCCAGCCTAATAATCCTTGTTCTTATACTGGAGTACCTTCTTCCTGATGGTAGGAGGTCAAAGAGATTTTGGGATGCATGGGAGGGATCCTTGACAATGTTGAGGGTTCTGCCAACACAGCGCTTCTGATATATGTGCTGTATGGGGGGGCGGAAAAGAGACTGCGATGATTCTCTCAGCTGTCCTCACATCCGTTTCAGGGTCTTGCGGTCAGATGCCGTTTGCAATTCCCATACCAGATGGTGATACAGCTGGTCAGGGCACTCGCACTGGGGGTGGGGAGCCTCGTTCGCCTCAATCTCCTCAGGAGGTAGAGGAGCTGCTGTGCTTTCTTGACGAAAGAGGTGGTGTTGAGGGACCAGGTGAGATCATCCATGATGTGCACTCCCAGAAACTTGATGCTCCTGACTCGCTCCATGGAGCAGCTATTGATGTGCAGTAGGGAGAGGTTCAGACTGCACCTTCCTGAAGTCCACAATCATCTCTTTAGTTTTTTCCACATGAAGACTCAAGTTCTTGAGTTTGCACCAGTCCACAAGATGTCTACCTCCTCGCAGAATGCTAACTCTTCATGCTGATGAGGTCAACCATGGTTGTGTCATCATCATAGTAATGTGTTTAGAGCTGGAGCTAGCAGTACTATTGTGCATCAGCAGTGTGACCGGCAGCAGGCAGAGTACATAGCCCTGGTGGGCACTGGTGCTTAGTGTAATGGGGCTAGAGATATTGCTGCCAACACGGAGTGTCTGAGATTTCTCTGTCAAGAAATCCAAGATCCAGTTACAGAGGGAGTTACTGACACCCAACAAGGACAATTTACCCACCAGCATCTGAGGAATGATTGTATTGGACACCAAACTGAAGTCCATAAACAGCATTCTGATATAGGAGACATCATTTCCCAGGTGGGCCAAGACTCAGAAGAGGTTAGAGGCTATTGCATCATCAGTGGACTGATTTGGATGATATGCAAACTGATAAGAGTCTACGGTAGTGGAAAGGCAGGATTTAATGCAGTTTGTGACCAGCTGCTCAAAGCATTTCATTACTTTTGAGGTCAGTGCTAGTGGACGATGGTCATTAAGGCAGGTTACTGTCAGCTCCTGCGCACTAGGAGCCTTGAAGCCTGCAGGAGTGGTGCACTGTTTCAGAGAGATGTTAAAGGTGTCCATGAGAACATGTGCCAGCTGAGTCACAGTCTTTCAGCACCTGACTGCGTATGTTTGTCAGGCCCTGGAGTTTTGCATTGGGTGACCCTGACTAGGGTATTCCTCACATCAGCTGTAGGCAGACAAGAATGCCCACTGCCCAGAAGGGAGAGTGTCTTCCTTGCCACTACATTGTTCTTGGCATCAAACCATGCGTAGAAGACATTCAACCTATCAGGAAACGAGGAGGGGGTCACTATCATTGATACGTAGTGTGGTCTTATAGTCTCATGTTCACTGGAGCTCCAGAAGTTTCATAAAATAATGAACAAGTTGAGCGATGTCCTTTTCTTGTACCTGGTTGTGCCTCCTCAGGGTGGAGGAGCAACACCATATATTCTGTCTGGGTACCCTCCAAATTGATGGTATGAACATAGATTTCTCCTTCTGGAGAACAAAATTCCCCTCCTCCCCTTCCTCTGTTCTCTACTCTGACCTTCTCACCTGTCTATTACTTCCCCCTGGGTCACCACCTCCTTCTCTTTATCCTATTGTCCACTCTCCTCTCCTATCAGATTCTTTCTTCTCCAGCCCTTGACCTTTCTCACCCAACTGGCTTCTAGTATTACATTCCAGAGTGTCTCTTTTTCCTCCCTCCACCTTTAATTTAGACATCTCCCTCCGCCTTCCCCCTCAGTCCTGAAGAAGGGTCTTGGCCCGAAATATCGGCTGTTGCTCTTTTCCATAGATGCTGCCTGACTTGCTGAGTTCCTCCAGCATTTTGTGTGTGCTACATAAAATATTGGATACCCAGCATAAATCTGTGAAGTTCCTTAGTCTATTATTGCTGGGTTCCTGTTGGAATAAAACCATGATTATCGGTCTCTAGATCGTATGAGTGGGTAGACGTCAAATAAGAACAGTAATAGATTCAACGGTGTGAAACGTCCAGTGTCAAACAGAGACAGCCACTGAGCATTCTTACTCACACCTGAACAATGTTCTCCTGACTGAGACAAGTGTGCATGGAACAACATATGCATGACTTGAGAGGGGCAGGATACAAATCTAGGGCAGATAAATGTTTGCTGGAGAGGATTGATCCCTGCATTAGATATTAAGAAAGAGGATGTGCTGGAGCTTTTGGAAAGCATCGAGTTGAATAAGTTGCCAGGACCAGATGAGATGTACCGCAGGCTACTGTGGGAGGCGAGGGAGGAGATTGCTGAGCCTCTGGCGATGCGATAATCTTTGCATCATCAATGGGGACGGGAGAGATTCCGGAGGGTTGCGGATGTCGTTCCCTTTTGCAAGAAAGGGAGTAGAGATAGCCCAGGAAATTATAGACCAGTGAGTCAAGCTTCAGTGGTTGGTAAGTTGATGGAGAAGATCCTGAGAGGCAGGATCTATGAACATTTGGAGAGGCATAATATGATTAGGAATAGTCAGCATGGCTTTGTCAAGGGCAGGTTGTGCCTTATGAGCCTGATTGAATTTTTTGAGGATGTGACTAAACACATTGATGAAGGAAGAGCAGTAGATGTAGTGTATATGGATTTCAGCAAGGCATTTGATAAGGTACCCCATGCAAGGCTTATTGAGAAAGTAAGGAGGCATGGGATCCAAGGGAACATTGCTTTGTGGCTTGCTCACAGAAGGCAAAGAGTGGTTGTAGACGGGTCATATTCTGCATGGGGGTCAGTGACCAGTGGTGTGCCTCAGGGATCTGTTCTGGGACCCTTACTCTTCGTGATTTTTATAAATGACCTGGATGAGGAAGTGGAGGGATAGGTTAGTAAGTTTGCTGATGATACAAAGGTTGGGGGGTGTTGTGGATAGTGTAGAAGGCTGTCAGAGTTGCAGTGGGACATTGATAGGATGCAAAACTGGGCTGAGAAGTGGCAGATGGAGTTCAACCTGGATAAGTGTGAAGTGGTTCATATTGGTAGGTCAAATATGATGGCAGAATATAGTATTGATGGTAAGACTCTTGGCAGTGTGGAGGATCAGAGGGATCTTAGGGTCTGAGTCCATAGGACGCTCAAAGCAGCTGCGCAGGTTGACTCTGTGGTTAAGAAGGCATACAGTGTATTGGCCTTCATCAATCGTGGAATTGAATTTAGGAGCCGAGAGTTAATGTTGCAGCTATATAGGACCCTGGTCAGACCCCACTTGGAGAACTATGCTCAGTTCTGGTCGCCTCACTACAGGAAGGATGTAGAAACCATAGAAAGGGTGCAGAGGAGATTTACAAGGATGTTGCCTGGATTGGGGAGCATGCTTTATGAAAACAGGTTGAGTGAACTCGGCGTTTTCTCCTTGGAGCGTTGGAGGATGAGAGGTGACCTGATAGAGGTATATAAGATGATGAAAGGCATTGATCGTGTGGATAGTCAGATGTTTTTTCCCAGGGCTGAAATGGCTGTCACAATAGGGCATAGGTTTAAGGTGCTTGGAAGCAGGTACAAAGGAGATGTCAGGGGTAAGTTTTTTATGCAGAGAGTGGTGAGTGCATGGAATGGGCTGCCGGCAATGGTGGTGGAGGCAGATACAATAGGGTCTTCGGATAGGTACATGGAGCTTAGAAAAATAGAGGGCTATGGGTAACCCTAGTAATTTGTAAGGTAGGGACGTGTTCAGCACAACTTTGTGGGCCGAAGGGCCTGTATTGTGCTGTAGGCTTTCTATGTTTCTATGTTTCTATTACTATCTTTGGGGATGAAAACTCATTACGGGGTTTATCTATCCAAAACTTCTCAATGTGACATTGTGCTGTTATTCTTGATCCATATGGACATACAATTTGAAAATCAGTTACAGAAAATTTTGTTAGTGCTATGTAATTACTAATTATTATTTTTTAAGAGTCAATTTTGCAATCATTTTGCCCCACTCTAGAAACGACAAGGGCATAGGAAAAGGGCACTCTGGTATCCTAGGTTATTTTTGTGTCAGGATCACATGATTTAACATCAGCACTTATGTCGTCCTCCTTTAGGACAATCGCAGTGTCACTTGCACCACCTTGACTTAGAGCAATCAGTATCGACCACTCAATCTTCCCAAAAGTGTCAAAGGTGGATTCAAATCTGACACGTCTCATACCTTTTATGGTACTAGCCCTCTCACACTGCACCATCACACCGTCCTCTGATGTCAGAATCAGACTTATTTTAGATAGACAGATAGATGGATAGGTACATTATTGATCCCAAAGGAAATTACGTGTCACAGTAGCATTACAAGTGCAGAGTTATAAAAAATATACAAATATTAGAAGAGAAATAAGGAAGAATAAAATATAAGTAACCTCAAACAGTCAAACAGGAGAGGGTCATCATTTCCCTGGCCATAGGTTGACTTATTATAGAGCCTAATGGCTGAGGGTAAAAATGACCTCATATAGCGCTCTTTGGAGCAGCACAATTGTATTAGTGTAGTACTGAAAGTGCTCCTCTGTTCAGCCAAGGTGGCATGGTGAGAGTGAGAAACATTGTCCAAAATTGCCAGGATTTTCTTTAGGGTCCTTTGTTCCACCACATCCTCCAGTGTGTCCAGTTTCACTCCGCTATCAGAGCCAGATTTTATTGAGCCTGTTGGCATCACCCGTGTTGATGCCATTGCCCCAGCACACCACTGCATAGAAGATTGTACTGGCGACAACTGACTGGTAGAACATGTAAAGGAGATGCCTGTATACACCAGATGAACCTCAGTCTTCTCAGGAAGGAGAGGTGACACTGGCCCTTCTTGTACACAGCCTCTGTCTTGGTGCTCCACACAAGTCTGTCATCCAAGTGCACCCCCAGGTACTTGTAGGTCCTCATTACATCCACGTCTTCATCATCAATAGTAACAGGGAGCAGTGCAGGCTTAGTCATGCTAAAGTCCATCACTATCTCCTTTGTCTTACTGATGTTGAGCTGCAGATGATTCAGCTTGCACCATTTGACAAAGTCCTCCACCAGGGCCCTGTATTCATCCTCCCATCCTCCCTTTATACACCCAACTGTTACTGAGCCATCAAAGAATTTCTGCTGATGACATGACTCAGTGTTGTATCTAAAGTCTGAGGTCTACATGGTAAACAGGAGGGGAACCAATACTGTCCCCTGTGGGGCCCCAGTTCTGTTTTTAGCCATGGCTGACACAGGGCTCTGAAGCCGCCCAAACTGTGGTCTGTCAGTCAGGTCGTCCATTATCCAGGATACAATGGAAGTGCCAACCTGCATCGATCGGAGCTTCTCCCCCAGCAATGAGGGCTGTATGGTATTGAAGGTACTTCAGAAATCAGGACGCATGATCTTCGCAGTTCTGCCCTGCTTATCCAGATGGGAGTAGTGTCTGTTCAGCAGGTAGATGATAGCATTATTAACTTCAATGTGCTCCTGGTAAGCAAACTGCAGGGGTCTGAGGGCTTATCTGACTAGGGGTCAGACATATCATTGACATATGTCGTGAAATCACTCCCAATTCTATGATTTCCCTGTCACCCATCACCAATATTACTCAAGGCTTGGGACCTGAGCCTAAACTGACCTGATCTCTCAACCACTGAGACCCTGGTTTCCAGCAGCATGCAAAGAAGTGGAGAAAGTCAGCGAATTTTGCGTTTAGTGTGCTGCTCCAGACGCCAGAACTGTATCTTCAGTCTCTTGTGTTACCAGTCCACCTTTTCTGATGCTCCCAGTTGAGGTCTTAATTTTTTAGTCCATAACACCAGCCTTCTGCACAAGTACAAATGTCAGCAAAGCCTTTGATGGCCCCCTTACCCACCCACAGAAGAAGTTCTAGTCTCTTTCTTCCATGACTGCATCACCATTCCAAACAGGCCTGTGAATGATGGCCTACTTTAATCCCTGAGCCTAGCCTTTGACCTGACTACTGCGAGTGTGCTAGATATGTAGAATGACCATTCAGTTGTGCCAAGGCTCGAACGAAATCTGGGTTGGAGGGCATAACCAAAGCAGTCACTGCTGCTGTGCTGCTGTGCCCGTCGAACCCAGCCATCAAGAGGCATTAGGGTAAGTGAACATCCGACTGTAAAGTACGATTAGGCACATCAAAAGAAAGTGGCCAAAACAATTGAGGAAAATAGGCCATGTTTATCATACCAAGAAGGAAGTTAAATTACTTTTACCCTTGTTTTGGTCATAGTCTTCAAAGAAGATGAAAGGATTTGTTTTTTAATCACTGATATGTCAGGAAAAGTGTTGCTTTGTGGCAGCAGTAGAGTGCATAAAATTTGCTATAATTTAAGTGAGACATAAAAATTGCTGCAAGTTACAATAAATAGATACATAAACAAGTATGTAGATAGGTAGATAGATAGATAGATATATAAATACAATGCATATAAAATATATTCACCCCCTTGGAAGTTTTCATGCTTTGTTGTTTTACAACATTGAATCACAGTGGATTTAAATTGGCTTTTTATGACACAATCCAACGGAAAAAGACTCTTTCATGTCAAAATGAAAGCGGATCTCTACAAAGTGATCTAAATTAATTACAAATATAAAACTTTGTAGATAGATAGATAAATAGCGGAATAATGTTTCGGCACAGGCTAGAAGGGCCGAATGGCCTGTTTTCTGTGCTGTAGTGTTCCATGGTTCTATAAATGGGTAGATTGTGCAAAAGAGGTTATGTGGTGTTCATGGGTTCATGGATCATTCAGAAATCTAATGGCAGTGGTGATGAGGCTGTGCCTTACTATTTCAGGCTCCCATACATTCTCTCTGATGCTTTTGAGTACGGGTCTTCAGACTCCTATACCTTCTCTCTGATGGTAGTAATGAAAAGAGGACAGGTCTCAGAGAGAGAGTATTGGTTGACACTTTCTTGGAGGCACTGCCTTTAAAAGATGTCCTTGATCATTCAGTGTAAAAATTGTGTGATGCACTCATTTCGTTTGAGTTAGCACTGTGTGAACAGCCAGAGATCAAGAACTTAACTTGCAGTCTCACTAAAGATATACAGTACACACAAAGTGCTGGGGGAAGTCAGCAGGTCAGGCAGCATCTATGGAAATAAATAAGCAGTTGAGGTTTTTGGCCGAGACCCTACTTCAGGAATGAGAAAGAAGGGGGAGGATGCTGGAATAAAAAGGTGGGGGGAGTAGCTAAATATCTGGTGTCACTAAAGATATGCTGGAATTGGAGGACTGAGTGATTATGGTTAAATCTGATTAAAGGGAGTTTATGGCAGAAGAAAAAATTGAAATAGGAAGTATTATTACTGAGCTGTGGACAAAGAGATTACTTGCATTTACCAGTCATACAGGCCTTAGAAACTGACTGCTGTTGCTTTTCAGTTTTGATCGTTAATGGCTAGAGCCAACTTTGGTTCCTTCATCAGAAACCATCTCATCCTGCTGACAGTTCCATTCCACTGTTCAGCTCCATTTACAGCTCCTTTAATACAAAGCAGGTCGTATCCAAAACGGAGATGATAAGGCAATGACTGAAAGTTTGCAAACGGAAGCCTAATCTTATAATTTGAACCAGGCCATTGAGGTGTGAACCCAGGAAGTGCTTTTCACATGTGCAGTAGTGAAAATCAGTAACAGGTTTGTAACTTTTTTTCCCCCCCAAATATGTCAATCTGGCTTCCAATTAGTAGAATCTGTATAGGGAGAGTGTCGAAGGTGTATTTGCAGATAGAGGACAAGCGACTTTATGTTGTAAAAGGCCTCATTGTTTCTGTATCTTTTCCATTTTTATATCTCGGGACATGAATGTCTGAGGAAACCATGGCAGTTTAGCATTTTCATTTTCTCTCTGTTTAAAGCATTTTTTCTTGGAAAACTGTTAGTGGGTCAGGAGTGTGCACTGATGAGTGGGGGAGGTAGGACTGAGGGGTGGGGGTGGATATAGATCAGCAGAAGCCTTCCACCTCTCCCCCCCCCACTTTGCAGTTCTCCTGCCAACATTCATGTTCACATTCCACTGGGTCCTAGTTTAGTTACTGGGTATCGTCACTGGGCAAATCCTTACACAGTTTATTTAATCAGGTCATTAACCTCTTTAATTTGGTGACCTCTCCACCATGCCTATAAACACAAAATTTTTACCAGAGCACGAAAAGTCCAGTTTAATCCCCCCCCCCCATTTTAGGGTGGGTGTGCAATATGTGTGTGTGAACAGTGATATATGACCCACCCCAATCCTAATCAATTCAGACAACAAACAAATACCAGCATTATATTCAGCAGAAACAGCCCCCATCTCTGCCTTCTGTCTGCTGACACACTTTTGGTGAACTCTTTTTTTCTTTGTTAGACTTTTTTTTTCTCCAGAAAGAATAAAAGCCCCTGCCGTATAACCAGCCGGCATAGGAGAGTTACTCACGCCATAGAGAACACGTGTAAAGACTATCAATCACTAAAAGAATGTCTGCAGCCTCCCAGGAGAGACCAGACAAACCAGCCAACATTTATTGGGAGGGTGGGGTGGGACAGGGAGACAAAAGCTTGGCTTTCAAAGTGCAATTGTTAATAAAACTTTTTTTTGAGACATTGCATTCCTCGAAGAGACACCATCGTTTAGTTGGCATGAAAGGGCTGCAGCTTGACCTTTCCTGTTGTGACTATTCAGTGCCTACAAATACTACACTGATCCTTATTGCTGCTTTGTCTGCATGTCTTCCATCCCCCACTGGTTGGGCTTTTTTTTCAGTTTTAAAGATTAGTTTTAGCTTTATTTGTTACACATGCATCGAAACATACAGCGGAATGCGTCGTTTGCACCAAATCAAATCAGTGAGGATTGTGCTGGGCAGACCGCAAAGGTTGCCACATCTCTGGCGACAACACAGCACGCCCGCAGCTCGCTAACCCTAACCTGTACATTTTGGGAATGCAGGAGGAAACTATCACCTGAAGGAAACCCACACAGGCATGGGGAGAACGGATGAATTCCTTACAGGCAGGGGCAGGAATTGAACCCCAGTCAGCAAAAGCTGGTGCTGTAAGAAGACGTGCTAACTGCTCTGCTGCTGTGCTGCCCCCCGGCTGCTGCTACTCAGTGTATTCTGTCCATAGAATGTGAATTTGTGTTGGAACTGGGAAAGTGATGCACCCGGCGAGTTCACATTGTGTTCTGGAAACATTTCAAAGCAGTTACAATGATAACATTCAAAAGTTATCAAAGTTCTGGGTGGCATGGTAGTGTAGCGGTTAGCACAGCGTTCTGCAGTACAAGCAGCTCGGGTTCATTTCCCACTGCTGCATGTAAGGAGTTTGTGTGTTCTCGCCATGACCTCTGGGTGTTCTTCCTACGTCCCTAAGGTGTTCTGGTTGGTAGTTCATTGTAAGTTGTCCTGCAATTAGGCTAGGATTAAATTAGGGGGTTGCTGGGCGACATAGCTCGAAGGGCTGTAAGGGCCTGTTCCTTGTTGTATCTCAACAAATAAATAAAAATGACATTCAGATGGGTACAAGGTAGGAAAGTATTCAGGGGAAATGGGGCAAACATAAGCAAGTGGGATAGCTTAGATGGGAGACGTGTTCCAGTTGGGCCTAAGGCCCTGATTCTGTGCTGTACAAGTCTATGATTCTTTCACTGAAAGTTTTGTGCTACTCACCCCTGTTATTTCCACTGCTTCTTTACTGATTGGATAAGGGGAAGACCCTGTGCTAAGGCTGTCCTTTCACCTTTCATGGAGTCAATGGCAGCCCATTTTCATTCCAGTTCTGAGGGTTCTGAAGGAGCCAATGAGGGGCCACAAATGGGTCAGGACCTGTTTGATTGGATGGGAGCGTTGCTAGCTTGGGAGATGGTGTGTTTCTTCTGCCATTTACGTTGTCTTCTGCGTACTCCTAGCAAATACTGTAGATTCAAGGTTCCCAATGACATCTCGAAAGCACTTTTTTGCATTTAGAGAGATCATTGATCATTTCAAGTTAAGAATTCCTGGAAGAGGCTTCGGGAACCCCCATGGACAATTTCCCTCACTGCCTGGTAGTCTCTTGCCATGAGACAGCTCAGAATATAGTGTCTATTTCTGCATTCTGGTGTTAGACGTGTGAACGACGTAGCCTGACCACTGAAGCCGAGTGTAATTAGCAGCTGAATTCTGTGAATGCTGGCTAGTACTGTCGTAGTGTCACAGGGTTGTTTGAGTCAAGAACCAACCAACAGAAACCTAAAAACAAAAAAAAAATCTGATGTTTCTGAAGTGTTTGGATGAGGTGTTAAACTCATGATGCTTTAATTCTCTCAAATGAACAAATAGAATCAGAATCAGAATCATTATTACCATTAACGTATGTATGAAAGTTCTTGTTTAGTGGCAGCAGTATAATAAAAAATATAAGTTATAATAAGAAATATAATAAAATAAATAAGTAATGCAAAAAGAGAGCAAAAAATCCATGGGTTCATGGTTGATCCAGAAATCTGATGGTGAGGGGAAGAAGTTGTTCGTAAGATATTGAGTGTGTGACTTCTGGCTCCTGTAATTTCCTCCCTGAGGGTTAGAATGAGAAGGTGTTATGTCCCTGGTAGTGAGGGTACTTAATGATGAATTTTGTCTTCTTAAGGACTTCTATGGACGTGTGGTGGGCAGTATGCTGCCTAGTTGCATCACAGCCTGCTATGGAAACACCAATGCCCTTGAGTAGAAAATCCTACAAAAAGTTTTGAATACAGCCCAGTCCATCATGGGTGAAGCCTTCACCACCATTGAACACATCTACATGTGGCACCCTCAGAGGAAAGTAGCATCTATTATCAAGGACCCACACCATCCAGGCTATGCTCTCTTGTCACTGCTGCCATCAGGAAGATGTTACCTCAGGACCCACACCACCAGGCTCAGGAACAGTTATTAACCTGCAACTGTCAGCTTCTTGAACCAGAGGGGATAATTTCACTCAACTTCACTGCCCCATCACGGAAATGTTCCCACAACCTATGGACTCACGTTCAAATCCTTTTCAACTCATGTTTTCAATATTTATTGTTTTTTTTCCTTCTTTTGTTTTTGCACAGTTTGTTGTCGTTTGTATATTGGCTGTTTGTCTGGCCGGTTGGGTGCGGTCGTTCATTGATTCTATTGTGTTTCACGGATTTGCAGTTATTGCCTGCAAGAAAATGAATCTCAGGATTCTATATGCTATCATATATGTACTTTGATAATAAATTTACTTTGAAGGTTGAACCTCGAATCTTTTGAAGATGGCCTCGATGTTGGGGAGGCTTGTGCCCATGACGGAGCTGGTTGAATTTACAACATTCTGCCACTTTTTCTGATCCTGTGTGATGGTGCCTCTGTACCAAATGGTACTGCAACCAGTTCAACTGGTCGCCGTGGTATATCTCTAAATATTGGTTAGAGTCTTTGGTGACATACCAAATCGCCTTCGAATCTGACCCAAATCCAGGATCCTATTTTACACTCTAAAGGAGAGTATGTTATTCATCACTAAGTCACATTATTCGATTATTATTACAAGGCTGCTGAGTGATGTGGGTGTGATTCAAAAGATTGTACATTTCCAGTATTACAGAGTGATGACTTCAAAAATACTTCATTAATCATAAAGTACTTTGGGACAACCCAAGGTCATGAAAAACACTAGATAAATGCAAAGATTTATTCTTATCACTGTGAGCAATGAGCTTAAATTTCTCAAGTGAAAATTGTTGCATTTCAGGCTTGGTGACTTGCTTAAAACAAGAATCCAAAGATGTTGTTTGGGAGGTAGGGGTGGGTTTATGTTTCAGCTTGTCTTCTCTGATAATCTCAGCGGGGTCTGGGTGGAATCAGTAAAAATGATCAGAGAATTTTAAACAAAAGTGAGCTACGCCCCAGCGTTTTACATTTACAGTTTCTGTGATCAGTTTCACCTTCCTGAATCTGTCCTTGCCCACAAAACTGGCGGTCAGTGAAGAAGATTTCACAGAGGTGCTTAATCAATATGATGTAAAGCACTCCTACAATTAAGTAGTCAGTTTCAGCATTTTAAGTCTTTTCTATGATTTTATATCTGGTTACATGATGAAATTGATTCATTTTCAGTTGGGAACTCACACTCACTCAGTATTGACATCAGGTTACCATTTTTAAACAGATTCTTAAGTGTTCTTTAATAAAAAGAAAAGTTTAAAAAATTTACAGCCTATCACACTGCTTAATGAAATATTTAATGTTTGTATGATACAGCAGAGCCTAATCACCTGTTCTGAGCAACGCAACTAGGCAGGTACATTAGCATATAAAGAGTACTTGGACAGATACAAGGATGGAAAAGTTTAAAAAGATATTAAGATTAAAGATTAGCTTTATATATGTATATCAAAATAGTTCCCTGTAAATTAAGCAGCAAATTTGCATCCTGTTTTAGAATGTACTTTTGTACTATCTTGGGATACATTGGTTAAAAATGTGATTTAAAGATAAAGATCTTATAAAGATTAGCTTTATTTGTCATGTGTATGTCAAAACATTGGTACGAACAGTGAAGTGTATTTTTTTGCATGAACGGCAGACATAGTCCGAAAATGTGCTGGGGCAGCTCGCAAATGTCATAAGACCATAAGATCATAAGATATAGGAGCAGGAAATTAGGCTATTCAGCCCATGTCTGCTCTGCCATTTCATCATGGCGAATCCATTTCTCTCTCAGCTGCAATTTCCCACTTTTTCCCCTTAACCATTCATGCCCTGACAAATTAAGAATATATCAACCTCTGCCTTAAATACACCTAATGACTTGACCTCCACAGCCATCTGTGGCAATGAATTCCACAGTTTCATCACTCTCTGGTTGAAGGAATTCCTCCTCATCTCTGTTTTAAATGGACATCCCTCTATTCTGAGGCTGTGTATTCTGGCCTTAGACTCCCCCACCGCAGGGAACGACAGCATGTCCCCAGCAAAGCATGTCGCCATGCTTCCAGGGACAACAGAGTATGTCCACAAGATACTAACCTGTACTTCCTTGGACTGTGGGAGGAAACTGGAGCACGTGGAGGAAACCCACACAGTCACAGGGAGAATATACAATCTGCTTACAGACAGTGGTAGGAATTCAACCCAGACAGCTACGCTACTGTGTTGTCATTTGGAAGAATATGGGCCAAATGTAGGTAAATGGAATGAACTTAGATGAGAATCTTGGACCAAATGGGGCAAAGGGCCCACTTCTGTTTTATTTGACTCTTTGACTATGACATCCTGCCCACATGTGCTAAATGTGGCTTGGTTCAAATACTCTTTCAGGTGGGATAAGCTTGTGCCGTGTCAGCCAATACATAATCAAGGATGGGGAGATTTTCCTCATGTTTATCTGTTTTCCTCAGCCCTCCTACCCCCACCCCATTTTGTGATTGCCTCTGGGTTGGGTATGGAAAAGATTATAAATCCTCAGAGTTAGATCAGGATTACGATGGCTGTTGTTGGGTCATGTTTGGGTCAGGTTTTAATTTTATGCCCGAGCAGGCCTGTGTGTGTAAATACAATTAATTGGAATGTGACCTAGCTACAATTTTGAAGGCATTTTGGGAGTAACTTCCTTCATTTGACCAAAGCAGAAATTCTTTCATCTAATTTTCAAAATTGGTATTTCCACTGTTTATTTTAAGAATATGGTGGGTTTATTTACTCAGGTTATCAACATTTTAAATAGTTTCCTTTTCTGATGTTTGACTATTCCTTACCAATATACAGTTTCCTCTGGCTGCTCTGAGAGCCCAGGTCGTTAGCTGGTTGACTGGAAGATTCCGGGCACACCCTCACTCACCCACCCACCCCACTGGCCTCCCGTTGTGACCCAAATGCACAGCAGCTCAGGAATGGAGAACAAATGCTGGAAACATATAAATGTAGGTACCCTTTATAGTGCAAAACTGTCCCAGGCCACTTCATGGGAGCATTATCAAACAAAAAAAGGAAATTGACCATGGATCAAATGATGTTAGGAAAAGCTGAGTTTAAGAGGTGCACTGGGTCAATGAAGTATCAAGGTTAGGGTGCCTGCAGTGAACACCTGGTAGAATTTCAGAGTGGCATCCTGCTCTGTGACCAGCAGCCCTTTTACTACCTAAGAATAGGACTTCAAAAGGAGTTGGTTGCATGTAAGGTCCTTTCATATCCCCTCAGGACATGATACATAAAAGCAAGTTCTTTTTCTCTTCTGTCATTACATGAGAGGCAGCTGCTATTTCAGTGACAGTGCTGTAAGATAAATGGACAGATACAGTGGGGTGGTTTTGATAGGATTGTTGTCTCTGCATGTAGCCCATGTGTATAGGCCAGTGGTACAGTTCCTCAGCTTGGGCCATGGCCTAGTAATGTTCTCCCACAACTATTTCACAAAGTTCAGAAACTGGAAATGAAGAAATTTAACCAGCTACACTAAACCCACCTGGTAGCAGCACAGTTATTTGCCTTTTGCTTGACGTTCTTACTTCAAAAATAAACATTACTCATCACAAATGCCTTATGAGAATAGGTTGAGTGAACTTGGAGTTTTCTCCTTGGAGTGACGGAGGATGAGTGGTGACCTGATAGAGGCTTTTCCCCAGGGCTGAAATGGCTAGCACGAGAGGGCATAGTTTTAAGGTGCTTGGAAGTAGGTACAAGAGTAAGTTTTTCCACACAGGGAGCGCTGGGTGTGTGGAATGCCCTGCCAGTGATGGTGGTAGAGTCTGATACAATATGCTGTTTTAAGACACTCTTAGATAGGTACAAGAAGCTTAGAAAAATAGAGGGCTCTGCAGTAGGGAAATTTCTAGGCAGCTTCTAGAGTAGGTTACATGATCAGCACAACATTGTGGGCCGAAGGGCCTGTAATGTGCTGTAGAAGTCTATGTTCTATGTTCTATATATATAGCGATTAACATAACACTATTACAGCATCAGCAACCTGAGTTCAATTCTGGTGCTGTTTGTAAGGAGATTTTATGTTCTCTCCGAAACTGTGTAGGTTTCCTCTGGATGTTCCTGTTTCCTCCCACAGTCCAAAATCGTATGGGTTCGTAATTGGTCACCTGGATGTAATTGAGGGGGGGGGTGCATGGACTCGTTACTGTGCTGGATGTCTAAATAAAATACCAGTGCATGCCTTTTTAACATACATTGGGTTCATGGGTCATTACATTTGTCGTGTTAGCACGTTCAACATACAAGGCACCATTGCCACTTCGGACAATACAAGCTTCAAGTGATTGTGCAGTTTAATGTGTGGTGGTGACGGAATCTTAGACTGTAGTCCTTCACCACAAAGCGTTTACATTGTCTACACTGAGCTTCAATGTATCTCTTAGCATGCACTCCTGCAGCCTGAAAGTGCCAGACAGCAGTAATCCCTTATAAGGCGGGAGGAGGCGATAGCAGTGCGCTGCGCGAGCGCAGTTCTCCAGTGAAAATGATATCGTATCCGTTAAATAGGGGCCATGGACAATTCTGATTTGATGGAGACAGACGTGAAAGCACAGAGAAACATCTGGAGAAATTTCTGAAACGCCGGTTAGCTGCTGCTGTTACTGCACGATCGAGAATCTTATCGGAGGGAAGGCCTCAAAATCCCTGGCTTTGCCTGCTGCTGGCAACTGAGATTGAGGTTGAATCATTCGGATAGAGATGGTGCTCGGTACTTGGTCTCAGAGAGCTGATCGGAGGCTCGAAGTTTTCAGACAATTCAGAGTCGGACTGTGGTCGGGCATGGCAGGGAGAGTTTTCTTCCTTCTCCTGTCTGCGTGAGATGTGGGACTTTCGAGAAACTTTGAGCTCTTTTACTATGCCGTGGACTGTTCTTCATCAAGTTATGGTATTGTTGCACTGTTGTAACTATATGTTGTAATTATGTGGTTTTGTTAGCTTTTTCAGTCTTGGTCTGTCCGTCAGTCCTGACGAAGGGATCCAGCCCGAAACGTCCACTCATCGTATCTGACTGATGCTACCCGACCTGCTGAGTTCATCCAGTGTACTGAAAGTGTTGCTTTGGTCTGTCCTGTGTTTTGTGATATCACACCGGAGGAATATTGTATCATTTCTTAATGCAGGCATTACTAAATGACAATAAAAGAGGACTGCGTGTCCTCATAATCTAATCTAATAAGCATCTCGTTGTACTGGAAGAACACGTTTTGAGCAGAGCAAAGTGATAATCTTCCAGCAGCCCTTGATGCTTTTGAAAGTCTGTGAATGTCCTCTGTTGTGCAGCTACTTGGGACGAAGCTTGATAAGGACCTTCTTTGTAAATCCTGATTGCAGTCATTCTGAGTGCTGTTGTTGAAGGACCTGATTGGGAAGAATCTATCTCACTGTCAGCCAAGCAGCCTGCCTTTTACCCGATGCTGGAGGAAATTCTGGTGAAATCTAAAACAAGTGCATTCCATGTCATTTGTCCCTCTTGTTTTACTGGTAGCACATTCACCTTTGAGGCAGAATATGCTGTCAATATGGGTGCCACGGTGGTGTAGTGGTTAGCGTGACGCTTTTACAGATTCTGGCCTTCCAGAGTTCAGAGTTCAATTCCAGCGTTGTCTGTAAGGAGTTTGTATGTCCTCCCTGTAAGCTGCGTGGGTTTTCCTCTGGGTGCTCCAGTTTCCTTCTACAGTCCAAAAACATACTGGTTAGTAGGTTCATTTGTCGTTGTAAATTGTCCTCTAGTTAGGCTAGGGTTAAATCCTTGGCAGCGTAGCTCATTTGGGCTGAAAGGGCCTGTTTTGCACTGTACCTCTAAATAAAATAAAAGACATAGAGGAAGGTGTCTGCATTCGATTGGTCTCTCTCTCCCTCTCACTCGAAGCTGCCAGAGGATGGTGTCGGAGTCTTGGGTCTTGGGCAAGGTTTAATTGATCTGGTTTTTGGATAGGACCCTGTAGCTCACATTATGATGCTCTTTATGGTTTCTAGTTCCTCATTTTTTGTTGCAATTTTGTGCAATTTTGATCAGGGCAGACGGGCTCTGTGACCTGCAGGTAACAAATGACACGGCACTAGTTTGAATTGAACTGAGCTGAACTGAATGTGCCTGGACAGTTTCAATGACTTCTTGGTTTGATGTTGTATATTCTGTATTTTTCACTCGTTTTTTTTGCTGTTTGTTCTTTTCTGGTAAGATGGCGGCTTCTTGGGGGCCAACCAAAGGTGCTTTTTATGATTTCAAAACTATACGGGACTCCAAGAACCTCGGGTACAGCAGGTCTACTGCATCAGTGGGCTGCTCGTTGATCAGAGTACCTAGATGTGGTTTCAAAGGAGCCGGCCTGCATGTCGGTGGAGGAGCTAGATTAGATTTGGAGGAGCTGCCTGCTACATGAAGATATTGGAGTTGGTACACAAAGGTGGTGTGCAGTGTAACCGTGGGTGATCATCTTGGACAATTCTCTTGTGGTTGTAAGACTCTGTTGGACATTGATAATGTAAAACGCTGCAGGCCTGTTTCCCTTGGTTGGTGGAAAAGACAGGTGGTGTGGGAACTGTGTAGACTCAGTTGTAGCGAGGATTAGACTTCAAGCCGCGGGCTTGCCTGCTGCCATAGTCCAGCTGAGGAGATACCGGAGGCGGTGCTCGGTTGGGGGCTGGCCTAACCTGTCAATGCTGCCCTCCCATGTTCGATTAGTGGAATGATAGGCTAGTGGAATGATAGGCTAGGTCGCCTGCACCTGCGCACTGTCGAGAGACTGAACCAACAATTAACAGGATATGTCGCTCAAGGACTCGTACTATATATATGTGTTTTTTTTTGTGTGACCATTTTCTTTGCTTGCTAATTTGAATGTGCTGTGTATGTTTTGCAACTTGGCCCCAAAGGAACGCTGTTTCTTTTGACTGTATCTATGTATGGTTGAATAATAATCAATCTTGATTTGATTTTTGCACATTGGGGTTTTTTTTTCTTTGAACAGGTTCCATGGTTTCCTTGGTTTCATGGCTGTCTGGGAAGGCCAATCTCAGTACATAAGTACTTTGAAAATAAATGTACTTTGAAATCTTGAGTTTGAGATAGATAGATAAATAGATAAATAAAAATAAAATAAAATATTGTGCCAGGGAATTCAGCATGACAGCTTCGTTGTTGAAGTTATTTTTCAGATAAGGTGGTAAATCATGGTCAGATTCACCCCAATGCAGTGGTGAGCATACTGTTTTGACAGAACCGTTTCAGGACATGTTAATGAATATATAGTCATAACTTTTTCTCAAGTGAAGTAAATACATTCAGTTGCACATTGCTGCCATTAGTACTGCTGACTTACTGTGTGAGAATCAAATAGAGAATAGCACTTATGCATTTTTTTACCATTAAAAATACAATGGGATTTATGTTACAATGGCTATTCAATTCTGTTAAAATTGCCAAAGTGGATATTATGTATATTGGGAGAGGAAGTATATATTTGGTACAGCTCACTTGAGAGTGCATTGAGGTTTTACCTCTGATTTATCTGATTCTAATGTTGGTGCCATCCACAAATTTGCTGATCGAGATGTTATTGTTGTCATTGTGGGGGGTGCGGGGGTTGCTTGTCTTGTTCTGCTGAACATTGCAAGTATGCATTTGGTGCCAAGAAGTGTAGCAGCATTTTGTCTGCCCAGTGGAGTTGGCTAGACCGCCAATTCTGGAATATTGGCTGTGAGAGGACGCTGCAATTGGGTATTTATCCCTCAAGTGGTTTTGGAGGATTTTGTGAAGCTAGTATTGATGGCTTTTTTCTCCCCAGTGCTTACTGTAATAGTCTAAATCTCAGAAACATATAGGAGTACTGGGATCACTGTTCCCTAGTGGACCTCAGGTCTACACTCTAGAGCAGGAATTCCCATCCTTGGACCTCAACCATTAACCAAGGGGTCTGTGGACCACAGGCTGTGAACCCCTGCTCTAGAGTTTGCATCTTTTACAAGTAAAGGCTATGGTAGGGCAGTGAAGATGGTGGAGAATTCCATCACTGACATCTGACTTCACAGAGAGGTGGTTTCTGAAGTATGGAAAGCAGTCCACATTTTTCAATATATCTTCTTAGATATTCATTGTTCTAGAGTGGTGAAGGAGCTGTGATTTGCAAATATTGAGTGTAAGGCCCTTTCCCTTGCATAAGGCCATAAGACGTGGGAGCAGATTTAGGCCATTTGGCCCATTGGTCTGCTCCGCCATTCCATCATGGCTGATTTATTTTTCCCCTTAACCCCGTTCTCCTACCATCTCCCCCTAACCTTTGGCACTCTTACTAACCAAGAACCTTTCAATCTCCATTTTAAATGTACCCAATGACATGGCCTCCGGCATGTTTGAGTGGAAGAGCTGAGTGTTTGTGCATTGCAGCTTGACGGCTGAGCTAGACGTGCAGGTTGAACATTTTCCAATTTGTCCTGTGGACTGACTCCATTCCAACAGAAAATCTGTCAAAACTGAGACATTGCGTTTTTGTGACAAGAAGAATGGTAGGAAAAATTTGGGTAGTGATGCTTAATATCGGTCTTGGCAGTGGTTGGCTGTGTTATGGGTATTTTGATATTTTACACTTTCTTCATTTAGTTTCAGACAATTGATGTTTTATCTGTAAATCTGGTTGGCATGCCATACGGAGTTATTTATAATACCTAGAAAAACAGCTGTTCCCCAACTACCCTCACTAAAAGTGATGATCTTGCTGTTTGTGGGATCGTCCTGTGTGCAAATTAACTGATGTATTTGTTATGGGATTCCATCCATCTAAAGCATACTGGCATGATCTTTCCTGCAGAGAGAGGGGGGAATGAGGTAGAGAGAGAGGGGTGGATGAGGCAGAGAGGAGGGGAGTAAGGGAGAGGGGGAGTGAGACAGAGAGAGGGGGGTGGAGCAGAGAGAGTGAAAGTGAGGCAAAGAGAGGGAGAGTGAAGGATAGAGGGGAAGTGAGACAGAGAGAGGAGGAATGAGGCAGAAAGAGAGAGGAATGAGAGAGATGGGGAATGAGGCAGAGACAGGGGAAATGAGTCTGAGTCAGGGGGATTGAGGAAGAGACAGGGGGAGTGAAGCCGAGAAGGGGGAATGAGGCAGAGAGAGTGGGATAGAGAGAGGGGAGAGTGAGGCGGAGAGTGTGGGGAAGTGAGACAGAGCGAGGGATTGGTTGAGACCAGAACTTGCATTCTATCACAAAGCAAGGGAGGCAAAACTCTGCATGTAGCTTAATTTGAGGAGGATTTTGGGGCTCCTTCAACAGTACCAATGGTCTTAATGAGGTAGAAAAAGGCTATGGAATGGTAGGTGCAGTTCCCTGCATTTCATTTGAAGTTGCTGTGCAGAAAAGATCATGCCAGTGTGCCTCATATGAATGTGATCTTGTAACAAATACAACAGTTAATTTGTACACAGGAAAATCCCTCAGACAGCAAGACAATCATTTCTAGTGATGGTGGGTGGAGGTTAACTGTTTTCAGGTTACTGGAAATAACTCAGTATGGCATGCTTCCCAGATTTACAGATAAACTATAAATTGACTGAAATTAGGTGAAGAAAATATCAATTGTTGAGATCACACCTGGAGATAAGAGTTTCTAAACAGTGACTGTTTTCCATTTGCTCTTTGATGCTAAAGAGATCTGAAATCAATTCTAGTCAGGAGTAAACATCTTCCATTATCCATCACTTTAACTTGAGAGCTAAATTGGAGGTTGTCATGACATACTCAGCTGGATAATAATTCATATTTGGGTAGATTCGTTTCAGACTGCATGTGCTGACAACCTGTATGCAGTTTTGAATTCAGAAGCTTGGCCATTCATTCACCTTTCCATAATATTGCTTTCAGTACAATATTAGAATACGATATACGAGAGGATACTGTGAACATTGCCTGAAGAGCAGTTAGTGTGCGTATGTCACAGTAAGTGTAGCACTTTTGTTTGGCTTTTGTTGGGCTGATTTTTTTTAATAGCCCATAACGCAATGGCAGTCCATTGTATAGCAGATGGGAAATACTACATTTGCACTTGTGTAACATGACTCTGCACTAAAAATAACTTATCTATGGATTGTGTGATGTCAGCGAGGGAGTATTTCCAGAAGGTCTGAAGGCGAGGCAATTAGGCCATTTGGTGGCTCTTTTGCCAGAGGCTGGAATGAGGTGACAGAATGTGTGTGTACAGTAGGTACTGCCTCTTTCATCATTTCAAAGTGGGAATTGCTTCTTTGGATTGAAAAATTATCTGCTTGTCACTCTAGGATATTAAAGATTAAAGATTAGTATTATTAGTCACACGCACATCGAAACATCGAAATATATAGTGATTGGCATGAACATTGATTCCTCTAACCTCTGGTAATTTCTTCACCCTCCCACTTCTCTCTTCTTCCGTTCTTCATTCTGGGTTCCCTCTTACCCTTTCTCTTCTCCTCACCAGCCTATCACTTCCCTCTGATGCCCCTCCTCCCTCACTTTTTCCCATGATCCACTCTCCTCACCTTGATGATGTTGCTGGGAGGGGCCAGAGCACGTTACACGTTTCTGGAGAGAAATAAATAGTCAACGTTGCAGGCTGAGACCCTTCATCAGGACTGGAAAGGAAGGAGGCAGAAGTCCCCTTCTCCTACCTGTGCATCGTCTCCCTCTTCCTTCCCTTTCTCCCATTGTACACTGTCCTATCCTATCAGATTCCTTCTTCTTCAGCCCTCTACCTTTTCCACCTCCCAACTCCATTCCCCTCCCCCACCCAGCCACCTTCCCCCTCAGCTGGTTTCAGCTATCACCTGCCAGCTTGTACTCCTTCCCCTCCCCCACCTTCTTATCCTGACTCCTTCCATCTTTCTTTCCAGTCCCGATGAAGGGTCTTGCCCAAAATGTAGTTTATTCTCTTTCATCTTGGTCTGTTGAGTTCCTCCAGCATTTTTGTGTGTGTTGCTCTGAAATACAGTGACACTCATTGTTTGTGTCAAATCAAATCAGTGGGAATTGTGCAGGGCAGGCCACTTCCGGCACCCACAGCTTACTAGCCCTAACCTATTAGAGAGAATAACAAAGGACACCAGGAAACCATTAGCCAGTTAGCTTGACATCTATTGTTGAGAGATTACTGGGAGTCTACAGTACTGTGCGAAAGACTCAGGCACATATGTAGCTAGGGTGCCTAAGATTTTCACACAGTATTGGTGAAAATTTATGTATTGCACTGTGCTGCTGCTGCAGAAAGAAAACAAAGTTCATGACATATATGTAAGTGATGATAAACTTGATTCAGATATGGGTCTCTATTGTGGACTGAAGGTGGGAAGGGTTCAGGGAGAGGGGAGGGAGTGGGAAGCACCAGAGAGACATTCTGTAATGACCAATAAACTAACTGTCCGGTGCTTCAGGGCTAGGTATGACTGCACCTGCGCCACCAACCCCTTGTCTCTGACACTCCCTCTCTGCCACCTGTCCCACATCTCTCCCATGGCACTCCACCATCACTATTCCCAACCTCATCTATCCCCACCAGATCTGCAAACTCGGTCTCCTCGTTGACAAGTACAGTACTGTGCAAACTACTTAGGCATATATAAATATGTGACTTTTGCACAGCACTAATTAAAACTAGAATGAATGATTATCTTGTAAATTTTTAATTTAATCAGAAAAAATATTGATAAATGTAAACAATAAGACATAACGGAAGAAATTCTTAAAGAGTGCGTTAATTAGTAAGCTAGGAAATATGTGTATTATTTTTCTGAATACTTAAAGGACACGTGATATTGGTTCTCTAAGAGGATATTAGCCACTTTGAAACTCATGGATTGGATCTCAATTTGCTGTACTGATCATAGAGAAATTCAATATCTAGCAAGGCGGTTTGTGATTGAAATGCCCAGCAAGAATCTGCATTGGATGTACAGTTTTTCACTCTGATTGAATGATGTCATAGGAAGGTACCTGATGAAGCCTGTCATGAAATCAGAGAAATGACATCAAAGGGAGACATCACTCTATCATGATGGTGTCAGCTGAAAAGTATCACTGAAACCTAAGCTTGCCTTCCAACACTAGATCTGCAATCCTGTAGATCTTAGCTCTTCAACTACCCACCAAGTACTGCATAAAAGTGATTTTCTGTTTCTACCACCTGTCAGGCAGTGAGTTCCTGACCTCTTTTATCCTCCAGTTGAGTTCCCCCCCTCAAATTCTATCAAATCTTGCTACCAATTTATTCTTTCCTATTTGATCTTTCACAATCTTCTATATACCTCAATTATGTCTTTCCAATGTTTTCCATATTTCCGTCATAGCAACAGTTTTCCCTCCCTGTCAATATCCCTGAAAATCTTCTCTGAAGTGCAATCATATCTTTCTTGTAATTAGCTGATTAAAACCATATTTGGTATTCAAACTATAGTGATTGCATACAGTCAAACTCTACACAGTCCTCTTGCTCCTGTATTCTCAGCTTTGGCTAATGAGGGATAGCATCCCATAAGGCTTTATAGTATCTTTGGTTGCCTACTCCAACGTCACTCTGTTGTTCCAAATCACTCAAAGTGCTATCACTTATTCTATGTTTCCTTTCTCTGGTAACCTCACCAAATGTGTCACTTTGCACGACTCTCGGTTAAATTCCATTTGCCATTTTTATTCCCAGCTGACTGGGTTATATCCATTAACAAAAAGGCTCGGCACAGGATATAATTCTTGTGGCTGTTGGTGAAATTCCAGCTTCCCCAGAATGTTCTGAGGCACTTCTACACTTCCATCATAGAGAGCATCCTCACATCGGCCAGTTCTGTCAAGTTTGGCACAAAATCCTATCATGGAACACTAAAAATACAGTGAATGGTCAGGAGAGCAGAAAAGATCATTGGCTGTAGTCTACTATCACTGCAGGGCTTGTATGTGTCCAGTGCTTAGAAGCAGACAGGAAAAATCGTTGCGGACATAACCCAAACCGCAAAGTGTCTTTTCCAAAAGTTTGCTTCTGAAAACACTATAGTGCGATTAAAATAGAAACTTTACTCCATCTCCCCCCAGGCAGTTAATCTGATCACTATTCTATTAAGCCCCCACCCAACCCCCTCTCTCGATCTCCTCAGTCATGGCACTGTAAACACTTCAAACACTTTTATAATGCTGTTTACCTTGCAAGTACATGCTGGTATCTATGTATTTATGCACATTGTATTCTATACTGTATCTGTACTTCTAACTTTATTTTTATAAAATTGTTTATTCTGTATAATTCTTGAATGCCATTTTTTTGTGCTATGTGTCAGGCCAACACAACACAGCAAATTCCTAATGCATGTAAATATTGATCTTTGATCTTTGATAAATCTTCTGGCACTCTAAAGCTTTCTTCCTCACTGTCAATCAGTTTTTGTATATTTACATTTCATTTTTTAATCATTATTAGATAATCAAAAATCAAGGACTGAGCTTTGTTCACCTTCATTTAGAAAATCACTTTGATGTTGGAGATGTTGGAGTCTGGAGAATTCTTATGGATCTCAGCACGTCAGGTAGCATCAATGAAGACGTTAGATGTTTTGGGTTGTGACCCATTATCTGGAGTGAACAGGTCTTTCAGAGATTGTCCAGTATCCTGAAGCTGACTTTGGTGGGCTGATTGGGGTTGGTTACTGTATGTCAACCACACTGGTACTTCAGTGACAATAAATAGCCTGAGGTCATGAAAGTGTAATGAAAATGCAAGTATAGTATATAATACAGTTTATACTGAAAAGCAGAAACAATGGCTTGACCTGAAATGTTGACCGTCCATTTCCCTCCCCAGATGCTGCCTGACCTGCTGAGTTCTCCTTGCTCTTTATATGTTGCTAGATGATATTTTTACTTTCCTGCGACTGAGTTGGTTTTGGATCCAATTTGGCACTCTCCCATGGGTCCTGTGGCCTTATACTCCTTTTTGAAGCATTCTTTCATAATCCTGAAAAGAGAGAGGGGATGGAATTTGTGTGGACTAATATGGCTGGAATATAGCCAGTGATGGCTGTGAATGGAACCAGGAAGTGGTCAGGAATGGAAGGACCTTCTATTCAAGGATCCCTGAAAGTAGCAGTAGCAATAAAAAAGGAAACGAAGAAGGCATCCTGGATGTTTACTTTAATTTGCCAGAGCTAAGAAGTTAAAAGCAGAAAAGGTTATTGCACAACTACATAAAACATTGTTTAGACCACAACTCAAGTACCATATGCAGTTTTGGCAGCCAAACTATAGAAAGGATTTGAGTGCATTGGAGAGGATGTAGGGAAGATTCACCGGGGTGTTGCCTGTAATAATATTTTCTGCTGAGACCCTGGGATTCTTTTCCTTGAAGCAGAGAAGGCTGAGGGCTGAGAGTATCACACAAAATTATAATGAGCATTGATAAGAGCATTTTGTGTGCTGCAGTTCCCAAGGAGACATTGGATTGCGTAGAGGGAGAGAGAGAGAGTTTAAAAGAAGTGAATGAGGACAGTCGGCACATTTTGTGTGCCACAGTTCCTGAGGAGATATTGGATTGCATGTAATTCAGCACCTGGCAATGTCCAATAAAAGGAAGTTAGGTTTAGGCAGAGAGGCAATTGTGTGAGTGGGCCAGTGTTAGAGTGGTGTGCTCACCAAAGCTTCAGCGAGTAGAGGCGTAGGCCATAGGTAGATTTTTTTTCATTATTTATTCTTTCTTTCTTTTTGTACATTTAGACCAGTGGGATGCCAGGCAGTATGGTAGAATACTTCTCTTGTGAGATGTGGAAAGGCAGGGAGATTATCAGTATACCTGACGATTACAGCTACAAGGAGTCCATCCAGCTCCAGCTTCTTACAGACTGTGTTAAGGAACTGGAGCTGGATGAACTCCAGATTATTCAGGAAGCTGAGGGGTTTATTTACAGGGAGGTAGTTAAACCTAAGGTGCAGGATACAGGTAGCTAGGTGACCGTCAGGAAGGAGAGAAGGATAGCAGCCAGAGCAGGGTATCCCCATAGTCGTTGTCCTGAATAACAGATATACTGCTTTGGATTCTGTTGTGGGGATGATTTAGCAGAGGAAAGCCACAACAATCAGGTCTCTGGCACTGAGTCAGGCTCTATGGCTCAGAAGGGAAGGAGGAAGAAGAGGTGAGCTGTAGTGACTGGGGCTTAGGTGGTTAGGGGAACAGAAAGGAGGTTCTGTGGACAAGAGCGAAATTCCTGAATGGTATTTTGCTTCCTGGGTGCCAGGGTCAGGGATAGCCTGGGTGGGAGGGTGAGCTGGCAGAGGTCGTGGTCAATGGTAGTACCAATTGGTGACGAAGTCCTGCAAAGTGAGTTCAGGAAGTTAGTTGCTAAGTTAAAGGGCGGGACCTCTAGGGTTGTGATCTCAGGAATGCTATTCGTGCCTTGTGCTAGTGAGGCCAGAAGTAGGAAGATCGTGCAGTTTGACATGTGGCTAACGAGTTGGTGCAAAAGGGAGAGCCTGAGATTTTTGTTTTATTGGGCTATCATCAATGGAAGATGAGACCCGTACAGAAGGGACAGTTTGCACTTTAACTGATGGGGGACCAATATCCTTTTGGGAAGGGGAAGCTTTGCTAGTGCCGCACTATGGGTGGGAATGGTGGGGGGGGTGGCTAGTTAAACTACAGTTGCAGGGGGATGGGAACCAGAGTACCATGGTAGGTAGCAGAGAGTTTGTTGAAAAAGATGTTGGTAAATCAGGAATGGTTGGACTAATATTCTGAGCTGCATATATTTCAATGTATGGAGTATTGTAGGAAAGGCAGATGAGCTTAGGGCATGGATCAGCATGTGGAATTATGATATTGTAGACGTTATTGAGACTTGGTTGCAGGAGGGGCAGGACTGGCAACATAATATTCTGGGGTTCTGTTGTTATAGACGTGATAGAGCGGGAAAGATTAAAGGTGGATTAGTGGCATTACCAGTCAGGGAAAATGTTATGGCAGTACTCAGTCAGGACAGACAGGAGAGCTCATCTAGTGAGGCTTCATGGGCAGAACTGAGGAATAAGAAAGGTATGACGACATTAATGGGATTATATTGTAGACCACTCAACCGTCCGTGGGATTTAGAGGAGAAAACTTGTAGAGAGATTGCACTTTCCTCATGTTGACTAGGACTCCCATACTGTCAAAGGGCTGAATGGAAAAGAGTTTGTTAAATATGTTCATGAAAGTTTCCTTAATTTGAACATTGAAGTCCCAATGAGAGAAAGTGCGATACTAGATCTCCTATAAAGGAATGAGACGTGGCAGCTCACAGAAGTTCGTGTAGGGGAACACGTAGCATTTCATGATCATAATATCAGTAGTTTCAAAGAAATTATGGAATAGGATAGGTCTGGTCCTCGGGTTGAGAATGTAAATTGGAAAAAGGCCAATTCTGATGCTATCAGAAAGGATTGGGACAGGGTTGTTTTCTGGCAAAGGTGTAGTTAGTAAGTGGAGGCAGGCCTTCGAAAGTACCGAGTTTGTATGTTCCTGTCTGGATAAAAGGCAAGGATAACATATTTAAGGAACCTTGGTTTTCAAGAGATATTGAGGCACTGCTTAAGAAAAAGGAGGTGCATCGCAGGTATAGGCAGGTAGGAACAAATGAGGTACTTGAGGAGTACCTCAAGAAATGTAAGAGAATGCTTAAGAAGGAAACCAGGAGGATTAAAAGACGGCATGTGGCTGCTCTAGCAGACAAGGTGAAGGAGAATCCTGAGGGCTGATACAGATATATTAAGAGCAAAAAGATAGCAAGGGACAAATTGGACCTCTGGAAGATCAGAATGATTATCTATACATGGAGTTAAAAAGAGATGGGGGAGGCATTAATTGGAATTTTTGCAACTGTATTTAGTCGGGGGAGTGTCACAGACCCTATAGAAGTGAGGCAAAATAGTAGCAAGATTGTGGACCCCATACAGATTTGAATTTGAATTTATTTAAATTTGAATTTGAACTTTTTTAAATCTTACATCTACTCCACAACGTGAGGGATAAAAATCTTTGCATTATGACTCAGTCACAATGTACAGACATGTGAATTTAAAAGTCTAATGGCTTGTAGAAAGAAGCTGTCTTGTAGCCTGTTGGTCCTGGCTTTAATGCTGTGGTACCGGTTGCCAGACAGAAGCAGCTGAAACAGTTTATGGTTGGGGTGTCTGGTGTCCCCGATGATCTTCCAGGCCTTCATTCTGTACCTACTGCTGTAAATGCCCTCAGTGGAGGGAAGTCACATCCACAGATATGCTGGGCTGTCCGCATCACTCTCTGCAGTGCCCAGTGATCATGGTTGGTGCAGTTCCCGTACCAGGTGGTGATACAGCCGGTCAGGATGCTCTTAATGGTGCCTCTGTAGAAGGTCTTGAGGATTTGGGCACCCATGCCAAACTTCTTCAGTCGCCTGAGGTGGAAAAGACACTGTTTTGCTTTAATTTTGCAACAAAGCCAGTGTGTACAGTCCAGCTGAGGTCATTGATGATGTGTATACCGGGGAACTTGAAACTACTCACCTTCTCAACTGTAGACCCACTGATGTTGATCAGGGCAAGCCTGTCTCCAATCTTCCTGTAGTCCATAATCAGCTCTTTTTTTTTTGGATTTTGAGGGAGAGGTTGCTATTTTGGCACTACTCTATCAAGGTGTCAGCCTCTTCTCTGTAGGCTGTCTCATCACCACTGGAAATAAGACTGATCAAAGTCATGTCATCTGCAAATTTGATCAGCAGATTGGAGCTGTGTGTGGCAGCACGGTCGTGTGTAAAGGGAGTAGAGAAGGGGACACAGAACACAACCCTGGGGGTTACCCATGTTGAGGGTCAGAGAGGCAGAGGTGAGGGATCCGATAGGAAGTCTAGGATCCAGCTGCACAAGGTTGGGTGCAGGTCGAGGTCTCTGAGCTTCCTGTCAAGTCTGGAGGGGAATTAATGGCATTGAATGCTAAACTGTAGTCCAGGAACAGCATTCTAACGTATGCATTACTCTTCTCCAGGTGAATGAGGACAGTATGTAGTGCTGTGGCTATGGCGTCATCGGTAGACTGGTTCCATAGGTAGGCAAATTGTAGGTGGTCCAATGTGCGTGGTAGCATGCTGCGGATGT
Organism: Mobula hypostoma; assembly: GCF_963921235.1. Classification (NCBI taxonomy): domain Eukaryota; kingdom Metazoa; phylum Chordata; class Chondrichthyes; order Myliobatiformes; family Myliobatidae; genus Mobula; species Mobula hypostoma. The sequence goes on along the minus strand of NC_086099.1, from coordinate 26,049,794 downwards.
AATCTTTAACCCGTCTCTCAAAACATTTGCTTATAATTGATGTGAATGTGACAGGGCATCAAACATTCAGGCATTCTACCTTGGTTTTCTTAGGTGCAGGGACAGGGGGTAAGGATTGCTGTCTTCGGGTAAATTAGGGTGGATAAATCTTCGGGGACTGACAAGGTGTTCCCTCAGACCCTAATGGAGGCAAGTGCAGAAATTGCAGGGGCCGCAGCAGAGATATTTAAAGCATTGTTAGCCAAGGGTAAGGTGCTGGAAGATTGGAGGATAGCTGATGTTGTTCCGTTGTTTAAGAAAGGCTTTAAGAATAAGCCAGGAAATTATAGGCCAGTGATCCTGATGTCATTAGTGGGAAAATTATTAGAATGTATTCTAAGGGACCAGATATTTAAGTATATGGATAGACAAATACTGAATACGGATAATGAAGATGGAAAGATGTAAGTATGTTTGAAAGAGTGCAGAGGGAATTTACAAGGATTTTGCAGGCACTTCAGGACCTGAGTTATAAGGAAAGATTGAATAGGTTAGAACTTAATTCCCCAGCTCTGAGAAGATTGAGGGGAGATTTGACAGAGGTATCCAAAATTATGAGGGGTGTAGACAGGGTAATTTCAAGCAGGCTTTTTCCATTGTGGTTGGGTAAGACTACAACTGTTGGTTGTGGGTTAAGGGCTAAAGATGAAATGTTAAAGGGGAGCATGAGGGGGAACATCTTCACATAGAGGGTGTTGAGAGTGCGGAACAAGCTGGCAGCACAAGTGGTGCATGCAGGTTCGATTTCAACATTAAAGGGATACTTGGATAGATACATGGATGGGAGTGTTATGGAGGGCTACGGCATGGCTGCATGCCGACGGGACAAGGCAGATTAATGGTTTGGCACGGACTCGATGGCCTGAATGACCTGTTTCTGTGCTGTACTCTTCTATGACTCTATGAATTGATGATTGAGAGTGAGGAGTTCTCTTTCTAAGCAGAAATGTCCATAATCAAGCGGCCCATGTTTAAGGTAAGGAGCAGAACATTTATAGGAGATTTGAGAAATTAAATTTTTTTATCCAGTAAGTGTTTGGACTCTGGAATCTACTGACAGAACTGGTGGTGGAAGATGTACTCTCACAACATTAAAGAAGCATTTTGATGAGAGCTGGGTGACGGAACAAGTTTTAGAGAATGACACAGATATACCCCAGCCTAATGGCATGAACAGCAATTTCTTCCCCTCCCTTGTCTCTCTTTTTCCATTCCATGTTCTGTCTCCCCTCTTACTTCTTTTCTTCTCCTCACCTGCCTATCACCTCCTGGTGCTCCTCCTCTTTTTCTTTCTCCCATGGTTCACTCTCGTCTCCTATCAGATTCCTTCTTCTTCATCCCTTCACCCTTTCCACCTATCACCTCTCAGCTTCTTATTCCCACTCACCTGGCTTCACCTATTACCTTAGAGCTTGTACTCCATCCTCTTCCCCTCCAACCTTCTTATTCTGGTTTCTGCTCCCTTCCTTTCCAGTCCTGATGAAGGGTCTCAGCCTGAAGCGTTGACCGTTTGTTCCCCTCTATAGATACTACCTGACCTGCTGAGTTCCTCCAGCATATTGTGTGTGTTACTCTGGATTTCCAGCATCTGTTTATACAAATGTTTGTAGATAGGTGCTTGTAGCCATCAGATACAATGGTCCTCTTTCTGTGGCTTGGCTCTGTAATACTCTGTGACACTGAGACCTTGTCAAATGCATACTAACATCTTCACTGATCATATCTAATGGATTTCTTCTCTCAATATTCCTTTGTACCTCCACAATATATTCAATTAATTTAGTCTTAATAAATTGATTAATCTGTGCCTTTTTAAGTGAAGGTATTACTGTTCAATAATGTGGAGACTACTGAATTTAAACCAACTGGCTTGTAAGTTTTTTGATTTACACTTCCTTTTTACATGATTGTCCTTTGGCACCACTCCTGCAGCCAGAGCAGATAGGAAAATTAAAGTCAAGAGTTTCCTGAAAAATATTTCATCCAGGCCTAATGATTAATCTTTTTTTTTAAGGATGAAGTACCTTTTATTTCTTCTCCTTTTACTGTTTATCCTGACGAATACTAAACACTTGTTCTCCCTAATTGAAAATTAGCATTGTGTTTATATGGTCTTGGCTATTCATCTGTTCACTCCCCTCCATAGATGTTGCCTGACCTGCTGAGGTCCTCCAGCATTCTGTGTGTTTTGCTCAAGATTTCCAGCATCTGCAGAACATATTGTGTCTATAGTATTTTTAAATTTCCGTCTCCCTTCCTTCTTGAGCAGGATGGTTTTCTAATTTATTGGGACATTTCCAGACTATTGTTGTTCATCTCCGTGCCTTGTGGCTCATCGGGCGGTAACGTTGCTAAATTCTTTAGCATTTGGCTGCTTTTTATGAGGCCAAGTTGCTAGCTCGATACTCAATCCAGCATGGATGGAAAGCGTGCAAGGAGCCGGCCGGATTCAAACCTGGGACCACTCGCCTGGAAGCCTGGTGTGGGTGCCACGACCCAACTGGCCGGCTATATTTCCAGGATATAGGGCATTTTTTAAGATCACAAGCAATGGATCCATTATCTCTGCCGCCAATTACTTTCAGAATACAGACCTTTAGATCCTGGTGACTTGCAGGGCTTTAATCTCATGAGTACATTCCTCCAAGTGAAAGTCATTGTATTATGTTCCAGTCTTCCACTTGTCCCTACATCATTTCAATCATTTGGCATGCTTTCAGTGTTTTCTTCTGTGAAGATGTACAAATATTTGTTGGAAGACTTTGCCATTTCCTTATTTCCCAATTATAATTGTACATTCTCATCTTGAAAGGAACTTCTCCTTTCTTTCAATTTAATTTATTGAACCACTACTGTATTTTTAAAAATTATTTCTTGCTGGTTTACTTTCATTATTTTTGAAATCATCCTTTGCTGGTTTGCAAACTTCTCCTGAACTTCTTTCCCTTCTTTCCCTTTAATCCATTTTCTTCAGTCCACTTCAGCCATTTTCATAACTTCCTAATTTTATTTACTGAACATCATAACAGTTCACTGAATAAACTATTTTCTAACCTGTCTCCCCTTTGCATCTCTTGTTCAAAATTTTAAATCTATGTTTGCTCATCCTTGAATAGCTGTTAAAAGAAGCATTTATCTTTTAACCCTGCCTGAGCCAATCATGACTTTGTACAGTTCTGTCAAATCGACCTTATGTGAAATAAGGAAATCACCAGCTTCTCTAGTCCGCCCATCTTAAATCTAGTTCCCATTCCAATTCCAATATGTCAATCCGTGGCCTCCTCTACTGCCATTCTTAGGTTGGAGGACCAACACCTCATATTCTGTTTGGGTAATAAATTTTTAAACTTCTGGTAAATTCTCCCACCCCCTTCTCTTTTTTCCCATTCTCCATTCTGAACCTCTTCTTATCCCTTCCCTTCTCCCTTCCCTTCTCCTCACTTGCCTTTCACCTCCCTCTGTGCCTTTTCTCCTTCTCTTTCTCGTTTGGTCCACTCTCCTCTCCTATCGGACTTTTTCCTCTTCAGTCCTTCACCTTTTCCACCTATCACCCCACAGCTTCTTACTTCGTTCCCCTCCCCCACCTTTCCATCTTCCCTCTCAACTAGCTTCATCTATCACCTACCAGCTTGTGCTCCTTCCCTTCCCCCACCTTCTTATACTGACTTCTTCCCCCACCCCCGTCCAAATGTCAACTGTTCTGCTCCTCCACAGATGGTGCCTGACCTGCTGAGTTCCTCCAGCATTTTGTGCATTGCTCTGAGCTTCCCCATCTAATATTGTAGCTGAAATCGTTTATCTCGGTTGGCATAGAAACAGGCCCTTTGGCCCAACCCATCCAGGCCAACCAGGAAAAAATCAATTTCTTGTCCACTAACCAATAGCTCCTGCTGGAATTTACCTCTAAGCAACAGGTTAACAAAGGCAGTTTAGCATGGCCGTGATACAAACTAAAGATAAAGATTAGCTTCATTTATTGCATGTGAATTGAAACATTGGAATATACAGTGAAATGTATTGTTTTTGTCAAGTTAGATCAGCAAGGATTGATCTGGGCAGCGTACAAGTGTTACCACGCTTTCGGCGCCAACATAACATGCCCACAGACTTTCTAAGCCTAGCCGTACATCCTTTGGAATGTGGGAGGAAACTGGAGCATTCGGATGAAACCCACGTGGTTGCAGGGAGAACGTACAGACTCCATGTGGATGAAATATTCATGGTCGTCTTATGTCCAGGGAGCTGTGCAGAATGCAATAAATATGCAAATTTACATGCTACTGAAAATAGAGCAAAAATGCAGATACCGGAAATCTGAACTTGAAGTAGAAAGTATTTGAAACATTCAACAGGCCAGACTGCGTTTGTAGAATCAAAAGCAGCTAATGTTTCAGATTCAAGATCCTTCATCTAAACTTGGAGATGAAATGTTGACTCTTTCCTCTTCTAATGGAAACCACCTGGCCTTCTGAGTGTTCCCAGCAGTCCTAACAGCACAGTGTCGCGGTCAGCGTAATGCTTTGCAGCTCCAACTGTTCAACTCTCGCTGCTGCCTGTCAGAAGTTTGTAGGTTCTCCCCGTGACCTCATGAGTTTTGCTCGGGTGCTCCGGTTTCCTCCCACCTTCCATCCAGTTAGGGTTAGTGAGTTGTGGACACGCTATATTGGCACCGGAAGCATTGCCACACTTGCGGGCAGTCCCAGCACAATTCTTGCTGATTCAATTTTACATAAATGATGTACTTCACTGTATGTTTTGATGTAAATATGACAAAAAAGATAAATCTTTTTTTTATTTTTACTGTTTTTAACTTGATACTGTAGCGATCATTTTAATCACTATTACCATAAAGCATACAACTTGCAGAGACCTCTTGCTATTTTTATCCAATAAACCTGATCAGAAATCCAATTGTCTTTTCAATCTGAGGAATACCATGTAAAAGATTCCAAGGTTCCAATTCCTCTGTTCATATATTCAGATGCAATTTGACAGGACCTACAGCACAGAAACCTCTTTTGGTAGAGAGACTACTGCGGCTTTTGATGTGAGTGTGAAGGGTCCACCCATCATGACTGAGTGAAAAAGCTCACAATAGAAAGACACTGGCAGCATTTTCTCATCCATTCGTTCCTTGTTGCTAATTTAATAACACCATGATTAGATCCGGGGGTACTCCTGAGCAACGACAATGTTAATTTCATTTCCACTTCTTGCATGTTGATCTGAAGCAATTATTCTACATGCTAGCAACTAAAGGGTACAATCTGCAAATTGCAAAGTTGTATGCATTTTTTTAAAGGCTGACAAAGGCAGTAATCCTGTCTCTCTTCAACTAATTTTTCAGTTTTGGGAGCTTTGCTGTTATTTGCATGGCAGGTAGTGGGGGCGCAGATGGTTTTGCTGAGGCATGTGGGGAGAGGGGGACGGGGAAGGGTTGATGCTTTTGCTGCTAATTGTGAGTGGGAGGGTGGAGGGTGTTTGGAGATCTCACGTTTTCCTGTCATTCATTCTTTGGGGTTTTCTTCTGTTTCATGGATGTCTGCAAAGAGTGAGAATTTCAGCGTAACATACAGAAAATGCTGGAGGAACTCAGCAGGCCATACAGCATCTATGGAAAAGGGTAAACCAGGATTTCTCAACTGGGGTTTCCCAGAGGTCGGTAGGGGTTACGTGAGAGATCATGATTAAAAACAATAATTTTTGATCTATTTTTGAACTTCACATCACGTGGGATGTTAACGCTTGCAGTGTTGGGCAGTGACTGAGCAGCCTCGTTAGCGATCTCGTTAGAGGTCTTTCAGCCCAGTATGGCAGCGTACAGTAGGACTGTGTTTATTTGGTCGAGTCCACTCATTTTTTGACGTGAGCTAGGGGAGGCCGTGGATAATTGGTGAGTGCTGTATTGCATGGAGGGGAGGGCGGTAGACTGATGAAGTGTGTCATCCAAGCATTGAATTGACTCGCCCAACTTGGTCTGTGAATCAGGATTCCCCTCCTCCCCCAACTTCCCCTTATGCACCACTGACTGATTTATGGGAGCGGAAAAACTTTACTGGTGTAGTAAAAAATTGGAGGGAAATTTTCATCCTAAAGGAGGAAGCTTTTTTTAATAAAGTCACAGTCAGTAAAAGGACATAGGGAGCAAGTTATTTAGTAGCAGAACTTATTACCCAGAAAAGGAAAAGTCACACAGCAGGTGAGAACCTAATAATGCCAGTGTGTAAAATTATGGTGGGTAAAATGCCAGGACAAGATGCAGTATGAGAAATTGAAAAGGTTTCACTGTCAAACAGTATGACAAGTCGGTGTATTGATGACATGTCACATGATGCTGAAGAGGTTTCGTGTGATCAACTGAAAAACAACAGCTTCTCTGTCCAGATTGATGAGTCGACAGATTTCGCCAATAAATGTCATGTTGTAACATTTGAAAGAATTGTAGATGATGGTCAAATTCAAGAAAACTTTTTCTGTTGCAAAGAGCTGTCTGAAATAAGAAAAGGCCAAGATATATTTAATATGTTGTCTTCATATCTGGAAACAAAAGGTTCCAGATGTGGTGTTGGCACCTGTACTGATGGCGCTCCATCAATGGTTGGCTCCATGCGAGGTTTCGTTCCTCTTGTAAAAAAGAAAATCCTGTTGATGTCACAGCACACTGCTTTCTTCACAGAGAGGTGCTGATGTCAAAAACCCTTAGAGACAAAATGTAAACAAGTTCTGGATGATGCTACAAAAATGGTTCACTTAATTAAACAAAGACCAGTTCACTTGAGAATGTTTAAAAAACTGTATGCAAACTGGTCAAAGAGCACACCAGTCTCCTGCTATATACAGAAATCCATTGGCTTAGTAGAGGTGTTCTCAATGGGGTGTTCGAGCTGAAAGGTGAATTGCAGGTCTATTTTCAAGAAAATAGTAGGCCAGATTTTACTGAGTGCTTTGAAGATGAAGAATAGCTGCAGAAATGTGCTTACTAAGCAGACATTTTTCAACATATGAACCAGTCGAACAAGTCTCTGCAAGGCCCTGGAGAAGATGTTTTAACTTGGATTTAAAAAGAAATTGGATCTTTGGAAAAATCATGTTGCAAAAGGAAATCTTGAATTGTTTCCACTGCTGCTTGGGCTTGAGAGTGAGGAAGGATATCAGAAAGTCTTGAACAAGTGAAAATCTGCAGATGCTGGAAATCCGAGCAACACACGCAAAATGTTGGAGGATCTCAGCAGACCAGGCAACATCTAGGATAAGTCAACACTTAGAAAGTCTCAAGTTTTATTGAAAGCCCTGGAAGAACTGCAGAACAAAATTCAATAGTACTTTTCCTCCCTTTAAACACAAGTGTATGACTGGGTGAGGACCTTTTCTCTGAATCTTCTGCTCAGTCTGAGAACTTGACTTTGAGAGAAGAGCAGGGACTTTGTGAGCTACAATTGGATCATGCACTCATGATGAGATTTACTAACCTGCCACTGGACAAGTTCTGGATTTCGGTGAAAGAAGACTATCCTGCCATTCATAGAAAAGCAATGAATACTTTGCTCCAACTTTCAACTTCTTACATGAATGAGCAAGCTTTTTCTTGTTTAACAAGCATAAAGAGCAAGGATAGAAATCGTCTCATTTCACTTGAAGGTGAAATCCATGTGTGCTTATCTCAAGTTCACCCAGAATTGAGATTTTGTGCAGCAGAAAACAAGCACAGTTTCACATGTTAGCCCTATATTTGAGCCTGATCATGTCACTTAGTAAGAAAATATTTTTTCAAGGTCTTGTATAAAATTATGTGTTGGGCTATGATTTTATTCATATTGCTTTGGCTTATGGTTTTTAGTAACTGTACTAATCAACATTGTCAATAAATTTTCATGTTGCAGATAGCATCAATTAAAATCAATTTACTACCTTTATTTAAATTAAATCTACCAAGCCTATCTTTAGAAAAATTAAATCTCACTTTGACTTAAGCCAGTTATTTAACAGAAATTTATAAAGTTTGTCTTATGAGTTGTTAATATTTATGAAAGGGAAATAAAGGGATTAATTTCAAGGAAGGTAAGCTAAGCTTAACTACCTGTTTTTTCCCAAGAAATTCATTCCCTACTCAAAAGAGCATTGACAATTATTTTTGGATTATTATATCCTCAACTTATTGATCACGCTAATACACCGTGAGCTGCAGATGTAATAATTTTTAAGCAGGGGTTCCCTGAGACCTGAAAATTATTTCAAGGGCTCCTCCAGGGTAAACGGGTTGAGAAAATGTGGAGTAGCAGCTGACGTTTCGGGCCGAGATCATTCATCAGGACCGTTGTCATTTCGAGCTGAGACCCTTCATCAGGACTGTTGACAAAACGTTTACGTGTTTCCATAGATGTTGCCTGGCCTGCTAAGTTCCCCCAGCATTTTGTGTGTGTTCCTTTGGATGCCCAGCATCTGCAGACTTTCTTGTGTTAGAGGAATTTCATGTTGTATACTGTATACATTCTCGGATATTAAATGGAACCACTGAACGATTGTGAGGGTTTAATGTAGCCTACCAAATTGTGCAGTCGCTACTCAGCCTGTTGGGCCCTTTTGACGATATTTGCTCCTTATTAGATAATAGAAACCAATTTCCTTGTACGCAGGATATTCTCACAACTAGGCCTCACAGTCTGTATCTGTGGAGACTGCTGCACTATTTACTGTCTGTTTACACAGGGAGCAAGAGCCTTTGTCATGAATAATGCAACAAAAGCAAGACTTTCATTCACTTGTTTGATTAAGAAAAAATGGCCTTGTCATGAGGAAAAGGCCAGTTAATGGGTTAGCGATTACATATGATTCAGTGAGTCTGAAGCAAAGATTTCTATCTGAGAATGTTCCATACCAATAGGTCCCTGAATACCAATGAAACCTTCTGCAAAGTCACGGGTTTGTCTGTACTAATAAGTGAATGGGAGGCGCAATCATGGATCTGGAACATGGAAATAACTGCACTCTATTTATTTATGGGGACAAACAGTGCCACTAAATCAAGAAGTTGGAAAGAAATATATTGGACATGAATTATAATAAATTGTATGATCATTTACATTGTGATCAATTCAAAATATTTCTATCTGTTGAATCAAAACTCCACCTAAATTATTTAACTTTTATTTTAAGTCGGTTTAACAACGTATTTGTATTGACCTTTAACAAATGAGTTGAATTAAGGAAGGTTCGTAACTACTTCATACCAGGAACCAGTTGCTCAAGTGCAATTATTTTATTTGTCCATTGATATCAGTTGAAACTGTTAAACCAAATTAACCCTAATTCTCTGCAAATTCAATAAAGTAGATTGTGGATTTTCAAAAGAATCTATTGATTTGGGGTGCAGTGTGTGGGATCACAAGCATGATTTGCCACATTGTGGGAGGATGTAGATTTGTGTGCTCCTGGCTGTTTTAACTTCGCTTTCAGTGGGTGTTAAACCCAGCAGGGCCTGACACGTGGGCCTGGCACTGCCAGCGGCAACTCCGGAATAAACTAACTGCATTTACTAAGGGTTATAGGGAATTCACAAGATCTGAAGCATGAACTTCTATCCCTGATTGTTCTAAAAAATAACCTCCGGAATACAATGAAATTTATTGTCTGGACTAAATTGATGCTTATCTGCAAATATAGTGAACTGCAGACTGGATACGACGTGATAACACATGAAGAAGGAAGGTTATAGATGAAGGCAAGTATGTCAGGAAGAATAATTTTAGTATTGTACTTAGCACACCTCTAAGAGTGATACAACAAATTCAGTGGTGAGTTTCTTCTTTTGGAATATTTTCATAGAGCGATTGAAGAGAGGTTTTGTGTGTTCTGTACTGAAGACAGGAAGAGTGGAAGGAGCAATATACTCAAAATGCTGGAGGAATTCAGCAAGTCAATCAGCCTCTGTAGAGGACAATAAACAGTCAAGTCAAGTCAAGTTAAGTCACTTTTTATTGTCATTTCAACCATAACTGCTGGTACAGTACGCAGTAAAAACGAGACAATGTTTTTCAGGACCATGGTGCTACATGAACAGCACAAAACTACACTAGACTACAGACCTACCCAGGACTGCAAAAAGTGCACAAAACAGTGCAGACATTACAATAAATAATAAACAAGTCAATATGCACAGTCAAGGGCAGTAGGTTGGTGTCAGTCCAGGCTCTGGGTATTAAGGAGTCTGATGACTTGGGGGAAGAAACTGTTACGTAGTCTGGTCGTGAGAGCCCGAATGTTTCAATGCCTTTTGCCAGATGGCAGGAGGGAGAAGAGTTTGTATGAAGGGTACGTGGGGTCCTTCGTAATGCTGTTTGCTTTACGGATGCAGCTTGTGGTGTAAGCTTCTGTAATGGCGGGAAGAGAGACTCCGATGATCTTCTCAGCTGACCTCACTATCCACTGCAGGGTCTTGCGATCCGAGATGGTGCAATTTCTGAACCAGACAGTGATGCAGCTGCTCAGGATGCTCTCAATACAACCTCTGTAGAAAGTGGTGAGGATGGGGGGTAGGAGATGGACTTTTCTCAGCCTTCGCAGAAAGTAGAGAGGCTGCTGGGCTTTCTTTGCTGTGGAGCTGGTGTTGAGGGACCAGGTGAGATTCTCCGCCAGGTGAACACCAAGAAATTTGGTGCTCTTAACGATCTCTACGGAGGAGTTGTCGATGTTCAGCGGAGAGTGGTTGCTCCGTGTCCTCCACAACAACCATCTCTTTTGTTTTGTTTACATTCAGAGACAGCTTGTTGGCTCTGCACCAGTCCGTTAGCCGCTGCACCTCTTCTCTGTATACTGATTCATCATTCTTGCTGATGAGACCCACCATGGTCGTGTCATCGGCGAACTTGATGATGTGGTTCGAGCTGTGTATTGCAGCACAGTCGTGGGTCAGCAGAGAACAGCAGTGGACTGAGCACACAGCCCTGGGGGGCCCCCGTGCTCAGTGTGATGGTGTTGGAGATGCTGCTTCCATTCCGGACTGACTGAGGTCTCCCAGTCAGGAAGTCTAGGATCCAGTTGCAGAGTGATGTGTTCAAGACCAGTAGGCTCAGCTTTTCATTCAGTTTCTGAGGAATGATTGTGTTGAATGCTGAACTGAAGTCTATCAACAGCATTCGAACGTACGCGTCTTTTTTGTCCAGGTGGGTTAGGGCCAGGTGGAAGATGATGGCAATGGCATCGTCTGTTGAACAGTTGGGATGGTACACGAACTGCAGAGAGTCCAGTGAGAGGGGCAGCAGGGTCTTGATATTACAAGCCAATGCCCTTCATCAGGACTGGAAAGGAAGAGGACAGAAGCTTGAAGGAAAGGATTGAGGAGAATCCCTGACCCTGCTGCTAGCTGCTCATTTTTCATCACCCAATTATAGTATCATTCCAAGTTTTACTTTTGTGAAATTATGCATAATTAATTATATATATTTTCTCAAAGAGTAAAATCATATTTTTTTCTCAGTTTTTTTAGTTTCAGTCAATTCTCTCCCATCCCAGAGTTCCCTGAATCATATTGTACTGTGTGTCCTCCAACTCCCCATTGCACAGGTGATAAGCTTCGAATGCAAGAGTTTGCCATGTTCAGTATACAGAACGCCATCACCATCAATGCACCTTCTCAAGGGTATCTGGAACTGGACAATAAAACTGGCCTCACTGCAGATGTCCATGCCATGAGAATGAGTAAACTGTATGTTCCAACATTCAAGACTCAAGATTGTTTATTGTCATACTTCAGTACACCAGTGTTAAGGAGAATAAAATGGTTGTTATTCCGAATCAGACACATCCTTTCCTGAAGAATCACTGGATCCTGAATAGCTGGAGGCACTAGAAGACAACCGAGCAGAATTAGGCCATTCGGCTCATTGAGTCTACTTTGCCAATCCACCATGGCTGATTTATTATCCTCCTCAGCCCAATTCTCTTGCCTTCTCTCGTAACCTTTGACACTCTTGCTGATCAAGAACCTATTAAACTCTGCTTTAATTAATCCAACAGATTCACCACACTCTGGCTAAAGAAATCCCTCTTCATCTCTGTTGTAAAGGGAAGTCTTTGTATTGTGAGGCTGTGCCCTCTGGTCCTAGACGCCCTCACTACAGGAAACATCCTCCACATGTCCAATCTTTTTTTTAGTTGATGGGGACTCTAGCTAGTTATAGTATTCCCCTGTTTGCAGCATCTGAAATGATAATTTCTAAACTTATCCATCTACATGGAGATAAGGCCCAGAAATTAAAACCTTCCTGGTCTGATTCTCTAGGAGTGGGATTGGCAATTAGCCACAAAATTAGAAAAGACGGAAAATACTACTATTTTGTACACTGAAAAATGCTAAAACTCCTGGGCTTGTCTATCAACACGATCATTTCCAAAAATTATTTTATAATTAGGTTTTAATTACCTCGGTTATTTGACTCGTAATGATACTCTTCCTGCCTCCCTCTTTGATGCCACCAAGCTCGCTTCTGTACAGGATATGGCGCCCGCTGCCCTAGTCGTCAGGAACACTTTAGGAATTAGGGTGAGACCACACATGAGAGGCCTCATTTTTGTGAGTGTGTCCACACTGAAAGCAGCATCTGTGTTTTGCCAAAGAAGGAGATAATTTAGTTTCATAAAAGTTCAAGATAAAAAATAGCTTTATTTGTCAGACATACATGGAAAAAAAAACAATGAAATGCATTGTTTATGTCAAGTCAAATCAGTGAGGATTGTGTTGGGCAGCCTGCAAGTATCACCACAGTTCTGATGCCAACAGCTCACAAACCCTAACCGTACGTCCTCGGAATGTGGGAGGGAAGTGGAGCACCCAAAGGAAACGCACGTGGTCGCAGGGAGAATGTGAAAACTCCTCACAGGCAGTGGCAGCAATTGAACCCTGATCAGTGATTGCTGGTGCTATAAAGTGACGCACTGAGCCTATGCTATCATGCTGCACTAGTTTGTGCTAATTAGATGCCAATGTTCCATAATAAGTATTAGATTAAATTTATCCATGTTACTCAAAGTCAGTTTTCCTAAATGTATGTCAGCTATGTTTGAAATGCCATTATAAGCCAATGAAAAAGAAAACCTTGCATTTATGCAGCAACTCTTATGACCTCAAGATGCACATGAGTGACTAGCAGATGGTGAAGTTAAGCACCATTAGAAAGTAGGAATCAGAGCAGTGAACTGTGTGCCGATCTATCAGCATAATGATAGGATTACCCAGTGAGCTCTGTGTATGGCAAATATTAATAAGCATACTGGCAAATGATCCCCGTGTGATGTGGTCTCTTAGAAAGAAGGTCTGGCCTTGAATTTAATGTCTCCTCTAAAAGACAGAGTAGCTTGATACCTCATATTAACCATGTGACACCACTGGTCAAAATATCTGACTGTTGTTGAATGTTGAAAGACTGAGGTCATGGATTGACTAGGTCATAACATTGGTCACTGCTAATCGTATCGCCACAAGCTAAATATATATTGTTGAAGAAAAACATTTGAAGCCAGCTTTGACTTAAAAAAAAGATGTTCATCTCTGTTTTTTCTTCAAGTCTGGACTTTGGCACTTCACCAACCCTTTCTTTTCTGCCACTATCGATATCAAAATCAAATAAAATTTCCCCTATTTACAAGGTTTAATGCCAAAATTTAAAAAATTGATACTTGTTAAGTTAACAAAGAGCTAGAGAGGTGGTCTTATCATATCCATCAGAGCAAAATCAAACCATGATATTTCTCAGTGCATGGCCATGTACACAATATGTCCTCTTGAGTTTATTTGGCTAACAACATTTATCAAAAAATGATCGTCTCCGTATTATCTTTATCCGTCAATTTTAATAGTGATAATGATTTATTTTACAAAGTTAATGAGCATAACCTTCTAAACACAGCTGTCTCTGGCTAAATTGAGAGCTGCAGGAGACAGGAACTATTTGACATACACCAATAAAGTGGGAAACAAGCTGTAACTATACATTATTGATGACAGAGCGACATAAAGAAATTGCTTTTGATCGTTATACATAATTCATGACAGCACATAGCTAGTTTTCTACTTCCACCTTCATTTTCATAGATAAAACATTTTCCAATTCAGCACCATTATCCCAGCTCTCCACAGTTTCACCCACAATCTGGATTAAAAAAATAACATAATTATATATTAATGAGGTAATACTCTCATATGAATTTAGCATTTCATTTGGCAGTCTGTCAGGTTAGGTCTGTCTGGTTAGTTAGCTCTGTAAAGTGCTTTTATGGAAAGAAGTACCAAAACTCATTTAAAGTGTTTTAACTGGGGCATATAATGAGAACTCCACGCATATGTGACATCTCTGCATTGCAATTTCAGGGGCAGGAGGCATTTTAAAAAAAAGCTGTGTTATTAAAGAGAATGATATACACCTGGGAGTGATTACGAGGCAGGAATCTAATTGAGGGTTTGAATGGTTTCTATAGCAAATAATAGATACCTGGGGGTGATTATTGGGCAGGGAAGGTTCAGGTGACATACAGCAAATTATGCACAGCTACGAATGACTGCTCGTCAGGAATCTAATAAAAGGCTTCACATAACACCATAAACCTTGCAGAGAGTAATAGCTGAAGAATTCCTTACTGGTTATTGTACCCAGTCTTCAGATGTACACCTCAGAGTCACTCCCTACTAACTCTTACACTGTGATAGTTTGGAGATGGTGGAGGTGGGGTGGGAGGTATTTATTTGATTTTTTTTGTGTGTGGCAGCAGTGACATGGGAAGAGATCAGATTTGTACTGTGTTTCTCAACCAGATGCTGATAGTAACAGAGAATGTAGTCAATGTCTGCAAAATCATTACAGGACTTTATTGAGAAATGATCCGCAGTTGATTAGCAGGGTGATGCATGTCTCACACGTGTAAGAAGCCACTGGAGCAGTAATTTTCTTTTTCTAAAATTATTTGTCACAGGAGGAATATCAGACAATATGCTGTAAAACATAAATGTATCAGTTCTTTAATCCTTCAGGCTTTTCTGGCTGTTCGGGTTTTAATAGTATTTAACAATGAAATAGATTTATCAATGAATCAAAACTGGCAAAGAACATTAGTTACAGCCAAGAAATACAGATAAACAGGTGCTAGCAGCAAACAATGGGTCTTGCTGTATAATCAGATTTAATTTTTTCTTTTTTTACTGAGTTTATAGAAAAATGTGTACATTTTATTTTTAAAGATTTAATGATTAGCTTTTTTTAATCGCACGTGCATCCAAACGTTGGAGTGTGAAATGTGCCATTTGTGTCAACAACCAATATGGTCCATGGGTGTGCTGGGAGCAGCACGCAAGCTTCTGGCACCGACGTAGCAGATCCACATCTTACTAGCTATAACCGTGCATCTTGGGAGTGTGGGAGGAAACTGGAGCCCCCAGAGGAGACCTGCACAATCGTGGCACTCCACACATAAATTTGCCTGTTTCGCTCTCCACCCCACCACCCCCAGCATTGACTCATCTGCAATACCTGCACTGGTTGTGCAAACCTAAGTAACTAGTTTAGGGTGGATTACTGCAGTGGGAAGGGTGGGCTTGGTTTTACAACCACACAGATGCAGCAGGTGTATCGGCATGCTGAAGAGAGATGGAAATTTGGGCCAATCATTGTTGACCCGCAGACATATATGGCACCTCAACCATCTGAGGAAAACAACGTGGAACAGCCCAAGAGTGAATAGTGAATTTCCTTTGCTTTACAGCTCCGCAGTAAGCCATTCAGTGTTTTCACCAGCTTTGGAGTAAATGAAGATGAGAGGTAACTTAATAGGTAACAAGAGAGATACATCAAGTGGATAACCAGTGCTTTTTTCCAAGGGTGGAACTGGCTATTATGAGAGGGCATAATTTTAAAATGATTGGAGGAAAATGTCGAGGTGAGGGGATGTTGGAGGTAGATTTTTTTAATACTGAAAGTGGTGGATGCATGGAATGTGCTGCAAGGAGTGGGTAGAGGTGGACACATCAGGGACACTTAAGAGACTCTTAGCTAGGGCACAGATGAAAGAGAAATGGAGGGCTTTCTGAAAAAGAGGAGTTAGATTAATCTTGGTGTACATTCAAAGTTCAGAACAATATCATTGGTCAAAGGGTTTGTATTGTGCTGTATTATACCATGTTCTATGTTGTAATCATACAGGAAGTTTTCCTTGAGTACAACTCCCCCTCATCTTCAACATTACTGTACAGTCAAAACTTTTCTTAATCACTTATGTACGTATGGTCAAACACAGTCACTGTGAGTTGCATTGAATATTGAGATAGATTTGCCTCTTAAGGTTTCAGGTCATTTTGTGGAGTTGCATTGTAAAAATAATCCCATTAGAGTGGCACATTAATGTAGCAGTTAGTGCAATGCTTTACAGTGCCAGCGAAGAGTGTTCAGTTCCTGACGCTGTCTGTAGGCAGTTTATACATTCTCTCCCCATGACCATGTAGGTTTCCTCTGCATGCTGTGGTTTCATCTGCATGCTGTAGTTTCCTCCCACATTCCAAAGACATAGGGGTTAGGGATAGTAAGCAAGTTATGGGCATGCCATGATAGTATCCGAAACATAGTGACACTCGTGGGCAGCCACTAGCTTATATTCAGACTCTGTTGGTCTGAAACAAATGATGTATCTCACTGCATGTTTCAATGTTTCGCTGTATATGTGACAAATAAAGCTAATCATCGTTGTCAAGAGCTACTTCAAAATGAAAGCCTTGAATCTTTATATTTGATGAGTTCAAGTTCAGGTCTTTGGTGACAGAAGAAAATTATGAAGCACCTTCAGGTGAATGCTGGAAATGTTGTAATTACAGCAATTACATAACAAAATGATACAAACCTATTATTTTACAGTGCCTTTTGTTCTCACTTGAGTATTACAAGTGATTGGTCCAATTGGCTGTCAATTGTGCTGTAGGCCTAGAAGGAGCTAATAATTCCTGAGATTAAAATGTAAAATCCTGGAAATATAAAATATGTTAAATAACATCAAGGTAGGCTATCAAAGCTTGCAGCAAGATCTGGGAATATGGACTTTAAAATGCAGATGGAATTTAATGCAGACAAGTGTGAGGTGTTGCATTTTAGGAGGACAAACCAGAGTAGGACTTACACAGTGAGTGGTAGGGCATTGAGAGGCATGGTAGAACAGAGGGGTCTTGGAAATGCAGATCCATAATTCCTTGAAAGTGGTGCCACACGTAGATAAGGTTGGAAAGAGAAGTTTTGGAATAGTGGTCTTAATAAATCAAAGTACTGAGTGCAGGAATTGAGATGTTATACTGAAGTTGTTTAGGAGGTTGTTGAGCCCTAATTTGGAATATTGTGTGTAGCCCAGGTCACCTGCCTGCCGGAAATCTGTCAATAAGATTGCAAGAGTACAGAGATGTTGCTGGGACTTGAGGACCTGAGTTATGGGAAAGGGTGAATAGGTGAGGACTTTATTCCCTGGAGTGTCGGAGAATGAGGCGAGATTTGATAGAGATATACAAAATAATGAAGGTCATAGATAGGGTAAATAAAAGCAGGCTTTTTCACTAAGGTTGGGTGAGACGTAGGTTAAGGATGAAAGGTGAAATATTTAAAAGGAACTTGAGGGAGAACTTCTTTACTCAGAGGGCAGTGAAAATGTGGAATGAGGTTCCAGTGGATGTGATGGATGCAGTGTTCAATCTACTTAGCTGCCTGGCCAGGAACTCATGTTCTCGGTATTTATTGCTTGTTTGTTTGTTTGTTGTATTGTTTATTTATTTATATAATTATTTATTCATCTATTTATCTATCTGTCTGTCGCTGTATCCATCCATCTGTTTATTCTATTCATCTACTTATTTATTTGTTCTATTTTCTTCTGTTGTGCGCAGTTTTTCATTAATTCTATTGTTTCTTTGCATTTACTGTGAATGGCCACAAGAAAATGAATCTCAGGCTAGTATATGGTGATATGTATGTCCTTTGATAATAAATTTACTTTCATCTTTGAACCTAAAGATGATGATTAGGTTTATTTGTCACATGTACATTTAAACAACGAAATATCTCATTTTTTACATCAGTGACCAATAGACTCGAGATATGCTGGGCAGCCTGCAGGTGTTGCCATGTTTTGAATGCCAACATAGCATGCTCAGAACATTAACTCTAACCTGAAAGTCTTGGAATGTGGGAGGAAATCATTGCATCTGAAGGAAACCTACACGATTATGGGGGAAAGCATACAAACTCCTTACAGAGAGCGACAGGAATTGAACCCTGATCTTACAGCAGGCAGCATAAAGCGTTGCATTAACCACCAGGCTGCCAAGCCACCCATATCCTTGGCAGATTCATTGATTTCCCTATTGACTTTATCAGGCTCTTCATAACTGTCCAAATATGCAGAATTTGAGAAGCATCTATCCATCCATTTCTACCAGTTGACTCTGTCACCTTGACAGTTTCAAAACCAGACCACTATTTTCCACCTAATTACATGGACTTCTAAATGTCCTTTTTCTCAGCAGATGACAGAGGTTTCTACCTACACCTTGCTCTGGCCTGGAATCTCTGACAAATCATTAGAACCCAGTTGGCCATGCATCTTCTATTGGGGATTATCAATGCACATGTGTTCAGAATAAGAGAATCCACACAGACAAAGTTAAACAAATATTTATGTTTCAAAACAAACCTGCGGACTATCCAGTGTTCTAACATCACCCATAATGACTGAATGTGAGTTGTTTTTGTTCTGGTGTAGTGCATTAATTTGTTAAATTTATTCCTGCAAAGTGGCAAATATCGATCAAACCAGCATTTATTGTCCACAGATTTCCTTGAGGGAATATGGAGGGGCCTCATTCTCAAATTGTTTCAGTGATTGCATGGGATCTGGTTCAAGTGATGCCCTGAGGTGATCTATAATTGGCTGTTTAGGATAAATAAGAATACGGGCCATCCCCATACACTGAACTGGTTCTGTATGTACACCTATAAGTCAATTTCGTGCTCATTGGAAAATGGCCAAAATTCATCCAATATGGTAACCACACCTCCCCAGTATTGTAAAGAAAACAACAAGAAGCACAGAAGGAAGATAAATGAGAGAGAGCGAGAGAGAGAGAGAAAGAACGAGAGAACGAGAACGAACCACAATGCATTTCAACAGCAGCAGTCGGTGACTGGGGATCATTTCCTGCTGCTCTTTGTAAGGAATCTGTATGATCTCACGTGGCCACATGGGTTTCCTCTGGATGCTCTGGCTTCCTCCTACATTCCAAAGAAGTACGGTTGCCATAGTGACTATTTTAGGCTGCTCCCAGCATACCCTCAGACTGTGTAGGTCATTGACGCTAAATGATGCATTTTACTGTATATCTCCATGTACATGTGACAAATAAAGCTAATCTTTAGTTTTTAGTGCTGGCATTCAGAGGAATGAACTTGGTCATACATCAGATTTTTGAAGTTAAGAGATGTTATGCTCGTATGTAGGGCTTTAAGATTGTTGTTTGTAACCTGGGGACACTACTTTGTTATTCCTTTATCTGCACTATTTTTATTGCGTTTTATAATTTACAGATTTTTTTGTCTTGCGTTGTACTTCTGAGACAAAATCACAGATCTCACGTCATATGTCAGTGATAATAAACTTGATTCTGAGTCACAATTCATTAAAGACTCCAGCCCATCACAACCATGCTGACCTTTTTGCCCATCTTCACTGATCCCATTTGCCCACATTCTAGCATCATTGTATGCATTGTTTATTTAGTTTTCTGGCTAAAATTTTCTGAAGGATGTTAATTGTATATGTGATCCCATCAGCTCCTCTAACTTCCACTAACTTACTCCCCCTTTCCTCTTCTCTCTTTTTCCATTCCCTATTCTGGCTCTCCTCTTACCCATTCTCTTCTCCTTACCTGTCCATCACCACCCCCTAGTTCCCTGCCTCCTTCCCTTTATTCCATGGTTCACTCTCCTCTCCTCTCAAATTCCTCCTTCTTCAGCCCTTTACGTCTTCCACTTATCACCTCCCAGATTCTCACATCAGCCCCCACCCCTCCATTCATCAACCTGGTCTCACCTATCACCTGCCAGGTTCTCACATCAGCCCCCCCCCCCCATTCATCAACCTGGTCTCACCTATCACCTGCCAGATTCTCACAGCCCCTCCCCCTCCCTCATTCACCAACCTGGTCTCACCTATCACCTGCCAGGTTCTCACATCAGCCCCCCTTCCCCATTCACCAACCTGGTCTCACCTATCACCTGCCAGGTTCTCACATCAGCCCCCCCCATTCACCAACCTGGTCTCACCTATCACCTGCCAGATTCTCACATCAGCCCCCCCCCCCATTCACCAACCTGGTCTCACCTATCACCTGCCAGCTTGCATTCCTTCTCCTCCCCCAACTTCTTATTCTGTTTTCTGCTCCCTTTCTTTCCCGATGAAGAGTCTCAGTCTGAAATAGCGACTGCTTGTTCCCCTCCATAGATGCTGCTTGACCAGCTGAGTTCCTGCATTTTGTGCAGCCCCTCTAGTAGCCTATTACAGGTATCAACCATTCTTGGCATAATAAATTTACCCCTCAGATCATTTTTAAAAATCCTTCCTCTCATCTTAATCTTATACCTTCCTGTTTCTGATATCCCCACTATGGAAAAGTATTCAAGAACAGTTATTACCCTTCAACCATTAGGCTCCTGAACCAATTTGGATAACTTCACTCAAGTCAACTCTGAACTGATTTCATAACCTATGGACTCACTTTCAAGGAGTCTGTAACTCAAGTTTTCAGTAGTGTATATATATATTATAAATGTGCAGTTTCTCTTCTTTCGCACCTTGCTTGTTTGTCAGACTGTGTGTGTAGTTTTTCATTAATTCTATTGTATTTCTCTGTTCTACTCTGAATGCCTGTAAGGAAATGGATCTCAAAGTAGTATATGGTGACATATGCATTTTGATAATAAATTTATTTTGAACTTTAAACTTTATTCATGCTTTGCATAATCTTGCATACTTCTATCGGGTCACTCCTTAGCTATCTTTGCTCTAGGGAAAGTAAGTATAGGGTATCCAATATATCCCCATAACTCAAACAGAAACATAGAAAACCTACAGCACAATACAGGTCCTTCAGCCTACAAAGTTGTGCCGAACATGTCCCTACCTTAGAAATTACTTGGCTTACCTATAGCCCTCTATTTTTCTAAGCTCCATGTACCTATCCAAAAGTCTCTTAAAAGACCCTATCGTATCTGCCTCCACCACCGTTGCCGGCAGCCCATTTCACGCACTCACCACTCTCTGAGTAAAAAACTTACCCCTGACATCTCCTCTGTACCTGTTCCCTAGCACCTAGCACTTTTTTTACAGCAGGTGGTGAAAAAGGCGAATGGTATGCTGGCATTTATAGCAAGAGGATTCGAGTACAGGATCAGGAAGGTACTACTGCAGTTCTACAAGGCCTTGGTGAGACCACACCTGGAGTATTGTGTGCAGTTTTGGTCCCCTAATCTGAGGAAAGACATCTTTGCCATAGAGGGAGTACAAAGAAGGTTCACCAGATTGATTCCTGGGATGGCAGGACTTTCATATGATGAAAGACTGGATGAACTAGGCTTATACTCGTTGGAATTTAGAAGATTGAGGGGGGATCTGATTGAAACATATAAAATCCTAAAGAGATTAGACAGGCTAGATGCAGGAAGATTGTTCCTGATGTTGGGGAAGTCCAGAATGAGGGATCACAGTTTGAGGATAAAGGGGAAGCCTTTTAGAACAGAGATTAGGAAAAACTTCTTCACACAGAGAGTGGTGAATCTGTGGAATTCTCTGCCACAGGAAACAGTTGAGGCCAGTTCATTGGCTATATTTAAGAGGGAGTTAGATATGGCCCTTGTGGCTAAAGGGATCAGGGGGTATGGAGGGAAGGCTGGTGCAGGGTTCTGAGTTGGATGATCAGCCATGATCATATTGAATGGCGGTGCAGGCTCGATGGGCCGAATGGCCTACTCCTGCACCTATTTTCTATGTTTCTATGTTTCTATGTTAAACCTGTGTACTCTTGTGGCAACCATTTCAGCCCTGGGAAAAAGCCTCTGACTATCCACACGATCAATGCCTCTCATCATCTTATACACCTCTATCAGGTCACCTCTCATCCTCCGTCGCTCCAAGGAGAAAAGACCGAGTTCACTCAACCTATTCTCATAAGGCATGCTCCCCAATCCAGGCAACATCCTTGTAAATCTCCTCTGCACCCTTTCTATGGTTTCCACGTCCTTCCTGTAGTGAGGTGACCAGAAATGAGCAAGTATTCCAAGTGGGGTCTGACTAGGGTCCTATACAGCTGCAACATTATCTCTCGGCTCCTAAATTCAATTTCACGATTGATAAAGGCCAATACACCGTACACCTTCTTATCCTCTAAATCCTCTAATCCAGGCAACATCCTGCTGAATCTCCTCTGGATTCTCTCCAATGCAATCTAGGCCTTATTGTTTTATCCTCAATCTTTGCAAGTCTGGGTGAAACTTGCACAGTGGGTGTTTAGTCAGCCACAAGCCACTCAGAGTTTCTCAGCCAAGATCTGAATCTTTTTTAGACTTGGGTTATATTCAACTGCTGCATTATCCCAATGCTTCTTCAGTAAGGCTACCATCATAATCAAAAGATGAATAAGCAGTCAATGTTTCAGGCAAAGCCCCTTCTCACAGCCCTGAAAAAGGGTCTTGGCCCAAAAAGTCGACTGTTTATTCATTCCCATAGATGCTGCCTGGGCCGGCTGGTGGCGTAGTGGCATCAGCGCTGAACTGCAGGGCGGAGGTTCCGAGTTTGAATCCAGCCGGCTCCCCTGCATGCTTTCCATCCGTGTGGGGTTAAGAGCTGGTGATCTCTTTAAAAAAAAACTCACCTGGCAGAAGGCAATGGCAAACCACTGCTGTAACTTGTACGCGATTTCCCACTGCGTCAGAGTGGCGTGCGAGGAAGTTGTCCGCGACCCGGAAAAATTCCGGACGCGACCTTCATTATTATTATTAGATGCTGCCTGACCTGCTGAGCTCCTCCAGCATTTTGTGTGTGTTGCTTTGGATTTCCAACATCTGCAGACTTTCTTGTGAGCATAATCAAAGACCCCACCCTGGACAACTGCCCTTGTCCCTTTCTCCATCAGGCAGAAGATGCAAAAGCCTGGGCATGTGTACCACCAGGCTGAATTATAACTCCTATCCCACTCTTGAATAGATCTCTTGTAGAATAGAATGGAATTTTTTTCCTTACAATCTTCCTCATTATGATCTTGCACTTTATTGTCTACCTGCATTGAACTTTGAGTTCAGCTGTTACACTTTATTCTGCATTGTTATTGTTTTACCTTTCTCTGGTCACGGTGTGTTTTAGTTCTGTTACAGCTGTAGTAAGCTCAGCTCACATCTCACCACTGCCAGTCTGCTTGGACCAGTCCTTTCATATCAGGAATACAAAGTAAAAAGTGGAGTTGGATGAAAAGCCCAGTCCATCCCAGGCAAAGCCCTCCCTACCATTGAACACATTTACATGGAGCGCTGCCACATGGAAACAACATCCATCGTCAAGGGCTCCTGCTGTCCAAACCATGCTCTCTTTTCACTACTACGATCAGGCAGAAGATACAGGAGCCTTATTTCCCATATCACCAGCTTCAGGAGCAGTCATTACAGGCTCCTAAACTGGCATGGATAACTTTACTCACCACATCTCTCAACTAATTCCACAACCTACAGACCATACTTTCAAGGACTTTACAACTCACGTTCTCAGTATTAGTGTTTTGTTTACAAAATTTGTCTTGTTTTGCACTTTGGTTATTTGTCAGTCTTTATTTATGTACGCAAACACGAGGAAATCTGCAGTCCTGACGAAGGGTCTCAGCCCGAAATGTCGACTGTACCTGCTGCCTGGCCTGCTGTGCTCACCATCATTTTTTGTGTGTGTTGCTTTATTTATATATATTGGTTTTCTTAAATTCCATTGACTTCTTTATTTTCCTGTAAATGCCTGCAGGAAAAAGAATCTCAAGGTAGTATATGATGACTTAAATAAATATACTTTGACTTTGTCTATATATGTGCAAGATCACAATTCCTACCAACACATGAGCTCTTTCGCACATTCAGATGCTTCATTGCTTCCACAGATTGCAGTCCAGACAAGACCAACACATATAAAAGCTGTCAACATTAGTGGACACAATGCACAAAATGTTGTGCTCATTGGTAGCCGTATTAAGAGCTGTGTTAAATTTAGATTAACACATAAGATTGAAATTTAACCTAAGGTTTTTAAATTAGAGCTGTTAAAGTGGGCAGAGTCCCTTTAAAAGTCTTGTTCTATTTGCATGAGCTTTTTATTGGTTATTTGAATGTGGGATTGACTGCAACATGGAGGTTGCTCGGGGCTAACAGTACATGCTACCTGCAATTTGCATTAAATATTGATTGTCTTAGCTGTCAGGAAGCTAATGCCCCGCAGTCCCTGATATTTGGTGAACAGTCTTGACCATTTAGTCCATCAGGGCTCATTAGAGGATGGAAAGGCTGAAGCACTGAGCTGATCAATAGGTGTCTTTTGGGCTTTAGGAAGATTGGGTCAGGGAAAAAAATCAATTTACTTTTTATTGATTTAAAAGATACATACCACCAAATGGAAGAATTAAACATCAGTTTAGCCGATGTTGAAATCCAAGACACAAAGCTCCATCGTCAACAGGCATCATAGATTTCTTATGTACATCTTCATTTCTCCCTAACAGTGCGGGGAAGAACTAATTCATTGAGATTTACACAGGGAGACTATTTATTTGTTTAAGTGCTCCGTGTGATGTGACCTGCCTGATCAGGTATGTTTCTCTTAACAATCTCTTCCCTGGGTTTCAACCGTTTTCACTCAAACAATTTTCAGTATGGCCAAATGTGTAGATTTTGCACAGGGATTAGTATAGACAGTGGGCACGTGGCCAAGTGGTCTAGCGACCTGAAGGTCGTGAGTTCGAGCCCCAGCCGAGGGAACGTGTTGTGTCCTTGAGCAAGGCACTTAATCACACATTGCTCTGCGACGACACTGGTGCCAAGCTGTAAGGGTCCTAACGCCCTTCCCTTGGACAACATTGGTGTCGTGGAGAGGGGAGACGCAGCATGGGCAACTGCTGGTCTTCCATACAACCTTGCCCAGGCCTGCGCCCTGGAGAGTGAAGACTTTCCAGGCGCAGATCCATGGTCTCGCAAGACTAACGGATGCCTATTTTTTTTTTAGTATAGACACAAGGTTCTGTTTTTAGATAGTGTCTTTCCATTTGAAGTCTAAATTTTACAATGATAGCAAAAGTAAGTTTGAGTTTGCTGTAGGAACAGACTCACCTGTCATACTGAAACTAAAGAGCTGCTCTAGGGATTTTGATGTAAACTACTCTATAAGGATCATGTCTAGTCTCCTCATGTCCTTTATAGGTTTTCTCCAGGTGCTCCAGTTTTCTTTTACATTGCAAAAGACATATGAATTGGTGTTAGTTAATTGTGGCTATGCTATGTTAGTATTAGAAGTGTGGCGACACTTGTGGGATGTTTCCAAAATATCCTTGGACTATGTTGGCCGTCACTGCAAACAACACATTTCACGATTTTTCAATGTGCACGTGGCAAATAAAGCTAATCTATCTTCTTGATTGGAGGTAGTAAAGGCTTGCAGACGATGTATTTTAAAGGCTACAGCTTTGTATTTAGTCGGATATTGTGGCAGGAACAGGGGAAATAAAACCCAATATTTTTAAGAGACAATATTTTACTATTTTACATTATCATTGCCCTAATAGCACACACTTCTTGCAGATGGAGATACAACAACAGAGTGAAGTGGTTAACTAAATGCTATTACAGTGCTAGTGAGCCGGGTTCAGTTCCTGGCCCTGTCTGCATGGAGTTCGTATGTTCTCTCCATGACCAGACAGGTTGCCTCTGGGTGCACGGTTTTCCTCCCACATTCCAAAGACTTACAGGTTAGGTTAGTAAGTTGTCAGCGTGGTATGTTGGCCCCGGAAACATGGTAACACTTGTAGCTTGCCTCCAGCACATCCTGGGATTGTGTCAGTCATTGGCTCAAATGACATATTTCTCTGTATATTTTGATGTTTCAATGTACATGTGACAAAGCTAATAAAACTAATCTACTGAGAGTCCAGCCTGATCCACTTGTATGAGGTTCTCAGTGGCACCTCAACCACAAATGCAGAGCTTCTGTCCTATCTCCTTCTTCCAATGTGTAGACAGTGATGAATATTGTGGCTTCTTCCTGTCTTATTGGTCCTTGATGTGCATGATGATATTCCTGTGGCCGTTCACTACACAGATAGTTTTCATTTTCCTTGGCTAAACAATGATCATGAAGACCTCTGGTGTAAGTCAAGTCAAGTCAAGTCACTTTTTATTGTCATTTTGACCATAAACTGCTGGTACAATACACAATAAAAATGAAACAATGTTCCTTCAATGGTGCTACATGAAACAACACAAAACTACACTAGACTA
Source organism: Mobula hypostoma (assembly GCF_963921235.1). NCBI lineage: Eukaryota > Metazoa > Chordata > Chondrichthyes > Myliobatiformes > Myliobatidae > Mobula > Mobula hypostoma. Next base: position 26,023,173 of record NC_086099.1, on the reverse strand, counting down.
AGTGAGACAGCACAAGGCTACACTAGACTACGTAAAACAACACAAAAACTACACTAGACTACAGACCTACACAGGACTACATAAAGTGCACAAAACAGTGCAGGGCGGTACAATAAATAATAAACAAGACAATAGGCACAGTAAAGGACAAATTACAATATAATAATAAATGATGTAGATGTCAGTCTGGACTCTGAGTATTGAGGAGTCTGATGCCTTCGGGGAAGAAACTGTTGCACAGTCTGGTCATGAGAGCCCGAATGCTTCGCTACCTTTTGTCAGATGGCAGGAGGGAGAAGAGTTTGTGTGAGGGGTGCGTGGGGTCCTTCACAATGCTGTTGGCTTTACAGGTGCAGCGTGTGGTGTAAATGTCTGTAATGGCGGGAAGAGAGACCCCAATGATCTTCTCAGCTGACCTCACTATCCGCTGCAGGGTCTTGCGATCCGAGTAAATCAGTGAAGTGTCACTTACTCCCAGCTTCAGTGTGCTGCATTAAGTTGAGCAGCAGCAAGACCTAATGGATGAGAAGACATCTTCTCATTGCAAACATCAGGAAGAAGAACTGGAGCCTGAACTAACTTACCTAAGACCATAACCTGGACTGGGACATAGGCCACTGACAGTAGCTTGCCAGTATCTTCTGTCCTGGGCCTGCCTTTCAAGTTGTCCCCAAGTAAAGCCCATCTTCTTGGTGTATCCTTCCTTTTCGAGAGATAAGATCTTTGGAGCTTCTGTTGGTGTTTCTGTGGCACTGAGCTTTTCTGTTCTGTAGCACTTGCTAGCCCCATGACCAACCCTTCTCCTTTCACAGCCAAACCTGGAACAGTGCACGGCAGAGTTACTGAAGCCCAAAGGCACACAGTTAACATTTTAGGAACAGCTTCTTCCCTCCTGGCATCAGAATTCTGAACAGTCCATGAGTCCATGAGCACCACCTCATTATTTTCCTCTCTTTTTGTACTATTTATTCATTTTTGATATATTCTTGATGTAATTTATAGTAATGTTTATATATTTCACTGCCGCAAAACAACACATTTCACGACATATATTAATGTGAATAAACAGGAGGATGGCAGAGCAGCCGTGAACAAACGCTAGACGCAGGGTTAGGGTTAGTGAACTGCGGGTATGCTATGTTGGCACCAGGGTCATGGCAATACTTGTGGACACTGAACTGATCTGATGCAAACAATGCATCTTACTCTATGTTTCAATGTACATGTGAAGCTACTGATTGAGAAGTTGCAGGACCTAGGCCTCTGTACCTCCCTCGGCAAATGGATCCTCGACTTCGTAACTGGAAGACCACAATCTGTGCGGATTGGTGATAACATCTCCTCCTCGCTGACGATCAACACTGGTGCACCTCAGGGGTGTGTGCTTAGCCCACTGCTCTACTCTCTATATACACATGACTGTGTGGCTAGGCATAGCTCAAATAGCATCTATAAATTTGCTGACGATACAACCATTGTTGGTAGAATCTTAGGTGGTGAGGAGAGGGTGTACAGGAGTGAGATATGCCAACCAGTGCAGTGGTGCCACAGCAGCAACCTGGCACTCAACGTCAGTAAGATGAAAGAGCTGATTGTGGACTTCAGGAAGGAACACATACTAATCCTCATAGAGGGATCAGAAGTGGAGAGAGTGAGCAGTTTCAAGTTCCTAGGTGTCAAGATCTCTGAAGATCTAACCTGGTCCCAACATATCAATGTAATTATAAAGAAGGCAAGACAGCGGCTATACTTTATTAGGAGTTTGAAGAGATTTGGCATGTCAACAAATACACTCAAAAACTTCTATAGTTGTACTGTGGAGAGCATTCTGACAGCTGCATCACTGTCTGGTATGGAGGGGCTACTGCACAAGACTGAAAGAAGCTGCAGAAGGATGTAAATCTAGTCAGCCCCATCATGGGTACTAGCCTACAAAGTACCCAGGACATCTTCAGGGAGCAATGTGTCCAGAAAGACAGTGTCCATTATTAAGGACCTCCAGCACCCAGGGCATGCCCTTTTCTCACTGTTACCATCAGGAGGGAGATACAGAAGCCTGAAAGCACACACTCAGTGATTCAGGAACATCTTCTTCTCCTCTGCCATCCAATTCCTGAATGGACATTGAAGCTTTGGACACTACCTCACTTTTTTAAAAATATACAGTATTTCTGTTTTTGCACGTTTTAAAAATTCTATTTAATGTGCATAATTGATTCACTTGTTGATTTATTATTATTACTTTATTTTTCTCTGCTAGATTATGTATAGCATTGAACTGCTGCTGCTAAGTTGACAAATTTCATGTCACATGCCGTTGATAATAAACCTGATTCTGACAAATAAAGCTAATCTCTTTAATCTTTTGATTCTAATTCTGATTTTGATGCTGATAATAGTGTTGCAAGTTGTCTTGCATTTAAGGGAACTTTGTTACATGGTTAAAACTCTGTCCTCTTTTGCATAGTTAGTAGCCTGTCATTTTCTTAATTCCATTGAACTGATTATCACTAGTAAAGTAGCTTGAGAAGGTTTCATGACCTGAACTCTCCACGCTGAAGTAACCTTGTTTGGGAAGAGTGTACCTGCTGTGTAGGTGTTATCCACCTACTGCCATGCAGCAGCTTGTTCAAATCTACTGTGTGGCAGCAAAGGCAGGGACAGCTCTTAATATACACAAACTACAGGAGGAACTCAGCAAGTCAGGCGGTGTCTATGGATGGGAATAAACAGTTGATATTTTGGGCCAAGGCTATTCATCAGGACTGGAAAGAAGGGGGAAGCTAGTATAAGAAGGTGCAGGCAAGAAAGATAGGTGATAGGTGGGGAGGAAGGTGGGTGGGTGTGAAGTAAGAAACTAAGAGGTGAAAGTGTAAAGTGATAAAGGGCTGAAGAAGAAGGAATCTGCTAGGAGATGACAAGTGGACCATGGAAGAAACAGAAAGAGGAGGGGAAATAGAAGAGGAGAAGAGGTTTGAGGGAGGGTAACCAGAATGGGCAAATAGAAAAAAGGGAGAAGGGAGTGATTACCGGAAATTAGATAAATCGATGTTCATGCCATTAGGTTGGAGGCCACCCATATGGAATCACCTGCCAGCTTGTAAACCTTCCCCTTCCCCATCTTATTCTTGCTCTGTCCCTTTCCTGTCCAGTCCTGATGAAGCATCTATTATTTATTCCTCTCCATGGATGCTGCCTGACATGCTGAATTCCTCTAACATTCTATGTGTATTGCTCAAGATTTCTAGCATCTGTAGAATCTTTTTATTTCAGCCCTAATATAACCTGGTGTGTGGCGATATTCTGGAAATGTGAGTCTAGATCAGGGACTTCTAACCAGGAATACATGGGTCCCTGGTTAATGAAAAGCCTACATGGCATAAAAAGGGTTGGAAACTTCTGATCTAGATGTAGACAAAAGAATTCAGTCTTATTGTAAAATGCAGCAGGCCAGGCAGCATCTCTAGGAAGAGGTGCAGTCGACGTTTCAGGCCGAGACCCTTCGTCAGGACTAACTGAAGGAAAAGTGAGTAAGGGATTTACGTCGACTGCACCTCTTCCTAGAGATGCTGCCTGGCCTGCTGCGTTCACCAGCAACTTTTATGTGTGTTGCTTGAATTTCCAGCATCTGCAGAATTCCTGTTGTTTCAGTCTTATTGTACTCAGTAGGATTTTGTATGCCCTCTTGAACTTCAAAATCAAGCTATATAGTGAGTTCTCCAAAGGGGAAACCACCCACAGCATGTTGTAAGGTAGTTGATGAATGGCTGCAGCTAAATGTTTATGATAGTAAAAGAAATGATTAGGCTTTGGTGCTGCTATTGTTAACTGAGCACTGTAAAGCTGGGAGTGAATCTGACACTTTTCAGATATTGAACTACATTTTCTCCTGTCCTTAAATAAACTTTTTCTAACAGGGCTGTTACTCAGAGGATTGCAATATTTGAACATCTTGTGAGATATTTTCAACATCCATTTCTGCACCACAGGGGTCAGATCTGTAGATGCTTCACCAGCGAAATTATTAATTGCACCCTAGTGCTGCAAGGTTATTATTTCTTAACATAGTTTCAGTTTGTTTCTCTAAAGTTTTAATTAATAAAAAAATATTTTACCGCAATTACTAGATCGATGCCAGACAGAAATTTGGGAATAATTGGGATAGATGGATAACTGCAGCAGAATGGATTTGAAAAATAATGGATCCTTATCAGAGATTCAGCTCAATGTCCCAGGTTTCCCGTTCTCTTGCATTAGCCTCACTTGCATTAGCATTTTACGGTAGGCCAAACAGGCAGCTTCAGTGTTTTTCCAATTCTAACTGAGGTAGCACAAGGCCCCACATTTTATTTAGTACTCCTTGACCCTGAACACGTGAGATCTGATTGGGCAGATACAGTAATTCAGGAGTTCCCAACCGGGGGTCCTCCGACCCCTTGCTTAATGGTATTGGTCCTTGGTGTAAAAAAAGTTGGGTACGCCCTGCACAAATGGGAGGTGCACTATTGTTTGGAAAAGTAACCTTGAAACACCTGCCAAGTCACTCCATAATTGTACCAAGGTTCTTGAGGCTGTTGACATTGCTGTGTTTGGACAGGGAAGATGAATTAATCAGAATTTTGGAGAGCAGGTGATGATAAAAAGGTGTAGGTAGAATGGATCCAGTATTGCTCATAGCTGGAGAGATCCAGATTTAGGGGAAGGGGTTGGGTAAACCGAAGGAGGATAAACTCAGTGACCTTATAGGGTCTGGAGGAGACCAGGCAACAGTGGGATTCTATCCCACTGTTAAAATCTATCAAATAGTTCGCTGGTACGATAAGATGGGATTTTGACCTCACAGTCTACCTCGTATTGATCTTGCACCTTATTGTTTACCTGTACTGCACATTCTCTGTATCTGTTACGCTTCATTCTACATGCAGTTATTATTTTACTTTGCCCCGAGTGCACCATTCTAATGCACTGACCTACATAAATAGTGGGCAAGACAAGTTTGCACTGCACCATAGTAATTGTGACAATAATAAACCAATTTACCGCTTTATTTAATTTGCTGCTCTGAAAGGAAATCAATATTTTCATTGGTAGATCCAATATTGCATGATTGTCAACTGAAGTTAAAAAGTGCTAAACCTTGGCTTGTAAATAATATTATGATATTACACTACCCTTCTGTGCCCTGCAGGTGCCTCTAACCGCCTGGCAATTAAAACAGGGGAAACATTGAAAGTGGGAATGTTTGGAGTGGTATGTGGCTGCCATTATTACTAGCCAAGTTTGTCTTTTCTTGTAGCATACGGTGTTAAAATGGCCCTTTATGTGACTTTAATTAGGGTGATATCTTCTATCACACACCTGCAAAGGTAATGGCAGATCCATTACTCTAAACATATTATTATTACAGAAAATTTAAATTAGTTGCTTTGGTGAAAAGTAGAATTTGTGTGTAATGGATAAAAGGTTTATAGAGGATTTCTGTAGCAAAGTAAATTACAGTGTTCCCTGTTGACTTAGCTGCTGTATTCAGTGACAGTGAGCAAGAGGAATTATATCTTTGTACATTTATTTTTTTTTATTTTAGAGATATAGCATAGTAAAAGGCTCTTCTTGTCTAACGACCTCGTGCCCCCTAGTAACACACAAGTGAGCAATTAGCCTACTAACCTGTATGTCTTTGGAATGTGGGAGGAAACGGGAGCACACAGAGGAAGCCCATGTGGTCACGAGGAGAATGTACAAATTCCTTACAGACAGCGGCAGAACTGAACTTGCCATGCTGGAGGTGCAATAGTGTTATGCTGACTGCTGTAATACAGTGCTGCCCCGTTTAGTTTAACACATTGAGGAAGTGGAAATAAAAATTGGGAGAGATAAAAAATGGATTTGTGTTTCATTACCTGACTACCTGTGCCAGACAAAAATGTGCAATAGACATTGAGCTTATAGATTCCCATTTTTTTTTCATTCAGCTTGCTTTGGTAGTTTTGAGAAATCACGATTTTACTTGCCATGTTCTTCATGATGATTTAAATTAAATTAGAAGCTATTGTTATGTTGTCTTCTAACCTCACTTTTGATTATCATGAGTAAATTTCACAGACAGTAGACCGTAACACCATAAGACATAGGAGCAGAATTAGGCCATTTGGTTCATTGAGTCGGTTCCACCATTTGATCATAGCCGATTTAATATCCCTCTCAACCCCATTCTCTTGCCTTCTGCCCATGCCCTTAGATGTCCTTACTAATCAAGAACCTATCAACCTTCACTTTAAATATTCCGAAAGATCTGACCTCCCACAGCCACTTGGGGCAATTACTTACCCTTTGACAAAAGTTCATCTTGATCTCTGTCTTTGTATTCTGAGGTGGTGGAATACACTGAGAGGCAGTAGAGCCAAGATAACATAACAATGTTGTCCTGACCTAACATCTACACAAGTATACTCATCACAAAGGAAAGTATCATAATGATTACCAATATAGGCCCCAGTTTTGGTAGGGCAAAGAATTTAATTGGAAGGGACAAAAATATAATAGTCTTAAACCTGGTACTCTTTAATGAGAATGATGTCACTCATTATCTAGAAATAAAACCTGGATCGTTCTTGCTTGGAAGCCCTTCAGGGATTATCATGAATAAATAATGTTCTTCACTTGTATGCTCTTTCAATTCATGCTTTTGACATTCAGAATTACAGAATCAGAGGAGAAATATAGGGCACTTTATGCAGCAGCTTAGTGCCAAGCTTATTTCAAGTTCAAGTTTAATTGTCAATCAATCATACATGAATACCCATGAATACAGACAAACAAATCAGCATTCCTCTAGGGCCAAGGTGAAGAACACAGTACCAACTGTCATTACACATCGAAAGGCACCTTTAGCACATATAAGAAAGGCAGCAGAAACCATACAATGAGACAAAAAATATATATATTATAGACTAAGTCTTTAAATGACATGTCCCAAAGATTGATGAAGCATGAGTGTTGTTGGTAGGAACAAGTCTTTAGTAGTCCACAGATGAATGCATGCATGCACACAATCTAGCTTGCCTTCCACTGAGTGAACAGTGGAGGGGTCTGCCCCAAATCCTGCTGCGTCACACTGCCTCCAGTGTCTCTGCTCCTGGCAGCTGCAACAGGCAACACCGCGGCATGACGCCTAGCCCATGCTGTGAATCGGACATGCAGTATTCTACATCACCAACATCCACCACCTTTCTGCAACAGCGCCTTTAGTTCCTGCGAAGCATCAAGAAAGCTCACCTCTGTCCCAGGATACTGACGGACTTTTACCGCTGTACCATTGAGAGCATACTCACCAACTGCATCTCAGTGTGGTATGGCAATTGTCCTGTATCAGACCGCAAAGCACTCCAGTGTGTGGTGAAAACTGCCCAGCAGATTATGGGCACCCAATTGTCCACTATTGAGAACATCTTCCATAAACACTGCCCGGGCAGGGCGAAAAGCATTATCAAGGATGCACCTCACTCTAACCATGGACTTTTTACTCTCCTCCTCTCTGGTAGGCGCTACAGGAGCCTCCGCTCCTGCACCAGCAGGCTCAGGAAGAGCTACTTCCCTGACGCTGTAACCCGACTGAACCTCACATCACAGCGCTAAGCAGTATTGCACCCATGTTGTACTGTCTCAGTACTTCTATATTTGTGTGCTGTAGCACTTGCTTTTTATTCACAGTTATTTTGTAAATAACACTATTCTTTGCATTTCTGGTTGGATGCTAACTGCATTTCATTGGCTTTGTATCTGGACTCGGCACAATGACAATAAAGTTGAATCTAATCCAATCTTTGTGCATTATCTCCGACACCTTTCTGTAACAGACAGGCAACAACATGGTCCGCACCAAGTGTAGCTACTCCGCTGACGAGCTGCACTTAAGTAATTTGGACTTAGAGTCTCATCTGCTTTACCCAGTTAATTATTGCGATGAAAGCTTTCATCTGGAATTGTGCGACTTAATGAACAATGCCTCAAAATATGAGCATTTTTATCTAACTTTATCTTGAACATTTCACCAGCAGAGTAACTGGTTACTCATTACACTCTCTGGTTCATGCAAAATGCATGAAAATCAGATTTTGAAAAATCAAATTTGCCTTTGAATGAATAGTCACATTTGTTTTCTTTGGTCTTCCTGCAGAGCCTGTTCCATTGATTTACCACTTTGGAATAATATTGTTTTTAATTTATCTCCTCAAGCATGGGTGAGACACATCTCTTCTACACAGAATGAAACTATTCGTTATGGTCCACCATTTAGGATTCTTGAACATGACTTTTTATCTTTTCCAGTGAGAACATGCACAATTTAAGTAATTGTTCCTCATAATTGCCCCTCCATCGCTGTGATCATTATCCGTCATTTATCTTGCCATATCCAATCTGCACCTCAGGGAAGAAGCCCTTCAACACAAGTGTTGTAGACTCTCTTCAGAATAAATGAGATGCTGACTGATTTTCTCATTTGTTTCCAGCATTCACTGACTTTCAGTACAAGATTAAAATATTTAGGGTCTAGAAACTGTAGCGAACATTAACAATGGGCTTGGTAGCTGGATGCCATGAACCTTTTTTGCTCTCTGGCCTCCTGGAAGCTGTGACATTTCACATCTTTCCTATGAATGCGAAATGTGTTTCTCTGTGTTCTGTTACAGGGCCTCAAGTTCGAGCTGTGCTGTGGCTGGGTGTTATGAGAAATTTAGATTTATTTACCACTTTTTCATCGGAACATAGGCGTTATCGTTTGGGTTAACAACTAACGTATCCGAAGGTGAGCTGGGGGCAGCCTGCATGTGCCACTGCAGATTCTGGCGCAAACATAGCATGCCCACAATGTTCAAAGCAACCACAGTAGGGATGAGGAGGAATTTCTTTATAGTTAATTTCTTTAACTATAAATTATTTATTTAAATAAATTATTTATTTATTTATCCAGAGGGTGGTGAATCAATGGCTGTAGGGCCAAGTCATTGGGTAAATTTAAAGCAGAGGTTGATAGGTTCTTGATTAGTAAGAGTGTCAAAGTTACGGGAAGAAGGCAGGAGAATGGGATTGAGAGGGAAAATAAATTAGCCACGATAGAAACACATAATTAAATGGTGTAGCAGACTCAATGGGCCGAATGGCCTAATTCGGCTCCTCTGTCTTATTGTCTTATACGGCACACAACACAACAACTACAACCAAAGGAGAAAAAGAACAACAACAGCACAATAAGCCCCTTACCCAACCTCTCACCCATTCCCTCACACACAGTCAGGCTTCCAGCACTTGGACAGGCCGCAGAGCCTCTAATCCTTGAGCCAATCTCTCAGATATTGGCCCAGGATGGGGGCAAATTTCAACATCAAGAGTCTGGCACTGGCCAGGAAGGCTCGTTGTCATGTTTTACTCCCTAAGGAACTGATCTTCCAGTGCACAGTGCTGAGACAAACAAAGGGTGCTGATTGTAAACAGACTGACTTCGTTTTGAATGAAAGGTTGGTGGGTATCTCATCCTCTTACAGCTATTTATCACCGGCTCTCATTAAAAGCTTTCACTGCTTGGGCAGCCAAGGCTGAGGCTGCCTATGAACGGAAGATAGCAAACACTTCACCATTGCTCCAAATGCTGTAAATGCTAAAGGAGGATCCACAAGTTCATTCAATCAAAAGCTGCTAATACTTGACTACTTCTCCTTGCACCTCTGCCTTTTACTTTCTTTCTTGAACTGGGAACAGATGTTGTACACATCGTTTGATTTCCACCGTTTGGAATCTTGTAAACTGCAGCAATTAAAACATTGTCAGCTGCAAGTCATAAATTCTACCTTTTTCAGGCAACTTAATAGCTTGTTAGACCTATTCCTTGTTTATTATTTTAGTCACCGTGGCAACTAAATGAATTTTTTTCTGTCACTTGTATCTTTGACCTTAAAACAGAGGGTGCCCAGCGTGAAGAAGTGAGGCTTGTATGTATAGTTCTGCGTAGGTGGGGTTTGTGGAAATTTGCAGTATTAACTCACACCATTTCACTCCTGTCATATGACCATAAGGCACGGGAACAGAATAAGGCCATTTGGCCCATTGAGTCTGCTCTGCCATTCAATCATGACAGACTTATTTTCACTTTCAACCCTGTTCTCCATAACCTTTGACGCTCTTACTAATCAAGAACCTATCAACCTCCACTAATGACTTGGCCTGCGCTGCCTAGACCACCACAGCACGGAAACAGCCCCATCAGCCCATCTAGTTTATATAACCATATAAAAATTACAGCACGGAAACAAGCCATCTCGGCCCTTCTAGTCTGTGCTGAACTCTTACCCTATCCTATTCCCACTGACCTGCACTCAGCCCATAACCCTCCATTCCTTTCCTGTCCATATAGCTATCCAATTTAACTTTAAATGACAACATCGAACCTGCCTCAACCACTTCTGCTGGAAGCTCGTTCCACACAGCTACCACTCTCTGAGTAAAGAAGTTCCCCCTCATGTTACCCCTAAACTTTTGTCCTCTTATTCTCAACCCGTGCCCGCTTGTTTGAATCTTCTCCACACTCAATGGAAAAAGTCTAACCACATCAACTCTATCAATCCCCCTCATAATTTTAAACACCTCTATCAAGTCTCCCCTCAACCTTCTATGCTCCAAAGAATAAAGACCTAACTTGTTCAAACTTTCTCTGTAACTTAGGAGATGAAACCCAGGCAACATTTTAGTAAACCTCCTCGTGCTGAACAATTATTCTGCCTAGTGCCATTGACCTGCTCCTGGACCATAGCCCTGCACATCTCTCCCATCTACATACTTTTCCAAACTTCTCTTAAATGTTGAAATCTGATCCTCATCTACCACTTCCGTAGCAGTTTACACCACACTCTCATCATCTCTGACCGAAGAGCTTTCCCCTCTTGTATTTTGCCTTTCACCCTTACTCTATGACCTCTAGTTCGAGCCTCACTGGAGACATGGCACTATAGGAAATGTACTGTGGATTATCTGGACAGATTCCACTAAAGACACTGCCCTAGAAATTTTAATACATCTGAACATAAAGATGAGCTTTTTTGTCACATGCACATCGAAACATCAAAACATACAGTAAGATGTGTCAGTTTAAATCAACGACCAACACAGGTCGCTGAGGATCGTGTTGGTGGCAGCCCGCAAGTGTCGATATTCTTCTGGCACCACCATAGTAAGCCCAGAAATGACTAACTCTAACCCGTACTTCTTTAGAATATGTGAGAAAACCAGAGCAGCCAGAGGAAACGTAATGATCATGGAGAGGATGCACCAACTCCTTATAGGCAGTGGTGGGAATTGAACCCGGGCCACAGGCATTGCAGGGCATTATCTTACCTGCTGTGCTACCATGCACCCTAATACTAAGCGTGCTAACGATTGTTCGGTTATGAGGCTCCAGGTACTCCTGAAAAAAAGTTCTCTTTGCTCTTTGTGTAATGAAGAAAAATTGGTTTGGTAATTCAGAAAAAAAGTTGAGTTGTGTGCAGGGTAGGGAGAACCAGGAAGTGAAACTTGGTTCACCGAGGAAGTCAAGTAGTTTGAGTAGGAAGTCATAGATGAATGTGTTTGGCAGGGGGGGTGGAGGGGTGAGGGGTTGTTCTGCAATATTATCAAGGATTGAGATCAAGGATAGGAGCTGGGGGTGGATATTAGGTGGGTTGCTATGGTGTGAAAGTTAAAACCTCAATAGGCAGTGTAGCTGGAGCAGAACCTAGGCTGTTGAGGCCAGGGTATCAGAGACGGATCCAAGATATTGGATGGCCTTTTAGGTTTAGGATGGTGGGAAGGCAGGATTGGACTATTCTTGGAGACTCAGGGCTACTGAGGTTGGGGTGTTGGGGTGGGTGCTTTTGGGAATTGGGACCTAGCAAGTCCACAGACACCTTGATTAGTCCAGGCCATAAAAAAGGTTGCGAGCCCCTGGATCCCAGGGAAGCTCAAAGAATCGGAGGATAGGGCATCTGAGCACTGGGGAATCTGTGAATGGGAATTTCGGGCCCGTGCATTCAATGGCCCAGAGTGAGATCAGTGGGTCAAAAAGAGGATGCAGACTTGTAATGTGGTATCAATAAATCAAGGATTAACAAGGGTCAATTAAACAGTGAATTACTAAAAAAACTATAGTACAATAGCACCCAGAGATGATTAGTCCTAACAGAGATGATCTAACTTTCCTCTCACAGTTCCAAAAAGCAAGGCAGAAAAATGATTTCAGGCTACACATGCCTGATGCAGAAATCACACTGGGAGTGCAAGGAGTGCTCACACTGGGAAATATTCAGACAAGCATTTGGAATTGGCCATAAACATAGGAACAGATTAGACCATTTTCCCTATCAAGTCTGCTCTGTGTTTCCATCATGGCTAATTTATTATCTCTCTCAACACCATTCGTCAGCCTTCTCCCCATAACCTTTGACTCCCTTACTAATCTAGAACCTATCAACCTCTGCTTTATGTTTACCCAATGACTTGCCTTCCACTGCCATCTGTGGCAATGAATTTCATAATTCACTACCCTCTGGCTAAAGAAATTCCTCTTAATCTCTGTTCTGAAGAGATGTTCTTGTATTCTGAGGCTTTGTCCTCTGGTCCTAGACTTTCCCACTGTAGGAAACATCCTCTCCATGTCCATTCCATCTAAACCTTTCAATATCTGATAGATTTCAATGAGATTCCCCCTCATTTTTGTATGGATTGATATGAAATGATCTGAATATGGCTGTTCTTAACTGTAAAATGCAAAGGAACCATATGGATATGTACTTAGCCCAGCAGCATTTGACAAAATACTGTTGTGTTCCAATCTCATTTTCTTTGTGATCAAATTCCAGTTAATACTAAAAGAATTTAATACTTCATTTATCTCTCCAACGAATGCTATACATACCATATGTTTAATGACTCATGCCCTGTATCCCAAGATGCGGTATTACTTTGTGAAAGAAGTTGATCAAATTTGCCTTGAGTGAATGGTCTTATTCCTATACTATGTTCTTTTTAGGATAAATTTTACATTTCCATTTAAATAATACCCTCACAAGTTAGTTTTAAATTTTATCTCCTCAACACGGGCTTCAGGCTTCTAGACAAAGTGAAACAGTTTGCCATGGTCCACAGTTTAGAATTTTTAAACAGTATTTCTTATATGTTCCAGTGAGTGCATGTGCAATTCAAGTAATTTATGCTCATAATTACATCTTCATCTCTGTAATCGTTAACCTTTACTTATCTTGCCACCTTCGGTTACATTTAGTTCTTTGTCATTCCAATGCTTTTTTGTGACTGAATTTTTCCTAAACCACTACCCTAATTCCTGGCCTTTAATGTGCACAAAAAATTGTTTTAAAATGTGTTCCATGTTCCTTTTTGATTCAGCTAAAGGCATTCACCTATGTATTCACAAACAAAGGAGGCATTGTACACCTGTTAAAGTGTACAATGTTTAAACCTGTTAAAAGTGACAAGAAGTCACTTTATCAGAGTTGTATAAAACATGCAAGGGCAAATCACATTTAACTCTTTCCTTACGCATGCATTTATTTCTCTTTTCTGAGTTATATTTGGTAGTCTTGCTCAGTCAGGATAGAGTTAACTTGAACTTGCTATTTGTGTTTTATATTTGTTCATTGCACACTGGAATCCCTATTCATAGTTGTGATTCTCTCTTAATCATACTATAACGTGATAAGGCTTATTGGCAGACCAGATATTTTACAGAGATGAGACTCAAGGTGATTTTCCACATTTCAAACGAGTACTTGTAGGACTCAACATTTCTGATATTTCGACCACGCTGGGTTATAATAATCCCCTATGTGCACAGTGTGCAGATCCTCGGTTTCATGCACTTAAACCATGTACTTTCTGATGCATACAGTGTAGATTCCCTTTTTCAGAACTTATAGATAGGAATGGCAGGGTGCAGATACGTCTCAACCAAAGGAGGTGTAAGGTGCTCCTTCATTCTGCTACCCTGCAGGTGTAGCACCTGCTTAGCCTCCCCCACCCGGAGTAGGATCTCAAGAAGCCATGAGAGCAAGAGGTGGATGGTTGTATGAGCAGCTGGTCCATATCACGTCCTTGTTATGCGACCACTAAAACCACGCAGACAATCTCTGAAAAGTATCGATAATGGCTGGGGTCACCTGTCCTGTAAAGACACTGCCCAGAAGAAGGCAACGGCAAACCTCTTCTGTGGAAAAATCTGCCAAGATCAATCACGGTCATTACTCTGACCGCCCACATCATACGACACAACACAAAATCAATGAGCGTACTAAATGTAAATGAACCAACGTTGCTTGCAAGTGAAGTAAGTGAGAAAAGCAAGCTGGTGAAAAGAAACTCAGGCAAAAACTTTAAACACATCCTTTCTAAGTGTTTCTTCATATTTGATGCAAAGTACTCATAAAAATGCATAGAATTGAGTAGCAATCTGCAAGAGGAACTCAGTAGGCCTAACAGCGGAATCAGAATCACAATCAGGTTTATTATCACTTACGATGTGAAATAATGATGTGAAGGAAGTCCATTTCAAAAACATACAGCATAATTACTATACAAAACAAATAACTGCAGAAGGAATACTGCATGAATTTGTATTCATGAGTTTGTGGACTGTTCTGAAATCTGATGACAGAGGGGATGAAGCCACTTTTGGATTACTGAGTCAGGAGAAACTGATGCAGCCACAGGAAGTTTACGCACACTCGACACAGACAGCAGCCGATGTCTCTGACACTGTGATGCAGTGGTGGTATCCAAAAATCTATCAATCTCAGGTTAATATTTGTCTGATACATGACCATTCTTGGACTTCTAAGGAAGGGAATTGTGAAGATTTATTATCTTCTTAACAAAAAAAATTCTTGATATCTCTAACTAATTAATTTCTTAATACTTTACCATGTAGTTCTCCACTCTCCAGTGAGAGGGAAGTAGCTTCTTTCTCTGTTATTCCTTCTCAAAATCTTAAATCTTTCATCGAGTAATAGTTGTCCTTCCAGAAGTGCAGCAAGGCAGTGCAAAGTAACTCAAAACAGGAAGATTGTAAACTTCTTTGTTATGACAGATGTATCATTTGAGCAAAAATTACTCATCATCTTGATCCAATGTATCTGCCAATTAAGTAAAGTGAACATGAAAATTCCACAAAATGTAAACCACCAGCTTAGGTACATCCTAATCACCGGATACAAGAGACATTGATGGGTGTACATAAAGTGTCATATGCTTACTCATGTTACTCTGTAGTTAATTGAAAAAAAAATTACTATCAATCTGTAGGAAAGGGAATGTTTTAAGGCCAAAGCTTTCTGATGTTGGCACTTGGGGTAGCAATGAAGGTTCTTCATCTCGATCTGTCCTTGGCCATCTTCTCTATTGTGAAGGTCCTCCATCTCTGTCTGTCCTTGTGTCCCAGGTGTGGTTCAGGGTAAGTTTAAAGTTAGGTTCCTGTTTAGTGAGTGAGAAGACCCTGTTCCAGCATTATCTGCAATGGAACAGTGTTTTTTTGCACTTACATCTTTGTGAGGTGAAGCAATGATGGGTGAGGATAACTTCTGGGGAGATCAGGATTGAGATGGCATTCATGAGATGCTCCAAGATCTTTAGATTTGCCTCTACCTGCTTTTTTACTCTTTTGATGAAAAAAAACATAGCTTTATTAACAATATCTTAAAAGAAATTGTGACCATTGAGATCAAGGATGGACTCCAGCCCTTGCAGTTTCTATCAATCCTGGAAGGCCTCCAGCGGGGCACTGATCAAATGCAGAAGCACCAGGGTCATCCAAACATGGAGGTCTCCTCAAAAGGTCAACCTAGTTGGCTTGAATGGACGGGCTTGAAAATGACGTTGATAACTTGGGCCTTTGAACAGTCACCCAGTCCAAGCCGTTGAGTTCACTGACCAATTCACATCACTCTCCCTCCCTCTCTGCTTACTGTGTTCCAAAAGATTAGGAGCTTTGGAGTCCTGATGAAGGGGCTCAGCTCAAAAAAATCGATTGTTTATTTTCCTGCACAGAAGTATTCATTGGTCTTTCATCATTGATGGTCTTCGTTCTTCCTCAAAAGCACCTCAGGAGTACTTTCAGCAGGTGGACTACAGTGGCTCATGAAGGCTACTACAGCAAAGTGGGATGGGCAATAAATCCCGGCCACATTAGAAGAATGCTGTTGCCAACACCTTGATGCGTTGGCCTAACATGTTCTGACTGAGATACATTTCAGCCGAAGTGTGCCACTGGTAGAGGGAATGCATCTTTACGTGCTGTTATAGGTAGCTGTGCTGCAGGTGACAGCAAGAAGTGGCAGAAGGTTGAGGACACAACTTAGCAAATCATGGAAACTAGCTCTCCACCTCTATGGACTCTGTCTATACCTCTCACTGCCTCAGCATAACCGAAGACCCCACCCACCCCATATATATTCCCACATCAAAGTTGCTGGTGAACGCAGCAGGCCAGGAAGCATCTCTAGGAAGAGGTACAGTCGACGTTTCAGGCCGAGACCCTTCGTCAGGACTAACTGAAAGAAGAGGGTCTTCAACCCTCCTCCTCTTCATGGACACCCCGCTCTGGTCTTCTGACTGCTCTGGATCTCTTTATTGCTAACTGCCGACGGGACATCAACCATCTCGACTTCACCGCACCTCGTCCCCATTCCAACCTCACTCCTTCTGAACGCTCTGCTCTCCACTCCTGTGGTGAAGTCGAGATGTTTGATGTCCCGTCAGCATCCAGAGCAGGCAGAAGACCAGAGTGGGGTGTCCATGAAGAGGAGAAGGCTTGAAGAGCCTCTTCTTTCAGTTAGTCCTGACGAAGGGTCTCGGCCCGAAACGTCGACTGTACCTCTTCCTAGAGATGCTGCCTGGCCTGCTGTGTTCACCAGCAACTTTTATGTGTGTTGCTTGAAATTCCAACATCTGCAGATTTCCTCGTGTTTGTCATATATTTTCCCCCCTCCTCTCTCTCAGGCAGAAGATACTAGGAAAGCTTGAAAGGACGTGCCCCGCTCTTATCTGACTATTTCATGGTGATGTGGTATGATAAGGTGGACTCTTAACCTTATGATCGACCTCGTTATGATCTTGCACCTTATTGTCTATCTGCACTTCACTTTCTTTGTAGATGTTACACTGCATTCTGCATTCTGATGTTGTTTCACTTTGTTCTACCTCAATGCACTGTGCAATGATTTGATCTGTACAAACAACATGCAAGCAGCATGCTTTTCACTTACCTCAGTACATCTGGCAATAATAATCTAATTCTATTCTAAAAGAAGGTGTGCTTAAATTAAGCGTGGCAACTTCATGGTCCAATAACTTGGGTTAATAAAATAATCCTTATGCTAAATTTCTGATTAGTCTAATTCTTGTCCACCAGGGATTATTCCTGGACCAGAGATTTCCATTCCAAGCCAGCAAGTAGTCTAATAAAATAACTCATCCAATCTTGGAACTCTTTGCCTTCTTCTGTGCTCAGGATGTCCACTGCTGGTGTGGGAAGACAGTGAGGTTTCCAGTGAGTGTGCTGTACAAAATAGAGAGAGGAGCACTTGTAGTTGTTATTCCCTTGTACTCAACTTGTGTGATCTTGCAGTAACTAAAGTTCAAAGTAAATTTACGAACAAAGTATGTATTTGTTATCCTACACTAGTGATTCATTTTCTTGCAGACATTTACAGTAAAAATACGGATATACTGTAGAACTGATAAAAAAATGCACAAAGATTGACTAACGACCAAAGTGCAAAAGAAGACAAACCGTGCAAATAAAAATTAATGCTGGAAGCACAAGTTGTAAAGTGCCCCCATAAGTGAGTCTGTACGTCGGTCATAGAATCACTTAAGTGTTGAGGTGAGTGAAGTTATCAGGAGCCTGATAGTTATGGGGTAATAACTGTTCCTGAACCTGGTGGTGTGAGATCTCAAGCCTTTGTACCTCCTGCCTGAAGGTCATGGCGAGAAGAAGGCATGGCATGGATGTTGGGGGGCAGTAATGGTGGGTGATACTTTCTTGTGCCAGTGCTCCATGTGAATGTGCTCAATGGTATAATGGGTTTCGAAGCGGAGGTATTTCTGAGGACTGAATGTGGATTGAAAGTAGGAAGTTTTTAATGTACAACGTGTTCCGTTTGAAGGAAAATATCTTCTGATTTTTTCCATATCACCCTTGATCCTTTCATATGTATTCCAGTCATGAAACAGTTCCAATTAGCAGTTCCTCAGCAGTGAGGGGGTTAAGATCGGGAAAGAGGATAAATTAGGTAAAAATTCTTTTACCTCACTGTCTGGCATGGAGAGGCCACTGCACAAGATCAGGAAAAGCTGCAGAGGATTACAAACTCAGCCAGCTTCATCACGGGCACTAGCCTCCCCAGCATCGAGGACATCTTCAAGAAGAGGTGCCTCAAAAATCCTTGATGTTCCTTGCTGATTAAGTATGTAGAGACAACAAATTCTTACCTAACCCTCAGGTTTGGCCTGCATGCGCTAGTCTAGGGGAAGACAGACTCCGGCCCAGCCAAACTTGAAAAATCTTGTTTGTATGGATGGTGCGTGATATGTTGCCCAGTTACAAACCTGTACCGCAAAATATCAGACAGAACACCATATGCAATTAAATGATTTAACTTTATAATTCTTAATCTGACCATAGGGTTAATAAAGAAAACAAAAAGAAAAAGGGCCCATTTTAATGAAACGGTCTAATGTGCACGTTAGAGCTCAGGGTTGTCCGTCCATTCATTCCACATCAACCTCTCCAAGCGTTGTTGACTCCCCGACTCTCTCTCCATGTCCACTCTGTCTGGCGGCCTACCAACTCTCTCTCCACTCGCGTCTTCTCTCTTCATCCCTCGCCGACAAAAGACCGCAAAACCCTTCTCACAGACACACAAGAAAGAAACAACACGCCTCTCATTGGATGATGCACATTCCAAAGCCCCCATTATCTCTAGTCATAACCCAAATACTGCTGTTACAGAGAAACCATTGCATTAGCAGTGAAACCTTACCGAGAAACCATTACATTAGCAGTGAAACCTTACAGAACAATCACTTATATGCTGTATTAAATACAAAGATCAAACTAAGAATATAGAACAGTACAGCACAGGAACAGGCCATTTGGCCCACAATGTTGAGCTGAACCAGCTAAAAGGAAAATCAAAAGCACCCAAACACAAATCCGTTCTGCCTACGCAATGTCCATATCCCTCCATCTTCTTTACATCCATGTGCCTATCCAAATGTCTCTTAAAGGCCTCTATTTTCCTCTACCACCATACCAGGCAGCGCATTCCAGGCATCCACGATTCTCTCACATCTCCTCACATCCCCCTTCAATTTATACCCTCTCACTTTCAATGCAGGCCCTCTGGTATTAGACATTTTAACCCTGGGAACCACATACTCCCTCTCTACTCTATCTAAGCCTCTCATAATCTTACAAACCTTTATCAGGTTCTCCCTTAGCTCCCAGCGCTGCAGAGAAAACAACTCAAGTTTATCCAGCTTCTCGTGATAGCACATCCCCTCTAAGCTGGGCAGCATCCTGGTAAACCACTTCTGCACCCTTTCCAAAGCCTCAACATCCTTCCTATCAATGTAATCTTGTACAAGTTTCTGTATGAAGGATAACTAAACTGAATACAAAAGCAAATAGGGGATTTAAAGCCCTGTCTTAAAGAAAGAAACCATTCAAAAGTTATCGAGAGAGAACTAATTAAATCCAATTAATTAGAGATAATACCAGATTATTTGAACACAATGATGAGTAATATTTTGAGAATTTATTTTACAACAGTATCAAGATCAAATGTAATTTAATTGTAGGGAACTGCATTCTATTACATTGGATATGTATGGTTGAGTTAGGAGGGAAACCTGATCTGTTTTATGTTAATTAACGGCCTGTGCTCTTTATTCCAAATGAATGATCATTGATAGACACAGTATTAAATCTCAGCAAGCTCTAAATGTTGCATTATTCATGCAGATTTGCGGCAGGTGCTTTTGGCTAGTTTTATAAATAAAGTCAATTTATTATGCTGCATATGAATGACAATTATTAATTGTGTTTGTTGTGTTCATAATTCCATTCTGCTATTATCAGAATTGTTCAATAAAATTATTTGAATACAATTAGTAAGAACAGTTGTTTGAATACAACTGATTCATTATACTCAACAAATAGATGTTACAGTAAAGTAACTAAAAGTCTACTGAATAATCTACAGTACTGTGTAAAATTCTTTGGCATATATATATAGCTCGGGTACCTAAGACTTTTGCACAGTGTGTGTGTGTATGTGTGCATCCATTGCGAGCGATGAGGACCACTGACATCCTTGGGTGGGTGAGTTTGTTATTTGTGTATCCAGGTGATGAGTCTAATCTGGGCAAGGAAGCACCTTGCATATATGTGTGAAGGTTCTGTAGTTGAGGTGCCTTGCTGCTCATTCTTTCCGCTATTGTCCTTTCCTTTCTGCTTCTGCGTGGCGATTCTTCTCACCTTGATTGAGAATGCTGTGCCAGGAGGAGTGGGTCAAGCATGCACCTTCCCAAGAAGTGTGATCGATCTCAAGGGCCTTGAGTGAAGTCTTGAATCGTTTTCGCTGACCACCATGAAAGCACTCCGCTGTGGACAATACAGAACATTACACAGTACTGTATTAGTCAATGTGGAGCGGAGGGTGAATCTGACAATTTGGCAGGAGCAAAGGATGTTGGGATCTCTGGTGCTTCCTGCTCCCTCCACTCTCCCTTCCCCTTTTCCCAACCATGATGCCCTTCTCCTTGCCCCCTTCCCTCTCTTAGTCCACGATAGAGACCCATATCAGAATCAGGTTTATCATCACTCATGTATGTCATGAAATTTGCTTTTTCTTGTGGCAGCAGTACAGTGCAATACATAAAATTACTACAGTACTGTGCAAAACTCTTAGGCACGTGTATAACTAGGGTGTCTAAAACTTTTGCACAGTACTGTATTTATTTGTTATTTATATGCTATTTTGTAGCATAGAAACTGTATTTGGCACAACTACTGCTTAAACTTCATTTCAGCTTCTTAGTTTAAGAATCAGAAGCCATTAAATTCCTCTCTTCTTAAAGACACCAGACTGTGGTTACAGGCTAAATATAGTCTCTGGGTAGATTTGGATTAGGTGGATGAAGGTGCACTGTTACTTTATTGTAAATGTGTCCCTAGGATATTGTGCGCAGTGTACATGGGCCCTTCCTCAGTGAACGTTCTCTAGTGTAAAGTTTGCAGAGAACATGATTTACAAAGAGAATCCTAAAGGAGGTGAGGATAGAGGTGGGGCAGTGGGAAATGTAAGTGGTGTGACCAGGAGGGATGGTCAGAGAAATTATTAGTGATGGGAAACAGACAGTCTGTCAGGGATACTCAGCATGTTGAGCACCATCTGTAGGAGGAAAGGAGTTGTCAAAACTGTGGGCCGTAGAGTGATAAGAACAAACACTACAGTACTGAAACAGGGTGCTCAGCTCATGTAGTCTGTGCCAAACTGTTATTCTGCCTAGTGCCATCAACCTGCTCCTGAGCCATTGCCCTCAATACCTTTCCCATCCATGTACCTACCTAACCTTCTCTCAAATATCACAATCAATCCCACACCCACCACTTTCGATTGCAGGTCGTTCCACACTCGCATCATCCTCTGGGTGAAGAAGTTCCTGTCAGTTTCCCTTTAACTATTTCACCATTTGCACTTAATCTATGACCTCTAGTTCTAATCTCACCCAGACTCAGTAGGAAAGGCCTGCTTGTGCTTGTCTTACCTTTACCCCTTATAATTTTGTATACCTCTGTCAAATCTCCCCTCATTCTCCTATGCTCCAGAGGAAACAAAAGTGCGGTTTATTTAACCTTTTTCACCGTTTTTCTTAATGTTCTTCCCCCCCACCCCCAGGTTATTCAACCTTAAGTACTAATATGGGGTTTTGACCCAAAATGTGGGCCATTCCTTTCCTCCCACAGAAGCTGCTACACCTGCTGAGTTCCTCCAGAAGCTTGTCTGTTGCTTCATATTCCAACATCTACAGCCTCTGTGTCTCCATCACAGAGGTGATGTCGAGAAGATAAAGACCATAATACTATAGGAGTAGAATTAGGTCACTTGGCTTATCAATTCTGCTCCATCATTCCATCATGGCTGATTTATTATCAAGAACCAAACAACTGCCACGTTAAATATACCCAGTGGCTGGTCCTTCACAGCCATCCATGGCAATGAATTCCACACATTCACCACCCTCTGGCTAAAGAAATTCCTCCTCACCTATGTTCTAATTGGATGTCCTTCAATTCTGAGGCAGTGCCCGCTGATCCTGTTCTCTCCCACTATAGAAACATCCTCTCCACATTCACTCTGTCGAGGCCTTTCAATATTCAATATGTTTCAATGTGATCCCCCTCGTCCTTCTAAACTCCAGTGAGTACAGGCACAGAACCATCAAATGCTCCTCACACCTTCATCCTTTCTTTGATGGAATCATTCTCGTGAACCTCCTTTGGACCCTCTCCAATGTTAGCACATCTTTTCTTCGATAATGGACCTGAAAACTGAGCACAATATGAAAGTGCAGTCCGACCAATGCTTTATAATGCCTCAGTTGCTTAATGATAGTCAGACAGGTGAGAGATATGTTGTGTGGACGATAGAAGTTGCTTGGACCCCCAAGGCAGAGGAACTAATGACATTAAATGTGTGTTGCGGGCTGAAGGAATGTCAGGAAACTGAAACAATGAGCTGAGAACAAATTCTTTGAAGATTTTAGGTGCTTGTGATTGGAGTATGAAATGCATCCGATATATTAAAACATACTTGGACACATCAAGCACAGCCATTTTAAGCAGGCAGATCTACTGAATGATGTACAGAAGATTCAAGTGGAGAAATTTTCGGCCTGCTCCATGTGGAACCTTTGGAGGTAGAAGTTATCGATGGGCTGAGGTGGATCGTGAAGCATTAAACTGGTAGGTAGAAGCCTCTTGGCTGAATATGGAGAGCGATTTACGACCACCTGGAATTGTGCAGTGTTGTAAGTTGTTAGTTATGAGGCACCTTGTTGAAAAAGTGCTTGCTTCAGGTTGGTGCTGTGCTCCAGACTGGAGTGATGTCAGTTCATCTCTCCTTTATCTATTATAGCTCAATCAAGGCTATAATGATACTGTGTAAAATTTACAGTTCATGATTTTTATCAGAGTCGTCTAATGACATGTAGACGTGGCTCTCTGCACCCAACAACCTGTGCAGCAGTGGAAGAGTGAACAAGGTTTTAGGGAGCAAGGGACTCTTACCTCGTTTCGTGATTTAAAACATAAGGTGTGTAACTTTGCAATTAGTACTGACAGCTGAGATACAGGTACCGAGAAACAACATTTGCCAATAAATGGTAAAATAATGAGAATCAATAGCATGAGAAAATCTGCAGATGCTGGAAGTCCAAAGCAACACACACAAAAAACGCTGGAGGAACTCAGCAGGCCAGGCAGCATCTATGGAAAAGAGTAAACAGTTGACATTTCAGACCAAGACCTTTCCTCAGGACTGGGGGGGGGGGCCTGGGAGGAGTGGGGGAGATGCCTGAAACAAACGGTGAGAGTAGGAGAAAGAGGCTGGCTGGAAGGTGACAGGTGAAGCCAGGTGGGTGGGAAAGGTGAAGGGCTAGAGAAGGGAGAATCTGATCGGAGAGGAGAGTGGACAATAGAGGAAAGGGGCATGGTAGTGTAATGGGTAGCACAATGCTTCACAGTCCAGGAAAGCCGGCACTGCCGCTTGGCTGTAGGGAGTCTGTATGTTCTCCCTGTGACCATGTGGGTTTCCTCCAGATGCTCTGGTGTCCTCCCACATGTTAAAGACATACCGGTTGGTAGGTTAATTGGTCATTGTAAATTGTCCCATGGTTAGGCTCAGCTTAAATCGGGTGATTGCTGGGTGGCTCAGCTCGAAGGGGGGGCTATTCCACACTGTGTCTCAATCAATAAATATAATGGGGAGGAGGAGGGGACCCAGGGAGAAGTAATAAGCAGGTGAGAAGCTGAAAGGTCAGAGTGGGGAATAGAGGTCGTGGTGGCAGTTGATAATGAGGATAACTGGATACTGTGGAGAAGTATGTTTTCCTGTGGACAGTCTTCTCTATTCAGAACTTCTATACTTGAGCGAACAATTTGACTCCTGCTCCTCTAGGGTCTAACTGCGGTTGTAATGTATCAAAACACTTAGCGCTGCCAATACAACATCAAGTCATCGCCACTTAATCCAACCTATCAACTCAAGTACCCACAAAGCCTATTACTGGAGCTATTTCATCAAGTGTGTTGCTTCATGTTAGCTCATTCATCTCATTATGTCGGCTCCCTTGCTATAGCTTCTGGCTAAGGATTGAACCAGGAGCTGGCAGACTGCCATTTGGCTCCGTACCAGCTAGCACTGCGCTGTGTCTCTAATTAACTCCTTGCTCCTGTGTATTCTCCGAGGCTGTGTGGGCTTGTTCCGATAATACCCCGAGCAATGAGTGGCAAATGCTCGTGTTCGAAAAGATTAATACTGCAGTCAATACTGTACTTCATTTTCGGCCGAATGCACGATTGTGTGGGTGGCTGCATCGGCTCCCTCGTACTAATTACAGTCATCAGGATCAATTTTGTTTGATATTTTTATTTTATTAATTGTGATCGTGCAGTGTTATGCTCAGTAAATTGGAGGATATCCTGTTTACAAGGAAAAGATAATTATACTGTGTATCACACAATGTATCAGTCTGTTGCTCAAGTATAATTGTAAGTAAATAGTGCATCCATTAATGGTCTCATATCTAATTACTAAGCCTTTTGAAGGCCAGTTAGAAACTAATAGTTTTTTTGCAGATCCAGGGGTCAATTAGAGGTCAGAATAAACTGGTAGGAGATAGCCAATTTTTCTAATATGTTTCATTACAAAGTATGACACCTGATGCATGCTGAATCCAGCTCTCGCATTCATACGTGCTGTCAGGGTGTTTCAAAATTGCTTACGGTAAATCTCATAAGTATATTTTGTTGGAAAACTGGATATGAGCTTATGAAAGCACAAAGTCCAGTGGCTGTTAAATTCAAATCCAGCGATGTTTAATTGCTGTTTGGTTCAGCGGGTTTTGTGGATTGAAGCTTGCTGAAGAAAGGTAGAGTGTACGTCAGAGAAGGTTTGAAAGCTGTGGCTTCCTCTCTGTTGTGTTCTTCACTATTGCACGTGACAATTGGACTACAGTCTTGGTTGTTGACTCAAACAATGCCTTTCACAAATTCAAGAGATTCTGCAGGTGCTGGGAATCCAGACCACATACACAAAGTGCTGGAGGAGCTCAGCAGGTTAGGTAGCATCTAAGGAGAGGAATAAACTGTTGATGTTTTGGGCTGAGGCCCTTCCTCAGGACTGGAAAGGAAGGGGGCAGCAGCCAGGATAAGAACCACACATAAAAGTTGCTGGTGAATGCAGCAGGCCAGGTAGCATCTCTAGGAAGAGGCACAGTCAACGTTTTGGGCCGAGACCCTTCGTCAGGACTAACTGAAAGAAGAGCTAGTAAGAGATTTGAAAGTGGGAGGGGGAGGGGGAGATCCAAAATGATAGGAGAAGACGGGAGGGGGAGAGATGGAGCCAAGAGCTGGACAGTGGATTGGCAAAAGGGATATGAGAGAATCATGGGATGGGAGGCCCAGGGAGAAAGAAAAAGGGGGAGGGGTGAAGCCCAGAGGATGGGCAAGGAGTATAGTGGGAGGGACAGAGGGAAAAAAAGGAGGGAGAGAAAAAGAATATATATATATAAAATAAATAAATAACGGATGGGGTACGAGGGGGAGGTGGGACATTAACGGAAGGTAGAGAAGTCAATGTTCATGCCTTCGGGTTGGAGGCTACCCAGACGGAATATAAGGTGTTGTTCCTCCAACCTGAGTGTGGCTTCATCTTGACAGTAGAGGAGGCTGTGGATAGACATATCAGAATGGGAATGGGACGTGGAATTAAAATGTGTGGCCACTGGGAGATCCTACTTTCTCTGGCGGACAGAGCGTAGGTGTTCAGTGAAACGGTCTCCCAGTCTGTGCCTGGTCTCGCCAATATATAGAAGGCCGCATCGGGAGCACCAGACGCAGTATATCACCCCAGCCGACTCACAGGTGAAGTGTTGCCTCACCTGGAAGGACTGTCTGGGGCCCTGAATGGTAGTGAGGGAGGAAGTGTAAGGGCATGTGTAGCACTTGTTCCGCTTACAAGGATAAGTTCCAGGAGGGAGATCGGTGGGGAGGGATGGGGGGTCGAATGGACAGGGGAGTCGCGTAGGGAGCAATGCCTGCAGAAAACAGAGACGGGGGAGGGAAAGATGTGCTTAGTGGTGGGATCCCATTGGAGGTGGCGGAAGTTACGGGGAATTATATGTTGCACCCGGAGGCTGTGGGGTGGTAGGTGAGGACCAGGGGAACCCTATTTCTAGCACTGCGTCCAGTGCTCCCGATGTGGCCTTCTATATATTGGCGAGACCTGACGCAGACAGGGAGATCGTTTCGCTGAACACCTACGCTCTGTCCGCCAGAGAAAGCAAGATCTCCAAGTGGCCACACATTTTAATTCCACATCCCATTCCCATTCTGATATGTCTACCTATATATTTTTTCTCTCTCTCCTTTTTCCCCCTCTGTCCCTCTCACTATACTCCTTGCCCATCCTCTGGGCTTCACCCCTCCCCCTTTTCTTTCTCCCTAGGCCTCCTGTCCCATGATCCTCTCATATCTCTTTTGCCAATCAACTGTCCAGCTCTTGGCTCCATCCCTCCCCCTCCCATCTTCTCCTATCATTTTGGATCTCCCCCTCCCCCTCCCACTTTCAAATCTCTTACTAGCTCTTTTTTCAGTTAGTTCTGACAAAGGGTCTCGGCCTGAAACGTCGACTGTACCTCTTTCTAGAGATGCTGCCTGGCCTGCTGCGTTCATCAGCAACTTTTATGCGTGTTGCTTGAAATTCCAGCATCTGCAGATTTCCTCGTGCCAGGATAAGAAAGTTGGGGCTGGAGTAGGAGTACAGGCTGGCAGGTGAAAGGTGAACCTAGGGGAGGGGTCTTGTCCATTTAGATTATTAACTTAATTGCTCTCCTATGCCCCACTCCCCCAATCCTTCAACAACTGAGAAGACAGACTTCTCACAACTTCACCACCCAACACTCAATAAACCATCAATTTTCTGACAGCAGGAGAGGGACAGTAGCATAGCAGTTAGTGCCATGCTTTACAGTTCCAGCAATTACCAATAGAGGTTCCTATATACCTCTTCCCACCGTTTCTCGTCAAATTCCCTCCCCGTCTCTTAATTCCTCCGCCCCCACTGCTTCTGGTGTCAGCATAAGTCTTTACATTCCAGAGATGCCCTCCTTCTTCAAAGAAAGGGGCTTCCCTCCCTCTGCAATTAGTACTGCTCTTTTGCACACGTCTGCCCTCACCCCATTCTCCTGTCACCCCTCCAGGGATAGGGTTCCTCTTTTCCTCTCCTACCAACCACTAGCCTCTGTGTCCGGCACATAATTCTCCATAACTTCTGCCATCTCAAATGGCCTCCCCCCACTTTTTGCTTTCCATACGGATTGCTCCCTATGCAATTCCCTTGTCCATTTGTCCCTTCCCACTGATCTCCCTCCTGGCATTTATCCTTGCAAGTAAACAAGTGCTACCTCTGCCCCTACATCTTCTCTCTCACTACCATTCAGTGTCCCAAACAGTCCTTCTAGGTGAGGCAACACTTCACCTGTTAGTCTGTTTGGGTCATCTACTGTATTTGGTGCTCCCAGTGTGGTCTCCTGTATATCTGTAAGACCTGGCGTAGATTGGGAGACTGCTTTGCCAAGCACCTACGCTCTGTAGTCCACCAGAAAATGTTGTATCTCCCAGTGGCACACATTTTAATTCCACTTCCCATTCCTATTACAACATGCCAGTCCACAGCCTCCTGTACTGTTGTGATGAGGCCACAGTCAGGTTGACGGAGCAACACCTTGTATTCCGTCACGCTCACCTCCAACCTGATGGCACAAACATCAATTTCTCAAACTTCTGGTAATGCCCCCTTTCCTTCACTATTCCTCATTCCCATTTCCCTCCATCACCTTATCACCTTACCTGCCCATTGCCTCCCTCTGGTGCTCCTCCCCCTTTTCTTTCTTCCAAGGCCAGATGTCCTCTCCAATCAGATTCACCCTTCTCGAGCCCTGTTTCCCTTTCACCAATCTTTACTTTCCCAGCTCTTTACTTCACCCCCCCTCTTCTGGTTTCACCTATCACCTTGTGTTTCTTCCTCCCCTCCCCTCCCCCCACCTTCTTACTCTGACTCCTCATTGATTTTCTCTCCAGTCCTGATGAAGGGTCTCGGCCTGAAATGTCGTTTATACACTTTTCCATAGATGCTGCCTGACCTGCTGAGTTCCTGGAGCATTTTGTGTGTGTAACTTGGATTTAGTCATAGTCATAATCATTGTCATACTTTATTGATCCCGGTGGAAATTGGTTTTCGTTACAGTTGCATCATAAGTAATAAATAGTAATAGAACCATAAATAGTTAAATAGTAATATGTAAATTATGCCAGTAAATTATAAAATAAGTCCAGGACCAGCCCTTTGGCTCAGGGTGTCTGACCCTCCAAGGGAGGAGTTGTAAAGTTTGATGGCCACAGGCAGGAATGACTTCCTATGATGCTCTGTGTTGCATCTCGGTTGAATGAGTTTCTGGCTGAATGTACTCCTGTGCCCACCCAGTACATTATGTAGTGGATGGGAGACATTGTTCAAGATGGCATGCAACTTGGACAGCATCCTCTTTTCAGACACCACCGTCAGAGAGTCCAGTTCCATCCCCACAACATCACTGGCCTTAGGAATGAGTTTGTTGATCCTGTTGGTGTCTGCTACCCTCAGCCTGCTGCCCCAGAACACAACAGCAAACATGATAGCACTGGCCACCACAGACTCGTAGAACATCCTCAGCATCGTCCGGCAGATGTTAAAGGACTTCACTCTCCTCAGAAAATAGAGATGGCTCTGTCCCTTCTTGGATTTGCAGCATCTGCAGATTTTCTTTTGTTACTAATCGAGATTCAATTCACATTACTCTCTGTAAGGAGTTTGTTCATTCCCCCCGTAATCATGTGGGTTTGCCCTGAGTGCCCTGTGTTCCGCCAGTATTCCAAAGTAGTATGCTTAAGGTTAGTAAGCTGTGGCCATCTTATGTTGGTGCCGGAAACGTAGCACCACTTGCAGACTACCAGCAGCACAGTCCTCAGGCAGTGTTGGTTGTTGACACAAGCTGATGCATTTCACTGTATGTTTTGATGTGCAAAGTAATCTGTTAATCTTTAATCTTTAAAAGAAGTACCTCCACAACTCGCTGGTCCACCTAACCTACCACCTCACTCAACCTGATTTGCAGCTTCTCTGGATCCCCACAGGCCGTGGTGTATGGTTCCCCTTATCCACGCCTCACGCAAACACTGCTCCATTCTCTGAACTCTGGCCCCTTTGCCGCCATGGCAACCTCTCTCCCCTCCAGACCTGGTGCTACCTCTGGATTTACCAGCAGTTCCGCTCTGCACGTTCCACAATGGCACACCCTGGAATGGATATTGTGTAAGAACTTTAGGCCTTGGCCCTTCTAAATTTTTTTTGGTAGTGGGCTGACATTCAAAACAGTTGTTGACACAGTTGGTAATGATGCATTAGCAAGCCCCTGCTGGTGCTGAAAGATTTCTCAGCTTCGTGAATGCAAAATGGAATTAAAAAAACTTAAAATTGACACCTGACGTCAGTGTGTAAGCTCAGTCACAAACAGCAACCACTTGGATGAGACAGCAAAATGCAGCCAGTTCCTGTCAATTTGGCCTTAGTCTATGAAATGAAAATCTAATTTCCACCATGAGGTTGTCTGCCCTTTTATTCATTAGTTCACTTCTTTTCTGAAGCAGTATCTCATCATTCTTTCACTCACTAAACAGCCACACAAAGCAATCAGGTCAACCTTTGTCATAATGCAAGACTGAGGCTGAAGAAAAACCACATTCTAAAATTCAGCTGTTTGTGTTAAACTGTCACGGTAATGCAGATAATTGTACTGTGAGTAGTACAAGTGTAACATTAACATTCCTGAAAAAGGCTTGGAAGAATAATCTCGTGCAGAATTCTTTTGAGTCCAGCTTTTCATTATATCACATGAATGTTCCTATTTATTAAAACATTAACATTCAAATTTGTTTAATGTCATTTCCAGTACAGAAATGTGAAGGAGAATGAAATAACTATTACTTTGGATCCATTGCAACACATAAAAAACACATTAAGATAAAGAGCACAATAATAAAAAAAAATCTCAAAGTTAAAAGTAAATTTATTATCAAAGTACTTATATGTCACTATATACGACCCTGAGATTCGTTTTCTGGTGGGTGTACGCAGAAACATAATTAGAATCGATGAAAGACTTCACCCAATAGGATTGACAAATACCGATACGCAAAAGACACAAACTACAAATTCAAAATAAAGAGAAAATAAATAAATAAATGTTGAGAACATGAGATGAAGAGGCCTTGAAAGTGAGTCTGTAGGTTGTGGAGTTCAGTTCAGTGATGGGGCGAGTGAAGTTATCTCCTCTGGTTCAACAGCCTGATGACTTTTCCTGAACCTGGTGGAGTGAGCCCTGAGGCTCCTGTATCTTCTATTGGTTGGCAGCAGTGACTAGCAAGCATGACCTGGGTGGCGGGGGTCCCAGATGATAGATGCTGTTTTCCTGTGGCAATGCTCCACGTAGATATGCTCATTGGTGGGAAGGCTTTACCTTTGATGAACTGGGCTGTATCATTACTTTTTGTAGGATTTTCCATTCAATGGAATTAGTGCTTCCATTCCAGGCCATGATGCAAACAGTCGATATATTCTCCAGCACGCATCTAGATGGATACTTTATTGATCCCAAAGGAAATTACAGTGTCACAGTAGCATTACGAGTGCGCAGATATAAATATTAGAAGAAAAATAGAAAGAATAAAAAATAAGTTACCTCAAATAGTGTAACAGGAGAGGGTCATCACTTCCCCGGCTGTAGGTTGTCTCATTATGGAGCGTAATGGCCGAGGGTATGAATGACGTTATACAGAGCTCCTTGGAGTAGCGCAGTTGCCTTAGTCTATTACTAAAAGTGCTCCTCTGTTCAGCCAAGGTGACCTGCAGACAGTGAGAAATATTGTCCAGAATTGCCAGAATTTTCCGTAGGGTCCTTTGTTCTACCACAGCCTCCAGTGTGTCCAGTTTGACTCTTATAATACAGCCAGACTTTCTAATTAGTTTATTGGTCCTGTTGCCATCACTCATGTTGATGACATTGCCCCAGAACACTACCACAGAGAAGATTGTAATGGTGTCAACAGACCAGTAGAACATGTGAAGGAGAGACCTGCATACTCCAAAGGACCTCAGTCTCCTCAGAAAGTAGAGGCAGTTCTGAACCTTCTTGTATACAGCCTCTGTGTTGGTGCTCCAGTCAAGTCTGTCATCTAGGTGCACCCCCAGGTACCTGTAGGTCCTCACCACATCCATGTCCTCACCATCAATAGTAACAGGGAGCAGTGCAGGCTTAGTCTTTCTAAAGTCCATCACCATCTCCTTTGTCTTACTAATGTTGAGCTGCAGATGATTCAGATTTATAGAGGTTTGTCAAAGTTTTATATATCATGGCAAATTTTTGCTTACTTCTAAGGAAGTAGAGGCACTGCCATATTTTTTTCATAATGGCATTTACATGCTGGGCCCAGAGCAGATTCTCCAAAATGATAATACTGAGGAAGTTAAAGTTGCTGACCCTCTCCACCTCTGATGCCCAACGAGAACTGGCTCTTAGACTTCCAGTTTCCTCCTCCTGAAGTCAATAATCAGCTCCTTGGTATTGATGATATTGAGTATGATTTTGTTGCTGTGGCACCATTCAGCCATATCTTCTATCTCCCTCCTATATGCTGGTTTGTCTACACCTTTGATTCGGCAAACCACAATGTGGTCGTCAACAAACTTAAATATGGCATTGGAGCTATGCTTAGCCTCACAGACATAAGTGAGTCAAGCAGGGAGCTAAGCAGCTAACCTTGTGGTGCAGCTGGTGTGATGGAGATTGTGGAGGAGATGCTGTCACTGAACTGACTGGGATCTGCAAGTGAGGAAATCAAGGATCCAATTGCACAAGGAGGGATTGAGGCTAAGGTCTTGAAGCTTTTTGATTAGTTCTGAATGCCGATCTGTACTCAATAAAGAGCATCCTGAGGTATGCATCTTTGCTGTCCAGATGTTCCAGGGTTGATGAAGAGCCAATAGCATCTGTTGTGGACCTGTTGCCCTTGTAGGCAAAGTAGAGCAGATCCAAGTTGCTTCTCGGGTAGGAGCTGATAATTTTTATCACCAGCCTCTCAAAACACTTCATCACAGTGGATAAAAGTGCTACTGGATGACAGTCATTGAAGCAGATTATCACGTTCTTCTTTGGCAGTGGTATAATTGAAGCCTGCTTGAGCAGGTTGGAATCGCAGACTGCCAAAGCATGAGGTTAAAGATATCAGAGAACACTCCAGCCAATTGATCATCACAGGTCTTTCGTACACAGCCAGATACCCCATTTGGGCCGGGTGATTTCTGCGGGTTTGAAGGATGCTCTCACATCAGTCTCAGAGACAGAAATCACAGGGTCATCAGGAGTGGTGGGAGTCTGTTCGTTTTACCCTCCATGTTTTAGTGTCAACGTGAGCATACATAGAAGGCATTGAACTGATCGGGGAGTGAACCTTTGTTCCATGTTGTCACTTATGTCGCTTGGTTTCACTTTGTCAGACTTTTCAAGCCCTGTCACTGCTGTCAAGCATCCTTCAGTATCTCAAGTTTGGTCTGTCAATGACACTATGATTAACCAATTTTCAGCTGTTTTATGCACCGTTCAAGGTATATTTTTGAATCCCAATTATTTAAACGGTTACTTTCAAAAATGTAGTCTGATTGTGCTGGATTCAAACGGATCTTGTGCTTGGTCATTTGGAAATGAGTTAGCACAGGAGCTAGAAGGTAAAACACTCCTAAACATGGAAGTAATTTAAAGAGAGATTTGCAGCAGACTAGTGAATGTGTTGGCAGTGAAACCTCCGTCTGATGATGTTGAATTAGCAATATAACTGTCAGCCTCCGTCAAAGTAAACAAAAAGTTCTGTCATTGTATGAAAATCCAGTCCTGATTTGAAAATAGATTTAAATTTATCTATTAAATACTGCAGCTCTCATTAGTTGGGAACTCTCCAATTCACAGGAATACAATCTACTGATATGCACCACTAATTAGTAAGGTCACAGATAAGCCGCAACTTAAAATAATGTACTCACGAGGGGTTCAGTTTCCTTTATTTTCTCATTGCTCATAAATCTTGCCATCTCCTATTTGAAATCATGGCAGCAAGATAACACAGCAATTAGTGTTCACCATTAATTGCGATTGGGGTTCAATGGGGTTCACTGTCTGTAAGGAGTTTGTGTGTTCCTCCCATGACCGTGCAGGTTCCCTCTGGTTGCTCAGTTTCCTCCCGTCTTCTGAAGATATACGGTCTAGTAAGTTGTGAGCGTGTTGTGTTGGCGCTGGAAGCATGACAACACTTGGAGTCTGCCCCCAGCATGATTCTCTGGCTAGGTCCTCACTACGCTGGATAATTTTGAAAACGCCGGTTTCAAGTTAAAACAACAGGCGTCCACACTGAGCGTGTTTCAAAATATCTCTGTCCACATTAGGCGGATATTTGGGCGATTCTCCTCCTACTGGGCATGCGCAGGACACACAGAAAACAAGTGAAGAGGAAATGGTATACTTAGTACGTGTTTGTCCAGTTACAGAGTAGAAAAACTTAAAAGGAATTGCTCTTGGCTCTCGCGCAGGAGGACTTAAAACTAAAAAAAACAAATACTGGAGCATATGGAGGCAACTGACAGGGAGTTCATGGACAGTATGACCCGGCTGATGACAAACATTGAAAAACTGCCTTAACTGTTGCATTAATAAAGCACCTTGTTAAATGTGTAAAACATGTCTGCATCAGCGTTATCTTGTATTTCCATACAATGTTACATTAGGCTGTTACACATCTATTGTCAGAGAAGTACTTGCATAAATAGGTAAACCACCTTCATACAAGCAAGGACAGAAAACAGGGCAAAGTGAGTATACGTATTTATTCAGTAAGCTATGGGTCAAAGTATTTGGTGAGTACATTTCTAACTCTTCTGGCTTCAGTCTCGTTGCCGTCTGTTCTGAAATTGTTAGGTTCTGCGAAGCGCAGAATCAAATATCACTGTGATAACTGTATGCTCTAGTATCAATTGTTTGATGACAATAAAGTAATAATAATAATAATAAGAAGAAGAAGCAGAAGAAGAAAACAATTAAATGCCGCACTGCCGCCATCTGTTGCGGCACGTCATGACAGCGGTTTTAAAAAGCTCCGTTTACTATGTCTGCACTGTAATGGATCTTAGGTGTTTTCAGATTTATTCACTCTGGAGACCATTTCTGAAAATCTCCTTTTTCGGGGGATGAAAACGCCGTTTTAGTGTGGACAGAGGGTCAAAATGAAGAGAAAAGCTTCGCTTTCAAAATTATCCGGCGTAGTGTGGACGTAGCCTCAGACTGTGTTGGTCGTTAATGCAAATCACTATCTCACTGTATGTTTCAATGTACATGTGACAAACAAAACTAATCCTTATCACTTTATCAAGCAAGAGAACTTCAAATTTCTATCAGTCTTCAAACAGCCATCACCAAAACAAATGAACCAGTCATGATCACTTTGCACTTTGTTGGAAGCTGCAGTGTACAAACTAACTGGTTCATTTCCCTCTATTGCAATAGTGACTGTGCTTCTTGGCCTATAGTGTTTCAAGTGGTGGATGAGGTTGTGGGAGAACCACATAAACTCAAAATGTTCTGTTCCATTCTTATCATCCTTCTGATGCTTTGTTTCTGACAACCTTTACATTATGATATTGTTGTTACGCTCATGGATATTTGAATGCGTATAGTTGATCTCTGATCTCTTGCAAATCAACAAGGTTAAGGTGCCTTTGGAGATTTATCTTCTGTCAGATGATTTATCTCTGGAAGGATTGTGTTAGCAGACATGCATACAGTAGTGTTGACGAAAATGAATTAACTGGTCATACTCTTAACTTTTTATATGTTAGGCTAAAACATTGTTTTTTATCAAAGAGGTAAGTTGTTCCCATAGTCGGGCAGGACCAAAGAGAAATGGGGTGCCATGGTAGCGTAGTGGTTACTGTGACGCTGTTACAGTTTGGGAACTCAAAGTTCGGATTTCAATTCCAACGCTGTCTGTATGGCGTTTGTATGTTCTCCCCATGAACGCATGGGTTTTCTCAGGTGCTCCAGTTTCTTCCCACACTCCAAAGACACCCTGGGGTTAATTGTTCATTGTAAATGGTCCTGTGATTAGGATAGGGTTAAATAAGTAGGTTACCGGGCAGCACAGCTTGTTGGGCTGGAAGGCCTGCTTTGCACTGTGAGGTGGTGTGAGGCCTCTGTCGGTCTGGGTTGACCATCGATTTTGCATCTTAGCTGTCTGGAAACGTAAGCCAGGGCAGCACAGTATGGAGGGCAAGCTCCCCCTCTCCATGCATTAGATTAGATTAGATTATGAGGACACACAGTCCTCTTTTATTGTCATTTGGTAGTGCATGCATTAAGAAATGATACAATGTTTTCCCAGAATGATATCACAGAAACACATGACAAATCGACTGAAAAACTGACAAAAACCACATAATTATAACATATAGTTACAACAGTGCAAAGCAATACCGTAATTTGATAAAGAACAGACTATGGGCATGGTAAAAAGTCTCAAAGTCTATCAAAAGTCCCATCATCTCACGCAGACGGTGAACCTCCAGCGCCGCAAACTTGCCGATGCAGCATCCTGGAAGCATCCGACCACAGTCCGACTCCGAGTCCGTCCGAAAACTCCGAGCCTCCGACCAGCTCTCTGACACCGAGCACCGAGCACCATCTCTGCCGAGCGCTTTGACCCCGGCCCCGGCAACAGGCAATAGGCAAAGCCGAGGATTTGGGGCCTTCCCCTCCGGAGATTCTCGATTGCACAGTAGCAATGGCAGTGAAGCGGGCATTTCAGAAGTTTCTCCAGATGTTCCTCTGTGCTTCTTACGGCTGTCTGCATCAAATCAGGATTGTGCACAGCATCCTAGTTAACACATACAATATCATTCAGAACGGCCGCGCGCGCTGCGTCGCGCCGCCATTTTCTCCTCCCTCCTCCTGATGAACCCAAAGGAACGACAGATACAATACAGTTTGGCACCAGTCAGCATTGAACTCAGTGTAGGACTGCCTTAGGGACGCCAGCTCTGGGCTTTTCCCTCGAGGTTTACTCCCAAAGCCTTCCCCCTGAGTGAGTAAGCTGCAAGGCAGTGGAGGTTAGACAACAGAGTTTGCCTTATCCAAGATGAGCTGCCAGCAAAGGCTGATGGGCCCCATCCACCTGAAGCAACTGGTTTTAAGGTGCCAGTAGCCCACCTTTGACCCTCCTCCTGTCAGTAGAAACGGTTCTGCGCTGTCTCTAAATAAATAAATAAATACCTTTTCAAAAATAAATGGGGGATGAGTAAAGGACTGTTTTAAGAAAAAAGTAACAAAAGATTGAAAATCATTATAATAATGGGATTGATTGCAGTGTTTGTCTCTCAAAACAGTGAGACACTGTCACAATTTTTTGGATATAAACAACAGAGACAATGAAAATATACAGAGGTCTCTCCAAGATAGTTGAATGCATGTCCCTACACATATTTAATTACACATATACACATATCTCAGTAGGTGAGCATCTGGGGGACAATGACCACCACTCCCTGGCATGATCATGGAAAAGGATAGAATCAGAGAGGACAGGAATGTTTTTAATTGGGGAAGGGCAAATTATGAGGCTATAAGGCTAGAACTTGCGGATATGAATTGGGATGATGTTTTTGCAGGGAAATGTACTATGGACATGTGGTCGATGTTTAGCGATCTCTTGCAGGATGTTAGGGATAAATTTGTCCAGGTGAGGAAGATAAAGAATGGTAGGGTGTAGGAACCATAGGTGACAAGTGAGGTGGAAAATCTAGTCAGGTGGAAGAAGGCAGTATACATGAGGTTTAGGAAGCAAGGATCAGATGGGTCTATTGAGGAATGTAGGGTAGCAAGAAAGGAGCTTAAGAAGGGGCTGAGGAGAGCAAGAAGGGGGCATGAGAAGGCCTTGGCGAGTAGGGTAAAGGAAAACCCCAAGGCATTCTTCAATTATGTGAAGAACAAAAGGATGATAGGAGTGAAGGTAGGACAGATTAGAGATAAAGGTGGGAAGATGTTCCTGGAGGCTGTGGAAGTGAGCAAGGTCCTCATTGAATACTTCTCTTCAGTATTCACCAATGAGAGGGAACTTGATGATGGTGAGGACAGTATGAGTGAGGTTGATGTTCTGGAGCATGTTGATATTAAGGGAGAGGAGGTGTTGGAGTTGTTAAAATACATTAGGACGGATGAGTCCCTAGGGCCTGACGGAATATTCCCCAGGCTGCTCCATGAGGTGAGGGAAGATATTGCTGAGCCTCTGGCTAGGATCTTTATGTCCTCTTTGTCCACGGGAATGATATCGGAGGATTGGATGGAGGTGAATATTGTCCCCTTGTTCAAAAAAGGTAGCAGGGATAGTCCAGATACTTATAGACCAATGAGCCTTACCTTTGTGGTGGGAAAGCGGTTGGCAAAGTTTCTTAGAGATAGGATCTATGGGCATTCAGAGAATCATCGTCTAATCAGGGACAGTCAGCATGGCTTTGTGAAGGGCAGCTCGTGTCTAACAAGCCTGATAGAGTTCTTTGAGGAGGTAACCAGGCATATAAATGAGGATAGTGCTGTGGATGTGATCTACATGGATTTTAGTAAAGCATTTGACAAGGTTCCACATGGTAGGCTTATTCAGAAAGTCAGAAGGCATGGGATCCAGGGAAGTTTGGCCAGATGGATTCAGAATTGGCTTTCCTGCAGAAAGCAAAGGGTTGTTGTGGAGGGAGTACATTCAGATTGGAGGGTTGTGACTACTGGTTGTCCCACAAGGATATGTTCTGGGACCTCTACTTTTCGTGATTTTATTAACCACCTGGATGTGGGAGTAGAAGGGTGGGTTGGCAAGTTTGCAGATGACTCAAAGGTTGGTGGTGTTGTGGGTAGTGTAGAGGATTGTCGAAGATTGCAGAGAGATATTGATAGGGTGCAGAAGTGAGCTGAGAAGTGGCAGATGGAGTTCAACCCGGAGAAGTGTAAGGTGGTACACTTTGGACGGACAATCTCCAAGGCAGAGTACAAAGTAAATGGCAGGATACTTGGTAGTGTGGAGGAGCAGAGGGATCTGAGGGTACATGTCCACAGATCCCTGAAAGTTGCCTCACAGGTAGATAAGGTAGTTAAGAAAGCTTACGGGGTGTCAGCTTTCATAAGTCGAGGGATAGAGTTTAAGAGTTGCGAGGTAATGATGCAGCTCTATAAAACTCTGGTTAGGCCACACTTGGAGTACTGTGTCCATTTCTGGTCGCCTCACTATAGGAAGGATGTGGAAGCATTGGAAAGGGTACAGAGGAGATTAACCAGGATGCTGCCTGGTTTAGAGAGTATGCATTATGATCAGAGATTAAGGGAGCTCGGACTTTACTCTTTGGAGAGAAGGAGGATGAGAGGAGACATGATAGAGGTATACAAGATATTAAGAGGAATAGATAGAGTGGACAGCCTGTGCTTCTTCCCCAGGGCAGCACTGCTCAATACAAGAGGACATGGCTTTAAGGTAAGGGGTCGGTGGGAATTTCAAGGGGGATATTAGAGGAAGGTTTTTCATTTAGAGAGTGGTTGGTTTGTGGAATGCACTGCCTGAGTCAGTGGTGGAGGCAGATACACTAGTGAAATTTAAGAGAGTACGAGACAGGTAGTTTATGGAGGAATGGAGGAATTTAAGGTGGGGGGTTATATGGGAAGCAGGGTTTATGGGTCGGCTCAACATTGTGGGCAGAAGGGCCTGTACTGTGCTGCGCTATTCTATGTTCTATGTTTTATATTTCAATGAGACATATACTGAATGCAGAGGAAACATAATAAAATATATTTGAAGATATTTTAGACTTTTTTTGAAGAATAACTTCAACCCAAAAAAAGTGAGATTGTGCAATGGTTTAAGTTTGATTCATGGTTAAGAAACTGATGAAAACTGTGGCAAGTTGATAGCAGAATTGAGGAAATTATTATGAGACAGTAATTGTGGCAACAGATGAGAAAGAATGCAGAGTCAATAAAGACCAGTTTCAGAGGTATTTGTTATCAGAGATGAATCTCATTTTTGAGAACATGTTGAAGAATGTCCAAGGAGTGGAATTGGCAAGTAACAACATGTGTAACTTGCAAGTAAGACTGACCACTTCATGTGATAGTGTACAGAATGAACAAGTGGAAGATATACTATTGTAAAGCAAACCAAATATTTTAAAAGGAGAAACATTGTGGGTGAAAGCTATGTGCAGTCTGAACGCTGGTTCAGAAAATGGAAGTGCCACACATGTGTTTTAAAAGATCTTTTTGCTGCAGCCTGCAGGAATAAACATGGCTTCATGCTAAGCAAACAACACAGAAGGAAAAAGAATGTGCTCCGACTGCAGAGGATTCATAAACACAAGAGATTTTGCAGATGTTGGAAATCTAAAGCAACACAACACAAAATACTGGAGGAATTCAGCAAGACAGGCAACATCTATGGAGAAGAATGAACAATCGACATTTTGGCTCTTGGTCCAAAACATCAGCTGTGTATTTCCCTCCGCTGATGCTGCCTGGCTTCATGAGTTCCTCCAGCATTTTGTGTTGCGTTGCGTCAGAGGATTTCACCACTTTTGCAATTTAAATAGAGCAATTGAAACTGTCATAATAGAAGTGATCACACGCTTAATGAAAAATTGGCTAACTCAACAAAAGTACGATCACTGGCTATGGTTATGAAAGTGACTAACATTTGACATTTGAACTTGACACTGGCTGCACCATAATGCACAAGAAAACATCACACCTGAAATCCTGCTCAGGTGAGAGCTGACCTGAAATACCAAAGGCAATTTAAAATATTCTAACGAGTGAATTGAGTTGAATTGACTTTATTACTTACATCCTTCATATACTTGTACATGAGGAGTATAAATCTTTACGTTACGTCTCCGTTCAAATTTTCAATGTGCAATTATAGCAATTTATAATAAATTGTATGTACAACAGGACAATCAATATAACATAGAAATATAGATGTGCCAGCATGAATTAATCAGTCTGATGGCCTGGTGGAAGAAGCTGTCCCGGAGCCTGTTGATCCTGGCTTTTATGCTGCGGTACCATTTCCCGGATGGTAGCAGCTGAAACAGTTTGTGGTTGGGGTGACTCGGGTCTCCAGTGATCCTTCATGCCCTTTTTACACACCTGTCTTCGTAAGTGTCCTGAACAGTGGGAAGTTCACATCTCTACACCACTCTCTGCAAAGTCCTGTGATTGAGGGAGGTACAGCTCCCATACTAGCTAGTCAGAATGCTCTCCATTGTGCCCCTAAGTTCTTAGAATTTGGGGGGGCCGTACCAAACTTCTTCAACCATCTGAGGTGAAAGAGGCGCTGTTGTGCCTTCTGCACCACACAGCCAGTAAGTACAGACCACGTGAGATTCTCGCTGATGTTTATGCCGAGGAACTTAAAGCTGTTCACCCTCTCAACCCCAGATCCATTGATGTCTATAGGGGTTAGCCTGTCTCCATTCCTCCTGTAGTCCACAACCTGCTCCTTTGTTTTTGTGACATTGAGAGAGAGGTTGTCTTCTTGACACCACTGTGTCAGGGTGATGAATTCCTCTCTGTAGGCTGCCTCATTACTATTTGAGATTAGGCCAAACAGCATAGTGTCATCAGCAAATTTAATTAGCCGATTGGAGCTGTGGATGGCGACACAGTCGTGGATATACAGAGGGGGCTTAGTACACAGCCCTGAGGGGCATCTGTGTTGAGGGTCAAAGGGGCAGAAGTGAGGGAGCCCACTCTTACCAACTGCTGGCGATCTGACAGAAAGTCCAGGACCCAGCTGCTCAAGGCATGGTGAAGGCCGAGGTCTCTGAGCTTCTTGTTGAGACTGGAGGGAATTA
Organism: Mobula hypostoma; assembly: GCF_963921235.1. NCBI lineage: Eukaryota > Metazoa > Chordata > Chondrichthyes > Myliobatiformes > Myliobatidae > Mobula > Mobula hypostoma. Next base: position 25,981,771 of record NC_086099.1, on the reverse strand, counting down.
TGATTGTTAACATTTTGAGAAGTGGTAGACTAAAAAGAATTCCTGACTAGTTGAACACTCAGCATGCTATGATGGATAAGGCTAGAATATTATGAAATTCTGGCGAGATATGAAGAGGTCTTGAAGATGAGATGGTCACCCGTCACAACTCATGTTCATCTCACTGCCACACCTACTTCTTCAACCTAAGGTCAGTGCATTTTAAAACCCTGCAACTTTATAAAACCTTGGTTAGACTACATTTGAATCTTGTTTTGGGTAAACTATATTTAGTTGGCAATTGTTCAAACGAAAAAAGATCCTGAAGGCGTTTAATACCTAATCTATCCCATTCTTTAAAAGCCATATCAATCATAGAGGGTTTAAAAAAATAATTAGAAAAAATGGGACTCAAAAGAGAAAATCTCAATAAACCACAATATTTCGGATTTGTATCCAAATCCTCATAGTGTGTTTAACTACCAGATTATCGGTTAAATTACTCAAAAGTAAAGGAAGTGAGGATCCAAGAAGAGAAATAATACATACTTTATTAACAGAATTAGCTTCTAAAAAAACCAACATTGGATAATCCTCATGATTTATATAATAAACTATAACCAAAATGTAAGCTTTCTTATATTAACTGCCCAATAATAAAATCTAAAGTTTGGTAAGGCTAATCCTCCATTCTTTTTATCTTTCTGAAGATGAATATTGTGTTCAGCTCTGGTGGCCTCATTAAAGGAAGGATGTGGACGGTTTAGGGTGCATAGGAGTTTAAACAGGATGCTGCCTGGATTAGAGAACAAGTCCTATGAGGACGGGTTGAGTGAGGTCGGGCTTTTCTCTTTGGAGTGAAGAAGGATGAGAGTTGACTTGATAGATGTGTGCAAGATGATAAGAGGCATAGATTGATTGGATAACTAGATACTTTTTTCCCAGGGCAGAAATAGTCAATGGGAGGGAACATAATTTTAGGGTGATTGGAGGTAAGTATAGGGGAGATGTCAGAGCTAAGTTTTTACACAGAAAGTGGCGGGTGAGTGGAACACCTTGCTGGGGGTGCTGGTAGAGGCAACTATATTAGTAGCGTCTAAGAGACTCAGACAGGCACATGGGTGACAGAAAATAGAGGGCTATGTAAGTGAATGTAAGTGCTACTGGATGACAGTGACTGAGGCCAGTTACCACATTCAGCACAGATCTCTGGTGCTCGTCCAGAAGCCCCATTTGGTTTGGATGCTTTCCATAGGTCTACCATCCTGAAAGATACCCTCACATCAGCTTCAGAGACTGAAATCATGGGTCATCAGGAGCGGTGGGAACGTGTTTCCTCCATATTTTGGTGTCAACGTGAGCATAGAAGGTATTGAGCTCATCTGGGAGTGAAGCCTTATTGTCACCTGTGTTGCTCGGTTTCACGTTGTAAGACTTTTCAAGTCCTGCTACAGCTGTCCAGCATCCTTCGGAGACTCAGATTTGGTCTTTGTGGGAAGGGGTGGATTGATCTTGGAGCATGTTAGAAGTTAGGCAAATAATATTTGTCAAAGGACCTGTTCTATGCTATAATGTTCTATGTTCTATGAACCAAATTGGTAAAGGTGCTGAGGAAGAGGATTTCTTGGAATATATGCGGGATGGTTTTTTGAACCAACATGTCGAGGAACCAACTAGAGAGCAGGCTATTCTGGACTGGGTTTTGAGCAATGAGGAAGGGTTAATTAACGATCTTGTCGTGAGAGGCCCCTTGGGTAAGAGTGACCATAATATGGTGGAATTCTTCATTAATATGGAAAGTGACATAGTTAATTCAGAAACAAAGGTTCTGAACTTAAAGAGGGGTAACTTTGAAGGTATGAGACGTGAATTAGCTAAGATAGACTGGCAAATAACACTTAAAGGATTGACGGTGGATATGCAATGGCAAGCATTTAAAGGTTGCATGGATGAACTACAACAATTGTTCATCCCAGTTTGGCAAAAGAATAAATCAAGGAAGGTAGTGCACCCGTGGCTGACAAGAGAAATTAGGGATAGTATCAATTCCAAAGAAGTAGCATACAAATTAGCCAGAGAAAGTGGCTCACCTGAGGACTGGGAGAAATTCAGACTTCAGCAGAGGAGGACAAAGGGCTTAATTAGGAAGGGGAAAAAAGATTATGAGAGAAAACTGGCGGGGAACATAAAAACGGACTGTAAAAGCTTTTATAGATATGTAAAAAGGAAAAGACTGGTAAAGACAAATGTAGGTCCCCTGCAGACAGAAAAGGTGAATTGATTATGGGGAGCAAGGACATGGCAGACCAATTGAATAATTACTTTGGTTCTGTCTTCACTAAGGAGGACATAAATAATCTTCCAGAAATAGTAAGGGACAGAGGGTCCAGTGAGATGGAGGAACTGAGTGAAATACATGTTAGTAGGGAAGTGGTGTTAGGTAAATTGAAGGGATTGAAGGCAGATAAATCCCCAGGGCCAGATGGTCTGCATCCTAGAGTGCTTAAGGAAGTAGCCCATGAAATAGTGGATGCATTAGTGATAATTTTTCAAAACTCGTTAGATTCTGGACTAGTTCCTGAGGATTGGAGGGTGGCTAATGTAACCCCACTTTTTAAAAAAGGAGGGAGAGAGAAACCGGGGAATTATAGACCGGTTAGCCTAACGTCAGTGGTGGGGAAACTGCTGGAGTCAGTTATCAAGGATGTGATAACAGCACATTTGGAAAGCGGTGAAATGATCAGACAAAGTCAGCATGGATTTGTGAAAGGAAAATCATGTCTGACGAATCTCATAGAATTTTTTGAGGATGTAACTAGTAGAGTGGATAGGGGAGAACCAGTGGATGTGGTATATTTGGATTTTCAAAGGCTTTTGACAAGGTCCCACACAGGAGATTAGTGTGCAAACTTAAAGCACACGGTATTGAGGGTAAGATATTGGTGTGGGTGGAGAATTGGTTAGCAGACAGGAAGCAAAGAGTGGGAATAAACGGGACCTTTTCAGAATGGCAGGCGGTGACTAGTGGGGTACCGCAAGGCTCAGTGCTGGGACCCCAGTTGTTTACAATATATATTAATGACTTGGATGAGGGAATTAAATGCAGCATCTCCAAGTTTGCGGATGACACGAAGCTGGGTGGTAGTGTTAGCAGTGAGGAGGATGCTAAGAGGATGCAGGGTGACTTGGATAGGTTGGGTGAGTGGGCAAACTCATGGCAGATGCAATTTAATGTGGATAAATGTGAAGTTATCCACCTTGGTGGCAAAAATAGGAAAACAGATTATTATCTGAATGGTGGCCGATTAGGAAAAGGGGAGGTGCAACGAGACCTGGGTGTCATTATACACCAGTCATTGAAAGTGGGCATGCAGGTACAGCAGGCGGTGAAAAAGGCAAATGGTATGCTGGCATTTATAGCGAGAGGATTCGAGTACAGCAGCAGGGAGGTACTACTGCAGTTGTACAAGGCCTTGGTGAGACCACACCTGGAGTATTGTGTGCAGTTTTGGTCCCCTAATCTGAGGAAAGACATCCTTGCCATAGAGGGACTACAAAGAAGGTTCACCAGATTGATTCCTGGGATGGCAGGACTTTCATATGAAGAAAGACTGAATGAACTGGGCTTGTACTCGTTGGAATTTAGAAGATTGAGGGGGGATCTGATTGAAACGTATAAGATCCTAAAGGGATTGGACAGGCTAGATGCAGGAAGATTGTTCCCGATGTTGGGGAAGTCCAGAACGAGGGGTCACAGTTTGAGGATAGAGGGGAAGCCTTTTAGGACCGAGATTAGGAAAAACTTCTTCACACAGAGAGTGGTGAATCTGTGGAATTCTCTGCCACAGGAAACTGTTGAGGCCAGTTCATTGGCTATGTTTAAGAGGGAGTTAGATATGGCCCTTGTGGCTACAGGGGTCAGGGGGTATGGAAGGAAGGCTGGGGCGGGGTTTTGAGTTGGATGATCAGCCATGATCATAATAAATGGCGGTGCAGGCTCGAAGGGCCGAATGGCCTACTCCTGCACCTATTTTCTTTGTTTCTATGTTTTATTATGAAGTGAAACCAGAGTTGGGTACAGAAATTGACGGGCTTCTCAGAGAGTAAGTAATTGAACCTGTTTGGTATCCTAAGCTGGACAGCACCCATTGTGCTTGGATCCAGCAGGATTTGTGGATTCAAATTCAGATTAATTCATCACATGTACGTTGAAACGCACAGTGAAATGTGTTATAAGTCAACTTAATCTAAGGGTGTGCTGGGGACACTTCCAGTGCCAACATAGCATACCCACAATGCTCAGCAGAAGACCACAACAGCAAGCTTGGAGATTGCATATTGACTGCTGAAATCTTGTCCTTGCCGTTTCAAGAATAAAATATTTACTTGCAGTTTTATCTGGAGAGTCACAGTCGGAGTTGGAGAAGGATCATGGCTACCAAGAAAAGCATTAGAGGAGTAGCCCAAAAGATTTTTGCTGTCAACATGCACAAATTATGGTTCATATCTAAGTGATTGGAGTGACTGCAGAGTTTTGTCTGCACCTGTCGCATTTCAGAAATCTATGGAGAGTTTGCTGCAATGCATTCCCAGGTTTGTTGTTCATCTGGTTTCGAATTTAGATTCTGATTCAAAGATGACTGGAGTTGAAGGGATATGTAGCCAAGTGCCAATAATGGATCACTCAGCCACTAGATTTATGAATAGTGTGAAAATCAGACAACAAAATGTGGAGGAACTCAGCAGGTCAGACAGCAACTATGAAAATGAATAAATAGTTGCCGTTCCAGACCAGGAAACTGCTTCAGTATTCATGAGTGGTAAAGGTCTATTCTGCTCAAGTAGAGATCAGATTCTCTACCATTGAGAGAAGATCTTCAGTGTATTTGAAAGATGTTGTGAAATAATGTTTAATTAACTGAGCCAGGGAATGGAAGGAAAGATGTCAATTATATTCCATGATAACCCATCTATAATTTAATATCATTTCCCCCTTCAAACACACAAGGATTATATTACTGAAGTGGGTTTATCTTGCAACAGTTCTTTGGCAATGCCATTTTGGATACTCCCTGTAAGGGCTGCATTTGCCCATCTGTGCACTCAGCAGGATTTAAGAATGAATCGCAGCCTCCAGTTGTTTGTTCAGTTATAACAGGTATTCCTTTCTTTCCCCTGAAAAACTAACTTCTTATTCAGATCTGATTTCTAATCTAAAGACCTTGATTAGAAATGATTTAGTTTTAAAGATTCAATGATTTAAAGATTGTTTAATGCCATTTCCTGCACTGTACACAACTATAAGGAGAATGAAATAATTGTTACTCTGGAAGTGATGCAGAACAAAAAAAACACAAAATATAAAGAACACAATAATAATAATAAAAAAATACAATCAATATAAATGCATAAGAAAGCATAAATTAATTGTACATAGATTAATTTTATGTTCATAAAGTGACACTAGTCTGTAAAATATTAGTATTAATAATATTTGAATCGGTCTTGAAAACTCTCGTTTTTGCAGAGCTTATAACCTCTTAGATGTTACAATTCTGGATTCTGGACACTGTTAATATGGCAAAAAAAAACCTACCAGATTTATCTCTTTAATTTGAATTGTATTCATGAGGCAATGCTATATTTGTCCCTGCTATCCTCACACATCATACCGACTGGACAATTGATCATTGTTCCTTTATTGGCACTGGATTTCATATAACTTGTGAGGGCAATGTCTACATGGGGCCTCTGGTAGTCTATAGTATGACCCATCACTATCAATGTGGAGCAGCTGGATTAGGTATTAATTAATGCCCTTTGAAAAAATGTCTGCTAGTTCATGAGATCAGTTTTTTGAATCAGGCATTACAATATATTACACTGAGCTTCCTTCTATTGAGATGACACAGGTTTTGGACTGCATCCAACATAACTCATTGTTTTGTATTACACTCTGGAGAACACACACTTGTGGAGTGTGTCCATTGAAATAGATCACCGTGTAGTAGCTGTGCTGGAATCTATTCTTCAAGATTATGAGTATTGTATCATTTACCTTGGAATACATCTCGTGAAATCTGCTGAAAACATTTCTTTTTGGATTGTGTCCTGTCCTCTTTTTGGATTGTGTCCTGTCCAATGAATTGCACAAGACTGAATTTCTCCGGAGAGTATTTAGGATTGATTTGATCCCATAGGAAAAAAGAATCTTATAAGTTAAGCACAGTATCCATAACTTTAATAAAATTGAAATCCTGGATGTGGGGTGGGGGGGAGGTAGGTGTGGCTTTGTTGAGAACGTAGGTCAGGGGACCGCTTCATGAAACCCCTTTGCTCCATCTGCCACAAAAGGTGGGACTTCTTGGTGGCCATCCATTTTAATTCTACTTCCAATTCCCATTCTGGCACATTGGTCCATGGCCTCCTCTATGGCTATGGAGTGACCCTCAGGTTGGAGGAACAACACCTCATATTCTCCCTGGGCTGCCTCCAACCTGATGTCATGAACATTGATTTCTCTATCTTCCGATAATTTCTCCCCCTCCCAGCTCTCCCTCTTGCTATTCCCCATTCTGGCCCCCCTTGTACTTCTTCTCTTCCCACCAGTCCACCGCTTCTGCCTTGCATTTCTCCTGTGGTCCACTGTCCTCTCCTATCAGATCTTCTTCAGTCGTTTATCTCTTCTACCTATCACCTCCCAGCTTTTATTTCATCACCCTTCCTCACCCACCCTCCTTCCCCTTCACCCATCACCTGCCAGCTTGTTTTCCTTTCCCTGTCCCCCCACCTTGTTATTTTGGCTTCTGCACCCAGTACAGATGAAGGGTTTCAGCCCGAAACGTCGACTGTTTATTTCTCTCTGTAGATGCTGCTGCCCTCCAGAATTTTGTGTGTATTGCCCTGGAGGAGGAACATAGTGTTGCAGGATGGGTAGCTTTTCACTGACTGGAGTACCTGGCACAATGCTTTATAATCCAATCATTTAATCCCCAGGACATCACTGCAGAAATTGTTCAGGGCAGTGTCTGAACCCCATCTGCCTTATCAGATGACATACCCAAGCTAGTCAAAAGTATTGATGTTCTCCAATTAATGCCACTCAATTTAATTCGCCATTTCTCAGTTGATCTTAAAGCACCGAAATATCTGGATAATGTTCAGGCTTGTGAGGTATGTGTGAAATAATGTTTGTTTCACAAAAGTACAAAACAGTGCCAACTAGAGCAAGCGAGAGTCTTATGATATCTCTGTGATATTTTGTTCTATTACCATCACCAAATTCCAACTAACAGCAACCAAAATCCTGATTGGACCAACCACACAAATGGCATAGCAACAAAAGCAGATCTGGGACTGGGAACATGGGCTATTTCTCAAAGTCCCTGCCCCATTAATGAGGCAGAAGCCAGAAATGTAATGAGATACATTGCTCTTGGCTGCATGAGTACAACTCCAAAAGAATTTGTCTCGCATAACATTCATACAGATCAGATTATTACCAATCGAATGTTGAAAGGCCTTGATAGAGTGGATGTGAAGAGGATGTTTCCTATGATGGGGAAGTCAAAGATCAGAGGACACAGCCTCAGAATAGAGTGGCATCCTTTTAGAACAGAGATGAGGAGGAATTTCTTTAGCCAGAGAGTGGTGGATCTGTGGAATTCATTGCCACAGGCAGCTGTGGGGGCCAATACTTAATGTATATTTAAGGCAGAGGTTGATTGATTCTTGATTTGTCAGGGCCTGAAGGAATACAGAGAGAAGGCAGGACATGGGGGCTGAGAGGAAAATTGGATCAGCCATGATGAAATGGCGGCGCAGGCTCACTGGGCCAAATGACCTACTTCTGCTCCCATACTGTATGGTCTTATATATAAAGTCCTCACCATTATCACAGAGGACAATCCAGCACTAACTGCATCTCTAGTGATGCTGCTCCAGTGCATTTACAACACTGGTGTTTACCTGACAGTTTGGAAAATTGCAGTTAGGCCTTGTCCACAGAACACTGGATAATTTTAGCCTCAGAATAGAACAGAGACGAAGAAGAATTTCTTTAGCCAGAGGGTGGTGAATCTGTTGTTCTTCTTGTCATAGATGGCCGTGGAGGCCAAGTCATTGGGTATATTTAAAGTGGAGGTTGATAGGGTCTTGTTCAGTAAAGGCATCAGAGGTTACAGGGAGAAGGTAGGAGAATGGAGTTGAAAGGGATTATAAATCAGCCATGAAGAAATGGGCAAGCAGACTGTTGGGTCACATGACCTAATTCTGCTCCCGTGCCTTATGATTTTATGGCTTTATAATTCCAATCCAGTTAATTACTACCCATATAGTCTTCTCTCAAATTAGGGTGTGTTCAAGAGTCTGATAATAGTGAGATAGAAGCTGTCCTTGAGCCTGGTGATACATGCTTTCAGGCTTTGTAGCTTCTGCCCGATGGGAGAGGGTAGAACAGAAGTTGTCTGGGGTGGGTGGGGTCTTTGATTATCCTGGCTGCTTTATTGGGGCAGTGAGAAGTGTAGACAGAGTCCATGCAGCGGAGGCTGGTTCCTGTGATGTGCTGAGCTGTGTCCACAACTTTCTGCACTTCATTGCGGTCACGTGAAGAGCAGTCGACATCCAGACAGAAAGCTTTCTACACAGTGCATCGATAAAACTTGATGTAAGCTCGTATATGAGCAGCAGAATTTGAATGACCCCATGTTTATGAAAGACAGGATGAGAGTGTCAGCAATTGCAAAGGCTTTCATCAACAGAGGATAGTGACTGCGTGTAATTTATAGTTAGTGAACACCTGGTAATGACTATTTATAGTGGACTGCTTTAACTGCAGCTGCAGAACACATGGCTTCTGGAGCAGATGAAATCCCTGCTGAAGTACTGAAACAGTTTTTATGAGATATGGGAAACGGGCATTTATTGCTAATTTCTGATGGGTGATAAAACACTTTCATGAACCAGTTCAAATATGGCGCCTAGTTAATCGGCATGCATGCAGCGTGATTTCCCTTCCTTTTTCCAATATTTTTTGTTGATTTCTATAAAGAAGAATACAGAGTTCAAGAGAATACATATTATAAAACAAAAGAAAAAATATAATAATACCAGATACAGTATATTGAATCACATTAACAAACTCCTTACTCGATATTCATATGGATTAGATTAATTTGTATATTAGAATAGAAACAATTTTATTTAAAAAAAGCATCTACACCCACTACCAAAGTCAAAACTGTTTGGGAATAAAAAGAAAAAAAACTTTTCAGATAATAAAATATACTATTAACCAACTTCTGTACTTTAAAAAGAAGTTGCGTGATTTCCTAACATCTTCTCTGTATCAGACTCACAGAGAAGCTGTAACTGGTATCCAAAGCACTGGGAAAATACCACTCTGCATTCTCCCTTCTCGCCTCTCCCATCAGGCAGAGGATACCAAAGCCAGACATCCCATCGTGCAAAAACTCATTTCAGGGGGGTAGCACCATCAATTTGCGGGAGACTTCCGAGAGAGGTGGGATGTCTGCAATAGAGCAGCTCCTTAGCAGCTGACCAGCTAGTTTAAATAATGTTAGCTATGCTAATGAATGAATGACACCTGTTAAACTCACCTCAACATGTCTTTTACAGTCTTAACCCACCATGGGCAATAGAAAAGTCATTGTTGCAAACAGTGCAGTGAGCAACACTGTCATTATTTTTGACCCCAATTAGGCAGGGGTACACTTTAGTGTAGTCTGAGGTGACGTACTTTTTATATATATTTTTGGGAACACTCTGCCATGGCGCGCTCTCACTCGTGCGCTCTCTTTCTCTCTCTCTCGTGGTTGCTTGTGCGCTCTCATGTGCTTTCGCTTGCTTTCTCTCTCACTCGCTCTCCCTCATGCGCGTGCTCTCTCTCCTGGTCGCTCTCGCGCTCTCTCTTGCTTTTCTTTCGCTCGCTCTCAAAAAGATTGATTTCCGTGATATTGTATATAATTTGCGGGCATCAGGGAGCCACTATTAATATGCGGGAGACTCCCGGAAGTTCCGGGAGAGGTGGGATGTCTGCCAAAGCCTGAAAGCATGTATCCCCCAGGCCCAAGGACAGCTTCTGCCTCTGCTGTTATAATATTGAATGGTTCTATAGTATGATAAGATGCACTTTTGACCTCACAATCTACCTCATTATGATCTGGTACCTGCACTTTCTCGTTAGCTGCTACATTTTGGTCTGCATTGTTATTACTTGCTCAAAGCCCAATAACCTGATCTTTATGAGTGTGGTAATGTTTCACTGTGTCTCGAAACGTGACAACAATAAACCAATTCCAATTCCAATTCCAAATGGATTGGCAAGGTCGTACCAGCATTGTGTCTCTGGCTGACAGTTGCACCAGCAAGGCTCCAGTCAACCTCATCTAGCTCTGATGGGCAGAATACATCACCAATACGCCCAGCACCAGAATCCCAGAATAAGCACTCTATCCCAACCTCCACTGAGGCAAGAGATTTCCAAGACATAGGAAAATCCTGAAGCACATTGTCTCTCTTTCAATATTTTTATTAGTTACTGCATAAAGGAATACAGAGTACAAGAAGATATATAAGTCAAAAGAAAAAAAAATAAAATAGTACCAAATACATTATATTAAAAATACAGTTACAATCATAAAACCCTGTATTCATAAAAAATTGGATTAAATCGTAATATTGAAATATAATAATCCTAATCCTCCAACTACATTCCAATGGTTTTCTCAAACCATATTAAGTTTAAATTTAGAAAAAATTAGAAGTGATATTTTTGACTTCGGTTAAATTTGAAGAAACTTGGAAACCTTTTATGCAACATTTTCATATGATGTAATCTGACCTTTCCGAATCTTTTTTCTAAACTTAAATTATATGGTGAGAGGAGCGGAATTAACGACAATATTGAATGTGTCCGATACAAGCTGTTGGTCTCGCCCTGTTTTGTTTTTTTTTCTTGGGGTTTTTTTTTCTCTTTTTCTTTTGGGGTTTTTTTGTTTATATATTTTTTTCTTTTTATTTCTTTTTTAATGTTTAATCTTATTATGAGTTTGGAAGTCTTTTGTATCTATGTTACTTAAAATTCATTTTATATATGCTGATAAACATTTTTCCAATCTCTTTGTACCAACTTTGTTATTGAGTTTATAATTTTGAAAAATTAATAAAAAGATTTAAAAAGAAAAGAAAGAAATATAATAATTTTGTTATACGGGAAAAAAAAATCTAAACACACTACCAAAGTCAGAGCTGTTAGGAAAAGCAAGAAAAAAAGGAGGAAAAAACCCTTATAGAGTAAAATGTATTATTAGCCATCATCTGTACTTTTACAACAAATCAAAGGTTTTGAAAATAACTCAGAAATGGTCCCCACAATGTATAAAAGTCTTGGCTAGATTCAAAAACTGAACAACGGATCTTCTCTAAATTTAAGCATGACATAACATCGCGTAACCACTGAGCACGAGTCGGTGGAGCAGCATCCTTCCATTTAAGCAGGAGCACCCTCCTAGCCATAAGAGAACTGAAAGTCAAAATATGTAAATCAGGAGTCTCCAAAATAAAGTCTTTACCTCCAACAATACCAAATAATGCGGTCAAAGGGTTAGGCTTGGAATTTACCTTGAAAAGTACCAAGAAAGTTTGAAATACTTTGTCAAAATTTGAAGCACATTGTCAGAGTAGGCAATGATCAAAAGTAATCCCTACCCTTCATGACAGCTCAGAGTGAAAAGCCACACCCAGGAAGGTATTACGTTTCTCAAGTCTCTGTGATGGAAGCATGCACATAGTATCTACAAGTAGTGGATGGAGCACGCTACATCCCATATATCCTCCTACCCACCTCTAGTGGAGTCAATAGAATCCTTAACACAGTATTTAGCCACCTCAGAACCAACAGAACTAGAAAGTAAATAAGACATCCCGCTTACCCAGGGACTAGCCAAGGACAACTATTTCCAGGTAAGTGGTTTAATTGCAGCTGCAGACCAGATGTACTTCAAAGTTCAAAGTAAATTTATTGTCAAAGTATGTACTGTATATTTCACTTTATACTACCCTGAGATTCATTTTCTTGCAGGCATTCTCAGTAGAATAAAGAAATACAAACAAGTCAATGATAAAGGATGTAATGTTGAGGCTTTATAATGCACTGGTGTGGCCTCACTTGGAGTATTGTGAGCACTTTTGGGCTGCTTATTTATGAAAGGATGGGCTGATAATAGAGAGAGTTCAAAGGAGTTTCTTGAAGATGATTCCGGGATTGAAAGGCTCGTCATATGAGGAGCGTTTGATGGCTCTGGGCCTCTACTCACTGGAATTAGGAAAATGAGGGGTGACCTCATTGAAACCTATGTTGAAAGGCCTTGATAGAGTGGATTTGGAGAGGATGTTTCCTGTGATGGGAATGTCTAAGACCAGAGGACACAGACTCAGAATAGAGGGACGCCCTTTTAAAAAGGAGATGAGGAAGAATTTCTTTGGCCAGAGAGTGGTGAATCTGTGGAATTTGTTGCCACAGGTGGCTGTGTAGGCCAAGTCACTGCGTACATTTAAGGTAGAAGTTGATAGATTCTTGATTAGTCAGGGCATGAAGGGATTTGGGGAGAAGGCAGAAGATTTGGGGCTGAGGGGGAAAATAGATCAACTATGATGAAAGGGCGGAGCAGACTCACTGGGTCAAATGGCCTATTTCTACTTCTATATCTTATGGTCTAATAACTACACACAGGCAAAGGCTGACAAACAGCCAATGTACAAAAGAAAACAAACTGAAAATACAACCCCCGCCGCCCCCAATAATAAATTAATAAATAACACTGAGAACATGAGTTGTAAGGTCCTTGAAATGGAGTCGTTAGTTTGTTGGCATTAGTTCAGTGTTGTAATGTAAAGTTATCTACACTGGTTCAGGGGCCTGATTATACCATGCAATAACTATTCTTGAACCTGGTGATGTGCGACTTAAGGCTCCTACACTTGTGGAATATCCCCCTTTTTAATGCCAAAGCCTGTATCAGATTGTCTGCAAGTCATAATCTCATAATGCCCCAATGAGCCACAAGCCCCGAGAATAATTTTTGAAGTGAGTCGCTGCTGTGATGCATGGAAACACAGCAAATATTTTATGCATTATGTCCTACAAAACAGCAGTGATATTAATCATCCTCTTATTTTCTCCAACACACTGTGCAGTGCTCACTGTAACACAACATTTGATTAACTTCTCACCACTCCTAGTTCTGATGCCAAGTCATTAATCTGAAGTCACACGCGGAAAATGCAGGAGGATCTCTGCAAGTTAGGCAGCATCTGTGGATGGGAATAAACCACTGACATTTTCAGTCAGCCTTCATCGAAGTCTTGGCCCGAAACATTAACTGTTCATTCCCCTCCATGGATGATGCTTGGTTTGTTGGGTTCCTCCAGCATTTCACGTGTGTTCCAGCAATTGCAGAATCTCTTGTGTTTATCAGTCTGATGTGTTAACCTTTCTTATTGTCTATCCAAGGACCAATTAAATATATCCAGCAATCCTGTTTTTTTTTACTTCAGAGAACTAGTGTCTGAAGTTCCTTCTTCTCCCATACAATAAATAGTTAGAGTGTAGCTCCCCACAAATCTAGCATTCGTGTAACCTAAAACAGAATACAAATCAATTAATGTGCACTTGATCTGCTTGGAAATTCACCCCACTCTGTGGCATCTACGTGCAACGTTGTAGTGGCAACCTGTTGTATTCTGCCTCTGAAATTGATTCATCGAATTGAGAGGGATGAAATCTGGAAGTAATAATGCTGATACCATAATATAATTGATGTGTTTTGCACTTACAACCGGAGATGAATTTCTAAACCAAGTCTTACAATTGTTTGTTATTGTCACTAGTGCTTTGATCTGAGTTCGCTTGATTTTTTTTCCATTGTTTACTTAAAGGGAGTAACTGGATAAAGGAAATGTATTGCATACTAAATGGTCCCTGCTAAGAAGGTTCTGTTATAGAGAAAACAGCAAATCAATAACATTAGACCAGTTACATTAGTAAGGAAACCTAGCATAGTGGTTAGAGAGCGTTACTTTACAGTGTCAGCAACCAACGATTGGGGTTCAATTCACACCACTGCCTGGAAGGAGTTTGTATGTTCTCCTCATTGTCAAGTGTGCTTCCTGTCAGTGCAACAGTTTCCCCTCACATTTCAAAGATGCACTGGTTGGGGTTGTGACGTGGGCATACTATGTTGGCACCGGAAGTGTAGCGACACTTGTAGGCTGCTCCGAGCACAATCCCTGGACAGTGTTGGTCGTTAACGCAAAAATGTCACGTTGTACTGTATGTTTCAATGCTATTATGACAATTAAAGCTAATCTTTAATCTGTAATGTGAGTGCAGCCATCTTCTTTTCATCATTTCTGAATAACCTGCTGGATGTTTCGGCTACTTTTTTTCTACAGCGTTTCCCTCCCTTTGACCTCTGCCACTATCCAGGGTAAGGACAACGATGACGAGAGCTTCTTATCCAGGTTCCAAACCACTCTAACATCATTTCAAGGTCAGAACTTCGTAGGATTGCCACATTGTCAGCACATGTGGCAAAGGGAATGACTCATTCCTATTCTTGCTGGGAATTATGCTCCTTCGATAACCCCACCTAAACTGCAGGAACATAATAGAGATAAATTTGGAATTCCCAGGCATATCCATAAAGTATACAATATAACATAATTACTATGGGGTTATAAGTGGCCCAACTAAGGAGAGGGAATAACAGTCATTGTGATATTGGGAGGGGAGCTATGTTCATCTAACAAAAAGGAATTAAACTAGTTACATTTAATCTTCCCTTAAAGTAAATTTGTGAGGTGTAAAATAGTCCGTGGGTCTCATTGTAGCACTACTCTTCTGGTAGGCGTCCTGGCTTTGATGAACAGTCACGGACTGTTTATTTTCTTCTATAGATGCTGCCTGATCTGCTGAGTCCCTCCAATGTTTTGTGTGTGTTGTTCTGGCTTTGATTTAGATATAAGCATCCTGTATACAACTGTGTCGTGCCAATCAAAGACAAGCACATTTCCTGCATCTGATATTTTTGAAGGAAGGAAGCTGAGTAGACAAATGTATCGTGTATTTAGTGCTTTGTTGGTGAGGTAATGGTTTTAACAATTAGCATGCCATGTAGTGGGTACGCTAAGTTGGTGCTGGAAGCATAGCGACAATTGTGAGCTGCCTCAGCACACCCTGGACTCGAATGACACATTTTGGGATGTGGGAAGAAACTGGAGCACCCAGTGGAAACCCACGTGGTTATGGGGAGAACTCCTTACAGACAGCAGCGAGAATTGATCCCTGATTTTACAGCTGACACCACAGTAAGTGACGCGGACAACTACAGGACGGTGCTGCCCCGCAGTTCTCACCTAATGGAAGGGCAGATCAGGCCCAAAGAGCCAGATGATCTACTGTTTCTATTCCTTAAGTGTTTATGAATGTATGGATTATGGGCATGAATATTATGAGGCTATGTTTTAATAGATTTGGTTGAGTGAAGCTTTTCAAGGCAAATGGAGATTATGTACTGTTTTCTTCATTCCCTAATCTAGATCCCTTCCTACTCCTGCCCTTCTCTTCACTTGCCCTTCTCTTCACCTGCCCACCACTCCCTTCTGGTACCTCCCCTCTCTCCACTCTCCTTTTAGAATCCTTCTTCTCACTTCATCCCCCCTTCCCCTCACCTGATTTCACCTTTCACCTGCCACCTTGTACTCTTTACCCCCCTCCCCTCCCTCAACTTATTCTGACTCTTTTCCTTTCCAGTCTTGCTGAAGGGTCTCAGCCCAAAATGTCGACATTTTATTCCGCTCCATAGGTGCTGCACAACCTTTTGATTTCCACCAGCATCTTGTGTGCAGGACTGAGAAATGACTGATCCTCTCCTTAACTGAAGCTGTATCTTCAAGGTGGAGAATGAGACTCTACCAATGGGTTTTAGCAACAAACTGAGTAGAAAATTCTAGTTCACTCTTTCTCCTGGTCAAAAGAGTTTTAAGTTTCTGTTCTCTCATGAGTTTGCTCCTGTGGGCTCTCAACTGATTGATAGCTTTGAGGGTTCCCTTTAGTTTTCCTTGAAACTCCTTCAACCACAAGAATAGATTGAATGAGCAGGTCATTCGAATATTTATGTGAAGAATGTGATTAGAGAGCATGCTGTAATGTACAAATATTAATCCTGCTTGAATTCACCAGGCAAATTTAACATTAGTGACTGTTGAAAAATTTCTCTTGACTCGTGTGTGCATTGTTAGTTTAAACCCACTGGCGATGATATACAGATTTGCAGAACTTACGCATATTTTTGCCTTTGGATTTAGTTTATCTTTGTTTCAATTCTCCATCACACAATCAGAGCACAATATCTAAGTTTCCCATCAATTCTGGATTTCTCTCCTTCCCAATAAGGAGTTTTTGAGAGATAGTCTTAGAAGCAGGCTTTTTGGACCATCGACCACTAACCACCTATTTACGTTACCTCCATTTTCGTATTTTCCCTATATTCCAAATAATTACCCCAGGTTCTTCACAGTCAGGGGCAACTAACAGTGACCAATTAACCTACCTACCCACAGGTCATTGAGATATGGAAAGAAAACTGGGCTCCAAAAGAAACACTTACAATCACATGGAGAATGTCCAAACTCCAAACGACAAAGAAGCTGAATTAGGCCATTCAGCCCATTGAAATTAAAAAGATTTTTTATGGGACTGGTTCAGCCCATTTGATATGCTTTTGTTCTTCTTGCAACATGAATATTAAATAACTAGATTGAAAGATTTAAAGTACATTTATTATCAAAGAATGTATGAATTACACAACCTTGGGTTTTGTTTGCTAAAGAAAATACAAAGGAACACACACAAAATGCTGGAGAAACTCAGCAGGCCAGGCAGTATCTACGGAAAAAAGTACAGTAGATGTTCGGCAGGACTGAAGAGTAGTTGAAGGGTCTCTGCCCAAAATGTTGACTGTACTTTTTTCAATAGATGCTGCCTGGCCTGCTGAGTTCCACCAGCATTTTGTGTGTGTTGCTTAGATTTCCAGCATGAACAGATTTTCTCTTGTTTGTAAGCAGTCGATATTTCAAGCCAAGGCCCTTCTACAGGACTGGAAAGGAAGGGGAAAGATGCCAGAATAAAAATTTGGTGGGAGAGGAGAGGGTTATAGGTGAAGCCAGGTGGGTGGGAAAGATAAAGGGCCGGAGAAGAAGGAATCTGATAGGAGAGGAGAGTGGACCATAGGAGAACGGGACTCAGAGGGAGGTAAACACAAAATAATCTGCAGATGCTGGGGTCAAAGCAACACTCACAACATGCTGGAGGAACTCAGCAGGTCGGGCAGCATCCGTGGAAAAGATCGGTCGACGTTTTGGGCCGGAACCCTTCATCAGGACTGTAGGGGGAAGGGGCAGAGGCCCTATAAAGAAGGTGGGGAGAGGATGGGAAGGAGAAGGCTGGTAGGTTCCAGGAGAAAAACCAGTAAGGGGAAAGATAAAGGGGTGGGGGGAGGGAGGCAGGAAAGGTGGAGAAAGAATAGGGGAAACACAATGGGTAGTAGAAGGAGGCGGAACCAAGAGGGAGGAGGTAGGCAGCTGGGGGAGGGGGCGGAGTGACATAGGGATAGGGGAAGGGAGGGGGAGGGGATTACCAGAAGTTGGAGAATTCTATGTTCATACCAAGGGGCTGGAGACTACCTAGACGGTATATGAGGTGTTGCTCCTCCAACCTGAGTTTAGCCTCATCATGGCAGTAGAGGAGGCCATATATGGACATATCCGAATGGGAATGGGAAGCAGAGTTGAAGTGGGTGGCTACCGGGAGATCCTGTCTGTTGTGGCAGACGGAGTGGAGGTGCTCGATGAAGCGGTCCCCCAATCTGCGTCGGGTTTCACCAATGTAGAGGAGGCCGCACCGGGAGCACCGGATGCAATAGATGACCCCAACAGACTCACAAGTGAAGTGTTGCCTCACCTGGAAGGACTGTTTGGGGCCCTGAATGGTGGCAAGAGAGGAGGTGTAGGGACAGATGTAGCACTTGCGCTTACAGGGATAAGTGCCGGGTGGGAGATCAGTGGGGATGGACATGTGGATAAGGGAGTCGCGGAGGGACCGATTCCTACGGAAAGCGGAGAGGGGTGGCAAGGGAAAGATCTGCTTCGTGGTGGGGTCCTGTTGAAGGTGGCGGAAGTTGCGGAGGATAATGTGCTGGATCCGGAGGCTGGTGGGGTGGTAGGTGAGGACAAGGGGAACTCTGTCCCTGTTGTGGTGGCGGGAGGATAGGGTGAGAGCCAAAGTGCGGGAAATGGTGGAGATGCGGGTGAGGGCATTATTGATGACGGTAGAAGGGAAACCACGATCCTTAAAGAAAGAGGACATTTGAGATGTCCTGCTACGGAAAACCTCATCCTCGGAGCAGATGCGGCGGAGACAGAGGAACTGGGAATAGGGAATGGCATTTTTGACGGAGGAACTGGGAATAGGGAAAAGGGAGGGAGGTGATAGGCTGTTGAGAAGTAGGAAAAGTGATAAGAGTGGAAGAAGAGGAAAGGGGAAGGGAATTTGCCTTACTGGAAGAAGAAATCAGTATGTATTCATGCCATCAGGTTGGAGGTTACCCAGACGGAATATAAGGTGTTGCTCCTCCACCCCGAGGGGGGCATGTCAAGAAAACACTTCCAGATATGAAGAACAACTGAGGGCCTTATTCACTGGAGAACTCTAGGAGCAGCTCAAAGCCTCTGATGATGCTGCTGAATATAATAAAGTAACAGAATTTATTTTTATTGATTACCTCACACTTGATATATGTACTGCTTTTGTGCTTGTGAAAAAATTAGCCTGGAAATTACAGTGTGCAATATTATTGTACAAGTGCTGAATGAAATATATCAAATGCCTATGAGTTAGTGCCTCAATTGAGAGAGCAGAGAGGATAATTTGGTACGGACACAATCCATAACATCATTGATCATTAATAGTGCATCATGGACTTTGGTTACAGGCAAGTGTAAAATATTGGTTTCCATCTTTACATTGTATTTTTGACAGACTGTATGCTGATGAATGTCCAAAGTCTGTGACAGCTATGCAGTCTAACATATACATAACTCAGCAGGCTAGGCAGCATCTATGGAAAGGAACAAACAGTTGCTGTTTTGGGCCGACACCCGTCATCAGGAGTCTCTCCAAGGCAGCGATGTAGTCTTGCAGATAAACAAATATAGAGGTTGTCAGTAAATTTATCGTACATATATCAGTCTGTTTTCACCTTCCCACAAATATATTTAATCCCATTAGCTATTTTCAAAGCTCCTTTGTGTTAATCTGCTTCCCAAAGCAATACTCAGCTAAGTAAACTAGATAGGAATCAGTCTTTGGTTCCTCAGTCTAAGCTGAGTTAACTGCTTGCAATTAAAGCCAAGACTGGAGTACCTTGTTTGTCCACAGAGCCATAGGAAACAAAAGAAAATCCATTCCGAGCTTTCCTTCCTAAAGGGTATCCACATGGACATCTGGGAATTTAAGTACAAATTACGATCAGATGGTGTTCACTTGCCTAGAAACTCTTTCACATGGTGCCTCTTTTTCACTGTCATGAGCACAAATATCTCATAATTCCAGAGCGGAACACTATTTCCAGTCTGAATTTGCAGGAAGTTCTTGCTTGGATAATAAATTTCCACATCCCTGGCATTGCACAATAGTAGGAGGAGTCAGATTCAGATTTACTTTTTTTTTATCAGATTTACTTATTTATCACATGTACATTGAAACATACAGTGAAATACATCGTTCATGTTAACAACCAACAAAACTTAATATGAGAAAATCTGCAGATGCTGGAAATGCAGGAAGATTTAAACTTGTTAGCAATCTGATCAGGGTTGCCCGCGTGTGCCAGCACACATGACACCAACATCGCATGCACAAAATGCTTGGCAGAACACAGAACACAGCAAGCAACAAAATAACAACAGCAAAACAAGCCCCATTCCTCCCTATGCACAGTCCTCCAGCCCCAAGACAGACTGTCTTCAGCCTCTTGTAGACTCGTGGATTTGCAGACACTGGGCTTCGACTTTCCCAGTGGACTTGCAGAAGGTCACAGACCTAGGCTTCTGGAGGATCCTGGATGAGGAAGAAGACAGGTCCTTTCTGGGAAATAATGAACGCCAGTCATGATGTGTCCTTATGCTTCAAGTTCAGTTAAACTGGGCAGCAGCTAGGGATGTCAGACTGTGGAGGTGTATGGAGTCAGCGAAATGTAATAGCCTTTGGGAAGTTTGATCAAACACCTGAAAGGATTTTGTGCGCTGTGCCTGAACATTCTAGTCTATATTTTCCATGTCCTGACCTGCAATGAAATAATTTTGTCTATATTCAAGACCAGGAGACAGAAAGCATGACATTTCATGATTGATAGGTGCCTGCTGATGGCAGGTGAGGACTCACAAAATCTTCCTTTGCTACCTGTATATTTCAGCATTGGTTATACAAGAAACAGTGGGAGTCTAGGACCAAAGGGCACAGCCTTAGAAGTACAAGGACATCTCTTTAGAACGGAGTGAGGAGGAATTTCTTTAGCCAGAATGTGGTAAATTAGTGGAGGCCAAGTCATTGGGTTCATTTAAAGTGGAGGTTGATAGCTTCTCTATTCGTAAAAGTGTCAAAAGTTACGGGGAGCAGTCAGGAGAATGCAGATTAATTGACACTAGATCTAAAAGTTATGGGTTAACAGTAAAAGGTAAAATGAAATATTTAAGGGGAACTTAAGGGGGAAGCTCTTCACACAGAGAGCGCAGAGAGTATGGAACAAATTGCCAGCGGGAGAAGTGAATGCAGATTTGATTTTGACATTTAAGGGAAATTTGGATAGATGCATGGATGGGAGGAGTTTAGAGGGCAATGGTCCAGGTGCCAGTCGATGGGACTAGGTAGAATAATAGTTTGGCATGGTCTAGGTGGGTCAAAGGGCATGTTTTTGTGCGATATTATTTTATTACTTTATGTCTCTACTGGGGATGAGAAGGAAAATAAATCAGCCATGATTGAATGGTGGTGCATTCTTGATAGGTGGAATGGCCTAATTTTGCTCCTATATTTTATGGTCTTATGGTCCACATATACCTGAATTAGTCCCATTTGCCTGCATTTGGCCCATATCCTCCTAATCCTTTCCTAACCATGAACCCATCCATATATGTTCTTAAATGTTGTAATTGTACTTCAGTCTACTGCCTCCTCGAGCTATTGTATCCATCACCCTCTGAAAAACATGATCCTCAGGTACCCTTTAAGTCTTTCCTCTCTTGCCTTAAATCCTTATCCTCTCGTTTTGGATTTCCCTGCTCTGGGAAAAAGACATCCTGGAAGCCTAGCGGTTGGTGTAACACATTACCGTATCAGTGACCTGTGTTCAATTCCCACCGCTGTCTATAACAAGTTTGTATATTCTCCCTGTGACTGTGTGTGCTTCCTCTGGGTGTTCTGGTTTCCAAGGATGTATGGGTTACTAGGTTATCTGGTCACATGGGACAACATGGGCTCATGGGACAAAGTGGCCTGTTACCGTGCTGTATCACTAAATAAATAAAAATAAATAAGACTGACCATCTGCTTAATCTATGTGCCTTATAATTTTATAAGCCTCTGTAAGGTCACCCTTCAGTTACCCTGCACTCTGGGTAAACATTTGCAGCCTTTGCAGTATCTCTATCTCTTTATCACTCAAGCTCTGTAGTCCCAGCTTTGTGAATCTTGTCTGTACTTTCTACAGATTCATCTTCTTTCTCCTATAGTGTGGTGATGAACGCTCACACAATATTTTAGGTGAGGCCTTAACAATGCTTTGTCCATCTGTAACATGACGTTTCAACTCTTGCACTCAACGTCTTGTCCAATGGAGGCAAACAAGCTTTCTTTACCATCCTGTGTTGACACTTTCACCAACTATATACCTATAACCCTGTGTTTCTGTTCTACGAGACTCCTCAGGGCTCCGTCTTTCACTGTTTAGGTCCGCCGTGGCTTACCTTCTCAAAATGTATCCCCTCGCATTTGGCTGAGTCAAATTCCTTTGCTCACATTCTCTGTTGATTTTGATCCTTTTTGAAAACCTTCTTCATTGTCCACCACACTACCAACATTGGCATCACCTACAAACTCACTAATCCTGTCACTCAATGTTTTCATCCAATTTGCTAAAACAGCAGGAGACCATGTGACACATCACTGGTCATATTCTGGACAACAGCCCTTTACCACCACCTTTGATCTCTTCAATCAGATCAAATTGGTCTATCTCAAAATTACTTTCCTGATGAGACTACCATGCAGGACCTTGTTAAAGTCCATGCAGATCGAGTCATAGTGAACTAAAGCACATCTAGTGTGCCCTTTGGCCCATCTAGGCCATGTGAACCAATTTTCTGCCTAGTCCCATCTACCTGCACCCAGACTGTATCCTTCCAAACCCCTCCCATTCATTTTTCTAATCAAACTTCTCTGAAATATTACAATTAAACCGGCACTTATCAGTTCCACGACAGCTCTTTCCACGCACATACCTCACTCGGGGTGAAGAAGCTTCCCTTCAGATTCCCCTTAAATATTTTATCTTTAACCCTGAACCTATGATATCCAGTTCTATTCTCAAGCAGCCTGTGGGGTAAGAAGATGAATTAAAAACAACTGTCTGCAGGAAGAACAGTGGGTCAAGCGGCATCTGTGGGAAGAAAGGAAATTTTTGATGTTTTGGGTCTTTGAGCAGGGTTTCAGCTTAAAGCCTGAACAATTTCTTTACCCCCACTGATGCTGCCTGATCCACAGAGTTCTTCCTCCAGAATCATTGTTGCCCCAGGCTCCAGCATCTGCAATCTCTTGTGTCTCCATGTAGGTGCTATCTACCACTCTGCCATTGTCTTACAATTGACATTTCTTGTTAAATACTGGAATACTTGGGCAACCTGATTCTTTTAAAACTTATTTTTGAAGTTTTTTTTTCTTTGTTAACCTTTGTGACATAATAACTATTCGCTTCCAGGTAAATCCTCTTCGCTTTTGCCACAGATTGCTTTTACTGTACATCTTGTTCTGTGACAAAAAGTAGCAATTCCTTATGTGGTAATTTTATTCAGTTTCACATAGCTTAGAGTCAAATTTGTTCTAAGCTGCACAGGATAATAGAAAATGATCACACTGTAACTTACAGAGAAATGTAAAAAGATAAAAATGTGAGTTAGCATCACTTCTATAAAGAGTTGTTCTATAAATATTCTATGTTGTCAACTGCAAGTACAGGAGGCACCCCTGGAAAGGAATTTGGTTCATATTTGTACAACTTTATTAGGTAAATCTGTGCAAACAGCTGAAATTCTTGTCATTTTCTGGTGGAATTTCCTAACTGCCAGTGAGTTGCAGTGAGGTAGAGATTCCAGAATTTATGGCTGTTGGCTGTGAGCAGGCCTGCAAACTGAAGAGAGACTACAGTTTCAGGTTGATTTGAGACTGCCTCCAATTCATTTTATTTGAAGCCTTGTTAACTGATCAAATGGACTCAAGGTCAAAGAAAAGAAGGAAATGCTTTGAGAATAAATAGAATAGAAGCATTTATTCTGATTTGAATTCAGCCCTGGGGGACTGGTGTAGAGCTTGCCTTTTGCTGATGGTTGTGAGAGTCTCATGTCCAAACTGGATGTGCATCTCAGCATGAAACCAATATGATGCTACAGAGCTGGGATTTAAAGGCAAACATAATTTTACTTTTCAAATCCGATCCAACCAAAAGTATTGAAGGCAATCAAAGTATGGGGATGGTGAGGTGTCTCAACAAGAAACATTGCCTAAATGTGAGCTGAATGAGAAGTGTAGATCAGGTAAATGCAAGCAGGCTTGTCCACTGAGGTTGAGTGAGACTAGAACTAGAGGTGATGGGTTAAGAGTGAAATGTGAAATGCCTAAGGGGAACTTCAAGGGAAATTTCTTCACACAGAGGATGGTGAGAGTGCAGAACAAGCGGCCAGTGGAAGTGTTGGATGTGGATTCAATTTCAATACTGAAGAGAAATGTGAACAGGTACATGGATGGGCAGGGTATGGAGGACTATAGTCATGGTGCAGGTCAATGGGACCAGGCTGATTAATAGTTTGGCATTGACAAGATGGGCCAAAAGGACTGTTTCTTTGTTGTAGTGCTCTATGACTCTACAAATGTACATAAAAAGTCTGAAAATTCCTTCTCCAAAACAATGTTCAGTTAAAATTAATTTAACACAGATTAGAATGATATGTGTGTGCCCACCTCTGGTCTTTTGACCACCCAGTAGGAAACCTGATCCTTGACTCTCTGGCAAGAGTTTTGTGAGCACGATTAACAATTTTCCAGGGCAAATCTTTAGGTGACATCAACAAAGTTATAAAGGCCACCATTTATCTGTAATGTGATTTAAGCCTACTGGATAACCAGCTTTTTGCAGTTTCTCTTGAAGCGATGCATTCAAGAGAAACTGCCTAGAGTGATAGGGTCATACAGCACCGAAACAGACCCTACAGCCCAAAACTTCAATGTTCACCAAATCATCTACCAGAGCTAGTTCTATTTCACTGCGTTTAGCCTACATTGCTCTAAATATTCTCTGTGCACACAGCTGTCTAAGTTGCTTCTAAGTATTCCAGATGTTTCTGCCTCTATCACATCTTCTGGCAGCTCAGTAATAGGGCCAACACTTACATGCTGTCATTACAGGTGGCAAGATAGTATAAAAGTTAGTGTAACACTATTACAGTGCCAGTGATCCGGGTTTAGTTTTGCCACTGTCTGTATGGAGTTTGTATGTTTTCCTCATGACTGTGTGGGTTTCCTCCCACATTCCAAAGACATACCGATTGGTAGGTTAATTGTGGATGTAAATGGGTGACACATACTCATTGCGCTGGGAGAGCCTGTTGCCGTGCTGCATCTCTAAATAAATAAATATAAGGCAGTCTTAAGTCTCACCACTTCCATTATAGGGCAAGCCTTCCTTGCATCTACATTAACTTTTTTTCCCCCTCTCTGACCTCCCTTGTTTGTTGACACTTGCCTAGGAAGCCTGGGTAGACTGTCTTCTCATGTGAACTGTGACCTCCTATTTTGAGCTCAAGTTCATCGTAACTTCATCAGTTCTGCCCTCAGGATCCTTTCAGGCTGATGTTGCTCCTCATAGTCCAGTACCCATGGACTTTTCCTTTGGCCTTTTAGCACACAGAAAATGGCTTGGGATTTGTTAAAATTGCACCATTCTGCAAAGTGCAGAACAATAGCATAATAATAATAATTATTATTGTTAATAGTAGTAGTATCAGTTGCAGAGTGCAGTGTTGACTGAGTGGAGTTTGTACATTTTGTGACTGTGTGCGTTCCACCACCCCTCCTCCACCACACACAGTTTTCTCCCATATGTTCTGGGGTTTGGGTTAATTGGAGATAGCTAGAAAACATGCTGGATATTCACAAATCAGAGCATTGACTACAGGAGTTGCGATGTTATGTTGAAGTTGTACGAGACATTGGTGAGGCCAAATTTGGAATATTGTGAGCAGTTCTGTTCATCTGCCTACAACAAAGATATCAGATTGAAAGAGTAAACAGAAAATTTATGAGGATGTTGCCAGGACTTGAAAACCCAAGTTATAGGGAAAGATTGAATAGGTTAGGACATTATTTCCTTCAGCATGGGAGAATGAAAGGAGATTTGATAGAGGTGAACAAAATTATGCGGGATATAGATAGGGTAAATGCAAGCAGGCTTTTTTCACTGAGGTTGAAAGAAAGGTGAAATATTTAAGGTGAAACTGAAGGCGAACATCTTCACTCGGAGGGTGGTGCAAATGTGGACCAAGTTTACATCGAAAATGGTAGATGCGGCTTTGATCGCAAATTTAAGAGAAGTTTGGATAAGTGCATAGATGAGAGAGCTCTGGTACAGGCGCATAGTCACCTATGGTTCAGGTTGATGGGACTAGGCAGAATACTAGTTTGGCATAGACTAGATGGGCCAAAGGGCCTGTTTCTGTGCTGTAGTGCACTATGACGCTATGACTACGGCCTTTCTTTGGGAAATCAGCCAGGTCTGGAGACAGACATCATAGTGGGTGACCATGTTGGGAGTATTGACCACAACTCATTATGTTTTACAATAGTTATGAGTGAGGTTAAAATTGGATCTTATAGGAAGGTACTACTTTGTAAATTAGGTGAGGAAAAATTAGGATAGGACAGGAGCTGTTTAGGATAAGATAAGACAGGATCTGAGGGGCATTGATTGGGAACAGCTACTGTTGGACAAATTTGCATCAGACATGCAAGAGTTGCTTAACAATCAGCTGATCTGAGTTTAGGATTGGTATGTTCCAGTAAGGAGAAAGAAAAAGGAAGATAAGGTAGGAGAATCTTGAATGACCCCAGAGGTCCTAAATTTAGTCAGGGAGGCATATGTAAGTTTAGCAAGCTAAAATTAGACAAGACCCTTGTAGAATATAAAGAAAAACAAGAAAGTTCTCATGTTGGTGGTTAGGAAGGCTAAAAGTGGTCATGAAATGTCCGTGGTGAGCAGGATCAAGAAGAATCCCAAGGTATTTTGTACTTGCATTTAGAAAAAATGGTTATCTAATGAGTGGGAAGGTCCACTCAATGATAAAGGAGGGAGATTTTGCTTGGAGTCAGAGCAGAAGGCTGAGGTACTAAATGAATACATTGCATCAGTATTTACCAAGGAAAAGGAGTTGGAGGGAACTGAAAGCAGTGAGGGGAGTACTGGTGTGCTGGGGCATTTTGAGATTAAGGAAGAGGTAGTGCTGGGTCTTCGGAGAAGCAGCAAGGTGGATATGCCTCCAGGGCCTGATGCTATATATCCCAGAATATTGAAAGAAGCAGGTGAGAAGGTTGCTGGGGCCTTGGCAAACATCTTTGTGTCCTCACTAGCAAAGGTGAGGTTCAAGAGGACTGAAGAGTAAAAGATGTTGTGTCTTTTTTCAGGAAAGGAAATAGGGATAACCTGGGTGCACCCTGTATCAGTGATTCAGATTCAGATTTACTTATTTATCACATGTATTTTGAAACATACTGTACAGTGAAATGCATTGTTTGCATTAACATCCAACACAATCAAAGGATGTGCTATGGGCCGTTCGCAAGTGTCGCCACACATTCTGGAGCCAATGTAACATACCCACAATGATTGGGAAGCTAATCGAGAGGATATTGAGAGATAGGATTTATGTGCATTTGGAAAGGCATGGTCTGATTTGGGACAGTCAGCATGGCTTTTTTCAGGGCAGGAGTTTGATGAAGGTAAGGAAGTGGACATTATCTACGTAGAATTTAGTAGAATATTTAATAAGGTCTGTTATTGCAGGTTGACTCAGAAGATAAAGATGCATGTGATTCAGGGTGAATTGCAAATCTGAATTCAGACTGGCTTGCCCTTAGAAAATAGAGTAGGGTTGAAAGGCTATTATTCTGACTGGAGGTCCATGATTGGTAGTGTTTTTAAGGATCAGTGCAGGGACATTCTATTGCTTGTGATAGATATCAATGATTTAGATGAAAATGTAGATGGGTAGTCTGTGGAGTTATGGACAGCGTATCAAAGACAACAGTGAAATATAGATCTGCTACAGATATAAGCAGAGAAGTGGCCGATGGCGTTAAATCCGGGCAAGTGTGAGGTGTTGTATTTTGGGAGATTAGATGAAAGGAGGAAGTTAATGGTAGACCCCTTAATAACACTGAGGTACAGAGGGATCTTAATCGAGTTCATGTCCATAGTTTAATGTAAGTTGATAACGTAGTAAAGATGTATGCCATGCTTGCTATCATTGGTAGAGGTGTTGAGGGTTACCCAATGCAGGAAGAATTTGGGAACAGTTGAGAGGGCATAAAAAAGGCTTAACAAAATGCTGCCTCGCTCAATAATTATAATAATAATGATAACTTTATCTATAGAGCACTTTTCATACAGATGATATAGTTCAAGTTGCTTTACAATGAAATAAAATTGCAAACATGGAAACAAAATAAAAAATAAAATTAAACATTAAAATAAAAGACAAAAAGGAGTGAATTAAAAGCAAGGTTAAATAAATAGGTCTTAAGCTGGTATTTAAAAGTGTCAACTGAGTTTGCATCCCTTGTAGTTTTAGGTATTGAATTCCACAGTTTGGGAGCATAGTTCAAAAAAGCTGACCTGCCAATTATCTTTTGAGGGAGATTGTTTAAACTTAAGAGACTGATAGAAGAAGACCAGAGCGCTCAAGCAGGATTATAAAACAAAATCGACTCTGATATTCTCTGGTCCCAGACTATTAAGAGCTTTAAAAACAAGTAAGAGAACTTTAAAATCAATTCTAAAAGAAACAGGAAACCAATGCAGAGTAGCTAGGATGTGACTGATATGTTCCCTCATTCTGGCTTTGGTTAAAAGTCTAGTAGTGGCATTCTGAATAAGTTGAAGTTTGTCAATAGATTGCCTTGGAAAGCCAGTAAAAAGTGCATTGCAGTAGTCTAGTCTATTCAATATAAAGACATGAATTAGTTTTTCAGCATCATGACATGACAGAAATGGATGTTGCAATACCTCTCAGGTGTAAAAATGCTCCTCTGGTCACTTTCTCTATGTGGGACTTAAAATTCAAATCTAAATCAGGGACAACACCCAGGTCAGTTGCTTCTGATTTTACAAGAAGAATCGAGTTCCTAAGTTTATTAAGGAGTTTATCTCTTTTGGCTATATGATAAAACATAATTATTTCAGTTTTACCTTCATTTAGTTTTACGAAATTATCATTCATTTATTTGCTTATTGCAGGCAGACCAGAGATTAGGAAAGATAGGGTGTTATCACCATCAGACTCAACTGAGATACTGTATACAATTGTGTGTCGTCTGTATTACTGTGGAAATCAAGTTTATGCTCTCCAATGATGTCTCATAACAGAAGCGTGTAAAGGAGAAGAGTAGGGGACCAAGTCAGTATCCCTGAGCAACACTAAAACATACATTGTATCTCTTAGAAAACTGATCTTTAAGACAAAACATTTTCTAAAATACATAAAATCAATTAAGGGCACTACCTGAGAGGCCAACCCAGTTCTCAAGGTGGTCTAGGAGAACGTTGCAGTCAATTGTGTTGAAGGCAGCACTTAGATCTGGAAGAATTAGAACTAAGACTCTGTTGGCATTAACGCTGAGCCTAAGGCCACTGATAATGTTGGTAAGGGCCGTCTCTCTGCTGTGGTTTGCCCTAACAGCTGACTGAAACTTTTCTAGAATATTGTTCTCATTCAGAAAGTTGTTGAGTTGGTTGAAAATTACTTTCTCAAGAACCTTGCCCAGGAAGGGAAGATTTGATATAGCCTTGTAGTTAGCTCGTGCCTCCCTATCAACGTTTGGCATTTTAAGTAGGGGTGAGATAGCTGCAATTTTGAAGGAAAAACTCCAGTTTCAGGAGATGTGTTAATAATTTTATTAACAGAAATGAAAACACTATTGAAGGAGTCCTTAAAAAGTATGGTAGGGACAGGGTTGAAACAGCAAGTAGATGTTTACTCTTTGTTACAATCTTATGGAGTTCTGCATTAGAGGTACTTGTAAATAGTTGGGTTGAGTTGTTCTCCAATCTTGGCAACCAATTTGCAAATGTTTCATCACCATACAAAGAGACGTCATCAGTGCACCTTTCATTTGTGGTGTGTCCTCCGAATGCTTGGCTTTTATATAATTATCAATCAGTTGATTGGTTGTCATTATGGACACTCAATTGTGATATCTAGGGAGGGGACCTTTTTGACATAAATTTTGATATAGTTGGCTGTAGAGGTTACCAGTATCTGTAGCTATACTCCCCAAATGGAAGTAATTTTGCTGATAAAAAGATATTGTGAATTCCTTGCATTTTGTGACAGATGCTTCACTGAGGACATTATTGGGCAGGGCTCAACATTTGGTTTAGAATTGAGAACAAAATTCTTGAATCGCCACTATTCTCTGTAATAATCTTGGAAAAATGAGCTCTTTTTGCTGAGTGTATAACTGCATTAAATGAGGATAGTTTTTTTCCTTGAAACTATGACGGTGAACTTCCAGTCCAGTTTTTCTCCATTTTCTCGTAGCTACTCTGTATGATCTCTTGAGTTTGTGCACTGAATTTTTTTAACCACAATGACATTTTACTTAGTGATCTCTTTTTAACCCCAAGTGGGACCAGTGTGTTTAATATATTTGTCAGTTTATTGTTGAAGGAATCAACCAATTTATTTACTGAGCAGTTTATGTCACATGGTCAGATAAACCAGGCCGCACAGAGAATTTAGCATCAAGAAACCATTTTTTAAACTATTTCTTTCATGGTCTTGGTTCCAGGCAGGATGGCATCAAAAAGTACGCAAAAATGATGAAAGATAGTGGCATCAGACAAAGAAACATTAATAATATTTAACCCTTGTGTTATTATGAAATCAAATGTATTTCCAAGTCACAACACGAGATGTTGTGCAGATGTTGGAAATCCAAAGCAATACACACAAAATGCTGGAGGAACTCAGCAGGCCAGGCAGCATCTATGGAAAAGAGAAAACAGTCAACGTTTCAAGCCAAAGGGGTCTCGAGCCGAACATTGACTGTTTATTTATTTCCATAGATGTAGCCTGACCTGCTGAATTCTTCCATCATTTTTTTGTATTTCTAAGTCAATGAGTGGGCTCAGTGACAACCTGGGTAGAATCTAGACTGTCAAGTAAGTTCAGGAATTCAGCTGCCATAAAATTTGCATTTGAGAGATCATTAATATGAATATTGACATCACCAGAGATGAGGAGCCTGTCATAGTTCAATATAATAGAGTATAAGAATTCCTCGCATTCCGAGAGAAAGCAGCCATTGGATTTAAGAGAGTGGTAAATGATGCAGAAGACAGGATCTGTAACCACAAATTTTAAACACATGTACTTGAAAATGTTTTGACAGACAGTAGATTGCACGTAAAATGCTTTTTGAACACGGTGGCAAGACCACCACCTCGTCCACTAGGCCTTGGTACGGTGAAACTGTCATAGTTAAGGGGGCACTGTTCAGATAACTGGCTGTATTCATTTGGCTTTAATCAGGTTTCAGTTAAGAACATAAGGAAATGTTGGACATACTTGGATTGCTCTCCGTAGTGCACCGAAGACTGAGGGGAGACCTGGTAGCCGTTCTTAAAGTTATGAGAGACATAGATAGGGCAAGTAGCCAGAACGTTTTCCCCAGTGCAGTAACATCAAACACCAAAGCACATGTTTTTTAAGGTTTTAGGGGAAAAGTTTAAAGGCGACGTGAGGGGCAGTTTTATTTCATACAGAGAATGGTTGGTGCCTGGAAAAGATTAAGAGGGGTTGTAGTGGAAGTGGGCAGCTTGGGGTTTAAGGGACTTTTACATTGGCACATGAATATGGAGGGATATGGATAAAATACTGTATGATATTAGGTATTAATTGGCATCAAGATTGGCACAACATTGTGGGCTAATGTCCTGTCCAGTGTTGCACTGCTCAGTGTTCTATATATTTTAATTTGCTTAAATAACTTGTGGCGTGGGTGACTGATGGGAGAATCTGGAAGATGGAAAAGATTAATTTTTAGAGAGCTGGTTAAAGGGAATTATGTATGGGAGTGGTATTGATGAGACAGCACTAAGAGGGGGCATCTTCATCTGAAATAGAAACAATAAGAACTCGTCTATCTTGTTAATAATATTTTGTGTGCACACAGGCATGATTCGTTTTAAACTCATCTCTCCAGCAACATCATTCAGTTTCACTTTCATGTATGTAGAGTCACCCAGTTATCTAACCCTGAAACAGGCCCTTCGGCCCATCTCACCAATGCTGACCGGGATTATCTCAGTGCGATTTGCCAGTGTTTGCCCGATAAACTTCTAAACTTTCTCTACCCATGCACACGTCTGTGTAACATATATAATGTATGGTCCTCTTTCCAAACAACACACACACAGCACAGAAGAAAACTGTCAGTGTAATAGCAACTACTTGATAAATGTGAGGATAGACGCTGTCACCATTTACTTTCCACTTGTTCCGTTGCTTTTTAAAATTTTATTTGCAACAGTATTAACTTTTACAGCATTTTAGCAATTGCCTGTATAAAAAATTAAGTGGTGGCTCCTTTACCTCTTTCCCTGTGCCAGCAGTGAGAAGAGAGCATGGCCTGGATGGTGGGGTCCCTTGATGATGGACGCTGCTTTCTGGTGGCAGTGCTCCTTGTAGATGTGTTCAATGTTGGGGTGCAGTGGTGAGGAACAAACAGGCTGAGACCCTTCATCAGGTCTTGACCTGAAACGTTGACTTCCAGAGATGCAGCCTGACCTGCTGAGTTCTTCCAGCACTTTGTGTGCATTCCTTTTACTTTGCAGCATCTTCAGAATCACTTGTGCCCTTGAAAAGATTTACTGATTTGGCATCAACTCCTTCCAGAAGCAGAGCACTTCACAAGTTCACCACTCTGTGGCAGGAGAAATTTCTTCTCACCTCAGTCTTAAATGGGTTGCTCTCATATTTTTGGGCCACAGCCTTCTCAACAATTAAGAATATCTTTGCTGCATCTAGTCTGTCCAGTCCCAAAATTTTATAAGATTCTTTGCAGCAACATAATCTTTATTTCCAGTATCAACTTGCAACACTTTTTGTGGTTGGTTCCTGTTTTCTTTAAATATGCTGAAACATGTCATGATGATAGGCCTCAGCCTGAAATGTCAGCTAACACACATAGAAGTTGCTGGCGAACGCAACAGGCCAGGCAGCATCTCTAAGAAGAGGTACATTTGACGTTTCGGGCCGAGACCCTTCGTGAGGACTAACTGAAGGAAGAGCTAGTAAGAGATTTCGAAGTGGGAGGGGGGAAGGGGAGATCCAAAATGATAGGAGAAGACAGGAGGGGGAGGGATAGCTGTTCATTTCCTTCCATAGATACTACCTGACCTGCTGAGTTCCTCCAGCATTTTGTGTAAGTGTGTGTGTACTGTGAAGCAGGTATTTTTTTCACCAGCCTCACATTTTTTTTGCTCTCAGCTCACTGTGACTATTTCATCAACCCTAGTGCAAGACTCACAGTTTTTTTTCCTCATAAATGTAGGGTGTGACACAGTGGCCCAGTGGGAAGAGTTGTTTCCTCACAGTTCTGTCCTCTGGCGCTGTCTGAGTGGAGCTTATGCTTTCCTTTGATCACATGGGGTTCTGCTAAGTGCACTGGTTTCCTCCTAAACGTGTATAGTAGATTTATTACCCACTGTAAATGATTTCCCGTGTTTAGTTGAATGGTACAATCAAGAGTGCAGCTGATGGGACTGAGGGAAGAATGGGTTACAGGGAAAAATCACAGGAGAACAGGAACACCAGAAAATCTGTTGATGCTGGAGATCCAAAAACCAACGCACGCAAAATGCTGGAGGAACTCTGCAGGTCAGGCAGCATCTGTGGAAATGAATAACCAGTCGACATTTTGGGCCAAGACACTTCTTTGGGGCTATAGAAGCATCTCAGCCCAAAACATCGACACTTTACTCTTTTCCATAGCTGCCTAGCCTGCTGAGTTCCTCCAGCACTTTGTGTGTGTTGCACAGGAGAACAGGATTGCTTTGTGAGCAGGAATAGACTCGAAGGATTAAGCTAGCCTCTTGTGTCATAGGAAGTGTGGATTTATGGAAGGTAATCAAATTTGAAGGAATTATTTCTGTCACAATGCATTTTGAAATGGAAGGAATCTGGGAGGGTTGATGCCTTGGATTAGAGTGCAGGAAAAATCAGTGCCATGGTCTTATACTGACAATTGGGCTAATGTTGGTGTCAGCTATTGCCTCAGGATTGACATGGAGTAGGGGGTTGAGGTGGGAAAGAAGCAAGAATTGGGAAGGGTTTTATGCTGTCAACCGTGTGACCATATTGTTGAAAATTGGAAGAATGCTGAGCATGTGGAACTGCCTAGTGAAATATCCAGAGGGCTGTGAGGACGATGTCTATCATAGTTAATGTTTTTAAAAGAAAAATCCACTTTCAATTGTATCTCACTGAATAAAAACAATTTATTTAAGATTTTTTTGAAAGATTAGCTTTATCTGTTACACGTACTTTGAAACATTCAAGCATAAAGTGAAGTACGTCATTTGCGTCAATGACCAGCACAGACTGAGGGTTGTGCTGGGGGCAGCCCGCAAGTGTCGTTACGCTCCCAGCACCGACGAAACACGCCCACAACTCACTAACCCTAACCCTGACTGTACATCTTTGGAATGGTGGAGGAAACCAGAGCACCCAGAAGAAACCCACATGGTCACGGGGAGAATGTACAAACTCCATACTGACAGCAGCAGAATCTGAACCCCAGTCGTTACACTAACCACCGCACTGCCGTGCTGTCATTAGAAACTGAGGTTGGAATTGAACTTGAGACCCTAGAGCTGTGAGACAGTGGCACCAAGTGGTGTATGTGCTTGAATTTTTAATCAATAGTTACCACCCTTTTAACCACCTATCCGTTGACTTGAGTTGTCTATGGGGCACCTCAGGGTGATTTAATATATTGCCTGAAAATAGTGGAGGAGGAAAGGAGATTTGAGGAAAAGAATCCCAAATTCCGCTGAGGAGGTAACTATGTGTATTTATTACTGACTAGCTGCTGTCACAATCTCCTGGTTCGGGATTGTGATGAATCCATCATGTGCGTGAAATGCCGAGTTAATACAAAATCAGATTTCGTGAAAATAGACTCAGATATGAAATAAGTACATTTGAGTCTTGCTTTGCAATAAAAGGACTAACTGCAACACCAGTGTGAAAAAGGCCATAAATTCAGTAGGTTGGGATGTTTATGAAAGAATTTGGCTCTTCTCAGAACCTATAAAACCACTTTCAATTCTGTGGTCATTACTTAATCTAATTACACTCAGTCTGGATGAGCTCCAGCAGTGCTGGATGCTAGCCAGTATACACAGCTGTTAGAATTATAAATGGTGAGAAAGTCATTACATTGCTATTAAAGATAACAATTTTAATTGGTATTCTTGTACAATAGAAGAACAAAAGAAAATAACGGTATAATTTTTTTGCTGCATTATCCTGCTCAAGCATATGAATTTACTTATTCCTAGTTAATTATTGGTTAAATCCAAGAATATTTACATAAAATTTGTTAAGCAGGATGTTTGCCATGTCTGCACTCTTTTCTGAAGAGCAATATGTGTGTTTACTATCATTTCTGATCGGTTCTTCACATCTTCTTTTCAACACTGGTTGGTTCTTCATACCGGAAGAAAACAACCAGGCAGATTATCTGGCTCATTCTGACAGAGGTAGCAAACTCCTGACTTCAATTGTGAAATTCTGACCTGCAATGTGCTCAAAGGGAAGATGAGATACAATTCCTCAAACTTACTGAGATATGGAAAGAAAACTCCCTCGCCCCAAAAAAGTAACATATTGCCCACCCATCAATCAACAACAAGAAAGCCAGAAAAGCTGAAGGAGCCGAATATAAACTACAGTCCATAGCAATAACCACACACTGAACGTTATGCCTATACACATGAACATATGTATTAAATAAAAGCACATGCACAGGAGATGGCTTTAACTGATGTATTCACATTGCAACGAGAGGGGGAGAAAGAGGGGGAAAATGCACATACGTAGACAACAGACCAATATGTACTGTTGGGGGGTGGGGTGATGGGTCATTGCTCTAAAAGATATAGATCCATACATTACCTTTCCTCCCCCTTTACATTAATGCAACATAAAACTGTATATGTACAAAACATTCAATTTCCTTCTCATAAACACACATTCCAAATAAACACGCAAACACAAGGAAATCTGCAGATGCTGGAAATTCAAGCAACACACATAAAAGTTGCTGGTGAACACAGCAGGCCAGGCAAATTCTCCGTAACTTCCGCCACCTCCAACAGGATCCCACCACTAAGCACATCTTTCCCTCCCCCCCCCCACCGGCTTTCCGCAGGGATCGCTCCATACACGACTCCCTTATCCATTCGTCCCCTCCATCCCTCCCCACCGATCTCCCTCCTGGCACTTATCCTTGTAAGTGGAAGAAGTGCTACATATGCCCTTATACTTCCTCCCTCACCACCATTCAGGGCCCCAGACAGTCCTTCCAGGTGAACCGACACTTCACCTGTGAGTCGGCTGGGGTGATGTACTGCGTCTGATGCTCCCGATGTGGCCTTCTATATATTGGCGAGACCCGACGCAGACTGGGAGACCATTTCGCTGAACACCTACGCTCTGACCGCCAGAGAAAGCAGGATCTCCCAGTGGCCACACATTTTAATTTCACATCCCATTCCCATTCTGATATGTCTATCCATGGCCTCCTCTACTGTACAGATGAAGCCACACTCTGGTTGGAGGAACAACACCTTGTATTCTGTCTGGGTAGCCTCCTACCTGATGGCATGAACATTGACTTCTCAAACTTCCGCTAATGCCCCACCTCCCCCTCGTACCCCATCCGTTATTTATTTATATACACACATTCTTTTTCTCTCTCTCCTTTTTCTCCCTCTGTCCATCTCACTATACGCCTTGCCCATCCTCTGGGCTCCCCCCCCCACCTTTTCTTTCTCCCTAGGCCTCCTGTCCCATGATCCTCTCATATCTCTTTTGCCAATCAACTGTCCAGCTCTTGGCTCCATCCCTTAACCTCCTGTCTTCTGCTATCATTTTGGATCTCCCCCTCCCCCTCCCACTTAGAAATCTCTTACTAGCTCTTCCTTCAGTTAGTCCTGACGAAGGGTCTCAGCCCGAAACGTCGACTGTACCTCTTCCTAGAGATGCTGCCTGGCCTGTTGCGTTCGCCAGCAACTGTTATGTGTGTTGTTCCAAATACTGTCACAATAACAGTCCATAACTAACGTCACAGTTCTAAAGATTTAATCCTTTGGGTGGTGCTCTGTTGCTTTCAGGATTGCATCTCTGGTCTTATGGAGAGGCATCGGGTTTGGTAGGTGTCTTTTCTAACGTAACATTCTTGGTTTCTCAGGTCATGTTGCTGTCAGTGACATGATCATCACTCAGAGGCAAGTCCGGTGACTGTAATGTGTCCATCTTGTTGGATGGAGTCGACTCAGGTGTGTTCTTCAGTTGAGCATCCAGTATCTGGTCCACTTGATGTCTCCATGCCTGATCTCCAACATCCACTGTGTATATCAGTGGTCCATTTCTTGTAGCCCTCCTGCTGGGTGTCCCCCTGTCTTCTCAGTAATCATACGCTAGGACTTCCTGTCCAAACTCAAAGCTCCTTTGGTGCTTCACTTGGCAACTGGCTGAACTGTATATTATGTACTTCCCTCTGTAGACCTAGTTTCCGGAGGTCTATGCAAGTTCTCAGATTCCTGCTCATGAACAGCTTTGTAGGTGTTTGATTTTTCATCGCATGACCAGAATTCTGATTTACGAAAAGGCAGTTGTCCACCTTGTGCTGTAGAGGAATGCCCTCCTTAATCATTACTCTAATTGATTTCTTGAAGGCTTGGATCAACCTTTTAGTGAACCCATTCATTGCTGGGTGGTGAGAAGCTGACTTCAAATGTCTAATGCCATTTTTCTTCATGAGCAGTCAGAATTCTTCTGATGTATATTGTAGTCCGTTGTCACTCACAATTTGTTCTGGTGAGCCATTTCTGGAGAAGATAGTCAGAGCAGAGACCGTCTTTGCTGAGGTGGTTGACTTCATTGGTATCACCTCTGGCCACTTCGAATGAGCATCCATAGTAATCAGAAACATGGAATCTATGAATGGCCCAGCAAAGTCAATATGTACTTTTTACCATGGTGATGATGGACACTCTCATGGGTGTACCAGTGCCTGTGAGAGCGCATTTTGAACTTCTTGGCATCCCAAACAGTTTTTGGCCAAGTCTTCAATCTGTTTATTCCCTTCTCAAACAATTTCTTAGAATCGGAATCAGGTTTATTATCACCGGCGTGTCACATGAAATTTGTTAACTTAGCGGCAGCAGTTCAATGCAATATATAATCTGGAGAGAAAAAAAAATAATAAGGAAAATAAAAAATAATGAATAAACAAGTAAATCAATTGCATATGTTGAATCTTCTTCTTAGGCATCCGTTAGTCTCATGAGACTATGGATTTGCACCTTGGATGGTTTCCCGGGCGCAGGCCTGGGCAAGGTTGTATGGAAGACCGGCAGTTGCCCATGCTGCAAGTCTCCCCTCTCCACGCCACCGATGTTGTCCAAGGGAAGGGCATTAGACCCATACTGCTTGGCACCAGTGTCATCGCAGAGCAATGTGTGGTTAAGTGCCTTCCTCAAGGACACAACACGCTGCCTCAGCCAAGGCTTGAACTGGCGACCTTCAGATCACTGGACAAACGCCTTAACCACTTGGCCACGTGCCAATATGTTGAATAGATTTTTTAAAATGTGCAGAAACAGGAATACTGTATATTAAAAAAAAAGTGAAGTACTGTCCAAAGATTCAATGTCCGTTTAGGAATTGAATGGCAGAGGGGAAGAAGCTGTTCCTGAATCGCTGAGTGTGTGCCTTTAAGCTTCTGTACCTCCTACCTGATGGTAACAGTGAGAAAAGGGCATGCCCTGGGTGCTGGAGGTCCTTAATAATGGACGCTGACTTACTGAGACACCGCTCCCTAAAGATGTCCTGGGTACTTTGTAGGCTAGTACCCAAGATGGAACTGACCAGATTTACAACCTTCTGCAGCTTCTTTTAGTCCTGTGCAGAAGTCCCTCCATACCAGACAGTGATGCAGCCTATCAGAATGCTCTCCATGGTACAACTATAGAAGTTTTTGAGTGTATTTGTTGACATGCCAAAGCTCTTCAAACTCTTAATAAAGTATAGCTTCTGTCTTGCCTTCATTATAACAACATCAATATGTTGGGACCGGGTTAGATCCTGATTAGCATTAAGCAGCTGAGACAGCCTCGGGTTAGTGCTATCATTTGGCCTGCAGTTGCCTGTTGATGCCACACTGAGTTCTTTCATTAAGTGGTAGTCTAGTTGGATTTTTCTTAATCGTTCACATCTGAAAAGTGCTGGCCCTCTGCTTTTCAATGCATAAAGTTATAACTCTTGTGTTTGGCCTCCATATGTCACATTTACTTTCAGTTTGCCTTTGGGAAACACTTTTTTGCCTGTGCAAGTCTTTAGCATCACTGAGGTCATCTCTAATGGTATCTTAGAAATCAGTTTGTTGCAGTCAGCCTCTGGAATTATGGACAAAGCCAGCCCTGTACCGAGCTCCATTTTCAGTTTTGTACCAGACACATTTATTGTGATCCAGATGATTTTGTGATCTGCTTCAGTCATACTGTGCAGTTCTAGGCGTCTGACTCTTTGTCAGACTCTACATTGTCTGATTCTATTTTACATTCGGTAACTTTATGCATTTGGTTAGTTTTGTGTTTGAGACTTTTCACTCAGTTGTCTTTTTTGCCTACCTTGCACGTTCTCTCTATGTGATCTTGTCTGTGACACTGTCTGCAGACTTTTTCTTTGAACCAATAGTCATTTGCACCATAGGAGGATTTGTCACATTGATAACATTTTTAGTCTTTTGCACCATTGAAGGACATTTTATGCATTTCACATTCTAACCCCCTTTTCTGTAATTCTGCTGCATCCTTTGCAGCAGCCTCAAACGATATTGCAATGATCAATGCCCATTCTAAGATTAGGTCTCTTTCGGACAGTAGCCTTGTTTGCGTGCTTTGACTATGCATGCCACATACAAGCCTGTCCCTTAATGCATCAGAAAGTCCATCTCTAAAGTCACAGCATTGGGAAAGTTTGTGCAGTTCTGCAATGTACTCAGAAAGGCTTTCATCTTTGACTGGTTCCTTTTGTAAAACCTAAATCTCTCAGCCATTGCCAGTGGTTTAGGGCGCAAGAGATTTTGTAATACTGTATTGCAAAAATTTTGTCAACGGTCTTTGCAGGGGTTACTATGTTGCGTAAAAGACTGTACGTTCTTGGGCCCATTAAACTAAGAAGTGTAGGTGTTTTCTTTTGCTCCTCCACATTGTTCACATTACAATACAGTTCAACCAGTCAATATACAACTCTCAGCCTTCATTAGCGCTATCAAGTTTGTCAACTTTCCCAACTGAAGCCATCACCACCTTATTTTCACTTTAAGTTCAGTGCGCCTTTCAGTGTTACTTGTACATTCCTTCGGCTTTCTCGTGCTGCTTTACTCTCTCTGTTTTGTCCCATAGCTGTTCATGCAGCTCATGATATTTTCTGACATTCAGGTTTATACTCGTCTCCAGTTTGCTGTGTCTGTGCACAACTACATATCAATTAATTGCAACGAGAGAGAGAGAGAGAGAGAGAGCAAATGTAGACAACAGCCCATGTGCAGACAACAGGCCAATACGTAGTGCTAAGGGGATGGTCATTGCTCTAAAATGACTAGATCCATACAATACACTGTATAGCTCGGAATTTCAAACCTCTGGCCCTCCGCGGCCTCCTGTGAAGAGCGAGTGCTGACCCAGCCTCCCATGAAGAGCAACTGCTGCCCCAATCTTCTCTGCATTCACCTTGAGGGTTCAATCTTCCTTGGCATTTCAAAGGGAAGGGAAAGGTTGAAGGTGAGCCTTGTGAAAATGAACTAAGGATAGAATTTGCCAGCAAAAGTGGGAGACAATACTGTAACAGGTATTGAGATACTGAGCAATAAGTCAGGTGTCGGGTCCTGAAGACAAGCGTTAGCTGGGACCCATTTAGGTTCCCATGGTTACACACACAAAATGCTAGAGGATCTCAGCAGGTCACTCAGCATCTATGGAGAGGAATAAACAGTCGCATTTTGGGCCAAGACCCTTCAACAGTTTCCCATGGTTACACCTTTTCTTTGGTAAAAGTGAGTGAGTGAAGGAGAAGTTGTTCAACATGAGAGTGCAGGACCTGATGAAAGGTCTCAGCCTGAAATATCGACTGTTCTTTCTCTTTAATATATGCTGCCTGACCTGCTGAGTTACTCCAACATTTTGTGTGTTGCTATAAACATGACAGATGTCACATTGTTACAGCAAATACAAGGCTTTACCAAGATATGCAGAGAAAGTTATTTTTAGTAACAGTGGTTTAGAAATTTGAGTAATATTTATTTAACATCATAAGACCATAATATGAAGGAGCAGAATTATGCCATTTGGCACATTGATTCTGGTCCATCATTTCATCATGGCTGATTCATTTCCCTTTCAGACCCAATCTCCTGCCTTTTACACATATCCTTTCATGCCCTGACCAATCACAAATCTATCAACCTCTGCCATAAATATACCCAATGATTTGGCCTCCACAGCCGCCTGTGGCAATGAATTCCACCGATTCACAACTCTGTGGGTAAAGAAGTTCCTCCTCACCGCCATTCTACATGGAAGTCCCTCTACTTGGAGGCTGTGCCTTCTGGTCTTAGACTCCCCCACCACAGGAAACATGCCCTCCACATCCATTCTATCAAGGCCTTTCAACATTCAATAATTTTCAATGTAATTGCCCCCCTATTATTTTGAATTCCATTGAGTACAGGCCTAGAGCCATCAAACACTGTTCATATTATAAGCCTTTCAATCCCAGAATCATTTTTGTGAGCCTCCTATAAACCAATGTCAGCACATCCTTTCTCAGTTAAGGGGCCCAAAATTGTTCACAATACTCCAAGTGCGGCCTCAGCAGTGCCTCAATATTGCAAGTTAACCACTTGAGAATCCTGCAGGAGTATTCCTAAGTTTCTTTGCGCCTCAGATTTTAAAATTTCTCACCATTTAGAAAATAGTCTATGCTACTTAATTCTTCTCCCAAAGTGCATGACCATACACTTCCTGACACTGTATTTCATTTGTCACTTCTTCGCCCATTCTCTTAATCTAAGTCCTTCTGCAGCCTCTCTACTTCCTCAAAAACTATCTGCCCCTCCACCTATCTTCAACTGCAAACTTTGCAACAAAGCCATCAATTCCATCATCCAAGTCATTGACATATAACGTAAAACAAGGCAAACCCAACACAGAGCCCTGTGGAACACCTCTAGTTACTGGAAGCCAACCTGAAAAGGCTCTTTTTGTGACCACCATTTGCTTCCTGCCAATTAGCCAATGCTCTATCCACACGAGTATCTTTCCTGTAATACCATGGGCTCTTAGCTTGTTAAGCAGCTTCATGTGTGGCACCTTGTCAAAGGCCTTGTGAAAATCCGAGTACACAATATCCACTGATTCTTCTTTGTCTATACTGCTTGTTATTTCTTCAAAGAATTCCAATAGATTTGTCAGGCAAGATCTTCCCTAATTTTAGCCTATTTTATCATGTGCCTCCAACTACTCCAAAACCTCTTCCTTAACAATCGACTCCAACATCTTCCCAACCACTGAGGTCTGACTAACTCACCTATAATTTCCTTCCTTCGGCCTCTCTTACTTCTTGAAGAGTGGAGTGACACTTGCAATTTTCCAGTCCTCCGAAAGTATGCCAGATTCCACTGATTCCTGAAGGATCATTACTAATGCCTCCACAATCTTTTCAGCCACTTCTTTCAGAATCTAGGGGTACACCATCTGCTTCAGGTGACTTATCTACCTTTAGACCTTTCAGTTTCCTAAGCACCTTCTCCCTAGTCATGGCAACTTCATTCACTTCTGCTCTCTGACACTCTTGAACCTACAGCATACTGCTAGTGTAAGTAATGACTGACGCAAAATACTTATTCAGTTGTCTGCCATTTCCTTGTCCCCTTTCACCTCCCTGAACAAGAAAGCACAGCAGTGACTTCACTTCCTAAGGAGATCGAGGCAAGCGAGTCTCCTTCCTTCCATCCCTACGAAGGACGGCAAGGACGGCTGAGAGG
The DNA here is from genome assembly GCF_963921235.1 of Mobula hypostoma. Classification (NCBI taxonomy): domain Eukaryota; kingdom Metazoa; phylum Chordata; class Chondrichthyes; order Myliobatiformes; family Myliobatidae; genus Mobula; species Mobula hypostoma. The sequence continues at coordinate 25,938,777 of NC_086099.1, read as the reverse complement.
ATCATAGGGGTCTCCCTACTAACCCGTCAGGAACATTTATCAGGAGTGGTGTGTACGCAGGGCCCTTAGTATTATTAAGGATCCCACCCATCCATCCCAGCATCCTCTTTGATTTTCTCCCATCAGGCAGGAGACTCTGATGCATTAAAGACAAGAATGACCAGGGTGGGTAATGGTTTCTTCCCCCAGGCCATTAGGCTTCTGAACTCCCTGCTGCATTGCATTCAGATTATCACTGGTTAATTGGGTCTGTACCTTACAATATTTAATTTATGCACTTTAGTTTGTTTATATGTAATCCATCTGTAGATTTTATCCTTACTTTCATACGTTAATTTGTGTTATGTGAGTTATCTATACTACAGTGCTTTAACCCTGGTTTGGAGAAACGTCTCATTTGATGGTATATATGTATATAGTTAAATGGCAATAAACTTGACTTTACTATCTATCCAGCATCATTTTCCAGTGGTCTGATAGCTACTCTCACCTCTCCTTTACACTTTATGTATCTGAAGAATATTTTGGTATCATCTTTAATATTGTTGGCTAGCTTACCTTTGTTTTCCATCTTCCTTCTTTATGACTTTTTTAGTTGCTTTCTGTAGGTTTTTAAAAGTTTCCTACTAATTTTTGCTCTATTATATGCCCTCTCTTTTGCTTTTATGTTGGCTTTGACTTCCCGTATCATGATTGTGCCATCATTGCCATGTTTGTGAATAAAGCTGTAGTTATAGCATTTGTCTGCATTTGGTGGCGGTATGGTCACCAAGGCAACAGTTATTTGCTGCGAGACTTTAAGAAGCTTGTAGATGAAAGGATTAAACAGTTGTACAATGCATCTGTTCTGGGACGCTCATCTTAATGGATGAGAATTGTTCTGTAAAATCCGGGCTTGAAGTTTGTTATTTCATTGACCGAAGATTGCAACTGAGAATTCCAACTCAGAAAACTGGGGCTGCAGAAGATTCTAAAGACCAGAAATTGGATTTTAAAAATAAAATCTGTGCTTTTTTAAATGCTTAACCTCTGCAATAATAACTGGTTTGCACATATATTGAAACAATGGTCTACGTTGTGGTGAGAAATCATGTCCGTCAGGAAACTAGATATGGTCGTTGCAGTCAAGTCTTACCCTAGTGATGGCATTTGTTCTCTATTATATTTGCACACCCTGACATGCTCAGTATGTACAATGCGTGCTTCTGACAGGTTGATAGAAAATAGATCCAATGTTTGTCATCTAATACCTTCATTATTGACTCAAAATGAAACAAGCAAAACTCAAGTTAATTAATTAAAATTCAATTCCTAAGTTCAAAGTACATTTCTTATCAAAGTATGTAAACAATGCATACAGTATACAAGCAACACACATCAAAGTTGCTGGTGAATGCAGCAGGCCAGGCAGCATCTCTAGGAAGAGGTACAGTCGACGTTTCAGGCTAAGACCCTTCGTCAGGACTAACTGAAGGAAGAGTTAGTAAGGGATTTGAAAGTGGGAGGGGGAGGGGGAGATCCAAAATGATAGGAGAAGACAGGAGGGGGAGGGATGGAGCCAAGAGCTGGACAGGTGACTGGCAAAGGGGATATGAGAGGATCATGGGACAGGAGGTCTGGGAAGAAAGACGGGGGGGGGTGACCGGAGGATGGGCAAGGGGTATAGTCAGAGGGACAGAGGGAGAAAAAGGAGAGTGAGAGAAAGAATGTGTGTATAAAAATAAATAACAGATGGGGTACGAGGGGGAGGTGGGGCATTAGCGGAAGTTAGAGAAGTTGATGTTCATGCCATCAGGTTGGAGGCTACCCAGACGGAATACAAGGTGTTGTTCCTCCAACCTGAGTGTGGCTTCATCTTTACAGTAGAGGAGGCCGTGGATAGACATGTCAGAATGGGAATGGGATGTGGAATTAAAATGTGTGGCCACTGGGAGATCCTGCTTTCTCTGCTACTACTCTTACTCTCTTACTAACTCTTCCTTCAGTTAGTCCTGACGAAGGGTCTCGGCCTGAAACGTCGACTGTACCTTTTCCTAGAGATGCTGCCTGGCCTGCTGTGTTCACCAGCGACTTTGATGTGTGTTGCTTGAATTTCCAGCATCTGCAGAATTCCTGTTGCATACAGTATACAACCCTGGGGTTCTTTCTTCCACAGCCAGCCACAAAACAAAGAAACACCATGGAACCCGTTCAAAAAAACTATCAAACACCCAACGCACAATGAACAGATCAAATCGTGCAAATGGCACAAAACAAGAGAAAACCACAGAATATAAAACATCAAACCACAGAGGTATTAAAATATCTAGTTCAGTTTAACTTAGTGCTGCAGAGCCAGTCCACCCTGATCAAAAGTGCACAAAATAGCAATTAAAAAAAGGGTGTAACCAGAAACATATATAACATGAACGACAGAGTTCAATCATCAAACCGCATCAATTAAACCTTGCCCAAGACCCAAGATTCTGGCACCATCCTCTGGCTGCACCAAGCAAGAGGGAGAGTGAGAGACCAGTCTAACACAGGCACTTTCCTCCCGGAGTATCGAGCGAGAGTGTGAGTGAGAGAGAAACCAGTCACACGCAGGCACCCTCCACTGGCAGCAGCGTGAGAGAGACCGGTCAAACTCAGGCAGATGGCGCTGTACACGCGCTTCCTTCCACCCTTGTCCCCGTTAATTTCAACCTTGCTCAATGCTTTAATTGGCAAGATTACATTTATGAATTAAAGGGTGTACTGGATCTGAGATTTTCCATCAATATTGGAAGTGCAACTTCGGTCAGAGAAATTTGAACATGAAAATGATAAATTAATTGCATTATTCTGCGAATTGGTGTAATAAATCAATATGAATCTTTGAACTCATTTGGCTTAAACAGTACAAGAGCACTTTAGAAAACAAGTTGAGGTAAAACGCTGTGATGCAGGAGATGAAAGGGTTCACTGACAAACATTTGTATGGTTAAGAGTCAGATGGAAGAGATTTACTCTTGAACAGTGGGCCAAAAAAATTTGTGGACAGATGGTCTGGGAGATGTTTTGAGTTATTCAGAGCATTTTAACATCCAGCACTTATTAAAACAGACATGGTTGGCTGACCTACTGAAATAGATATCTAGAACTACTCATTGTGCAGTGAATAGTTTTGGCCTCCAAATCCAAGAAAGAATATTCTGGCACCGAGAAGGTCCAGAAGAGGTGAATATGAATAATCCTGAGAATGAAAGGGTTAATGTATGAGAAACATTTGATAGCTCTGGGCCTTTAGGTGCTGGAGTTGAAAAGAATGATGTTGGTGGGAGGAACTTATTGAAAGACTGGACATGAAGGGGATGTTTCCAATTGTCTTGAACCAGAGGGCACAGCCTCAGAATACAACAATGACCCTTACAAGAGAGATGAAGGGGAATTTGGGTGGCCTGATAGTGCAGGGGTGTGTGTGTGTGTGTGTGTGAGAGAGAGAGAGAGACTGAGTCTGAGAGAGTGTGTGAGAGATTGAGAGAGTAAGAGATAGAGTGAGGGATTGAAAGAGCTACTGAGTGCTTGAGTGAGAGATAGAGAGATCGAGCAAGAGGAAGAATGAGAGAGAATGAGAGGTACAGCAGGGCTTGTGTGAGAAAGTATGGGGCACACGGAGCATGTGGTGAGAGAGAGAGAGAAAGAAAGAAAATGGGGCACAGAGGTGTAGAGAGGTGGGACTGAATAGGGAAATATCCTTACAGAGACTGCTGTTGGGCATCACGTTTGTGTAGAGCATTCTTCTGCCTTACATTCACCACATGCAGTAAATAGATCACTTTGCACTTAATTCTTTCACAGTCCCTACTTTTGCTTGCCATACTGTTAATCTAAGTTTATTCTACTCAGCAGAGAGGTAAAATGTGTTAGCAATTCCAACTAGCACCATTGAAAACTGGCACTGGAGATGCTCATGGCTGAAATAAAGTGCAAGCCACAGCTGCCCTAGAATATGATGGCACTGAACAGCTTAGGGTCAGGAAATTTTCTTTTAGCTCTTATTGGCTGCAGGGAGTTAAAATTCTCCATATGAGATAGGAAGGTCTTGCAACTGAACTCACTGTGATTATTCTAACATGTAAAGGACATACATAATTGTATCTTATATCGCCTTCAAAAATGCTGAAACCAGTATTCCTTTTTTTCTGCCTGTTACACATGCGGACATTTAGGTCAGCAAAGAAAGTCCTCCATCTCTACCTGTTCCTGGTCATCTTCTCTATTAGGCCACAGGTGTGGTTCAGGGTCCTGGCAGTGTTTACGGCTTTCTTCGTCATGCCAGTAGCTTTCCCTCAGATTTCACTACTGTCAGCCATGTAAGACCCAGGTAGAGATTCAGGATTACCGTCGAACACAGATGTGGAAGGATTTTCATTGTAACAGTTTTATTTGACCAGTCTGTTTTATTAGCCTTGAGAAGAATCCCTCAACCTGGAGGACAGGTGGACCACTCTTAGTCTGGCCTCTACCCTTTGACCCGTTTGGCATGGATGACCTGACCAAGAGCCGAAGCATAGAGCACTGACTCCAGCAGACATAGCTCTCCGGGTCACTGAGGACCACCATCCTCCAAACACCCATTAAGTTTCATACATGTCAAGCTGGAAATTCTGGCAGCCTGGATAAATATTATTCAGGAATTCCTCCATGGAATGATATGTGCAAAGTATCCGGGCCCAGGAAATTCAAATGAGACAAGTTGGTAACAGGGAAACTCAGGTGCGACTGCCGCAATAAAATGTTGAAATCTCTAATTAGCTTTTTAGCTAAAGGTTAGAATCTGGAGTTGTAATCTGTTGGACTCCATGAAGAACAGAAGCATCTTTGTTCAAGGCTTAGCTCACTATTGGCTTCATTAACTTTGATGAATTTGTTAAGGTGCTAAAAACCAATTGTGTTCATAGTTGATTTGAGTTCCAGTAGCTTGCTTGAAGGAGCGACTGAGTTATTAAATTCAAATGCAAATACACTGTATGATTTATTCAGATGTGTGCCTGATCGGCAATTTTTTAAATGAATTTAACAAACTGTTATTTAAATAATTGCTTGTCTCTACTTACTGCTTTCGGGGAGATTTATTAGCCTCCTTTTCAAATCAATGAATTCAATCTGTAGTCTCAGAATGGAGTTTGGGTATTTTGAACCTCTGCAAAGAATAAGATAAAGTGGACAAGTTCTCTAGTTATTGAGGAATACTACATGAAAAACCCATAAAAAATAGATTACAATTATGAACAATTTATTATTTTCTACTTACATGATGACAGGATTGAATACCAACTCCAGTAAATCCATGTGATGTTTCTGCTACACGTCTGCTTACTCTCATTATTTGAAAATTTAGTTTGGTAGTGAAAGAACAATAAAAAATATAATAAAGAGTTGCAATAGCAAAGCTGACTTTGCAAAAAAAGAACTCAAGTTCTGTTATTTTAACTTGTTTTCATGATAGATACAAACATTCTGAAGGATGGAACAAATTGGAATTCATCCATGAGATGAGTCTGAATGCTGAAGTGCAAATTATCCTGAGTAGAAAGAAAGAAAAAGGCATTTAAAAGGATCAACTTTAGCAACTGTATTCGCCATATATACTTACACGTATTAGGAATTTGCTATGGTATGTTTGTGTGACTTGAAATAAAAAAAACTACATTCAACAATAATAAAAAATAAAGAATTATGTAAAATTATGTTAGAAGTATGGATATGGAATAAAATGTGCAAAAATACCAGCATGTCAGAATCAGTTTTAATATCATTGGCATATGTTGCGAAATTTGTTGTTTTGTGGCAGCAGTACATTGCAATACATAATTTAAAAACTAAATTACAATAAGGAATATGTATAAAAAAATTAAATAAGTACTACAAAAAGAGAGGAAACTAGAAAAAAAAGTGACACGCAGGAGATGCTGAACGAACTCAGCTGATCAGCCGGCGTCTATGAAAATGAGCAAACAGTTGGGACTTTGGGCTGAGACCCTTCTTCCTGAAGACAGTTTATTCATTTCCATTGATGCTGCTTGACCTGCTGAGTTCCTCCAGCATTTTGTGTGTATTACTTTGGATTTCCAGCATCTGCAGTCTGCATCCTGTTAAAAAATAGTGAGGTATGTTCACTGCCCATTCAGAAATCCGATAATGGAGGAGAAGAGGCTGTTGCTAAATCGTTGATCGTGTGTCTTCAGGCTCCTGTACCTCCTCCTTGATGGTCCTCATTGTATTTACAATGTAAACATAATAACTTAGTTTCGTACTTTATGGATTACAGTCAAAATTGTAAATTTGATCTGTTCACACCTTTACTGCTTCTGTTAAGTTCTAGCAGTTAGGTGGTTTTGAGTTTTCTCAGAGAACAATGGTTTGTTTCAACAAAAACATTTAAATAGTTGATGTAAAATATTCAGAAGGAAATGTCAGTGTTTCTTACGTCCAGCTTAGTGCATTTCCTCTGCCATTTGGAACCTCATTCTCTGTCATTTGGGGTTTGAAGTAAAGCTTCCTGTCAAGACAACAGCTGGTGGAGATGTATAATAAAATTCCCATTTTTAACTTCACATTGTTTTGTTTGCACTTATGATGGGAATATTGTAATAATGAAACCCAGAGTCTATTTTATTAGTTAATACAATAGTACATGTAGTTTATTTATAACAAGCAGTTACCTGCTGTTTTATATTTTTACTATTCATAAGTAACTCTTTGTAAGCTCTTGGCATATGCTAGTGTGTTGGAGTGAATAAGCCATCAGGGGAATTTTTTTTTACCTTCACCAATTGGGCTGTAATCCAGTGAAGCAAATTATCTGCTTGATTTTCAGTCCATTGAAATTAATGTAGTAAGGATTTGACATAATCAGTAAAGGATTATACTACCACCAGGAGGTGAAGACAAAAATATACCACCTTCCTCCCAGTGGGAGAATGACTAGTTTTGACCTTTTGGTTCCTATTAAAGTTCTTTGACACGCAGTGCACTTACACTCAGGGGCTACTTTATTAGGTACCTCCTGACCTGATAACGTGGCTACTGAGCGTATGTTCATAGTTTTCCACTGCTCTGGCCCATCCACTTCGAGGTTTGAGAGGTTGTGCATTCAGAGATGCTCTTCTGCACACCACCGTTGCAACACGTGGTTATCTGAGTTACTGTCGCCTACCTGTCAGTCAGTTTGAACCAGTCTGGACATTCTCCTCTGACCTCTCACATTTACAAGGCATTTTTCTCCACAGAACTGATGCTCACTGGTTTTTTTTTGTTTTTCACATGATTCTTGAACCTGTTATCTCCGAAAATCCCAGGAGGTCAGCAGTTTCTGAGATACTCAAGCCACCCCATCTGGCACCAACAATCATTCCATGGTCAACGTCAATTAGATCACATTTCTTCCCCATTCTGATGTTTGGTATGAATGTCTTGACCATGTCTGCATGCTTTCATGCATAGTGTTGCTGCCACATGATTGTCCAGTTAAATATTTGCATTATCAAGAAGGTTTACATGTGTACCTAATGAAATGGCCACTGCATGTATAAATGATATCAACATACTGACAGTCCCACATTAATATTGTTCGGGTTAATTCCATCTTCCTGATAGCAATTCAAAGACTAATGTTGTTCTACAATTAGCATCATTGAATATAGAACATGACAGCACACGTTAAACTGCTCTTATGTAGGCCTTCCTGCTTACCAAAGGAATTCACTTCCATTGTGATTATTGCAGTTTACATCCCACCCTCTGCTAGTGCTGAGGAAGCACCACAGGAGCTCAACAGCACAATCTGCAACCTTAAAGTCATACATCTCATTGTTGCTGGTGACTTCAATCATGCCAACTTAAAAACAGTCCTGCCAAAGTTCTGCCAGCATGTCATCTTTGCAACCAGAAGAGAGAGTATATCAAATCTGGTTTATACCACCATTCATGGAGCCTACAAGTCTATACTCCACCCTCACCTGGGATACTCAGACCACATATCCATTTTGCTAATCCCTCTTTACAGACCACTGGTTAAATGAGTCAAACCAGTTTCTGAGAGATCAGGACCTGACCAGGAGGTACCACCTCTGTGTTTGCAGGACAGCTTCGAAAGCATGAACTGGAATATATGCAGGAAGGCAGCTACCTATGATCATCACGTCAACACTGATAAATATGTGGGATCAGTGACTGGCCATTGCAGGAAAGTGCATTGAGGACATTGTCATGATTAAACACTACCAGCACAAACCAGAAACAATGGCAGAGACAATGGACTGTTTCTGAGAGATATTAAAGATGTCTATGAAGAACTTTGTTAGCAGCGTCACATCTTCCCTCAGCCCCTGACTGGGAATGTTGTCTGGCCCCGCAGCTTTGCGTGTGTTTGATGTGGCTAGGGTCCGCCTCACCTCCGCAGAAACAGTCTGCAAGTTTCAAGGCAGCCACAACCATTCATGTGCCCAAGAGAGCAAAGGTAACTGGACTAAATGATGATACCCGGTGGCACTGACTTCAATGACCACGAAGGGCTGGTGATGGATTGTATAAACTTCTACTTTCCAGCTACACTGGACCCTTTCCAGTTCACCTACTAACCAGACGGGTCCACCAATGGTGCCAAAGCCTTGGCTATTTTATGTGTTGCGCGTGTTATATATTTTGTGGGTGCTCTGTGGCTTGGAGGAACATTGTTTCCTTTGGTTGTTTGAAGTCAGTTGAAAATAAACTTGAACAAACTTGAAATTAAGATCAATCTAACCCTTCTCTCCTGCATAGCCGTCTATTCTGTGATCATCCATGTGCCTATCTAAAAGGCTCTAAAATGCCCCTTATGTATCTGCTTCTACCATCACCCCTGGCAGGACATTTCATGCCTTCCTTCCTCCCTATATGAAAAAGATTACCTCTGACATCCCCCTGTACTTTCCTCCAATCACCTTAAAATTATATCGCCTCTTATAAGAGGAAAACAGCATCAAAATAAGCCCTTCAGCCTAATTTACCCATACCATCATGGAATCCAAAATAGTCCCAGATGAGTTTGTCCCATATCCCTCAAAGCCATAGTACCATAAGACATTGGAGCAGAATTAGGCCATTTGGCCCATCGGGTTTGTTCCACCATTTGACCTTGGTTGATCCATTTCACTCTCGGCCCCACTCTCCTGTCTTCTCGCAATAACCTTTCACACCCTGACTTATCAAGAATCTATCAACCTCTGCCTTAAGTACACACAATAATCCGGCTTCTGCAGCCATCTGTGGCAGTGAATTCCACAGGTTCACCATCCTTTGGCTAAAGAAATTCCTCCTCACTTCCATTCGAAATGGATGTACCTCTAGTATGAGGTTGTGCCCTCTGTTCCTAGACTCCCCCACTATATGAAACACTTTCTCCACATCCACTCTATCTAGGCCTTTCAACATTTGAAAGGTTTCAATAAGATCCCCCCTCATTCTTCTAAATTCTTCGAAACCATTCTTATCCAAATTCTGTCATTGTGATGATGGAGATGGATGCCATTGAACTTAGCCAGAGTTCCTAGTTTATCTTTCTACCTCATTATCTTCTTTCTCTTAACCCCGTTTTGAGATTGAAGCAATTTGTGAGTACATATGATGACTCAAAAGATGACATCAGTGTCACCAGTAGTGCATAGACAAGTCCAAGCACAGAGCTACATTGGGTACAGCAAAAGATTAGACCACTTATGAAATCAGAATCATGTTCTTATCACTGATATTTCAAGAAATTTGTTGTCTTGTGGCAGTAATAGAGTACAAGGTATAAAGTTGCTACACGTTACAAGACAAATAAATAGTGCAAAAGGTGAATAAGATTGTAGTTATTGTTCATGGGTTCATGGATCATTCAGAGATCTGATGGCAAGGGGGGAAAAGCTGTTCCTAAAACACTGAGTGTGGGTCTTCAGCCTCCTATAATTTCTCCCTGTTAGTAATAACATGAAGAGGACTTAATGCACCAGCTGCCAGCTCTTTCAGAAATGCCTACACGATGATTAGTTCATTCTTATGCAGGATCTTCCCTCCAGACACTAATTCCGGGGTGTCTGGTAGAATTTATGGCCTACACATTTGATCGTCTTTCCAGGCACACTGAACAGAATGACATTTAATCAAAGAAGAAAGTCATAATGAGAGCCAAATAATTTTTTACAGTTTATACACAAAATTCTTTTCAGCCAAATTAGCTTACTTTAGTGATATTGAAAGGCCTAGATAGAGTGGACACGGAAAGGATGTTTCCAGTAGTGGGAGAGCCCAGGCCTAGAGGGCACAGTCTTAAAATGGAAGGATGTTCCTTTAGAACAGAGATGAGGAGAATTTCTTCAACCAGATGGTGGTGAATCTGTGGAAATCATTGCCACAGATAAATGGGAAGGCCAAATCATTGGGTAGATTTAAAGCAGAGGTTGATAGGTTCTTGATTAGTAAGGGCATCAAATGTTAAGTACAGAAGACAGAAGAATGGGGTTGAGAGTGATGATTAATCGGCCATGATGGAATGATAGAGCAGATTTGATTGGTCAAATGGCCTGTGTCTATGGCCTATGAATTATAATGCCGAGGATATTGAAAACTTGAAAGAAATGTTATAATACTCAACGAGATCTTTTAAAGATTTTTTTTTGGTGTTTACTATCATACCAGTGTTGTCATTGCTGACATTCGCATCATCATAAGAAGAGAATGTGCATACAAATCAGTTTATCATACTGAAGTCTCGTGACTAAACTGAGGTAAATGACTTCAGCACACTCAATAAAATGTCCAGATTTTTAACCACCTATTTGCCAGTGGAGATTGCATAACAACAGAGAAGCAATTTTTCTGTTAATCTAAGAGCACAATTACAAGCAAGAAGATGTCCCACACATAGTCCATCCTATTATAAACTCTAAGCGATCCTGTAATCTCCTGAGAGCAGGCACTTCATAAATTCTTCCTGGCCCCCAAAGGAAATCAGGCAAAGCAAGTACGTTTATCATATTTTCACTGACCTTCTACCCATCAAAGATAACATTCCTTTTCTGCCTTTGAAGTGCATACTTGTGAAAATTATATTAAGATCCCAGATTTCAACGTCACTGTCAAACAATGGCCCAGCCAAAGGGCAGCAGATCCATTTAATTGTTTTCAATCTCATACCTGCAAATGAACAATAAGGAGGTGTAAAATCCACACATAGCAGTGTTTTACAGTTTGTGATTTAATTGGGTGCTCTTGTAATCAACTAATTAATGAACACAGGTCATTATACTCCTTCAGCATTTACTGGCAATTCCAGTAATTACCTGGAGGGATTGCACATGGATTTATCTGCACGGTTTTAAATTAATGATGTTTCCACTTTCCTTGTTTATGTGATGCTTGCTTACTTCATGTCTGGAAAACCAACACCAGGGATCAGGTGCAGTACCAGCAGTTAAAGCTGTGAATGTGACATTACAGCTCAAAGGGGAAAAGGAAGATTTGATTGCATTGTAGAACATAGGACATAGACCACTTAAGCACAATACAGGATCTCTGGCCCATAATGTTGTAACAGCCTAATGGCCTAATTCTGCTTCTATATCTTAGGGTTTTATTAAAGAGTTATTGTACGAGGAGTGTTTGATGGCTCTGGGCCTATACGCGCTCGAACTTAGAAGAATGTTATCAGTTTTAAAATGTTTTTATGGCACGTCTTTCTCCAAGTGTCATTTTATTGACAATGACAAAGTGACCCACTGCAGTATTTAACAGCTGAAGACAATGTTAGGCTTGGGGATTGATGTGGTTCATGGAGAAGAAACTAATTTTGTGGATTTTTATGTTTGGTCATTCAGTACTGTGGGACACTAAGATTTGGATATGGTGTCACGGTGATGAATGGGTTGTCAATCACAGTGGAGTGTCACACTCTCTCCTGTTTGATGATATGTGAACAGATACCTCACTCTTCAGCTCGACATTCTTTCCAATGCACAAGGCTCATGGATTAGGACCAGGATTAGGATGTAGGACTATCAGGGAAAAAGGATGTGATTCGAGGATTAAGGCTCGTTGGAGAAAAGTTATGTCGCAGGAATTCAGGGGGTAATGGGCTTGAAGCATGGTGACTTGGTGGAAATGGAATAAGGGCAGAGGAATTACCTTAAGGAGCTGGTGCAAGAGGTAGCCGTAGAGGAGGTTACCTGTACTGTCAGGCACTCATTGTAAGCATTTCTTTCCAGGAAGTGGCTACTGAGTCCACATTTGGACTGCTATCCATGGGTATCTTCACCTTGTTATAGGAGTGAAGTGATTTAGCTGGAAGGAGTGCAAAAAAGATTGCCAGGACTAAAGGGCCTGAGTCATAGGGAGTCATAGGGAGAGGTTGTCACATTAAGTCTTTATTCATTGGAACGTTGAAGAATGAGGGGCAATCTTACAGAAACGTTTAAAAATTATGAGAGGTATAGAAAAGGTTGTTAGTAACAGCCTTTTCCCCAGGGAAGGGGAATCCAAATCCAGAGGGAATATGTTTTGGGTGAGAGGGAAATGATTTCAAAGGAACATGAGGGGCAACTTTTATTTTACACAGAGGGTATGGGAGGAGGAAGTGGTTGAGCCAGGAACAACAGCATCACTTGGATAAGTACATAGAGGGGAAGGATTTGGAGGGATATGGGTCAGACACAAAAGATTGTATCTAACTGGGTGGCACCATGGTCAGCATTGACTCATAAGGCCAAAGGGCCAGTATCTGTGATGTAATGACAAACAGGAGAAAATCTGCAGATACTGGAAATCCAAGTCAAAACACACAAAATACTGGGCGAACTCAGCAGGTCATGCAGCATCAATGGAAATGAATAAACAGTTGGCATTTCTGTCACAGTGGTGGGGGCATGGGGAGCAGGTGGACCCAAATGCAAGACACATCTTGAGAGGTTACTTAGGTTTAGTTTATTGTACGATACCAGGAGAGGAAGGCAGGAGCAGGAATAACGAACAGGATAAGGACTCAGGACTACGACTAGGCTGGGACCAAGGGTCTAGGCTAGGACTCGGAATCGGCTCCCAGAACTAGAGGAGACATGAAGAGGCTAGCGTATGGACTCCGAGCCCGAGGCTGGGCAAGGACCCAGTACCTGGGTCTTGCTTCGGGCTCGGACCCCAGAACCAGACATGGACATGACATGGGCTAGGGAGAGGAGGAACATGGGATCACAGAGCCTCGGTCTCGGGAGAGCAGGTACATGGAACCATGGACACATACACAGAACAGAGAGCCGGGACCCCTCCTTGGGGACAGGACATGGGGCCGGGACTCGCACACAGAACAGAGAGCCGGGACCCCTCCTTGGGTACAGGACATAGGGCCGGGACTCGCACACAGAACAGAGAGCCGAGACCCTTCCTTGGGGACAGGACATGGGGCCGGGACTCGCACACAGAACAGAGAGCCGGGACCCCTCCTTGGGTACAGGACATAGGGCCGGGACTCATGACCCTCCACGGGACAACGGCAAGATGGCCTGACTTACCCCCACGGAGGCAAGGACAAGACAGACAAGACATGACCCCCCCGCGGGGCAACGGCAAGACGGCCTGACTTACCCCACGGAGGCGAGGACAGGACGAGACATGACTCCCCACGGGGCAATGGCAAGACGGCCAGACTTACCTCACGGAGGCGAGGACAAGACAAGACAAGACCAACATGAATGAACACCAGACAGTACCTATCTAGCTCCGGTGATGGAACTAGACTGAAGTGCAGGTGGGGGCTGCAGACGAGGGCTAGAGGCGTGAGGGGCAGAGAAGGGATTCAGACAAGGGGGTAGGACAGGAATCACAGACCGCCAGGGCCAGGACTAGACTCAGAACTGGAAGCTGCCAGGGAAAGGACTTGACATGGTACTTGAACGCCGCCAGGACTTGACATGGTACTTGAACACCACCAGGGCCAGGACTTGACATGGTACTTGAATGCCGCCAGGGCCAGGACGTGGACGTGATACTTGGATGCCACCGGAGCCAGGACGTGGACATGGAACTTGGATGCCGCCAGAGCCAGGACGTGGACGTGGTACTTGGATGCCACCGGAGCCAGGACGTGGATGTGGTACTTGGATGCCACCGGAGCCAGGACGTGGACATGGTATTTCGATGCCGCCGGAGCCAGGACGTGGACGTGGTACTTGGATGCCACCGGAGCCAGGACGTGGAACTTGGATGCCACCGGAGCCAGGACGTGGACGTGGTACTTGGATGCCGCCAGAGCCAGGATGTGGTGCTTGGAACCTGCGGGTAGTGCCAAGCTTGCGACTCGGCCCGGGAACAGTAGACAGCGATTCTAGATTCCCTCCGGCAGGTTAACTGACGGACCCACCTTGATGAGGAAACTTTGCAGGCTCACTTCGGCGAGGTAACTGGATAGGGTTGCTCCGGTGAGGGAAGGCGAATTACCGACAATCACTTCGGGCGGAGACAAGGCTTGCTCCAGCTAGATGACATTGGCATGCTGTGACTTTGCAGACGTTCCCGCACCGAATGGCTGAAAGCCAGAGATTATAAACTACCGGTTCAGCCGAGTGTTAATTGCCTCTAATCTCCAAAGTCGAGGAACACAGGAAAACAGGGAATCAACGGTCCGGATCGTAACATAAACAAGCCAAATTTAAAGGGACCCCGATCCGGACCATGACAATTTCAGGCCGAGACCCTTCATCAGGACTGGAAAAAAAGATGAGAAGTTAGAGAAAGTAGGCAGAGGGAGGGGAGGAAGAAGTACAAGGTGGTAGGTGATAGGTGAAACTGGGAGGGGAGGAGGAGTAAAGGAAAGAGCTGGGAGGTTGGTTGCTGAAAGAGATAAAGGGCTAGAGGAGGGAGAATCTGATAGGAGAGGGTAGAAGACCTTGGAAGAAAGGGAAGGAGGAGGAGCACCGGGGGAGAGAAGGAGAGTGAGGGAATTAGGAATGGGGAAAGATGAAGGAAAGGGGCCAGGTAATTACCAGAAGTTTGAGAATCGATGTTCATGCCATCAGTTTGGAGGCTACCCATATGGAATATGGGGTGTTGTTCTTCCAACCTGAGCGTGGCCTCATCGTGGCAGTAGAGGAGGCCGTGGACTAACGTCAGAATGGGAATGGGAAGTGGAATTGAAACAGGTGACTACTGGGAGATTCTGCTTTTCTGGCCGATGGAACGTAGTATCTGTGCTGTACTGCTTGATGGCTGTATAATAAGGTACTATGGTGACTATTTTGAATTGCTAACTACCTTTCTAAATTCTTATCGAGATACAGTATACTGAGAATATACTTATTGTTTGATGTTAACCAATGATGCACAGAAGAGCAGCTATTATACTCAATATCTTTTGCCCAAAGTTTGTAAAGTAAGTAGACAGGGGATTCGTGTCTGATCAGTGCCCTATGAGATCCTCGGGAACCTGTGTGAACGTAGCTGATTTGTGGTTTGTGCACCATCCATGCAATACCACCTTCTTGCTTCAACCATCGGGAAGGAGCCTTGGGTCCCACAGCATAAGGTTCAAGAGCATTTATTACCCTACAAGCATCAGGCTTTCGAGGATTCTTTAAAACTCATGTTCTCAGTACCATTTTTATTTGCGCTGTTTATCTTCTTTTGCTCGTTGGTTCTTTGTCTGTTTATGCTGGGCTCATCTATTGTGCCCGGTTCTCCCGATGCCGCCTCCTCTACATGGAAAATTGGGGGACCGCTTCATTGAGCACCTGTGTTCCATCAGCCAAAAGCAGAACTTCCCTGTGGTCAAACGTTTTAATTTTGATTCCCATTCCGAGATGTCAGTCCATGGCCTCCTCTTGTGTGACAATGTGGCCACCCTCAGGATGGATGAGCAACACACTATATTCCGTCTGGGTAGCCTTCATCCTGGTGACATGAATATTGATTCCTCTGGTTAAAAAAAAAATTTCCTCACTCTCCCATCTTCTTCTATTCTCTACTCTGGCCTCTTAACACTTCTCACCTCCCTATCACCCCCCCCCCCCCCCGCCGCCCCGGGTCCTCTCCTCCTTCCCTTTTTCCTATGATCCATCTGCTGCCCGATCAGATTCCTTCCTCTCCAGCCCTTTACCCACCTGGCTTCACCTATCGCCTTCTAGATATCTCCCTCCCCTTGCCCCACCTTTTTATTCTGGTATTTTCCCCCTTCCTTTCCAGTCTTTAATGTCAGAGAAATGTATACAACATACATCCTGAAATGCTTTTTCTTTGCAAACATCCATGAAAACAGAGAAGTGCCCCAAAGAATGAACGTAAGAACCCCAAATTCCACCCCCCAGCTCCCCTCCCTCCCGCGCATAAGCAGTAGTGAGCAACAATGTCATGACATTTGTCATTTTGTGGCTGCAGTATGGTGCAAGACATAAAAATTACTGTACTGTAAGTTCCAAAATTAGATAAATAGTGCAAAAAATGAGTAGTGATGTTGTGTTCATGGGTTCATGGGCCTTTTAAAAATCTAATGGCAGAGGAGAACCAGCTGTTTCTAAAACATTGAGTGTGGGTCTTCAAACTCCTCTGTGCTGGTAGTAATGCGAAGAGACTCTGTCCTGGACAGCGGGGGTCCTTAATGATGAACACCAGCTTCCTGAGGCACCACTTTTGGAAGACATCCTCGATGATTGTGCCCGTGATAGACTTGGCTGAAATTATATCCTTCTGCAGCCTGTTTCAATCCTGTGGATTGGAGCCTCCATGCCAGATAATGATGTCAGCAGTCAGACTGCTCTCCACCATACATCTGTAGAAATTTGTTAGAATCTTTGGTGACGTACCAAAGATCTCAGGTACGTGATTCTGTCCTCGAACTGAAATTCTTACAAAAGTAGTAGGTATGGCCAGTCCATCATAGATAAATCCCTCCGCACCATCAAGCAGATTCGATTCGCGAATTTTCTGGAAAAATTTGTCAGTTAAACGATTCAACAGACTGTAAGCTACCAGCGAGGGAGTGAATTGAGTTGAGTGAGTTGAAGAGTTCACTACAGCCGTGGACGGTCCCAATATTTCTCTGTGTCGGAAGATTGTGATAATTTGCGGCACACAGTCCCTATTGGATATGTGACTGTCACTTTGTATGATCCATACTTGAATTTCTGGAGTATTCTGTGGTGACCACTTTTTGTTAACCTATACATGGATTCGGGTGTGTTACGTGGTGACCACTTGTGTTAAGGAATATTCCATGACTGTCACCTTGTTATCCCTGTGTGGCCTCTACTATTTAAGTGATGACCACTCGACGTCTGGAATCTTCTGTGACTGTCACCTTGTGTCATCGTAATGTGAGATTATGAACCCTTCCCCACAGACACCTGTACCTGTTCCCATGGATCTCAGAACCTTCTGGAATGCCATCCTAGGGCTCTGTTTAAATTGTCTATATTTTGGGTTGACTAAACTTGGGAAGAACTGTTTCCAGATCTCCACAGTTTGTGAGCTAAGATGCATTGCACTGTTAATTTTGGTTAGGGGAGTAATTGTTTTAATTGACTATTAAATTGAAAATATAGTTGTTTAACATTAAAAATCTGTGTCTGTGATCTATTGCTGCTGGCACGTTACATAAATTGCGACTGAGAATCAGATTGTTGTCGCAGAAAAGCAATGTCTGTCATTAGAGCCCTCACCACCCAGGTCACGCTCTCTTCTCACTGCTGCCACCAGGAAGAAAGTACAGGAGTTTTCAGGACTCACGCCACCAGATTCAGATACAGTCATTACTCCTCAACCATCAGGCTCTTGAACCAAAGGGGATAACTTCACTCGTCCCATCATGAAATATTTCCACAACCTATCGATTCACTTTCAGGGACTCTTGACCTTTTGTTCTCAATATTTATTTATCTATTTTTTTCTTTCTTTCTTTTTGTATTCATTATTTTTTGCCCACTGGTTGTCTGCCCTGTTGGATGCGGTCTTTCATTGATTCTATTATGGTTATTGAATTTATTGAGTATGCCCACATGAAAATGAATCTCAAGGTTGTATATAGTGACATATATGTTCTTTGATAATAAATTTACTTTGAACTTAGTAAGATCAGCAATAGTCAGAATACTGAGTGATAATGGGTAGCAACTTGCAGTTAAGGTTGCACTTGTGTACCTCGGCATAGCTATGCTGTCCAGAAGATTTATTTATTATTTATTTGGAGATACAGCAGGAACAGGTTCTTCCAGCTCTAAGAATATAATTGCAGGACAATTTACAATAACCAATTAACTTATTTTGGATTGTAGATGGAAACTGGAGATCCTGTAGGAAACCCATGTACTCATGGGGGAGAATGTACAACCTCCTTACTGGCAGTGGCGGGAATTGAACTTGGAACTCCAGAAAATTTGAGCTGTAATAGCGTTCACTGACCACAATGCTACCATGGTTGAAAGGCATCAGGTCAATTGTTAGGTTGGGGGGTGGGAGGGGGGTTGCCGCTGATAATCAGCCAAGAATGGAATCATATGAAAGAAATAGATTTCTGTGAAATTAGTGGGGAAATGGGATTGACAAGATTGCTCTGAGATAATAAATACATTTTTGGCTCTTTCTATTCATATTAGATTTAGGATTGGTGGTACTCACGTCATTCTAGTCCTGTGCAATGAGACAGATAAGATTAACGATCTTGTAGTCAGGGATCCTCTCGCAAAGAGTGATCATCGTATGATTGAATTTCGCATACAGTTGGAGGATGAAGTAGTTAGATCTAAAACTAGTGTATTATACTTGAACGAGGGAGAATACAACGGGATGAGAGAGGAGTTGGTTAATGTGGATTGGGAGCACAGCCTATTTGGTAGGAGAGATGAGGAACAGTGGAATACTTTCAAAGAGATTTTTCACAGTACTCAACAAAAGTATATTCCAGTCAAAAGTAAGGACAGTAAGTGTGGGGAGAGCCAGCCTTGGATAACTAAGGAAATAAAAGTTAGTATCAAATTAAAAGCTCATTTGTACAAAGTCACAAAGAGTAGTGGGAGACTGGAGGATTGGAAAAACTTTAAAAAGCAACAAAGAGCAACTAAACAAGAAATAAGGACTGGTTACTCGTTAATTACTGGTTAAAGTTTTAGAATCTTAAAAGCCAAGTTTTTAATCATAGAAAAGACCTTAATGAACTTGCAAACAAGAGAAAATCTGTAGATGCTGGAAATCCAAGCAACACACACAAAATGCTGCAGGAACTCAGCAGGCCAGGCAGCATCAATGGAAGAATGTACAGTTGACGTTTCAGGTGGCCTGCCAAAGGATCTAGACCCACAATGTCAACTGCACTTTTTTCCTTAGATGCTGCCTGGCGTGCTGAGTTCCTCCAGCAGTTTGTTTGTGTAGTTTTAATGAACTTGCATTCAACTTACCCAAATCACGACAAATAATATGTACAAAATAAGTACTATGTTAACCGTGGCAACAACATATATAACAGCTACCTAATGTCTGGAGTGATCAGATATATGTGTAGATGAATTCACTGAGAAATAATGTTGTACACTTCATATGCCAAACCCCAGAGTGATGCCCAGTATTGAACTGTTTGAGTTCCAAGATTGATGAGGCCTAATACACTACTAACTGTTCACTTATTATCCCTGGGGCCTGATTTCTGGTGCCCTGTCTTTCAGAAGGTCATTCCAGTCTATTTTTTTCACTGGTATTGATTATGTGGCATATTTAGTATCACTTCACCACTGTGGCTAGCACTTCAGAAAGGCAACATTCAAGATTCCAGTTTCAATATTCAATATTCAAGATTAAAGATTGTTCGGTAAACAAGTATAAAGGAGAAGGAAGTGATTGTTACTCCAGGTCCATTGCAGAAAAAAGAACGATAAACATAAATAACCCAATTAAAAATCCCAATAAATATACACTCCGTGGCAACTTTACTGGGTACCTCCTGTATCAAATAAAATGGCCACAGAGTTTAAGTTCACAATTTTCTGCTCATCTACTTCAAGGTTCGATGTAATGTGCTTTCTGAGATGCCCCTCTGCATGGTTATTTAAGTTAAGGTCACACTCCTGTCAGCTTGAACCAGTCTGACCATTCTCCTCTGACCTGTCTCATTCACAAGTCATTTTTGCCCACAGGCTGCCATCACGGGATGTCTTTTTTTTTGTTTGTTTTTCACACTATTCTCTGTAAACTTTGGAGACTGTTGTGCTTGAAAATCCTAGGAGATAAACAGTTTGGAGATCCTCACCCAGTCTGTCACCAACTATCAATACACAGCCAAAGTCACTTAGATTAGATTTCTTCCCCTTTCTGATGTTGGTGTGAACAATAACAGAACCTCCTGACCATGTCTGCATGCTTTTATGCACTGAGTTGCTGCCACGTGATTGACTCATTGTATATTTGCATTAACGAGCAGGTGTACAGACTTGCCTAATAAAGTGGCCACTGAGTGTGAATATAAAAGCAATCCAATAAATCACAATGTCAAGTAACTGTTTGAATGCAGCTGTGTACATAAGATTAGCTTACACACATAGACTGATTGTATGTACAGTACAAAAAGTGACTCAAGGTGCAGGAGAATCTAAACATAAGGTGCCTCTGACAGGAAATGATGGAGTGACAATGTGATTCTTGGCAAGAGGAACTCACCTAGGTATCAGCAAACATACACGATTTTTTAAAACTCTTCCTGTTTGATTCTGGGAAGATCATACAGTTTTATAGAAAAACGACAGGAATTTGAACACAGAATGTCAAATGACAGAGTGATGGACAGTTCTGAGAGGTTTGTGGTGAAACATATCAACTTCTACCTGAGAAGTAACTTGGATACGCTCCAATTTGCCTACCGGCACTACAAGTCCATTGCAGGTGCCACCTTATTGTCTCTTCACTCAACCCTGGAACATTTGTACAGGAAAGATGCATATAGCAGGATGCTCTTTATCGACTGCAGTTCAGCATTCAATACTATCATCTCCGCATAACAAATCAATAGCTTTAAGACCTTGACCTCCGTACCCCCTTGTGTAATTGGATTCTCAATTTCCACACTTGCAGACCCCAGTTATTTTGGATTGGGAACAACATCTCCTCCACAATCACAAACAGCACAGGTGCCCCAGCACATGGTGTGCTTATCCCCCTGCTCTATTCGCATTACACTTCTAACTGTTTGGCTAAGAACAGCTCCAATACCATAATCAAATTTGCAGATGACACCACAGTCGTAGGCCGCATCAAAGGTGGAAGGAAATTAGCATATAGGAGAGATGAAAATCTGGCTGAGTGCTGCCATAACAACAACCTTTCACCCAATGTCAGCAAAAACAAACAACTGATTATTGATTTCAGAAGGAGGAAACTGGAGGTCCATGAACCAGGCCTCATTGGGGGATTGGAGGTGGAGAGGGTCAGCAACTTTAAATCCCTCAGTGTTATCATTTCAGAGGACCTGTCCTGGGCCCAACATGTAAGTGCAATTACAAAGAAAACATGGCAGCTCCTCTACTTCCTTAGGAGTTTGCAAAGATTAGGTATGACATCTAAAACTTTAACAAACTTGGATGGATGTGTAGTGTAGAGTCGAGTCTATTGACTGGCTGAATCATAGCCTGGTATGAAAACAGAAAATATCAGTGCCCTTGGATGGGAAATCCTCCAAAAATTAGTGGATATAGCTCAGTCCATCACAGGTAAAGCCCTCCTCAACATTGAGAATATCTGTATGGAGTGCTCCATATCTATATGGAGCAGAATCTATCATCAGGGACCCCCACCAACCAGGTGATGCCATTGAGAAGGAGGTACAGGACACTCAAGACCCACACCACCACATTCAGGAACATTTATTACCCCTCAACCAGAACCAGAGGGGATAACTTCACCTGCCCCATCACTGAACTGTTCTCCCAACCTATGGACTCTTCATCTCACTTTTAAGAACTCTTCTTCTCATGTGCTCATATTTTATTGTTTATTATTATTACTATTATTTATTTTTTCTCAGCTCGAGCTGGTATAACGTGAGGTATGGGCATAGCCAAGCACACTCATTTCTGAATTGCTAGGAACTTTTGGATTATTCTAGTGGTGTTTAGTATTGTGGCTTTCGGAAGATTTACATGGATATTATTGTTTAATGCTATTGTGTAGTGACTTGGGATGATACCATTTGTGGATATTACTGTTGGGACAATGTATACCTTGTTCATGTTCCAAAATCTTGCAATTTCCTCTTTTAGTTCAGCATATTTCTGGTGTTTTCCACTTATTGTTTTCTGTATGTTATGTGTGTTTGGAATGACTATATCCATTAAATAAATAGTTTTTGCTTGTTTATTATTATTATTATTTCTTTTTTTCTATCTTTTTCTTTTTGTACTTGCACAGTTTGTTGTCTTTTGCAGACTGGCTGTCCGCCCTGTTGGTGTGGTCTTTCATTGATTCTATTATGGTATTGGACTTACTGAGTATGTTTGCAAGAAAATAAATCTCAGGGTTGTATATGGTGACATATATGTACTTTGATAATAAATTTACACCACTGTACAAAAA
This sequence comes from Mobula hypostoma, assembly GCF_963921235.1. Classification (NCBI taxonomy): domain Eukaryota; kingdom Metazoa; phylum Chordata; class Chondrichthyes; order Myliobatiformes; family Myliobatidae; genus Mobula; species Mobula hypostoma. The sequence goes on along the minus strand of NC_086099.1, from coordinate 25,916,208 downwards.
TCTTGGGTACATACATATAGCTAGGGTGCCTAAGACTTTTTACACGGTACTGTATTTGTCAACGTGGAGCAGAGAGCAAGTTTGTAAACCTGGCCGGAGCATGGGGTGTTGAGAATGGTGAGGGTGGAGCACCACGGGAAGGGTGTGGGTCAAGTGGCAGGGAAAGAGTGCTGGGCGGTGAGACAGAAGGCAAGGTCATTTGATTCCAAACATTTGGTTTATTGATCATTATAGAATGTCATTCTGATGCTTCCTGCTCCCTCCCCTCTCCCTTCTCCTTTTCCTAACCATGATTTCCTTCCCCCTACTCCCTTCCCACCCTTAGTCCACAGTAGAGATCCATATCAGAATCAGATTTATTATCACTCACTCATGTCATGAAATTAGTTTTTAATTTGCGTCAGCAGTACAGTGCAATATATAAAATTACTACAGTACTGTGCAAAATCCTTTGGTACCCTGGCTATCTATGTATCTATACACATATATGTGCCTAAGACTTTTGCAATGTACTGTTCTTTGAACTTTGAAATATTACCAAGTTCTGGAAAATTTGAACTTGAATGAAGTTTATTGTAGATATTCTACAGCTTAGCTGATGTTCAATATTGTGTATCCATGTTGACCTTCATCACCTGGACGCACATAGGGCATAAATAAAGCCTACTTCTGCATGTTTTATATTTATCAACATCATCATTTAATACAAATGCAGTGCAGGAATCACAGCAAGGGAAGATGATGCTAGTAAATAATTGATAAGTACTTTGGACAACCACTGTTAAAGACTGGGCAGTAGATATTGCAAAACTTGTCTACGTATCACTGATCTTGTGAAAGTGTTAAACCTGCCTGCTGAGGTTCACGGGGCTCATTTCTCGCAGGGTGTGACATGCCAAGACCGATTAGCATGTGATGATTTTGCTGAGAAAATTGATACCTCCAGAAATCTATCCATTTTTTAAAATTTAAAATTCTCCTGAGTTGTTGTACAATCCAAGAGATTACACAGGTCATCCACTCTGGCGGAAGGTTGTTGCATGAGCTTCTTTACATTTGAAATTTGAGGGACAGGTTTTTCCACACAGAGGGTGAGGAATTAGAAACAAAAATCAGCATTGCTTGTCACATGTACATCGAAATGTACAGTGCAATGCAATGTTTGCATCAAATCAAATCAGCAAGGATCCTGCTTGAGGCACTGCCCAAATGTTAGCATACTTCCACACCAACAGAGTATTCCCACCACTTACTCACCCCAACCCTAACCACAGGTCTTTGGAAGGTGGGAGGAAACCAAAGAACTTGAAGGAAATGCCTGTGGTCATGGTGTGCACATGCAAACTGCTTACAATCAGCGATGGGAATTGAACCCCAATCGCTGATCGCTGGTGTTGTTAAGTGGTTCCACTATCCGCTATGCTACCGTGCTGCCCAGAGGGTGAAACAAACTGCTGGAGCAGGGACAGGGACAGGGACTGGAAGAAGATACAATGTAATCATCTGGAAGAAGCCTAGACGGGTAGTTGGATCGGAAGCACATAGCCGGATCTGAGACTAATGTGGACAAATGAGATTAGCGCAGATCAGGGTGGGCTGAAAGGGCTTGTTTCTGTGAGGACATATCTATGATTCCATGAAACAAACGAACAATTGTGTTTTAAATGCACCATTTCATTGAGACACGGAAATAGGCCTTTTGCCCAATGAGTGTATGTTGACGAGCTGACGTCTATTCACACCAATTCTTCATGAGCCCCGCTTTTTACTCCCTGTATTCCCTTTAAATATCGCTCCCCTTCACTTTATTCTACCGCTCATCTACGTAGCGGGGACAACTAATAATGGCCAATTAATCTACTCCCCTTCATGTCTTTGGAGTGTTGAAGGAATTGGAGTAACCCGAGGGAACCCAGGCAGCCACAGGGAGAAAATGCAAACTCAACACAGACAGCAGAATTAGTTTTAATATCACTGAAATGCAGTATGTTGTGAAATTCTTTGTTTTGTGGCAGCAGTACTATGCAATGCATTGAAACAAATTATAAATTACAATAAGAAATTGACAGTATATATGGTATTGTGCACAAATATATAGTTGCAGTGCTGAAGGCTTTTGCATGGTATTGTATTTGTCAACATGGAGCAGAGAGTGAGTTTGTAAATCTGGCGGGAGCAAAGGATGTTGGGAATGGCGAATGTGGAGACCCGTGGGAGGAGTGTGGCACAGGTGACAGAGAAAGAGTGGCAGGGGCAGGAGGTGACCAGGCAAGGTCTCCCTGATCCCTTCCCACCCTTAGTCCACAATAGAGACTCATATCAGAATCAGGTTTATCATCACTCACATATGTCATGGTTTTTTTTTCAGAGGCAGTACAGTGTAATATTGAATTGAATTGACTTTATTTGTTACATCCTTCACATACGTGAGGAGTAAAAATCTTTATGTTATGTCTGAATGTGCAATGTGTAAATTATAGTAATTTGTAATAAATAGTACATAGAGTCAGATATACAACAGAACAGTCGATATAGCTTAGAAATATAATTGTGTCAGCGTGAGTTAAGTGGCCTGGTGGAAGAAGCTGTCCCAGAGCCTGTTGGTCCTGGCTTTAATGCTACGGTACTGTTTCCCGGATGGTAGCAGCTGGAACAGTTTGTGGTTGGGGTGACTCAGGTCCCCAATGATCCTATGGGCCCTTTTTATGCACCTGTGGCTGTAAATATCCTGAAGAGTGAAAAGTTCAGATCTTCAGATGTGCTGGGCTGTCTGCACCACTCTCTGCAGAGTCCTGCGATTGTGGGAAGTACAATTCCCATACCAGGCAGTGATGCAGCCAGTCAGGATGCTCTCAGTTGTGCCCCTCTAGAAAGTCCTTAGGATTTGGGGACTCAAGCCGAACTTCTTCAACCATCTGAGGTGAAAGAGGTGTTCTTCTCTCCATACTGCTGGTATGTACAGACCAAGTGAGGTCCTCAGTGATGTGTATACCAAGGAACTTAAAGCTGTTTACCTTCTCAACCCCAGATCCATTGATGTCAATAGGAGTTAGCCTGTCTCTGTTCCTCCTGTCATACACAACCAGCTCCTTTGTTTTTGTGACATTGAGGAGAGGGTGTTTTCTTGACACCACTGTCTCAGGGTGATGACTTCTTCTCTGTAGGCTGTCTCATTATCATTTGAGATTAGGCCAATCAGTGTGGTATCATCTGCAAATTTGATCAGCAGGTTGGAGCTGTGGGTGGCAACACAGTCATGGGTGTGCAGAGAGTAAAATTATAATATATATGAAATTACTCATGTGCAAAAAATTTGCTAAATATACGTGCCTAAGATTCTGCTTAGTACTGTACATAAAATCTTCAATTAAATAATAAGTGCAAATAGAGAGCAATAGACAGCACAGGAGCTCAGGACTGATCCTGGAAGTTGGAGCTATGAGAAAGTATCTCTATCAACTTTAGCACTGCGCTGTGTTGTCCCATTTAGCCCAGGATGAGGACATGATTGACACTCTAATTGTCCCTGAAATGAGGAGGTGGTTGAGATAATCACATTAGTGGATGCAGTATTACATGTACTGTAGGTCAGACCAGCTAAGGAGAGCAGGTGCCCTTCCCTTAATGACCCAGATGGATTTTTATGACAGTTAGGAAATTTCATGTTTACCACTTCAGAGACTATTTTCTTCAAATTCCAGCTTCGTTTAATTGCTTCCATTTAAATGCCCCAGCTGCCATTTTGAGATTTGAACACGTGCCTGAATCAATGATCCTGAACTCTAGCTGCTTGTCCAATAACACTTGGACTGCTACTGTGTCCTACCTACAGCAGCTATAAACCGTAATGACATTGCAATAAATATTCATAAACCAGAGAAAATAAATTGCTGCTGCGGCATTGCCAAGCAATAAACATTCCTATGTAAATTTTATATCATTGTGAATTTCCACAACTTCCCTACATTTTAATTTTTTATCTTTTGTTGCCAGATTATTCTTCTTGCTTATATACAACTTCTAATGAGGAAAGGATTTGTGACCTCAGAGTTTTTTCCTTGGAGCAAAGGAGGGTGAGAGGTACATGATCAATGATAAGAGGCATTGATAGAGTGGATAGCCAGGCACCATTTCCAAGGACAGAGAGGGCATAATTTTAAGGTGATTGGCAGGAAGTATGGCGGGGGGGGGGGGATGTCAGAGGCAGGGTTTTTGCACAGAGATTGGTTGGTGCATGTAATGCCCTGCCAAGGGTGGTGGTAGAAGCAGATTAGAGCAGGCACGAGGAAATCTGCAGATGCTGGAATTTCAAGCAATACAGATAAAAGTTGCTGGTGAACGCAGCAGGCCAGGCAGCATCTCTAGGAAGAGGTACAGTCGACGTCTCGGGCCAAGACCCTTCGTCGGTCCTGACGAAGGGTCTTGGCCCGAAACGTCGACTGTACCTCTTCCTATAGATGCTGTCTGGCCTGCTGCGTTCACCAGCAACTTTTATGTGTGTTACATTAGAGCAGGGACTTCCAACCTGGGGTTCACCTGCACCTCAGTTAATAATACGGTCCATGGCATAAAAAGGATTGGAAACCCATTAGAGACATTTAAAAGACTATCAGATAGGCACATAGATGAAAGAAATACTGGAGGTCTATGTGGGAGAGAAGCATTAGATTGATCTTGGGGTAGATTAAAACGTTGGCACAACATCATGGGCCAAGAGGCCTGTACGGTGCTGTTCTATGTTCTATGTTTTATGTTCTATTTGGATGCTGCTGAAAACAAAGAGCCCATTCAGCCTGGCTCAATGGTAGAACAATAGTTTCAGTAGTAGTAAACACTACCCTCCTATCCTCTCTCCATAGTTCTGAAAATTATTTCTTCACAGAATCACTTTACTGCCAGTATGTGAAACATACCAGAATTAATTATGGTTCAGTGCCAAGTATAAATCACAGGGTAATACCATAATAGACAACACAATGGCAACCAACAATTTACAAGACAATAGTGCAAGCAACCTTGAGCAATCAACAATTAGAACAGTCACGTGCAGACGTCAATAATCGAACAAATAAATTCTTCTTGGGCTTCCAGCCAGGCACAGGTATTGATTATAATCGAGGTTTTGATGACAAACTCTGCCATCTTCAGGGAAGATCAGAAGATGGCAGAGTTTGTCATAGAAAAGTCAGTTATAATCGATACCTGTACCCAGCTGGAAGCCTGAGAAGAGTTTATTTGTCACAAACGCTTGAAAAGCACTAGATCCTTTTTCAACAGTCAAAGTTAAATAAATTTGAACATATAAGCAGACACAATAATTATCAGCAGAACAAGGAGAGCAAGAAGGACCATTTACAGGATGTTGTGCAGGGACAGTTAGAATATTACACCTGAATGAGTTTTGTTGAGAAGCTTGGATAGCTACAGGAAAGAAGCTTCAGAGGTGACATATAGTCTTGTTGGTGATGCACGTAGTATCTCCTTGATGGCAATTTGGTGTATAGATGACTGCTAGGGCGAGTGGAGTCAACAGTATTTTTTTTTAGCTCTTTTGTCTGCTCTGGCGATAAACATGTCTTTTAAAGTCGGTAGCTGACAGCCAATGATCTTCTCCACTGAGTGGACTACTCACACCAACTGGACTTGGAGAGGGGGAGGAGGCAGTGGAAAATGAAAATGTGATAGATGCGTAGAATCCTGCTCTACTACTAGCTCAGCAGTGTAAATCAGACCCTCACCAACTTCTGTCTAAAAAAAATAATTTTCTCATGTTGCTTTTTGATTAATTTGCCAGTTGTTTCCCTTTATCTCCTTTCCCCATATCCTTCATGATTTTAACTGCCTCTGTCAGATCTCCTAAAATTGCCTCTGTTCCAAGCAAAAAAATCCTAGTTTCCTCAGACTATCTACATAATTGAAGTTCCACATCCCTGGAATCACTCCAGTAAATATCTCTGCACCCTCCCTAAAACCTTTTCATCATTACTAATGTTTCTAGCTCCAAATTGGACACAGTTTTCTGGTTGTTCATAAACATTCATTGTGACGTCCTTGATCTTGAACTAAATCCAGTGTTTTGCATGCATTTCATAACTGCTTCCTTCTGCACTTTAAATGGAGTACGCACATATACCCTGAGATCTCCCTGTCCTGGAACACATTTTCAGTATCTGGTTCACGTTTCCCTTTATTTTCCTACCTAAATTTAACAGCTTACATTCTTCAACTCTGAATTTCATCTGCCATCTGTCTGTTTCTTCAAACAGCTTGTTCTTATTTCCGTGAAGTCTATTAGAGTGCATATAGTTGTCTATAACTTGAAGCTGTACGTCATCCTTTTAGATTGTCCAGTAAGCAGAACCAGCTGATTAAAGCAGAGGGAAAACACTTGTGAAAAGGACCATGGATGACTCACCAGAGGGAAAGACAGAATGGATTCTTAGTGGTCCACAAATGACACTGTTGAAAATCTTTTAACAAATATTCTTGGAGTGGTGTGCTTTACTCCCTTTTAAAAGCAGCTGGCATATCATCGTTCATTTGTTGTGTGCCGTGTCATATGACGTGATGATCATGGTTTTTCCATCACCATGATTTCTCTTGGCAAATATTTCTACAGAAGTGGTTTGCCATTGGCTTTTTCTGTGCAGTGTCTTTACAAGATGAGTGAACACCAGCCATTATCAATACTCTTCAGGGATTGTCTGCCTGGTTTTAGTGGTCACATAACCAGGACTTGTGATATGCACCAGCTGCTCATACGACCACCTGCACCCATGGCTTGATGTGGCCCAGATCAGAGGGCTAAGCAGGTGCTATACGTTGCCCAAGGGTGACCTGCAGACTAGTGGAGGGGAGAAGTGCCTTACTCCTCCACCCCACTGTCCATGGCAAATCACACTATATTTACTTCCACAACCATTAACGGGTGCTAATTAAATATCATATTAGGGACCTCAAGACACTTATGCCCAAATTAAGGCTTGCTTGAAATCCAAAGTAGACAGGCTTTGGCGAGCAGATGTAGAATAGTTATATGTTCTCCTCTTGTTACTTCCCTGTTATCACAGTGAAACTGAGATCATAAGGAGAAAGTCTCCCTCATTATTTTATCATAAAATTTAGGACAGTTTAATTTTGTTACAGTTTTCCCATTTTAACATCTTCCAAGCATCTTCTGAAGACACAACCTCCACCATCACTGTGCAAAAGCTACTTTCCATAGAAGCAAATGCTGCCTTTTCAATTTGACTAGCTTGACGACCTCAGTTTTTGATGTTTCTTACCACCAAAGATTGCTTCTTGTAGCCTTACTGCCACCAAAGATGCTGCTTGCAGCCTTACTGACTGCACTAATGGTACATAAGGCAGCACTGTCACCGACTGAAATAGGGAAGCTCACGCTTCCATCTTAAGTCAATAAAGAGGCAATTTGTCTTTGTTTTTGCAAGCGTTGCATTGAATAGTGAGGATAAAGAAACTCTGACTCTGGAAATGACAGTCAGAAATGTGAGAATTTATTTGTGGTCTTGGTCAAATCCATTCACAGACTTTAAAAGCTCCAAAGACCACTCAGGTTTGACAAGGTCAAATGTATTGGACATAGGTCTCGAGCAGGTCGCTCTCTAATTAATTTCCAACCAGATAGTTTACCAATATTTGACAGACTGATATAAACTGATATTTGAAAAATGTGGGAAACAAGTTATACTCAGGGAGTCTTTTCTTTTGTTGGATTATGTGTAACAAAATTATGAACTGTTTTTGAAAGAATGTATTTTAATTTTTGCTAATTGTGATCAAGGCATGGATAGAACACAAAAGGAATAGCAATAATTTGTCTTGTTATAGAACTTTATGACACCTTGTTATACACCTGAAAGTGTATAACAAATGCATTGCATTATGGGACCCAGAAGCAAACAAGCAGATACAAAGGTAGGTGGCTAGATGATTGCTGAAAGACAAAGGTTTGAAGGAGCATCTTAGACAAAAGAAAAGGCCAAATGTAGAATTATGATACTTTTATTAAATAAATAGAGATGAATTTCTCATTTATATGGTCCCCTTGGATTGCTGCAGCAACATTTTATTTTGATTAATATTGAGATGAATGGAACTAAAATGGCTATGTCAGGGAGTACATTAAAAATTACTCAGTCTTTTCTGTGATCATTGTTGCCTCTTGCTGAATATTGGCCACTCTGAGAATTGGTCATTGGCCCCAGGTAATTGTGGGTGCCCAGGGCAGTTGGAACCAAGACTTAATGAGAAAGAACAGAAAGGGAAATGTTGTTAATAAAATCTGATGAAAAGGGTGACAAAAATTGCAATAATCTTACAAGTTTATACAATATTTATCAATAAGCAATATACTGATTACATCTTGAGAGATCATCTCATCCTTTCAAAGTAATAGCTTTCAAAGCTTTTGATTTTCTTCTATCTACTGAATTTATATAAAAACATATTGTTGTAAAATAGTAGAAACTGAAATAGGATAATTGTTTAATTTCAGTGATGCGCTGGTGAGCTTTGACAACATTCTCATGAGACATACTGTATATTCGAAGCTTGTTTTAGAGGTATTGATCATGTAATCTAGGACAAAACTTTAGTATAATGCTGAGAGAGTGCTGGACCAACAGGAGTTTTTGTTTTAAATGATATAGTAATCTGAGTTGCTCAATCAGATTGATGTGTTAGAAATTACTTAGAAAAATAAAGTGATTGTCCTGGCCAATTTTTATAATTCTACCAACATCATTTACACAGTTTTTCTGTTTCTGTATCCCATAGTTTGTGTATAAGGTGGTTTATATTTCTCCCTATTTCAACAATGAGCACACTTTGGAACGTACTTTGCTCACTGTGAAATGCGTTGGGACATCCTGAAAATTGTGTGCCCTTTCTTCTAATTCGTGCAATCTGGACAGTTGTAAGCTGCAGTATAAACACAAGTGTTAAACTTTGGTAGCTTTAACTGAGAAGATTTGGCAAGGTGCCCAAAGTTGTCAGGCGGGAGGGTCATAGGTCAAGGCATGCAGTAAAATACACTGTGACATATAAATTGCTGCTTGACTGTACAACTGTATAAAGTGACTCCTTGATCGTTTTACTGTTCGATAGTAGGCATTTGTGGATTTAGCAAGACAGGAATTGTTAACAATTTTCTGAAACAAGAAAGCCAAATCCTGGAGGAGTTTTTCTTTCTTTGGGTCCTATGAGGCCTTTATTGATCCAAAATCAAGTCCACAGCACCTAAGTCCATGAAATGAGTCATGCTGGATATTATATTGGTGAGGGATGTCCTGATTTGACACAGTGTTGCCATTTTGAAATTTTACATTCACTTTTCAAACACGAACACAAACAAACACACACACACAGAAAATGTTGAATGTATCGACCAGTTGAGAAGCACACTATCAAGTCTGTTTAAATAGATTAATGTTGGTTATTTGCTAGCTGGTTTGTTATCACCATTGCTGCAATACTACAATTAGTTGGTGGTGTTCATTGGATTGGAATTAGAATTAGAATTGGTTTATTATTGTCGCATGTACTGAAGTACGCTGATAAGCTTGTCATGTATACAGTTCCTATGGAGTAATTCATTGAGGTAGCACAAAATAAAATAATAAAAGAATGCAGAATATAGTGTAACAGCTGCAGAGAAATTGTACTGCAAGCAGATATTAAAGTGCAAGATAGATTGTGAGGTCAAGAGTCCATCTTATCCAACTAGGTAACCAATCAAAAGTCTTAGAACAGCAGGGTAGAAGTTGGCCTTGATCTGCATGCTTCCAAATTCTCTAGGAAGTGATGTGGATGGTGTTGAAAGTCTTTGCCCTGGCTTCAAGTTTTCTGCACAACCCTCTGTTGCGAGGCAAATGACATGGCTGGGAGAATGAGCAGAGGGCATGCAGACAGCTGGAAGGGATGTATTGGTCTTCACGTACTGCATTTCAGAGCATGAAAGGCAGCCTGCTGCCACTCTGAGAGGCACTGATAGAGTCAATGTTTTCTCTGGATATAGAATCTAGGAACATAGAAATTTACTGCACAGTCCAGGCCCTTCAACCCACCATGTTGAGCTGACTCTGAGATCATTCTAACCCTTCCCTCCCATTTCGTTGCGAAAATATTGTTTTGAAGCGGCAGTATATTGCAATGCATAATAATAAAAAAGCTGTAAATTACAGTAAGATTTATATACAGTGGCATGCAAAAGTTTGGGCACCCTGGTCAAAATTTCAGTTATTGTGAATAGCTAAGTGAGTAAAAGATGAACCGATTTCCAAAAGGCATGAAGTCAAAGATGACACATTTCTTTAATATTTTAAGCAAGAAAACTTTTATATCCATCTTTTACAGTTTCAAAGTGACAAAAAAAGAAAAGGGCTCGAAGCAAAAGTTAGGGCACCCTGTATGGCAGTACTTAGTAACACTCCCTTTGGCAAGTATCACAGCTTGTAAACACTTTTTGTAGCCAGTTAAGAGTCTTTCAATTCTTGTTTGGGGGATTTTCGCTCATTGTTCCTTGCAAAGGGCTTCTAATTCTGTGAGATTCTTGGGCCATCTTTCATGCACTGCTCCTTTGAGGTCTATCCACAGATTCTTGATGATATTTAGGTCAGGGGACTGTGAGGGCCATGGCAAAACCTACAGCTTGCTCCTCTTGAGGTAGTCCATTGTGGATTTTGAGGTGTGTTTAGGTTCATTATCCTGTGGTAGAAGCCATCCTCTTTTCATCTTTGGCTTTTTTACAGATGGTGTGATGTTTGCTTCCAGAATTTGCTGGTATTTAATTGAATTCATTCTTCCCTCTACCAGTAAATGTTTCCTGTGCCACATGGAGCGAAAGGGAATGAGGATAAATTGGATAGTGGTGTACTAAACTTTGAGGGGTATAGATAGGGTAAGTGAACTTCTACTCAAAGAGACTAGAACTGGAGATCATAGGTTAAGGATGAAAGGATGAGGGGGAGCTTCTTTACACAGATGTTGAAGTGAGTGTGGAATGAGGTGTCAGTGGAAAAGGTGGATGCGCATTCAATTGCAGCAATTAGAAGTTTAGATACGTACATGGATGGGAGGTGTATGGAGGCCTATGGTCCAGGTGTGGGTTGATGGGTTTGGCATGGATCTGATGGACCCAAGGCGCTGTTTCTGTGCTGTAGTGCTCTATGACTCAACGGAAAATTGAGCGATGGAAAACATTAAGAGTTTCCATGCAAGAGGGTTTGATTTCCTTTGGTACTGTTTTTGTGCACAATTCCTTTGTGCTTTGGTTGAACAGATTCATCAATGGATTTTACATGAACAGGTTAACGAGAGTGTGTAGGTAGTGCAAAATGAAATAACATGTGAACTCATTGGACAATGTGGTCGGAGAGAAAAGTGAAACTGCTGGAGAGGCAGAGTTGAAGGGCAGCTATCCCCAGGGTGCAAGCATGCAATAGTGCCAGGCGGAAAGTTGAAACCATGCCCACACACATACACAAACTCAATTGTGTATCTCTAACAAAGAAGAACAAATGTTTGAGGGGAACTGCCCATAACCTGTCATATTTACACTAGCAAGGATTGCTATAACCTTACACAGCCGTTTGGATTTCGGCAGCTTTTCAGCACTTAATAAAAGAGACAGAAGGCATCCAACTGGTTAAAAGCAGGTTGTAAATGCCTCCTTTCAAATTAGGAAGCACGCTTTCATACGCCAGGGAAACATAGCTTGATTCATTCTTACATTTAATTATAAAGAACATGACCTCCTGACACATGTTTGATTACAGTCCTCCTCCACATCCCCCTTTTAATATGTTTTCTCTGTTACAATTTTAAAAATTATTAACAGTGGGAATTCTGACAGCTTCTAGTATAATACAACATCAGGAAACCATTGGGGACTCTTGAGGTCACAAGGATAAAGACATTCAAGAGGACAACTAATTAGAAATACCTCTGAATGATGAATGAATAATTTGAAGTTGGATATAAGGTTGTTGCTTCTGCTTAGCAATGCATGTAGTTAAAATGGGCAAGATTGGATGTATCAATTTTCAATAAAAATATTTATCTTGATGGACCACATGTTTTATTTGTTTGACAACCTCTGTCAGTTAATAAGTAAGTGGGTGTACAAACACACATTAAGGAATTTACGGAGTATAGCAGTATTCATCAGTGAAAGGATAACTGCAAAAGTACAGCCACTATTGAGTAGTACAGCACAAAACCTGGCTCTTCAGCCCATCCAGCACATCCTAGCTGATATTTTTTCACATCAACGCCAATTCAACGGGTGATGGAGAAATTGTCACCTTCCATTGGTGTTTGCTGTGGGATAATTGTTGCCAGGATTATATTAACTGAGGCGAGTGATGTAAAAGGTTCTTATGATACTGGACAGGTAAGAGCCAGATTGGGAGAGGAGGCCCGTCAATTGTAAGCACTTATCACCACAGGGTGGGAGTCACATGAGTAGCAACAGTACAATTCGTTAGAAGCCATAAAACATAACAGCACAATTAGGCCACTCAGCTCATCATGCATACTCCACCATTCCACCATGGCTGATTTATTATTTCTCTCAACCCCATTCTCCTGCATTCTCCCCATAACCTTTGATGCCCCGACTAACAAAGAACCTATCAACCTCTTCCTTGAGTATACCCAGTTACTTCGCCTCTACAACCACCTGTGACAAGGAATTCCAGATTCAATACCCTTTGGCTAAAAAAATTCCTCCCCATCTCTGTTCTAAAATGGACGTCTCTCTATTCTGAGGCTGTGTCCTTTGGTCCTAGTTTCGTGCACGATAGGAAACGTACTCCCCACATCCACTTTATCCAGACCTTTCAATATTCGATAGGTTTCAATGCGATCCCCCTCTTATTCTTCTAAACTCTAAAGCATACAGGCCCAGAGCCATCAAATGCTTCTCATTCCCGTGAGCCTCCAACAGACCCTCTCCAATCTCAGCATTCTTTCCTCAGATAAGGGGCCCAAAACTGCTCACCATACTCCAAGTGAGGCTTCACCAGTACCTCATACAGCCTCAATATTACAACCTTGCTTTTATATTTTAGTTTTCCTGAAATGGATGCTGACATTGCATTTGTTATCCTTATTACTGACTTAACCTGCAAGTTAACCTTAAGGGAATCCTGCACAAGGACTTCCAAGTCCTTTTGCACCTCAGATTTTTGAATGTTCTCCCCACTTAGAAAATAGTGTACACCTATCTTCCTTCTACCAATGTGCTTGACCATACACTTCCCTACACTAGCCCATCTAGTATTTCTTTTCCCATTATCTCATTCTGTGTAAATCCTTCTGCGGACTCCCTGCTTCCTCAATACTATTCACCCCTCCACCTATCTTCATATCATCTGCAAAAGTGGCCACAAATGCATCAGTTCCATCATCCAAGTCACCAGCATGTAATGTAGAACGAAATAGACCCACATCAGCCCCTGCAGAACAACACTAGTCAGTGCAGTCAACCAGAAAAGGCCCCATTTATTCCAACTCCTGTCCTCCTTTCAGTCAACCAATCTTCTATCTGCGCTGGTATCTTTACTGTAATACCATATACTCTTGTTAAGCAGCCTCATGTGTGGCACCTTGTCAATGAACTTCTGAAAATCAAGTATATAGCATACAATGACTCTCCTTTGTCTATCCTGCCTGCAATTTCCTCAAAGAGTTCCAACAGATTTGTCAGGTACGATTTCCCCTTCAGAAAACCATGATGACTTTGGCCTATTTTATCATGTGCCTTGAAGTACTGTACTTTAAAGCTTCGTCCTTAACAATGGACCCAACATCTTCCCAACCACTGAGGTCAGGCTAACTGGCCTATAATTTCCTTTCTTCTGCATCCATCCCTCCCTTCCTCAGGAAGCTGGCATCCATTATTAAGGACAGCGATCACTCAGGACATATCCACTTCTCATTGTTACCGTCAAGAAGGAGGTACAAAAGCCTGAAGGCTCACACTCAGTGATTCAGGAACAGCTTCTTCCCCCTGCCTTCCATTTCTTAATTGAATATTGAACCCCTAAACACAACCTCACTTTTTAAATTATTTATGTTTTGCACTATTTTTAATCTAGCTATTTAATATACATATATACTTACTGTAATTGAATTACTTAATTATTTTTTCTTTCTATATTATCATGTATCACAATGTAATGCTGTTGCTAAGTTAACAAGGAGGGAGGAGAAGATGGCAGTGCGACGCAGTGTGCGCGGCCTCGCCGGTGAATGATATCTGTATTTGTTAAGTAGGGTACCATGCACGATTCTGATTTGATGGAGACAGACGTGAGAGCACGGAGGAACATCTGGAAAACTTCTGAAATGCCCGCTTCGCTGCCGCTGCTACTGTGTGGTAACCGGAATCTCCATAGGAGAAGGCCTCTGAGTCCTTGGCTTTGCTTGTTTCGGCAGCCGGGACGAGGTCGAAGGCGCTCGGCAAAGGATGGCACTCGGGAGGCTCTATGGGAGGGGCTGGTTGGGGGCTCGAAGTTTTCGGACGGACTTAGAGTCAGCTGTGGTTGGGTGCTTCCAATGCATTGGCAGTTGTGGGTGCCTGGAAGTTTATGACAGGGAGAGTTTCTCCTTTTTTGCCACCTGCTGTCGGGGACTATCGGAGTCGATCGGGACTTGAGACATTTTTTACCGTGCCTTCTTTATCAAATTATGGTATTGCTTTGCACTGCTGTAATTATATGTTATAATTATGTGGTTTTGTCAGTGTTAGTCTTTGGTTTGTCCTTTTTTTTTGTGATATCACTCTGGAGGAACATTGTATCATTTCTTAATGCATGCATTTCTAAATGCCAATAAATGAGGACTGAGTGTCCTCATAATCTAAAACTAAAGTTTCATGTCACATGCTAATGAGAGTAAACCTGATTCTGATTCTTGAAGAATGGAGTAACATTTGTAATTTTGCAGTCCTCTGGAAGCATACCAGAATCTAGTGATTCTTGAAAAAGCATTAGTATTCTCCACAATCTCTTCAGCTACCTCTTTGAGTACTCTGGGGTATAGTGCACCTAGTGCAACTAGTCCAGGTGACTTCCTTACCTTCAGACGCTTTACCTTCCCAAGCACCTTCTCCTCACTCACTTCTGCCCCTTGACACTCAAATTTCTAGCTTACTGCTGCTGGTGTTTTCCACAGCAGTGAAGAATGACACAAAATACTTATTACATTTGTCTGCCACTTCTTTGTCCCCCATTATTACCTCTCCAATTTCCAGTGATCCAATATCCACTCTCACCTCTCTTTAATTTTTTATATATTTGACGAAACTTTTGGTGTTGGCTTTAATGTTATTGGCTACCTTACCTTCATATCTCATTTTTTCCCTCCTTACCGTTTTTTACTTGCCCTCTGCCGATTTTTCAAAGTTTCCCAATCCTCTATATTCCTACTAATTTTTGTGATATTATATGCCCTCTTTTTTTGCTTTTATGCTGCCTTTGACTTTCCTTGTCAGCCAAAGTTGCCTCATCCTCCATTTAGAATACTTCATCTTTGTTATGCATCTATTCTGCACCTTGCAAATTGCCCTCCAAAACCCCAGTCCTCCCCGTTAGTGTCCCCTTCCAATCAATTTTGGATTGCTCCTCTCTCATGCCTCAGTAATTCTCTTTACTCCACTGTTGTATTACTGATACATCTGACTTTATCTTTTCTCTCTCAAACTCCTATGTCTTATGCTCTAACACTACCTGCCCCTCCACCTATCTTTGTATCGTCTGCAAACTTGCCCAAAAAGCCATGAATTCTGCATTATGTAGTGAGACTGTGGGGAAGGACAGGCAGATGATAGGGCAAGTTGCAGTCAATAGGTTGAGTTGAAGCGTAACATGCTGGCAAAATTGAAAAGGTGTGGCGCGTGGCCAAATGGTTAAGGTGTTGAACTACCGATCTGAACGTTGTGAGTTTGAGCCCCAGCCGAGGCAGCGTGTTGTGTCCAGGCAAAATGCTGGGTGTTAACCTTGTGATAGGCTGGTGTCCGTCGCTTCACGCCACAGAAACCGACATAAGCACCGGCCTGATGGGCCTATAAGGCTCGGGACAGGCTTAGACTTTAACTTTAAAATTGAAAAGGGTGATGAACATAGGACTGAAGGTGTTGTAAGAAATGTAATAGAAAACTACTTAACTCATTTTCTATGAATGTAAGAACAAAAATATGTTGCATATTTTATTCTTCTAATTTTTTATTATGTATAAAGTTTATTTTGATATATAAACCAATGTTTAAAACTCAAAGTAAATTTATTATCAAATTAGATCTATATAATACCGAGATTCATTTTCTTGAATGATTTACAAAAAAAGAATACAATAGAATTTTATGAATAACTATATGTAAATGGATAAAGACTGACAAACCACCACCAAACTATGCAAATAAATAAACTGAGGAAATGAATTGTAAAGTGCCCTGAAAGTGAGTCTGTAGGTCGTAGAATCGGTTTGTAGTAGTGTGATTCAAGTTACACATTTTCTGAGTCCATGTCAACCATTAGTCACACATTTATACCACTTCTACATTTGTCTCCTTTTTATTTAATCTCCCAACATTTTCATCAGCTGTACCAACCACTTCTCCCAGCCCCAGATTCTATCACTCACCGCTGTCGTATGGGCAATTTACAGAGGCCAATTAATCGCTAACTCGTACACATTTAGGAGGTGGGATGAAACCAGCACACCCGGAGAAAACCCATTCAGTGATCATAAGACACAGGAGCAGAATCAAGCCATCCTGCCATTGAGTCTCTTCCACTATTTGATCACGACTGATTTACTATCCCTCTCAACCCCATTCTCCTGCCTTCTCCCTATTACCTTTGATACCCCTACTAATCAAGAAGCCATCATCCTCCACTTTAAATATACCCAATGACTTAACCTCCATGGCCATCTGTGGCAATGAATTCCACAGATTTGCCACCCTCTGTCTAAAGAATTTCCTCCTCACCTCTATTCTAAAAGAGATGTGTTCCTATTCTGAGGCTGTGCCTCTGGTCCTAAATTCCCACATTATAGGAAACATCTGCCCTGTCTAGGCCTTCCAATATTCAATAGGTTAAGGATGCAAACTGCACACAGACAGCACCTGACAGACAGCAGTGTAGTAGAAAGATGCAAACTCTATACAGACAGCACCTAAGGTCAGAATTAAATCTGCGTCGCCGGCACTCTGTGGCAGCACCTCTATTAGGTGTGCTACCATGCCACACAAACTCTGAAGTGATGAGAGTTATTCAGCCTTTCCACTTGCACTAAAAATGCTGAAACATAATTGGTTCTAAACTTGCCTTGAATCACAATCTATAGAATTACTTGCACTATCATGTTACATTGACCAAAAAATTCTATTGACAGCACCTACTCTGGTGGACTGTCTTCCTTCCTCTGATATCACACTATCTCTAAACGGAATGCTTCCACACACCAGCTTCCGTTAAAGCAGCATATGCCTCATCATGGCTCATTGCTTTCCCATGCTGATTGGAGACCAATTTACTTGTTCAGTTCCTAGATTGGTTCTTAATCACAGTAAATCACCACTTTTCTTGTGCACAATTTTAAGAAGAATAATTACATCACTTAATGTTATAGGCAGTGTTACGTTTTGTAACTTCAAAACATTAAACTAATTCAAAGGAAAACACGGGAGTCCAAAATGTGCATCTAACTTCATGTTTACTTTAAGTAAGTTGCACCCGTATTACATTGTAGCATGATGACGTACCGAATTCCTGTATTTATACATAAAAGTAATGAATTATTTAAATGAACAAGAATGCTTCATCAACATATATATATACACACACACACAAGATTACTTAAATACTGAATACACGACAGGAAGCACAACAGAGTACTGGTTAGCAATATGTTTTATTGCACCGGCTGTAAGATTGGGATTCAGTTCCCATTGCTGTCTGTAAGGTGTTTGAATATTCTGGTTGTGACCATGTGGGCTTCCTCTAGGTGTTCTGGTTTCCTCCTACATTCCAAAAGATATATAGTTAGTGCTGGTGAGTTGAGGGCAGCATTTGTGGACTGCCTGGCGCAATCCTCACTGATTTGATTTGATGCAACAACACTGTATGTTTTGATGTAGAAGTGACAAATAAAACCAATCTGTATTTTTATTGTTGAAAGGATGTGAGTTTGTACCATTTTTATTTTGTCTGGATTGCAGTCTCTAATTCCTGGAAAAATACAGAGAAATTTTTGACAAGTCAAGACCACAACAACTTCTTGGTGCTGCCTTAGCCCTCTAGCTATAAAAACACACTAAATGACTTGGAATACACAGGCCCAAAATAATTTTAGTCTTGGGAATGTCCAGAAGATAAGCTACTAGCTGAAAGCTTCAGTGAACTTTGCTGTGGGGGTATATGATTTTACATACCTACTCTATGTTGAAGGACAAGACATGTTGAATGGCAAGAGTTGACTTACTAAGAATATGTTGTTTGTCTGCCTGTTGAGAAGTTAAACCCAGTCAGTACCAATGTATTTCACATTTCATTTGAGAAGCATTTAACAGGATTTTTCACTCCTGTTTGTCTTTCAGCTGTATGAACTGGACGATGATCCAAAGAGGAAAGAATTCCTGGATGACCTATTCAGCTTCATGCAAAAAAGGGGTGAGTCATTGTGAGAAAGCTGTCTTTATATCTCATTTCTGTGACTCTGATGCGATGACTTGGATTGACAATAGTGCTTACTGTTGCTGATACAGGTAACCGCAAAAAAATGCTGTTGTATATTGGAGTGAGTGACAATAGTGTATTGCACTACACCAATCACTCCTGTCTCTATTGCAGATTGCTATGGGAGCCAGTTCTCTAACTTTGAACCTGGGGAGGAAGCATTGTAGTTCTATGTCCTTATTTCTAACTGATGAGGATTGGTCAGGCACTTATTGGAGTTCACAATGGAAACAGGAGTGTGTTTCGAAGGGAAGGGTAATATTGAGGATACTTACATAAAATGATGTTTTATTGGTCAAAGCTGGGACAGCTGAGGGCCTTCTTTAAAAGTCCTGTTCTGGAGGGATTTTTCTATTTGCAATGGGAGTTGCTAAATCTTAACCTGTGACTTTATTCTACAATATCTTTGCTTGTTTACTGATTAAAACTGACATCCCATTTATGATAAATGAACTCTGTGCACAATTCTACTATTATATTTCAACAACTAGTGATCAAATATACAAATATCACCAACAGAAGATAAGCTTGCTAGCAGAAAGCTTCCGTGTTGTGTGGGTGTATGATCTCATGTCATGTTGAATAACAAACGTTAATAGTAGAAATTTGTGATAAAGAGGACCTGAACTACAAAAATCTTTGAGCATGATTTACATTGATAGCAAATAAAATTTGCATTCTCTAGTAAGAAAGTTCTCCCTACTCCCGAAAGTCTCTTTGGTGGAGGGAGTGATATCTTTTGGGTACTGTTGGCCCTCTAATCTTCCAGCCTTCACTCGCAGCATTTAAAGTGCTTACAGCTTATTTGGCTTTATAACTGGACTCATGTTGTCTTGATTAACCATTCATATTTTTACATTTCCAGAGGGAATCATCAGGAACAAAAATTTGTAAAGCTATGAAACACTGAGCCAGTCAGACGACAGTGATAGGTAGTCGTCAAGTGCTGAAATCCTGGTTGTTTTCACTATTATCTGTCTTGGGGCTTTGAGACGATTTTTGCAACTCAGCTGCTACCTTAGCTAATATAGAACAAATATTTGCAGTAGAAAGAAGACTTTCAGTGCAATGTGGTTGTGGCAGAGAGTTCCCAGGGCAAACTGAAACTAACACACGGAAGTTTCTGCACACAGTGGAAATCTTGACCAACTTTGACAGGTCGCTGCAGGAAGTCAGAGGATCAGGCAACCTCTGCAAATGAAAATAAACAGTTGATATTCAGGCGGAGACACTTCATCGACATCATTCAAAATGTCAACTGTCCACTTCTCTCGACAGATGCTGCTTGATCTGCTGAGTTCCTCCAATATTATGTGTGTACTACTCAAATTAAAACTAATTCTAGTTCCATTTGCCGCTCTCTGCAGCTGCCTGTATTTTCTTCTGCATCTTGTGTATTGATCTTACTTTTCCTTAAACTATGCCAAGGGATATATTTTCTTGAAGTAGTGAGCACTCTGCCTATTCTGTGACCTCATTCTTCCATAACTGGTGTGCAAGTGGTCTTTGATCTCATGATGGAATAAAAACAAACAAAGGAGGAAATTACTCGGCCGGTCAGGCAGCATCTGCGGAGAGAGGAACAACGTTTATTTTCCAGTGAAGAATCTGTTTTACTTCTGATTTCTAGTGTATACACTGCTTTGAGTTTGGATACAAAGTAGAAGCTGGGTGGGGGAAGGAGGGAGTGTGGCAGTGAGAAGAGGTTGCTCAGAGCTTTAGAATTTGTTGCAACAGATATTTGGGAATCAACCTACAGCCTTGGTGTCAGAAATGGTGGTTCTTAAAGTGTTTGGTTGTTGGGATATCTGGGAAGGTGAGAAAGAGGGAATCAGGGAACCTAGAACAGTACAGAGGCCCTTCGGCGCATGAAGTTGTGCCTACTCGTTAACCAAGATCAATCTAATCCTTCCCTTCTACATAGTCCTCCATTCTTATTTCATCCGGCTATCTATCTAAGATTCTCTTCAATATCCCTAATGCACCTGCTTGTACAACCATCCCTGCAGTGCATTCCACATACCCACCACGCTCTGTGTAAGAAGCATACCTCTGTCATCTCCCCAAAACTTTCTTCCTAACCCTAAATGTATGCTTCCTTAGTCGTGAATCTGTATAATTTTTTGCCACAGGCAGCTATGAGGCAAATCTTTATGTATATTTAAGGCAGAGGTTGATAGATTCTTGATTGGTCATGGCATGAAGGGATACAGGGATAAAGCGGGAGACTGGGGCTGAGAGGAAAATTGGATCAGCCATGATGAAATGGTGGAGCAGACTCAATGGATAGAAAGGTAGATACTTTATTTATCCCAAAGAAAATTACAGTGTCACCGTAGCATTGCAAGTGCACAGATATACATATATACAAATATTAGAAGAGAAGTGAACAGTCTAACAAGAGGGGGTCATCACTTCCCCAGCTATAGATTGACTCATTATAGAGCTTAATGGCTGAGGGTAAGAATGACTCATATAGCACTCTTTGGAGCAGTGCAGTTGTCTTAGAATATTACTGAAAGTGCTTCTCTGTTCAGCTGAGGTGGCATGCAGAAGGTGAGAAACATTGTCCAGAACCGCCAGGATTTTCTGTAGGGTCCTTTGTTCTACCCCAGCCTCCAGTGAGTCCAGTTTGACTCCTATAATACAGCCAGCCTTTCTAATCAGTTTATTTAACCTGTTGGTATCACCAGTGTTGATGCCATTGCCCCAGCACACCACCACATAGAAGATTGTACTGGCAACAACAGACTGGTAGAACATGTGAAGGAGAGACCTGCATACTCCAAAGGACCTCGATCTCCTCAGGAAGTAGAGGCAAGTCTGACCCTTCTTGTAAACAGCCTCTATGTTGGTGCTCCACTCAGGTCTGTCAACCTGGTGTACCCCAAGATACTTGTAGGTGCTCCCCACATGCACGTCTTCACCATCAATAGTAACAGGCAGCAGTGCAGGCTTAATCTTCCTCAAGTCTGTCACCCTCTCCTTTGCCTACTGATGTTGAGCTGCAGATGATCAAATGCACTATTTGAGAAAGTCCTCCACCAGAACCCTGTATTCATTCTCCCGTCCTCTCTTTATACAATCAACTATTGCTGAGTCATCAGAGAATTTCTGCAGATGACACGACTCTGTGTTGTATCTAAAGTTCGAGGTATACAGGGTAAACAGGAAGGGAGCTAATACAGTTCCATGTGGGGCCCCAGAACTGCTTATAGCTACGTCTGATACACAGCTCTGAAGCCATACACATTGTGGTCTGCCAGTCAGGTAGTCCATTATCCAGGATACAATGGAAGTACCGACAGCATTGAATGGAGCTTTCCCCCCCAGCAATGAGGGCTGTATGGTATTGAAGGCACTTCAGAGATCAAAACACATGATCCTCGCAGTCTTGCCCTGCTCATCCAAATGGGAGTAGGCTCTTTGGGCCAAATTACCTAATTCTGCTCATATATCTTATGGTATAAATAAAGTATTTTCCACTTTGATATTTATAGGTTGTTTAGTTTTGATTCTTCAAAGGTAGGCATGATGGTGCTGTTTACCTCAGTCCAACGTTGAAGCACAGAGCTGAGGCAGCAATTACCTTCCAGGTTTGCTATGCAGGTTAAGCCAGGCCTGGCTGAAGGATGCATCTTCCTTGATCTTACCCAGTAAAATGCAAATCATTTCCAGAACCTTGTGTAGATTTTCTGCCACAAACAAGAGAAAATCTACAGATACTGGAAATCAAGGTAGATTTTCTGCCTCCCATTTTCTCGAGCTGTATAACATCAGAAACAATGAGAAAGGAACAGCTCAGATTAATAACTAGATGTAACTACTTGCATCATGAAACACTCCCTGCTCTAGATTGCTTGCTGCCGATTGAGAACCAACCTGCAGGTTGGTCCTGGGATGCAGGAAAGTGAACAGGAAGGTGGGTGACCTCAGATAGACAATTTCTACTCACAGTAAGGCTGCAGTTGTAATCAGAGCATGCTTGCTCCCCACGTCCCCATCCCTACATTCACATCAGTGATAAAAGCTTTTGCTTACCTTTCTACCATTAGACTGAAAGCATGTCCCACCGGACTCAAAGACAGCTTCTATCCTACTGCTATTAGACTAATGAACAGTGTCTTAGTACAATAAGATGGGCCTCACAATCTATCACATTGTGAGCTTGCATCTTATTGTCTACCTGCACTACTTCACTTTCTCTGTAACTGGTACTTTATCCTCTCCTCTTTATTGTTGGTTGTTAACACAGACACTGCACCCCACTGTATGTTTTAACGTCCTTGTGATATAAATCTGACTCTGAACATGAACCTGTTATTGTTTTCCTTTGTACTGTCTTAATGAACTGCTGTACAGGTAATAAATTGAAATGTAGGAGCAGTGACCAGAGAAGTTTTTCACGGTGATGGTAATAAACCAGTTTACCAGATATCCATTAATCTGAGCTTTGTATCTGTGGTCATTGCATGCGTGCTTGGTTTTACACAAAGTGATGGATACACTGGGTATTTGTCCATCAACATTAAAACTCCAGTGCAAACATAGAGGGAACCAATCCCTCACTGTACTTCATTTTTTTTAAATTTAGGTAAACAGACCCTTCCGGCCCAACACACTGGCGCCATCCAATTACACCCTGGTGATCAATTAACCCACTAACACATACGTCTTTGAAATGTAGGGAGAAACTGGAGCACCTGGAGAGAGCCCATGCTGTCATGGGGAGAATGTACAAACTCCTTACAGACAGTGGCGGGAATTGTACCTGGGTCGCTGGTGCTATAGTTGTACTACACCCACCTCTACAATACTGTGGCACCCAAAACTGGTTGCTTGAATGGTACTTTCTTGCCATTCTCTTTTCTGACTCACTTTCAGAGAATTCTGCATTCGAACCTTCAGTTTTCTCTATTAATTTATACTCTTCAATATATTTTTGCATTCCTCACACTTGGTGCCAAAATATATTCCCTTATGGGTATCCACATTAATTGCTATCTGCTACTCCTCTGCCCAAGGTGATAGTCTGTCTGCAACTTCCTCTTATTTTTTTTTTGCCAAACCTGCTTGTACTACTTGCTGATTTAAAAGAAAATATTCACCTACAAATAGATCCAAATTATATGTAAAGAGAAGTTAATTATTCCAGTGTGTGGTACAGGAAGCAGTCTGGAGATTATCATCCTAAAGGCCTTGTTAGTGCCAGGCTCCTTAAACTCGCTCTGCAAGTTATTAAACGTACTTCTATATTTGTCACTGACTCCAGCTGGATCATAATTTATGGCAGTTCTTCCTCCCCAGAGACTCTTTTCACTTCACTGTGATTAGTGAGAAGTGTTGGCAATCTAAAGGCTTACTCTTAGTTCTGAATGCCATTTCAAATCATTGAGAGAGATTTTGTGGATCCTTGCCCTGCCTTGTGTATAGAGATCCCATTGTAGGGAGAGGGTCAGTAGCTGATTGGGGACTGGGCTAGGGTTGATGAACAAAGTACCTGCTCAGTGATGGGAAAAGGGAGGAAGTTGTCAGGAAGTCTGGTGCTGGGGTGAAGTCTAGTCAATGAGGAGAAAGTGTTGGATGGAGATCAGGTGACTAGCTGCGATAGAGGGCTTGGGGCAGGGAATAGGTAAAGATCCTTGGCGTGCATTTGAAGGCCTCTTGGGAGTTCAGGAATGAGATAATGTGGTGTGTTTAGTTGTGAGATGGTTGGACCAAGGCAGAGATTCGAAGGAATCAGAAAGGTTGTTGATAGATCAGGGTGGAAATCAATGGCTGGAGGTAGAAGAGACAGATGACTGGATGGGCAGGGAGATCTGCAGGTCCCTCCTGTCTTTAATTTGTGTTTTCTTGAATCATAACTTGAGATAATCTCATCCGTTGAGTCTATGTCAGTTTTCAGGGCAGTCTGATCAATCTTATACACCCATGTTTCTCTGTAATCAATCAATCAATCAATCTCGCTCTCTCTCTCATTCCCTCCCTCCCCCTGTCTCCCATCTTTCCCCCTTCCCCCTTTCTCCCCCCCACCACCTCCACCATGATTCTCCTACCACTCACTCACATGAGGTCCAGTTCATTTTTCCAACAATCAGCAGCACTTTGAGCAGCTGGGGGAAACCCATTTGCTCATAGGGAATACTTGGGATCTAAACACAGTCGGAGGTGGATATCAGGATTGAATGTAGGTTGCCAGTGCTGCCGCATCTTTTAACTGCCTGATCTATGGAATTGTGGGCTGTGGGTAGTGTTGTTGCTAAGTACTGAGGGCAGGAATGGCAGTAGAATTTGGGGCGGCACTGTAGCTTTAGCAGTAGAACATTACAGTGCCAGTGACCCAGGTTCAATTCCCACGGGTGGTCTGCAGAAGTTTGTATGTTCCCTCCATCACTGTGTTTCTTCCAGGTGCTCTGGTTTCTTCCCACCTTTCAAAGACATATGGATTAGTAAGTTAGTTGGTCACATGGGTGTAATTGGGCTGTGTGCGCTTGTTGGGCCAGAAGGGCCTGTTACCATGATAAATAAAAAATGCTAAATAGAATAAAATCATCTGTGGAATGTGATTTGGTGAGCTCCCAATCCCATACAGCATTGTGAAGAAATGATTGCCTAATGAAGCCGGATGATTTTCCCTGTAGCTCGCCAAGACGAGGGTTGATGGGAAGTGGCATCACACCTTGGGTAACTTCTGCAGAAACCTCGTCAGACGTGCCAGAGCGAATCGTAGTGCTCAGTCAGTTTGCTTGGCAGAGTGGTGGCCCCCAACTCAGCAAAGGCCACAATTATCATTTAGTCTGGAAAAATGGTTTTAAGTGTTCATTCATCATGGGTAACCATGGTCTATCCATGACCATGATGGTTCTTGGCAAACACTTCTGCAGAAGTGCCTTGCCACTGCCTTCTTCTGGGCAGTGTCACAAGACGGGTGACCCGGCCATTATCAGAGAGTGCCTGCCTGGGGTCAGTGGTTGCAAAACAAAGACTTGTGATGTTCACCAGCTGCTCATACAACCATCCACCACCTGCTCCCATGGCTTCTCGTGACGCTGATCGGGAGGGCTAAGCAGGTGCTACACCTTGCCCAAAAGTGACCTGAATACTAACGGAGGCCCTTAGCCCTCCTTTGATAGGGAAGTACCTCCACTCCACCACTCAGGGATTTTTTTGTAATTTTTTTTATTGAATTTCAGCATCAAACAAACATTTCCATAAGATGCATTTCAGATACTGTACATATATATCATATAATCATATTTGTCACAAATCTCCACATAGTATTTATCTGAGGTATACACTTATAGAAAGGAGAGGAAAGAAAGAACAATCGAAAGAAGAAAACTATGTACAGAGTAGGGAGTGATTTTTTTTTACAACATATTCATTGACTTGTGAGAATATAATCAGGCCTATGAGGTGTTTTGTAGTTAAACCATTTTTTCCAGTATGAATAAAATTGTTCCAGCTTATGATTAACAGATGCTGTTATCTTCCACATTTTGTAAATGTCCATTGTAATTTCCATCCATGCATTTAAAGTTCGGCCCTCCTGAGATTTCCTGGTAAGGGTCTTTTTACCAGCTGCCAGCAGTACATTCATTAAATATTTATCTCTTTTCAACCATTTTTGAGGTATATACCCAAAATATATGGTCTTACTCTCTAAGAGTATTTCACATTTAAAGATGTCTTGTAGGGCATTATGTATCCCACTCCAATAGTCTTTGATAATGGGGCATTCCCAGAAAATATGATAATGGTTTGCATTTTGATTTCCACAATTTCTCCAGCAAGCAGGAGAGTTACTATTATAATGGGATTTCTGACAGGGTGTAATAAAATATCTTATCAAGTTTTTCCTCCCGAACTCCCTCCATTTCTGTGAACTGGTACATTTCCATTGATACCTCCATATTATTGTCCAGTATTCCTCAGATATTATTATCCCTCCTTCCTTCGCCCATTTTGTTTTAATGTATGAAGTTGAATGTGTTTTGAGTTTTGACAAACCCTTATAAACGCTTGAAATTATTCTACTACCATTGTCTGAATTATATGCTTTTCTAAATAGCTCTATCAGACATGTACTTGCCTTTGTTACATTTTTAACCATCCTAGTAACATACTGTCACATCTGTAAATACCGGTAAAAGTCTTGTTTTTCTAATAAGTGTTTTTCTTTGAGCATTTAAAAACTGGACAGTGTTCCTTCTTTCATTATATTGCAACTAGCTGTTATTCCTTTAGCTGTCCAGTCCTTAAATCTAGCATCCAGTTTATTCAGCGTAAAATCCGAGTCATATGCACACCGTTTAAGAATTGCAATGTCTCTCTCAAGTTTATATTCTTTTATAATAGTTTTCCATATCTTGAGTCCATTACACCCACGGGTTGTCAATATTATTTATGTAACTTTGTAGGTTGTTAGCAGCCAAAATTGCCTATATGGGGATGGGAAGTATTTTTCCATCCCCATATAGGGGATGTTTCAAATGGAACATTCCAATGGAAATGTTTTTCCATTGAGCGCCATATGATGGGTTGCACCAGCATATCACGGCTCTCAATTGTGCTGAAAAATAATAATCTCTAAGGTAGGCCCTATCCCCCTTTTCCTTGGCTAATTGCAAAGTTTTGAGACGAACCCTGGGCCTTTTACCTTGCCATATATATCTTGATAGCATCTTGTTCCATTCATTGAATTGATTTTGGTTAATCTCTATTGGTATGGTCTGAAAGAGATATAGTAGTCTGGGCAGTATATTCATTTTAATAGATTCAATCCTTGAACTGAGACCAAGAAAAGGAATTGGGTTCCATCTTGTTATATCTTCCTTAATTTTTTATATATAGGCTGATAATTTCATTCTGATAATTTTACCAAATCTTTTGGCATAATGATGCCCAAATATTTGATGGACTCTGTTTGCCATGGCGAAGGATATCAACTTTCAATTTCTCTTGGTGGACTATAGTTATATGAAAGCAGTTCAGTTTTATCTATGTTGATCTCGTATCCTGATAATTGGCCATATTGTTCAAAGGATTGCATCAATTTAGGTAAAGAGTATTTTGGTTGCCTTAGATAGATCAAAATGTCATCCACGTAACAGGCCAATTTATGCTCTGTCCCTTTAATAGTAATTCCCCTGATATCTTCATTTTGTCAGATGTATTGAGCTAATGGTTCCAGATATAATGCGAAGAGTAACGGTGACCATGCACAACCCTGTCTTGTGCCCCTTTCTTGGGTAAAACTATTAAATAAGTATCCATTGATTTTAATCCTGGCAGTAGGATAGTCGCATAGTGCCTGTATAGTTTTAATAATTGTATCATGTAGACCAAATCTATGTAAAACTCTGTAAAGAAAATTCCAATTAACCGAATCAAATGCCTTTTCAGCGTCCGTGCTTATCACTATTGCTTCAATTTCATTTTTTAACATATGATCCATAATGTGAAGTGTCCTTCGTATATTGTCTTGTGTTTGGCGTTGTTGTATAAGACCTGTCTGATCATTATGTATCAGTGTGGTAGAAACTCTTCTAATCGTTTGGCCATGATGGAAGTAAATATTCTATAATCCACATTAAGAACAGATATTGGTCTAAATGATCCACATTCCATTTTATCCTTGCATTCTTTCGGTATGGCTGAGATTATCGCCTCCTTCCAGCTGGGTGGCATTTGCGACTTTCTTAGGGCCCAGTTCAGTATGGGGAGTAAAATAGGAATTAACTCACTTCTAAACTCTTTATACCACTCTGCCGTATATCCATCTGATCCTGGTGACTTGCTTAATTTAAGCCTACTAATTGCAGCTTTTAGTTCAGCTTCAGTTATGTCAGCAGTCATCGTTCTATTTTGTTCTTTGCTTAAAGTGGGTAACTCTAAAGAATTCAGGAAGGTGTCAGTTTGGGTTATGCTTCCCACTGGAACTTTGGAATATAGAGTTTTGTAAAACATTTCAAAAGCTTCTTGAATTTCACTTAGCTTATTTTTTTTTATCACTTTTGTTCTTGGATCCCTTATTCTATGAATTGTATTTTCTGCTATTTTTTTTTTCAGTTTCCACGCCAGTATTTTCATAGATTTAGATCCACTTTCATAGTGTCTGTTTCAGAAGCGTTAAATTTTTTCTAATTTCTTGTGTAGCCAAACTATTAACTTCATTCCTAATTTTTCAAATTTCCTCTAGTGTATCCTGTGCCAAACTCAATTTGTGTTTTTCTTCTACTTCCTTCAGCTTATTTTGTAATTCCTCTAATATTCTATTCCTTATTTTTTTCTTACATGAAGATACCGCTATAATTTTCCCTCTTAAGACAGTCTTCAGAGTACATATCCCATAGAATGGGAGGTGAAACCTCTCCATTATCATTGAATTCTAGGTAAAGACCAATTTTTTTTTTAATTCATTCCTTAAAATAGGGATCATTAAGTGGACTTGAATTTAATTTCCAAATAGTATTCTTTGCTTGTAGGTCAAAATCAACAGATAAATATATAGGTGCATGGTCACTTACATCTATTGTCCTAATTACACAGGTGATTATTTTGTCTCTATCTTTTCCAAATGTTATGAAATAGTCTATTCTTGTATATACAGAATAAGGGGCAGAATAATGAGTGTAATCCCTTCCGTCAGGGAAAAGGTCCCTCCATATATCAATTAGACCAACATCCTCAAAAAGACTGTTAACTTTCTTATGTAAGGACTTTGTTTCATAAGTTATTCTATTGGAAGAGTCTAACTTTGGTTGTAATTGTAAATTTAAATCTCCCCCACATATCAAGAGACCTTCTGTTTCTGTTACCATAATATTAGTAACTTTCTGGAAGAAATTAATATCACTTCCTGGGGGTGTGTCTATTTTCAATAAGGTAACTGGATTTCCATCTAAATTCCCCCTTACCAGAATATATCTGCCATCCTGATCTCCCATTTTGAATACTTTTTCAAAATTTAGCTTAATTGAGATGAGAATAGCAACTCCTCTTCTATGTCTTGATTTATATGAGGAGAAGAACAAATTAGTGAAACCCATTCTCTTTAATTTTCCATGCTCATTATCACTTAAGTGAGTTTCCTGTAAATATACTACAGAGACTTGTTCTTTTTTCATTTTTGATAGAATTTTACTACACTTGACTGGATTCAATAGCCCATTGACATTAAAAGAAATGAATCTTACTTTGTCCTTAGCCATGTGTATTTATCTGTTAGTATATCATTGAAATTTGCAGAATATAACTTAATCGATCTACTCCCTGAACAACTAAGGGCCAAGAAATGTGAATAATAAAAAAAAGGTAATGAAGGTGTGATTCCAAGGCTGGGGTCTCTAGATGACCCTGGGTTGGGCTAGAAGAAAAGTCTAGCCATGGGGGATAGCTCCTCCTTCCTGTGGGTTGAGGGCCCCTGTTGCAATACCTATAAAAGAAAGTAAAAAAAAAACGATGTCCATTACACAGAAATGATTTCCCCGTGTATTCCTCCCATGTATATATTCTCACTTAAGTGAGGAAAAGGGAATGAATAAATGAATTTTTAAAAATTGAGTAATATAAAATCCACATTATAACACGTCTTTCTCGAGATAGGTATATCACCGTCTATTTTTGCTTCCCTTTAGTTTATCAACACTCTTAAAGTTAGCCAAACCTTATGGCTCTTCTGGAGGAGGTGAGGGCTGCCCTTAGAGAACTGACAGTCTCTTCCTAATACCCTTCTCTCGTCCTGCTCCCGTCCCCTGCTTTCTAGGTTCTCTTACTATTTCCCAAGCAGCTCGGGATAACTGCTCAGCCAGACTTTCCCTTGGTTTGACCACACTAATGGACAGTTCTCTGTTGTTCATGTCTGTAGTCGCCTCCTCCACTGACTGGTACAGTCGCATCCCTTCTTGGTAAAGTACCCTCAGTTTAGCAGGGTACGGGGTTTGGAATTTAATCTTTTGTCGCTTTAATATTCGTTTCACTTCGGAATATTCCTTCCATTTCTGTCGGACCGCTGGGGGGTAATCATGATCGAAGTATATTAACTTCCCGTTTCAAAAAACCCTCTTCTTACCCCAGGCCCTTCGTAGAGTCTCTGCCTTGTTCTTGAATCGAAGGAATTTAAGCACTATTGAGCGCGGTTTACTTTGTCTGTCTGGACGAGCAAACAATGGCCCTCTCAACTTCAATCTCCATAGTCTGGGGAATCTCCAGCGCCTCCTGCAGCAGCTTGTCTACAAAGTCCATCATCGACAATCCCTCCGCTCCTTCGGGAACATTATAAATTCTGATTATTTTCCGTCGTGACCTTCCCTCCTGGTCGAGCAATTTACTTTTCTGTTGATTTAATATTTTTATGGTCTTACTTAGTATCTGTTCCACGTTTTGCACACGATCTTCCACCTTCTCAATTCGAGTCTCTGCCACCGATATTTTCTGATTGACATTGGCGAGCTCTGACTTTATATCATTGAGTTGCTGCCTTATATCTTTTTGGACTTCCCTTATCTCTTCCAGAATCCTTATCATATTTGCTGCTTCGTCTGCACAAGGCCCATCGTCAGCTTCGCCGCCACGCACACGTGTAGGAGAGCCGCGTGCTGTACCACTCTCTTCCATAGGCTCCGCAGTGATGCTTTTTTTAGCTCCATTCTTCCTCCCCATTCTTCCTTATCAATTCAGATATTTTTGAAAGATCTTATATTTGATGGATTAACGGGGCAAAATATGCGTTTTTACGGAGGAGTTGTTGATTTAAGCTGCCATTCTGTCACCAGAACTCCACCACTCAGGGTTTTAAATGCGTGGAACTGAAAGAAACTGTGTCTGGAAAATGTACCTACTTTACACAAGTAACATTAATATAAAAATTGGTCTTAAGACTGAACTCCACAAACTGGCAGTGTGTTGTTCTCTTGCAGCTTGGAACATAGGCTGGAGATCAATCAGAGTCTTAAAAATAAGCTTTAAACTCTCTGTATGGCATGCCTCAGCTGCTCATAACCATAAGCGAGGGCTATTCAACAGCATAGTGTTAATATATCAACTGGTCTAAGTGCTTCTCCTTACCGACTTGTACAGCCTGTACACGTTCATGAAAAACTGCCATAATGCCTTCCATCTTTGTTGAGTATACCTTACTCTGAATCAGTTAAAAGGTAAGAAGATCATTCTCATGGAGCGAATTCATTTTCAATGTCAATCGTAAGAATGTTACCAAGCTCAATTCTTTTCCTATGGTTTTAAAGTTCTCCTAGGATATTGAAATTCAATCTTAATTCACTCAGAACAAACCCTTTGATATACCTCTATAGCCAATACCCGCCAAAAGGACATCTGCAGGCATTCTGACCTCTGCAAGGGACTGGCAGCTGTTGGTGGACCTCGAAGGGCAGCTGAAGTTCCCCAACCATATCGCAGCCACCACCCTACGACCAGACATTGTCCTAGTGTCTGAGTCTACTAAGCAAGTGGTGCTGCTGGAGTTGACAGTCCCATGGGAAGATAGCTTGGAGGAGGCCTTTGAAAGGAAGCTCTCCAAGTACGCAGGACTGGTCAGCAACTGTCAGCAGGCTGGATGGAGAGCGAGGTGTCTCCCAGTGGAGGGTGGTTGTAGGGGATTCGTAGCCTGTTCTTTAGTTAGAGCCTTCAGCATTTTGGGCATCGAGGGAGAGAGGAAGAGGAGAGCCATCCGCAGTACCACCGATGCGGCAGAGAGGGCCTCAAGATGGCTGTGGCTCAAAAGAGGGGAGCCATGGAGTCATAAGTAGCTAGCCATCTGGACACAAGCTGGGGTCTGATCAGCCCTGGCTGGGTCACCTGGAGGAGGTTGTACGATGTTGAAAGACCCGAAACACCCGATGATTCCAGGAACATCACTGAAGATGTGTCCAGAAGCATCAATAGATATATGTACGCAGCTGCTTTTAAAATAGTCACTTTTTAATCTAAGTTGCATCAACGACATTTGTTTTGGTATCTATCGCCTGTGATATAGATACCCCTCAACCACCAACCCTGTTTCTTCAACTCTCCTATTGTTAGTCCTCTTCTGTTGTGAAAGCCAAGCCAAGGACCAATGTGTTACAGCAATTTCTTATTTGAGAATTGCTGTCTTTGCATGTGCTTCTAGATGGTGAGGTTCAGGCAGGTAATATGGTGAGATTCAGCAAGCGATTCAACTACTGATGATACTGCAACTAAGAGACATCCACACTTTCTTGCACATCCACATTTTGCATTAGAGTGGTATGGTAGCATGGTGGTTAGCGAAACGCTTCTCAGTGTCATCTGTAAGATCGTGGTTTGATTCCCACTGCTGTCTGTAAGGAGCTTGTACATTCTTCCCATGAACAAGTGGGTTTCCTCCAAAGGCCTTGGTTTCCTCCCACATTCCAAAGACTTATGAGTTAGGGTTAGTAACATGTGGGCATGCTATGTGTTGATGCCTGAATCATGGTGATACTTGCGGGCTGCCTCCTATACAGCCTCCAATGGTGTTGGTTGTTGACGCAAACAGTGCGTTACACTGTATGTTTTCATGTTCCAATGTTTATGTGAAAAATAAACCTAACCTGATCTAATCAGAGAAGCTTATATTGAATCATACATGTTTAACTATATGATGAAGAAGCTTTCTGATACTTCACTTAGGGGCAGCGTGGGATATTGTATGATTCACTTCACACAGCCAAAGATCACCTGAAGCAGGGAACATAAGTAAATAAACAATTTTCATCTGTGACATGCAATAAAAATAACACGGATGATGGAATGGCTGTTGTGTTTTAAAACAACATCATTAAAAAGCTGTGAATTTGTTTGCATTTTCCATTTCCTATTTTAAACTTTACATTTTCAAGCAAAATTTTAATAGTAAAATCTCTTCAGACCCTGCCTTTTAAACTCAGTTCTGTTTGTCTAATCTTTTCTGCTACAGTCATGCTGGAGGGCAGGCTTGAAGCAGAGAGGACATCCTGGAATTATTTTCCACTGGCAAGGTGCAATTAATTTTCAGTTTTATGGTGCTCTGGACAGACTTTCTCCTTTTCCCACAGTGTTAGCATCTGTTACAGCTGACTGCTTCACACCATGATGGATATTTAAACTTATTGCAATGATTAGCTGCAACTCTTAGTTAAGCATCAGAATTATGAATTAGATTCAGAATCAGGTTTATTATCACTGATGTATGTTGTGAAATGTGTAGGTTTCTGGCAGTACTACAATGAAACATATAAAATATACTTTAAAGTACTATATAGTTATATATAGTACTATATACATACACACATATATATATAGTATTTTATGTATATAAATACACTGTATCTGTATATACTGTTTGTGTGTGTGTATATATATATATATATATATATATATATACACACACACACATTCAGTGGCTATCTTATTAGGTACACCTGTACCCTTGCTCTTTTATGCAAATATCTAATCAACCAAACGTGGAAGCAACCCAGTGCATAAACACATGCAGATATAGTCCAGAGCTTCATATGTTGTTCAGACCAAAGATCAGAATAGGGAAGAAATGTGATGTAAGTAACATTGACCATGGAATGATTGTTGGTGCCAGACAGGGTGATTTAAGTATCTCAGAAACTGCCGATTTCATGAGATTTTAACATACGACAGTCTCTAGTGTTTACAATTATGAGAAGAGGCTGAGGGAAGTATCTGGTAAGTACCATAGATAGTGCAGATAGCTGGAAGCTTTTTCCCTTAGTAGAGATGTCTGAAATTAGAAGGCATAGATAGATCTTAGCTAAGGAGTAAGAAATGCAGAGGGAATGTCAGGAAGCATATTTTTATCCAGATGGTTGGAATCTGGAACTCGCTGTGTGAGTGGTTAAGTCACCAAGGTATGGAAAGCTACAGACACAATGTGTTAAATAAAAAGGATGGGTACATGAAGCTCAGAAGATATGTTTTTATGATGCATGACTCCAAGACTCTAGAACTTAAAAGAATGGGGAAAATATATATATCTCTGTAGCAATCACAGTGACCTGCCTGGTGAGAAACCATGGTGGATAGTGCCACACTATTACACCGTGGGTGTTCCGAGGTTCGGAGCTCAATTCCGGCGCTGTCTGGAAAGGGTTTGTACATTGTCCCTGTGACTGCGTCAGTTTCCTATTGATGCTCCAGCTTGCACCCACAGTGCAAAGGTGTACCATGTAGTAGGTTAATTGGTCATTATAAATTGTCCGGGGATTAGGTTAGGGCTAAATATGTGGTTGGCTAGGCAGCGTCGCTTTATCGGACAGAAATGCCTACTCCTCGTTGTATCTCCAAATAAATAAGTAATGTGGAGAAAACAATTTTTCCTTCAAAAGGGAAAAGCCTACATGCTTCAAGGAGAAAGCAAATACAGCAATACTGAAAAGAGTAAAAAGGTACAAATAATTGAACTGGTCTCTGAACGAACCTGCATAAATTCAGTGAACCCAACAACCTCCTGCATTGCTCCCGTAATCATTACCCTTCATAAGTGTGACATTTTTACTTGGATTCATTATACAATAGAAAAAAACTTTCGTTCATTTTCTGTGACTATTGGTGTGTTGCAGGGATTTGAGCTGGGTCCATTGTTGTTTGTCATCTACAGTATATTACTGATTTAGATGGTAATATGGTAAACTGGATCAGCAAATTTATGAGATGTATGTTCAAAAGTTCAAGGAATAAAGGGAAGGAGAAAGGTTTAAGAAGGGAGTATCTCTTTGCTGTCTTTGTTAGTTAATGCTAAAATGTTAAACTTCATGATCTTAAAAGGCCACAAGAGAAGATCAAAGGACCAAAGGAAATTACAGAGGTAAGGCATGGGAAAGGCTAGTGAGGGATTTTAAAACAAAAGCAAAAGATCACAGAATTGTAAATGATCTCAAATTAAGTGAAGTAGAAATCTAATAGGACAGTAATAGAATCATGGAGTAGTACAGAACAGAAACAGGCCCTTCACCCATCGAGTCCATGCCAACCTGTTTTCTGCCTAGTCTTATCTACCCACACTCAGACTATATCCCTCCATACCTCTCTGATCCATGTACCTATCCAAGCTTGATTTAAATGTTATCAAAGGTTGTAGTGGACTAAGAAGAAGGCTATCAAAGTTTGCAGTGTGATCTAGACCAGCTAGAAAAATGGGTTGAAAAATGGCAGATGGAATTTAATGCAGACCAGAGTGAAGTGTTGCACTTTGGGAGGACATACCAGGAGAGGACTAACACAGTGAACAATCGGGCACCTAGGTGTGCAGTAGAATAAAGGTATCTAAGAAAACAGTTCCATAACACTTCGAGAATAGCGTCAAAGATAGATAGGTTCCAAAGAGATCTTTTGGCACATTGACCTTGATAAATCAGTTCTGAGTACAAAGTTGAGGTGTTATGTTGAAGTTCTTTAAGGCATTGGTGAGGTCAAATTTGGAGTATTGTGTGCATTCCTGGTCACCTACCTACAAGAAAGATAATAATAAGTTTGAAAGCATGCAGAGAAAATTTACTGAGACATGAGGACCTGAGTTTTAGGGGAGGGTTGAATAGGTTAGGATTTTATTCCTTAAAGCATAGGAGAATGAGGGGAGATTTGATAATATAAAATTATGAGGGGTATAGATAGGGTAAATGCAAGCATGAATTTTCCACTGAGGTTAGGTGAGTCTTGAAGTCGACATCATGGGTTAAGAATGAAAGGTGACATTTTTAAGGAGATTCTGGGGGAGAATTTGTTCGCTCAGATGGAGCTTGAGTGTGGAACAAGCTGTCAGTGGAAGTGTCGGATACAGCTTCAATGAAAACACTTAAAGGAAGCTTGGATAGATTCATGGATGAGAGGGGCTACGGTCCAGGTGTGGATAGATGAAACTAGGCAGAAATGCAAGTTAGCATTGACTAGATGGGTGAAGGGCCTGTTTCTGTGCTGTACCATTCTATGACTCAATTACTACCACTTCACTTGAGTTCATTTACATTTCTGTGGCCTGCATTGTACTATGTATCAAATCCCATTCTTATCATTCTTATGTTTTCTGGCATATACCTGATTTTAAAAGCTTTCTTTTTTTTTGTTTTTAAATATCTTATTAGCCTTTCCCCTCCTTAGCTCTGTAATTTCCTTTGGTACTATTATCTTCTCTTGCGGCCTTTTAAGATCCTGAAATCCATCCATTGTCAGCATTAGCTGGCAAAAACAGCAAATAAGTATCCCCTTCATAAACCTCTCCTCTTCTCTTTATCCCTAGAACTTTTGTACATGCTCCCTAACTTTTTTTACCAAGCAGTTGCAATACTCCACAAGAGGTGCAGTATTTTTTTATATATCTTCAGACGTTTTTGACATGTGAAAGGAGCTGAAGTGAAGCAAAGAGGTTGTTAGATTATTGTGAAATTGTGAACAAAAATGATGCCAATAAAGTTCAAGGTCAATTTGTAATCAAAGTACATATAATACGTCTCCATACATGTCACCCTGAGATTCATTTTCTTGTGGGCATTCACAGTAAATACAAATAATCACAATGGAATCAATGAAAAGCTGCACACAATCAAAGATGAATGAATAATCAATATGCAAAAGACAAGAAATTGTACAAGCACAGAGAAAAAATATAATAATAAGTATGTAAGTACAATAATGATAATAATAATAAAGTAAATAAATAGACAAACATGAGCTGTAGAGTCCTTGATAGTGAGTCCACACGTTGTGGAATCAGTTCAGAGTTGAGTTGAGTGAAGTTTTCCACTGTGCTTCAGAAGCCTGATGGTTGAAGGATAATAACTGCAGGTGTGGGGCCTAAGGCTCCTGTACCTCCTTCTCGATGGCACCGGCAAGAAAAGGACATAGCCTGCATGGTGGGTATCCTCAATGATGGATGCTGCTTTACTGCAGCCGCCGTCTTTGTAGCTGTGCTAAGTGGTGGGTAGGCCTTTAACTGTGATGGACTGTGCTGTATCTGTATCTATTTTGTAGGCTTTTCTGTCCAAGGGCATTGGTGTTTCCATACCAGGTCACAATTCAATCAGACAGTATATTCTCCACCGTGCATATATAAAGGTAGAGTTTTAGATGACATACTGAATCTACTGCGAAGTTCTAAGAAAGTAGAGGTACTGCTGTGCCTTCTTCGTAATGGCATATACGTGCTTGGCCCAGGACACGTTCTCACACATTCAAGTCCCGGTGCGACTCATGAATACTGTCGCACACAGATGCAGAAGTATTCTTCATTGCTGTTTCCATAACAGTTGTGTTAGACCAGTCAGGGCTGTTAGCCCTGAGCTGAACCCCAAACCTGGAGGATCAGTGGACCATTCTAGTTCTGGCCTTTACCTTTTGACCTGTATGGCATGGGTGACCCTACTACGAGCCAAAGCATAAAGCCCTGACTCCAGCCAGCACAGCTCCTCAAGTCATTGAAGCACGTAAGTCTCCAAACCCTATAACAAGGTTGAGGTCCTCTTGAAGGATCAAGGCAGATTACCATATTGTTTTTGAGCACCAGTATGATTGGAGCCTGCTTGAAGCAGGTGGGCTCCTCAGTGAAAGTGTGAGGTCAAAAATATCAGTAAATTGCATTCACTGAATGGACTGTACAAAATCATGAAGGTTGTTCATCAGCATCCTTACTGGGGTTAATATGGATGAACACTGAATGGTGACCTTGCCAGCAATCCACACATCTTGTAAACAAATATTAACAAAATATGGTCTTGCTCTTAAAAGAAGCTTACATAGTTGAGATAATCATTGTGAGGTCTTCACACAAAACCAGTCAATTAGGACGCTGTATCCAGAGTAATTTTTAATGAGTATATAGGAGACAATCAGAAGATTAATAACTGTGCCTTCTTGCTGTGCAACAGTTGTCACTGAAAGCAGAATGTTAGTCACAGTGCTGTGGAGATGGCTGGCTGCAGAGGGGAGGGAGCAGAGGGGTTCTATTAATCAAGCTTACAAACGGCACACTAATGAACAATAAATGGGCTGGCATTCTGTCAGAGACAGTGATTGTTTAGCGTCTGGAATTTTCTGGGTCAGTTCCTGAGATCTATATCACCAGTAACAATGCAAGAAAAGATGGTCTATGATAAAATAACAAACCTGTAAGTGCAGGATGTAATGAAAGAAACTTTGCGGGCACAGAGCAAGAGAAACCACAAGGCTCTGCTTATTCCTGAGGAAGCAAGCAGAAGAGGCCCATTTGATATAACACGGCTGTGTGAAGAAAGGAAGTCATAAATGTAACTGTGAGACATTATTTCAAATGGGGGAAGGACTGGGCATCCATTTTTAACCTTTTAAAGCCAGGTTTAGGTAATTAAATGATGTATGCATGCGTGGGAAAAGAGCTGGAAATGGATACTCACCGCAGTTGTTGCCTCTGATAAACATCTTGTGCGTCTCCATTTAACAAATAGTCAGAAATTATCCTATTAACATAATCTGTAGTATTAAAGACTTGATTAGTAGCCAAGAGCAAATAAGATACTTGTATCACAGGTGGTGACATGTGGAGGTATTGATATATGTAATACTTCAGGTCTGTTTAAACCTATTCAAGGCTTGGCTCAACGTAGCACAGCAAGTGTTTGACAAGTCTCAGCAGTAGAGTCAGAATCCAAATTAGAATCAGGTTTAATATCACCGGCATATATTGTGAAAATTTGTTAATTTGTGGCAGTAGCACAATGGAGAGATAAGTAGTGCAAAAAATGGGAAATAAAAAGCAGTGAAGTAGGTTCAATGTCCAAAAATCAGAAATTGAATGACAGAGGGGAAGAAGCTGTTCCTGAATTGTTTTGTATCTCCTTCCTGAAGATAGCAATGAGAAAGAGGGCATGTCCTGGGTGGTGGGGGTCCCTAATGATGGACACTGCCTTTCTGAGGCATCCCTTCTTGAAGATGACCTGGATACTATAGAGTCTGGTGTCCATGATGGAGCTGATTGATTTTATAAATCTCTGCAGCCTACTTTGACCCTGTGTAGTAGCCCCCCACTCGATATAAGATGGTGATGCAGTCAGTTAGAATGCTCTCCATGGTACATCTGTAGAAATCTGCGAGAGTTTTTGGTGACAAACCAAATCTCCTCAAACTCCTATGTTTAAATACCTTAGAAAATTGTCGAATGGCAAAAAATTGAATATGATTTGTTTTTGTCTGCCATGCCCCTTTTGCATACTTTCCCTAAATTTCTATACTCACTTTCCTAAACCCTCTTGGAGGGAGCTTCTCCTTGTGCAAGGTAACCCCATTCACTGTTCCTGAAGCTCCATCCAGCCCTCTCTCCACTCATGATGGGAAAAAAAGACTGTCCATTCGGAAATCTGATGGTGGAGGGAGAAAAGCTGTTCCTGAATTGTTGAGTGTGTGTCTTCAGGCTTCTAAACCTCTTCCTTGATGGTAGCAATGAGGAGAGGGCATGTCTTGTGTAATAGGGTTCTTATAAAGTATGCTGCCTTTTTGAGCTATCACCTTTTGAAGGTGTCCTGGATGCTAGTGCCCGAGATAGAGCTGGCAGAGTTTACTGTACAACTTTCAGCAGCTTTTGCCAATCCTGTGCAGTGGCCCCTCGAGACCACATGGTGATGCAACCAGTTAGGTGATGCAACATACACAAAATTCTGGAGGAACTCAGCAGGCCAGGCAACAACTATGGAAAAGAGTAGAGTCAACGTTTCGGACTGAGACCCTTTTCAGCAGGACTGCTCTCCACGTTGAGGGAGAGGGTTATTGTTGTTCTGGCATCACCCATCCAGGTGTCCTGTCTCGGTCCTGTAGGCTGACTCACTACTACTTGTGATTCTGCCATGGCATAATTTCACAGGCATTGCCTGTGCTCCAGAAATTCACTCAAATGTCCATTCCTTGACGTGTCACCATAATATTAAATTAAATCAATAAATCCAACATACATACAGAGTCTCGCTGCTATAAATGGCACAACTAGTTACCTTGCACTCTCCCTTTGTAGTAGTTGTTCTTTCTTATCAAGTTCAAGTTCAAGTTTATTATCATTCAACCATACACATTTATACCGCCAAATGAAACAACGTTCCTCTGGACCAAGCTGCATAACACCGTACATATAATTCACACACATAATACTTAAAGTAATATTCCAACTAGTAAGTTAGCAACTAATAAGGTACGCTTATGACATAAGTTAGAAGTAAACAGTATGACTCTACTGGTGTCCATGTGTGATAGGACCTGGATGGTGATTGGAGTTCAGTAGCCATACAGCTCGGCGGCAGAAGCTGTTTCGCATCCAGATACTTCTTGCCCTAATGAAATACTCCTGATCAATATCTCTGAGGGATAGAAGAGAAATCACAATGATCCTCTCAGTAGTCTTCGTGGGGACTTGTAGTCAGATGCTTTACGATTCCCATACCAGACAGCTGGTCAGGACACTCAATCATGTAAAAATTGGTTAGAATGGGGTAGGAGGAGGCTCATTTACCTCAACATCCTCAGAAAGTGGAGGTACTGCTGTGCTCTCTCGACCAAGAAATGGTATTGAGGTATCAGGTGAGATGATTGAGGTATCATTATGTTCACTCCTAGGAACCTGGTGCTTCTAACTCATCCATGGATGAACCATGTATATGCTGTGAGGAGGTGGTCAGTCAGCACCTTCCTAAAGTCCACAATCATCTCTTTAGCTTTGTCCACCTTGAGACTCAAGTTGTTATGCTCATAAAATTCATAAATACCAGCTGCTCTACCTCCTGTCTGTATGCTGTCTTGTCGCTGTTGTTGATGTTGTCAACCACTGTTGGATCATCAGTGAACTTGGTGATTCAATTTGAACTGAATCTAGCAGGCAGTGCTGTTAGTGCTTATCAGTTTTATATGCTCTTTCATTGTAATGCTATGGAGGCACAGTTACCAAAGTGATCTCTGGGTATTTTCAAAACTTATGAACAAAGTGGAATTTAGTCATTTGTAAAAATAGAACCTTGTTATTCACATGGGAAAGGGTCTATAATGGTAAGACAGAGAGTTCCGTACACCTCATTCTCAGGGAGTAAAGATTTTTCATCTATTCCTATCTTTGACCAGAGATACCTAGTCCCACAGCTATTTAATTCTCTGCAAGGGAAATAGACCCTTTCTTTTCAATGTGTTTAGGCAGTTCACAGTTTTATATATCTCAATGCGGTTCTGCTTTATTCTATGTTCTAAAGAGTTTAGATGATTATTCCTCACACCTATAATTTTATGGCCAGGATAATTTCATTGTTGACATTCTGTGCAATGAAGAAGGGAATTGTCTTCTAAAAGTTTTCAAGTACGTTCCCAGGACTTGAGGACCTGATTTATAGGGAAAGGT
Organism: Mobula hypostoma; assembly: GCF_963921235.1. Lineage (NCBI taxonomy): Eukaryota > Metazoa > Chordata > Chondrichthyes > Myliobatiformes > Myliobatidae > Mobula > Mobula hypostoma. The sequence goes on along the minus strand of NC_086099.1, from coordinate 25,874,076 downwards.
TGAATAGGTTAGGACTTTATTCCAGAGAGTATAAGAGAATGAAGGGAGATTTGATAGAGATATAGAGGGTTATGAGGGATATAGATATGGTAAATGCAAGCAGGCTTTTTCCATTGAGGTTGGGTGAGACTAGAACTAGACATCATGGGTTTAGGGTGATAGCTGAAATATTTAAGGGGAACATCGGGGGGAACTTATTCATGCAGAGGATTTGTGAGAGTGTGGAATGAGCTACCAGCAGAAGTGGTGAATGTGGGTTTGATTTCAACATTTAAGAGAAATTTAAATAAGTAGGTGGACGAAAGAGGTCTGGAGGGCTATGATTTGGGTGTAAGTGATGAGACTGTGCAGATTAATAATTCAGCATGGACTAGATGGACTGAAGGGCCTGTTCTTGTTCAGTAGTGTTGTATGACTCTATTCTATGTGAGGTATTTATTGAAGTAAATGACAAAGAATCCGTGCCCAAGCCTGATTGGCTGTTACAGTGATTTTTCCTGTCATCAGCTGAGCTCTTCGATTGGTTGAGGAGTTATATAGTGCTACTTTAAGTAAATATGCTCAGAATTTTCAGACAGATTGATTCTGATTGTCAATTGTGATTGTTAATAATACCTTTCTAATTTTCAGAAGTTTTCACTTTGCATTTCCTCATACATAAAAGTTCTCTTTTTTCCTAAACCTTTTTTTTTCCATTCATTGGAAAAGATGGGATATTTCATCAATCAGTTTTTGGGGCCCCAGTCAAATAAAAGACAGGTAGAACTCACTGGAAGAGGTTAATGGACTTGGTTTACCTGGTGCTGGTACTGGACCTGGTGTCACAGATTTCTGAGTGCAACAATTCATAAACTCAAACATCTCTTGAAAACCCTAGCGCTGCTTCTGATTTCTATAAAATGAAACGGGTCAATCTGTAATAGGACAAGCTAATTGTCAGGTTTCCATTCATGTCAAGGAGCAGACAAAAAATAAACACTCACCCATGTTCAGTGGAGGAAACAAGGCAGATCTGTGGACCGTGTTGTCACACAGCATTGGTCAGACCACACTTGGAGTATACTCAGCAGTTTTGGGCCCCTTACCTCAGAAAGGATGTACTGGCATAGGAAAGTGTCCAGAGGAGGTTCATGAGAATTATCCTGGAAACGAAAGGGTTAATGTGTGAGGAGCATTTAATAGCTCTGAGCCTGTACTCGCTGGAGTTTAGAAGAACGATGGGGATCTCATTGAAACCTATCGAATATTGAAAGGCCTGGACAGAATGGATATGGAGAGGATTTTTTCTATGGTAGGGGAGCTTAGGACCAGAGAGCATAGCCTCACAATATAAGGACGTCCTTTCAGAGGAGAAATTTCTTTAGCCAGAGGGTGATGAATCTGTAGAATTCGTTGTCACAGATGACTGTGGAGGCTTTTGGGTATATTCAGAGTGGAAGTTGATAGGTTTTTGATCAGTAAGGGCATCACATGTTACAGGGACTAGGCAGCAGAATGGGGTTGAAAGGGATAATATATCAGCCATGATGGAATAACCTAATTCTACTCCGATGTTTTATGGTCTAACATCTCCATCTCCACTTCTGCTTTGATGAATTTGGCAACAAATCAAACAGGGTGCCCTTCATTTACTTCACTTGGTACACCTTAAATCCTACTGAGCAAGCACTCTCAAGGACCTGGCCCCAGCCGCTCTCAGTGTTTCATTCTAGTAACCTCTCTGCAGCCAAGTGTGTGTCGGCAGTGAGTATTGACGCGCTATTATGTAACAACAGAGCCTTACTCAAACTTCAAGGCTTTCACAGTAAAGTCAGCTTTTGGGCTTAGTACTTTACTGACAACTCAGCTGAGGTCAGTGAACTTCGCACAAAACAGGAATTGATTGGTTCGTCTTTAATTTACTGAAGTATATTATAAAGGACCTTATGATCATGAATGTGTTATAATTAGGTGTCACTTTGGGTAGTAGTGATACTTCTCTTGTTATTTGTGCTGCTGTGTGTGTCTTATGGAAATTTCTGGACTGATGCCATTGTCCACACATTGCTCACAAGGTTGAGTAATCTTTCAGATGTAATTTTATTTTTTAATTGTGGAAATGAATAGATAAAACCTTCAATTTTAAATGTGTTTGAACCCAGGGTGTAGGGTGTGTAGTGATGGATGAGAGCCAGGTCAAAAGAAGCACTGATCCCATTGGATCCCAGGAGAGTAAGGGCACGGAAGCACCAACGTTATGACATTTGAAGTCCACATCCAGTCAACAGACCTCTCTACCCTTCACATTTCAGGCACATGATGTATGCAGGAAAGCATGTACCATGTAGTGCTTTAATTTGTACAATACTTAAGTGCTTGAACATAAATTTATTGTTTACTATTATGCCTTTCTGTCTTGAATGCCTTGAAGTAATTTTGAGCAATTGTCATCCAGAAAGATAAATGATATTAAGACTGTCACTTTGCAGAACACATTTACTGGAATATTGGTCCGTATAAAATGATATCCTAACAGGTTATCTCTGGGGATTCCATCTTTGGCAACTTGCGTTTTGGTTTGGACTCTCAGTGGGATTTGAATGGAAAGGGAGCAATGTGCAGGAAGTAGGTAACAATACATTGGTAGTTCTGACATATCTTTACCCTGGAGCATCAGTTTGACCACCAGAAACTGGTGCTGTACCACAGCATGAGGAGATTTCGTAAGAAATGTGTGGGGCAAGAGTGATTAAGACATTTCTTCTAAAGCCAAGCGAGCACACTCTTACCACACAAGAAAGATTTCCACTTAATTCATTGAACTTCTTTATCCACCCCCCTCCAACTAATATAGACGTTCCTAGTGGAAAGTAATTCATGTGGGTTATTATAATGCAATTCTCACTTTGATAATCATTAATTTCTAGGGTTTCCAACAAGCACCTCAATCAAGGGAACTGCAAATGATAGGCAGAAGGTTTGCAGCAGGAAGGGACAGTTCTTGTTGAGTGAGGGTACCCCCCCCCGCCCCCGCCTCAGCTAAACAAGACCAATGCTGTAGACTGATCATTACCCCAGCGGTTTCTTTGCGAAACAGGACATTCAAAAAGCGTGAAGTGTTCTGATCAACAGAGTGTTAGAATTCCTAGAAGTGAAACCAAAATAGTTTTATTAAGATTATTTTATCCTTGTTTAGCAGTGACATGTTGTATTATTTATCTCCATTGTTTAACATATGGTTATCTTTATCAATATTGTGTGTATCTGGCATGAGGGATTATTTATTATTGCTCAGAGCTACAACACAGAAACAGGCTATTCCACTCATTTAGTCCATGCTGGTTGTATCTGCCGAATCCCACCTACCTGCACTAGCTCATATCTCTCCAAACCCCTCCCATCCATGTTCTTATCCAAACTTCACTGGAATGTTTACAATTGAACCCACAACTACCATATCTGGTGACAGCTCATTCCACACTTGTACTCAGCTCAGAGTGAAGAAGACCCTCAGAATCCCCTTTCACCCCAAACCTCTGATGTCTATTTCTAGTCTCACCCAGCCTGAGGGGAAAAGTCTGCATATATTCACCCTCTCAATACAACCCTCATGATTTTGTATACCTCTAATGATACCTCCCAACATATCAAGGATTTTACATATTCCTCGAGCTCCCGGGAATAAGGTCCTGACTTATTCAACTTTTCCCTGTGACACAGGTCCTTAAGACCTGACAAGATCCTTGTAAATGTTCTCTTTACTCTTTCAGGCTTATTGATATCACAATCAAAAATTTAAAGTCTGTGAAATAAAAGAGTATGTGAAAGGTACTTTGGCTTGACTTGCTTTACATACTTTGAAGGATGTATGCAAGGGGATCTCACTGCTAGGTCCCATGTACTTTTGCAGTAAGTATCAATAGGATAATCATACTTCTGGTTTAAGATGGTGCTTCTAAAGATGGGCAACAGTTTACTGGTGGTTCATAAAGCAAAAAATACAAGTAAATAGTTCATTAATAACAAATTTTCTGTGGAAAATTGTGGTAAACTATCACCGCAAAAATGAAGAAGTGAGTGAAGGTGAGGCTGATTCGAATGTGGAGGCATGTGGTTGCGATGTGAAGTTGGAATGAGGTCGAGGCATGTTCAAGATGGAGGCAGAGTTGGAAGTTGGAGGGAGCAAAGCAGGGGAAAGTCAGAGTGGAGGAGTTTCAGAGTTCGTCCACCTAAACTGAGAGTGAGATTGGATTGATCTAAGCACCCAGTCGATTTGGGAAGGTCAGCCACGGGCCAGAACGTGACGGCAGGGTCCAGGCCCAGAGTGTATCAATGCAGCAGGGCCCAGGTCCTAGTGCAGGGAATGACCTGGTGTTTGGACAATTTAATCACCAGGTCATATGGTCTGAAAAGGCAGGGTATGAGGACCAGAAGTGAGGATTGCACCAGTTCTGCTTGCTGCTCCATGACATTTATGCCTCTCTCCATGGCGCTGAGCCTGATGCTGTGAGGCTGCACTGGCTGATTCAGACTTCGTGTCTGCGAGCTCCATGACAATTTGTCCTATTGTGTGATGAACTGAGGCTGCAGCTATGGCCACTCTTGCTGTTCCAGGCTTCATGTCTATCAACCCATTTCCATTGCTTCCTTTTAATGTTTGCATGGTTTGTGTTTTTTTTTCTCTGTCTGTGCATTGAGGGTTGGTCTTTTTTTAAATAGTGATCTTTTAGCTTTCTTGTTTTGCGGCTGCCTGTAAGCAGACAAATCTCAAGGTTGTATAATTTATACACACTTTGATAATAAATGTACTTTGAACTTTGATGAACATAGAAGGGGTGGGGGGTGGTGTATGAGTAAACCATTTTTGTGAAATTAATGAGGAAGTAAGTGTAAAGTAGGAAAGTAGAGACTTGTGACATGTTGCATTAGGGACGGACCATAAGACTAGGGAATACACAATAAACAAGTAGTGTGCAGGAACAGAGGAACCTTGTTCTACATTTCTACACCTTGCAAGCAAGTAGGTAGTTAAGAAGGCAAAAAGGATTCTTGCCTTTATTGCCAAAGCCATGGAAATCAGTAAGGACCTGTTATAATCCATTTAACTTCAGTGAAGTCACTTTTAAAATTTTATCCACAGCCCTGGTCACCACATTACAGGAAAGAAATTGTTGCTTTAGAGACGGTGCAGAGATTTATGTGATATTGCAAGACCTGGAGAGACTTAATGAGGAGGAAAACCTGAGTAGGCCTGTGCTTGCTTCTGAACAGAAGAGGTCATAGGAAGATTTAACTACAGAATATAATATTATGAGAGGCCTTTGAATAATCAACAGGAATAACCTGTTTCCTTGGCAGATAGTTCAAATATTAAGAAAGCATAAATTTTAATTTTATAGATTTGAAGGGCATAAAAGATTTTTTTCACCCAAATTGTGGCTTGTTTTACTGTCTAAAAGAGAGGTGGGAGCAGAAATTTATCACATTGAAAAAGAGCCGAAAGAGCACCCAGAATCTCATATCATACGGAGCTATGATCTAGGAGCTGGGAACTGGCATTAGTTTGAAAATGCCCAGGTGTGCAGAGTAGCCTTCTTGTGTGCTTCAAATCTGTATGATTGAATTGGATTGAACTGACTTTATTTCTCACATCCTTCACGTACATGAGTAAAAACCTTTACATCTCCATCTAAATGTGCAATGTGCAATCATAGTAATTTATAATAGTTTATAATAAATAGAGCAGTCAATGTAACACTCAAATCAGTGTGAGTTAATCAGTCTGATGGCCTGGTGGAAGAAGCTGTCATAAAGCCTGTTTGTCTTGGCTCTTATGCTGCGGTACTGCTTCCCAGAAGGGAGCAGCAAGGAATAGACTGTGGTTGAGGTGACTCAGGTCCCCAAAGCTCCTTCGGACCCTTTGTACACACCTGTCTTTGTAAATGTCCTGAATCATGGGAAGTTCACAACTACAAATGGGCTGGGCTGTCTGCATCACTCTCTGCAGAGTCCTGTGACCAAGGGAAGTACAGTTCCCATACCAGGCAGTGATGCAGCCACTCAGGGTGCTCTCAATTGTGCCCCTGTAGAAAGTTCTTAGGATTTAGAGGCCCATATCAAACTTCATCAACCATCTGAGGTGAAAGAGACACCTTTTTCACCACACATCTGGTGTGTACAGACCACGTGAGGTTCTCGGTGATGTGGATGCCAAGGAACTTAAGCTGTTAACCCTCCCAACCCCAGATCCATTGATGTCAATAGGGGTTAGCCTGTCTCCATTCCTCCTGTAATCCACAACCAACTCCTTTGTTTTTGTAACATTGAGGGAGAGGTTGCTTTCTTGACACCACTGTGTTAGAGTGATGACTTCTTCCCTGTAGGCCACCTCATTATTGTTTGAGATTAGGCCAATCAATGCAGTGTCGTCAGCAAACTTAATTAGCAGATTAGAACTGTAGGTGGCGACACAGTCATGGGTATACAGGGAGTAAAGGAGGGAACTTAGTACACAGCTCTGAGGAACTCCTGTGTTGAGAGTCAGAGGGTTTGGAGGTGAGGGAGCCCACTCTTACCTCCTGCTGACGATCTAACAGGAAGTCCAGGATCCTGTTGCACAAGGCAGGGTCAAGGCCGAGGTCTCTGAGCTTCCTGTCGAGCCTGGATGGAATTTTGGTGTTGAATGCTGAACTGTAGTCCAAGAACAACATTCTCACTTAAGCATCCTTCTTCCCTGTAGGCCACCTCATTATTGTTTGAGATAAGGCCAATCAGTGTAGTGTCGTCAGCAAATTTAATTAGCAGATTAGAGCTGTGGGTGGCGACACAGTCATGGGTATAGAGGGAGTAAAGGAGGGGACTTAGTACACAGCCCTGAGGGGCTCCTGTATTGAGAGTCAGAAGGAGTACAATGCTATCTCTACATTGAAGCAAAGATATTGCTTAAAACTTAAAGCAACCTTTGAGCCTTCAGTTGGTGATATTCCACATTTTCTGATGAAAGGCCTTTGATCTGAAATGTATGATGTATTCTTCTCTCCCTATCGATGCTGTCTGACCTGTTGGATATTTCCTGTATTTTCTGTTTCATTCTACCTTCTCTTATCCTTTCTCAGACCAGAGTAGTCAAACCATCTCTTGGCTGAGCTTGAAGTCTGCTCCATCAAGTAGGTCATTTAGCAGAACTCCCAGGTACCTCAGAATTTTCAGTGCTCAGTTTAAAATACTGTTCAATATTTCCTCTTTGTAGAGTCAGTTCTCTTTACAACTAACCCAGGTCAAAGCTCTCTTGGCGAATGTAATCAGTCCAGCCTGTGGAACAATAAGCTGTGTATCATCTAAAATGTAACTGAGCTGTGAATGATAACCTATTTCACGAGCCAATGCTTAAGACTCCCACAGTGTTGATTTTTGTGTATGTTTTTAAGCTGCATTTACTTTCTGGCCAATGCATGCTTAAAGCTAATGCAAGGAGACTTTGCAAAAAAAAGAGTTGCAATCTCATTACTTTAACAGCTCCCAACACAGAGCTGTGATTTGTACGATTACCACACGAATGCTGTAGAATTTAACTTGAACTGACAAGCCTCATTATTTACCACTGGCAACAAGGTGTGTTTGAAATCAAAAGCCTGTGCAGTGAAAGTAAGGATTCTCTGTTGGCAAGTAGTGTTGGAGGATTTTCACTTCCTCTGTCTAATTGATATTTCAGCTGGGAAGTCAGAAATCAGCATTGTAGATGGCCTACAATACAACCCATACACACACACACACACACTATCAATGCACATAGCACTAAACAGTGAAAACTGCCCCTATTTTAATCCTGTCACACAGAAAAAACACCAACAAAAGGTGATATCATCCTTATAATGTGGTGACCAAAACTGAAGACAATACTCCAAGTGTGATGTTCTTATCTGTGGAATTCTCTGCCCAGGGAAGCGGTAAAGACTACCTTATTAAATACATTTAAGACACAGCTCGTTTTTTTTCCATAGCAGGGGAATTAGTGGTTATGGGGAAAAGGCAGGTAGGTGGAGGTGAGTCCATCGCCAGATCAGTTGTGATCCTATTGAATGGCAGAGCAGGCTTGACGGGTCAGATGGCCTACACCTGCTTCTGGTTCTTATGTTCTGGTGCCCTTACATTAACTGTCTGAAGACCTTTTGTAATTCCTTGATCTGAGGATTTCTGTGTGTCTTCCTGTTTTTAATTACCTCACCTGTGGCAGACATAACTTCAAATTCAAAGCTGTCACTTAACTATATGTATATCACCAGATAAAATACCATTCCTCTGGTGCACAACACAGTATAACTCACACACGACACATAAAGTAACATTACTATGAATAAAATAACAAATAATAAAATATATTCAGGAAAATAAGCATAAGATACATTCACAGCATAAGTTAAAAAGTTCATTTGGCACTTCATTAGTGATGAGACCTGGGTGGTGGCAGGAAGTTCTGTATTCTCACGTCCTGGAGGAAGAAACTGTTTCTCATCCTAACAGTCCTTGTCCTAATACTTCGGTACCTCCTGTCTGATGGTAGTGGGTCAAAGAGATTGTCAGAGGGATGTGCGGGATCATTGACAAATCTAAGGAACCTGCACATGGAATGCTGGTGATAATTATCTTGGACGGGTGGAAGAGAGACCCCGATAATCCTCTCAGCAGTCCTCATAATCCTTTGTAGGGGTCTGCAGTCAGATGCTTGTGCAATTCCCATACCAGACGGTGACCCAGCTGATCAGGACATTCTCAAAGGTACTTCTGTAAAAATTGGTTCGAACAGCAGCGGGAGGGTGGGGAAGGGAAAACCTCACTCGCCTTAATTTTCAGCTGCCGGAGGCTTAGTTTTTTTTCCGCAAACATTCCCACTGCTCTTCTCTATAGGTTAAGACTACCCTTAAAATCTCCTTCTTTAACCAATTGTATGTGGCATTGTGTCAAAGTTATGACCATTATTTCATGATGTGTTTTTTGAGCCAAATGTCTAACAAGTCACCAGCAGATTGCTTGTTTTTGTGCCTCTTCGGCATCATTCTTCTTTTATGGTAGAATCAGTTTTAGATCCAGGATTGTTTATCGTTATCCTTCAAAAGAAAATGATTGTTACTCCAGATCTGATGCAGCACCAAAAACCTCAAAATAAGCATACTTGAGGCCCTCCGTTGGCCAGGGTCGACCATGGATGTTGAGTCCCAGCTGTATGTAAGCCAGTACGTGAGCCAGCACGGTACAATATGGAGAGAAAGCTGTTGCCCAGGCAGCAGGCTCCTCCTCTCCACGCAGCTGAGGAATCCATAGGAAAGGCAGAGACCAAAACAGTTTGGTACCAGCAGAATCACAGGAGTCACCAGGACAACGTAATGGACTCCAGCTCTAGATTTTTCCTCAGAGTTTACTCCCGAGGCCTTCCCCATGAGCGGGTAGAGCTGCAAGGCAGAATTGGTTTGAAAGCAGTTTTTTTTTCTCTTTGAGGAGCTGCCAACCACAGCTGACGATCTCCACATGCTCAAAGGGACTGTTTTTAAAGCTCTAGCTTTTTCCCCTTCTCCTGTCAGTAGAAATGGTACTGCTGGGCTTAGTAGGTAAACCACACATGAAGGCCAGGAGCTGGACTTGATTGTCAGTGGCTATTTGAGATGTACGCCATTGGAAGTGTTTAATAGATAGTGGAAGCTTATCTCCACTTACTCCCCTAGCTATGGCAACTTTAAAGAACAATAGGCATAAAGAACACAACAAAAAAACAAATAAGTGTAGTTATTGTACATAAGATTAGTTTACTGTACATACATAGACTATGTACATAAAGCAACAGTAGATTCAGAAGTGTCTGTACCTAAGGTGACCCTGACAGGAAATGATAAAGTAGTCGTGGAGGGGGTTGTGGTAGCATAGATTAATGGGTGGAGGTGTTGATCAGCCTGTCAGCTTGGGGGAAGCAACTGTTTTTAATCTTAGCAAATGCATGGTTAATATATTTCCTTCAGCTTAATTTCTGAAGATTTGCAAAGAATAGGAGTGTGTCAGTAAGGTGGCAGATGATTGTTTCACCTTTGAGAATCTAAAGTAACAGGAAGATCATTCATCTGAGAGAATGTGGAAGTCACAAAGCCAATTTCTAGTGAGTTTACAGAAAAAACATTGTTCGTAATTGACACAAATTGGTTGTAAGTTGTTAGTCTCATTGACAGAAAAAAATGATGCCCTCTGTGGGAAATAGATTAATCTTCTGATTCTATACTGAATTATAAACTTTGTTGGTTCCTAATCATAGTCATATGTTTATATAATTCTGGAAGGCTTGAAAAATCGTAAACAGTTTATAAAGGGATGTGTTTATGATTTGGCAAGAAATAGAGTAGAGTAAATTCTCCTGGCAAGTATACAGATTAGTGTATGCAGTGACAGCAGGAGATTTTACCCTCTGGATGATTGCAAGTTTCCATCTGTTCAGTACCTTCCAGTCCAGATACCGAATTGTCAAAGTGTGCAATTCCCCAAAGTTTCCTCAATGCATCTTCAAAGTTTCAAAGGAAGTTTATTAGACATGTATATGTTTCTATATTCAATGTTGAATTCATTTTCTTGCAGGCATTTACAGGAAAAAATAAAGAAACACAATATAATTTATGAAACACTATATATGAAGAAAGAATGACAAACATGCAATGTGAAACAAAAGACAAATTGTGCAAACAAAAAACAATAATAAGAACGAGTTGTAAAGAGTTCTTGAAACTCAGTCCGTACATCATAGAAACAGTTCAGAGTTTGGTGAGGGAAGCTGTTCAAGAGAGTGAAGAAAGGATTTGCTGAAACTGGAGAGGGTTCAAAGGAGATTCACGAAAGCGATTCCAGGGTTTGAATGGCTTGTCATATGAAGACCATTTGAAGGTTCTGGGCCTGTTCTCACTAGAATTCAGAAGAATGAGGGGTGACCTCATTGAAACCTATCAAATGGTGAAAGGCCTTGATAGAGTGGATGTGGAGAGGACGTTTCCTATGGTGTATGAGTCTAAGACCAGACAACACAGCCTCCGAAAAGAGGGGCATCCTTTTAGAATAGAAATGAGTAGGAATTTCTTTGGCCAAAGAGTGGTGAATCTGTGGAATTCTTTGCCACAGGCAGCTGTGGAGACCAAATCTTTATGTATATTTAAGGCAGAGGTTGATAGATTCTTGGTATATGGGGAAAAGGCAGGAGATTGGGGCTGAGACGTAAACTGGATCAGCCACAATGAAATGGCTGAGCAGACTCGATCAGCCAAATGGCCTAATTCTGCTCCTATATCTTATGGTCTTATGATTATCCATGACGTTTCAAGAGCTTGATGGTTGTAGGGTACCAACTGTTCCTGAGACTAGTAAAGTGGGAACTAAGGCTTCTGTACCTCATGCCCGATGACAGTAGTGAGAAAAGAGCATGGCCTGGGTGACACACACAAAATGCTGGAGGAACACAGCAGGCTAGGCAGCATGTAGGGAAGATAATAAACAGTTGACCTTTCAGGCTGTGAAACTTCACCAGCCCTGAGGAAGGGTCTCTGCCCGAAACGTCGACTGTTTACTCTTTTCCATAGATGCTGCCTGGCCCGCTGAGCTCCTCCAGCATTTTGTGTCTGTTGCTTTGTATTTCCAGCATCTGCAGATTTTTCTGTGTATGTGGCCAGGATGGCAGGGGGATTTGATGACCGATGCTGCTTTCTTGTGGCAGCACTCCTTGTAAACGTCTGATGTAGTCTGTAATGCAGAAAGTTTGATAACAGATGCCAACTGTTATGTTTTGTAACTTCACCGCACTAAACTAACTCAGAATGAAGATGGGAGTCTGAAATAAGGGTGTAACTTTGCCTTTAAGCGAGACATGCACGTATTATGTGGTAAAGTGATGATGTATGCAATTCACTTATTTATACATATACCCTTTTTAAATGAAAAAGAATGCTTAATCAAACAATATATATACAAGATTACTCACGTATTATTGAAATATTAAATGCACAACACTAAGCTATCTTAACCCCAGTCCAGTTTTCGTTTCTGTTGATCGATAGAAAAGAAAATTAAACACAAAATAAAAGAACACAGGTGAATCAAATAATAATCTCACACCCAGTGTCCCTCATATCTTGTGATGGACAACAATTTGTCCAGGTGTGAAATATAAGTAATATGGAGCTTTATTTTCTCACTCATGTGCCAGTACTATTTGGATCAATAAGCACAAAAGAAATGTTTATTATTGTTTCACTTCGTTATTTTCCAAGAGAAATTTGAATGAAACAAGCAGACACACAAGAATACATATGCTGGAAATCTGGAGCAACACACAAGGCACTGAATCAGTACATCAGGCCGCAAGCATCTACATAGGGAAATGGACAGTTTACCTTCCAAGTCAAGACCCTTCAGGTCGGAAGCGCAATCTAGATGAAGGGTCTCGACCCAAAACGTGTGAGTCCTGAGGCTCCTGTCACTGCTGTCATCAGAAAGAAGGTACAGGAGCCTCAGGATTCACAACGCCAAGTTCAGGAACAGTTACTACCCTTCAGCCATCAGGCTCTTGAACCAAAGGGGATAACGATACTCAGCTTCTCTTGCCCCATCGTTGAAATGGACTTGCTTTCAACGACTCTTCATCTCATGTTCTTGATATTATTATTATTATTATTATTATTATTATTATTATTATTATGTTTTTTTCTTTATGTATTTCCACAGTTTTTAATCTTTTGTGCACTGGTTGAACACCCAAGTTCATGTGGTCTCTGTTGTTTCTATTATGGTTATTATTTTACTATGGATTTATTGAGTATTGCTGCAAGAAAATGAATCTCAGGGTTGTACATAGTGACATGTATGTACATTGATAATAAAGTTACTCTGAGCTGTGACCATTTTGCTCCATAGGCGCTGCCAGACCTGCTGAATTGCTTCAGCCACTTTGAATGAAAGAAACTTTGTTTCTCAGAAGCTTTCAGTAGTTGATCTATAATTGGTGATATGTGTAGGAAATGAAATTTAATGCTTAGACAATAACCTTCAAATTTCTTTAAATGTATCAATAAGTAAACAAATTAGTTTCAGATAACTTAATCCAATACTATCTATGAGCCAAAAGTTCTTGTAAAATATTATCATAACACACTTTGAATTTAGTAGCTCAATTGAAATATATAGGGACTGTAACAGGGAAAGAGTCCGCTTGACCCAGCTACTTCCTGTCTTTCCATGAGAACAGATATTTAAAATGAACAAATACTACCTTGTCCTGTACCCAATGCATTTTGGCTTTTTTCTTTCATACAGATATCCAACCTTATCTTGAATTCAACGTCTATATTCATTACTCACTGCATAGACAATTTTTAACATTCCCTGGTCCACAACATTTCCACTTAATTCCATATGTTTGTGGTCTTCTGCTGCTGTAGCCCATCCACTTCAAGGTTCAAAATGGTGTGTGTTCAGAGATGCTCTTCTGCCACGAGTGTAACTTGTGGTTATTTGATTTACTCTTGCTTTGTTGTCAGCTTGAACCAGTCTGGCCATTCTCGTCAGACCTCCCTCATTAACAAGCAAAGAAATGCACCATTGAAATGAAATGATCTGTATGCAAGACAATTTTTTTCTCTGTACCTGGGTGCAAATGACAACAGACATCCCACCCTGCAAAAACTGACTTCAGGGAGGTAGCACCATCAATTTGCGGGAGACTTCCGGGAGAGGTGGGATGTCTGCAATAGAGTAGCTCCTTAGCAGTCATCCAGCTAGTTTAAATAACGTTAGCTATGCTAATGAACGAATGACACCTGTTAAACTCACCTCAACATGTCTTTTACAGTCTTAACCCACCATGGGCAATAGAAAAGTCATTGTTGTAAACAGCGCAGCGAGCAATACTTTCATTATTTTTCACCCCTATTAGGCAGGGTACACTTTAGTGTAGTCTGGGGTGACGTACGTTTTATATTTTCTTTTTTTTTGCAACACTCTGCCATGGCGCGCTCTCACTCTCTCTGTCCCGCTCTCTCTCTTGTGGTCTCTCGCTCTCTCGCTTGCTTTCTCTCTCTCTCGCTCTCTCGCTTGCTTTCTCTCTCACTCTCCCGCTTGCTTTCTCTCTCTCTCGCTCTCTCGCTTGCTTTCTCTCGCGCTCTCTCCCGCTTGCTTTCTCTCTTGCGCTCTCGCTTGCTTGCTCTCCCGCGCTCTCTTGCTCACTCTCAAAAAAATTGATTTCCGTGATATTGTATATAATTTGCAGGCATCAAGGAGCCACTATTCATATGCGGGAGGCTCCCGGAACTTCTGGGAGAGTTGGGATGTCTGTGACAATAATAAACCAATTCAAGATAAAAGTAACAGCATTTCCAGCCTGTCATTATATCTCAAGTCTTCCAGTTGCAAGAACATCCTCATGAATGTTTTCTGTACCCATTCCAGCTTGGTGGCATCCTCTATAGCTAGGCAACAGGAATGCATACAATACTCCAAGTGTGATATCACTTACGACTTCTACAGTTGCAATGTGTTGTCCCAATTCATGTATTCAGCCAGACACCATCTTTACTACCATGTCTACCTGTGTCACCATTTTCACTGGGCAGATATCTGAAGGAGGAGTAAATTACAACACCGTAGGGAAGAACTGTAGAATTGTTTTAAATTTTTTAAATTTTATTTTGGAGGTACAGCGCGAAACAGGCCCACCAAGCTGTGCTGTCTAGTAACCCACCGATTTAACCCTAGCCAATGACAGTACAATTTGGAATGACCAGTTTCCCTACTAACCGGTACGACTTTGGACTATGGGATGAAACCAAAGCACCCAGAGGAAACTCATGCGCACATGGGAAGATCGTATAAACTTTCTTACAGAGGACTCCGGAGTTGAACTCCGAACTCCAATGTCCCGATCTGTAATAGCATCTCAGAATCAGGATCAGAATTGGGCGGAGATGCCATCCATGGCATTTTATAACATTCAAGCCCATTACTCCTATGGGGCATAGGCCGCTTACGCAGCTTGGTCCTCTGTCGTAGGCCAAACTTTCCAGGTGTAGCCTATATTCTTTGTGTAAGATCCTTCGTCTCCCAGCGATGAGGTTTTGTTGGAGCTGTCAATGGCATTTCTATAGCTCTGGGTTTTTACAGGATGAGTTTGCTAGACCCCTGTCTAACCCTCCTCATTTTACAGTCAGTCTGGGGACCATCCATGGCAGAGTTGCTCTCCATGGTAACATATGTAGAAATTTCCTCATCCTTGGTGACGTACCAAATTTCAAACTCTTAATGAACTATAGCTACTGGCTTCCTTTCTTTGTGATTGCACCAATGTGTTGTGCCCAAGATAGATACCCTGAGATGTTGATGCCCAGGAATTTGAAGCACCTCACCCTTCCCATTGCTGAATTGTATCCATTGCTAACAGTTAGTGACATGGCCGACAATTCCACAGAACAAGGTCAACAACCAGTGGGTGAAATAAGTCATATAATAATTCATGCAGAATTATACATGACAAAGCAAATCATCACAGTGTAAAGAAGCTAAAGAATCAAACGTATTTAGAAAAGTAGCTTAGAAATGGAGAAATCCCAGAATAATGGTTGTCAAACATCTCTGTAAACAATAATATTACTAAGGACTTCCGTAACTGAAAGGATATACATAGATCAGAGTTGAAGGATAGGTAAGGAAAATGAATGTTGTTTTTAATCTTGCTTTGACGTTCTCTGCACAAGCTTACAAGGTCTACAACAGAGAGGTCAATGTGGGAATGAGAGAGGTGTTAAAGTGATGAGCCACTGGTACTGATAATTAGAGGCATTGATGTAAAACGACAAACATTTTGGTTCTGGAAAGAGTTTGAAGGGTTGATGCAAGAAATTTATTAGTTATTAACTTACTTTGGTGTTGTTTAACTTTCCCTGTGGGAATTGTTGTGAAAAACTGAATAAGCCTCTTTCTGTCAAAACCTTTTGGTCTTTGCAACGATGAATCTGCAAATGAGCTTCAGTGCTGATTGAGAGAAACAAAAGAGAGACTTAACAAAATGTACATCAGTTAAATCTTACCAAAGACGTGATTTTTGTTCTCACATGGTTTTTTCATGTAAACAGGGAAGAACATTGAAGAACAATATACTCAAACTGCTGGAGGAACTATGGATTTTGTAGAATCCCTTGTGTTTAAGAATAAGATCTAACTGTTTTGAAAAACATTTAAGAGACATTTATAAACTGACTTGATTGATTAGAGCTGTCATACTATAGCTGATAGACGATGGACTTTAGGCAATCTTTGTCAAAAATTCAAGCTGATGCTGAGTACTATATTGAGTACTGCGATATTTGTTCTCCCCATATAAAATCAGAGCTCCGGTAAGAACTCTTGTCTGCTTGCCTGGATTAATTAAATATTTATTCCATAGAAAACAAGCTAGTTTAAAGGATTTCAGAATAGCATTTCAGAATAAATTTCATATAATTGGAAAGTGATACATTCTATCAACTTGTATCAGGTAATACTAAAATTGTTTTATTACAAGATGGTAAAAGTGTAGCGTTACAGATAGTCCATTGAATAAAATGTTAACGTATCTTTGTGCAGGTGGTTTCATGTCTCATAAACTTGATTGAGGTTTTTGAGGAGATGACAAAGATGATTAATGGGTTGGGGGAGGTCTGTGGATGCTGTACGTATGGACTTAAGTAAAGCTTTCAACATGCTTCTTCATGGTAGGCTGAGCAAAATGATGAAGGCACATGGTATCTACAGTCACTTGGTAAACTGATCAATAGTGGGAAAATCTAGGACCAGACAGTACAGCCTAAAAATATAAGAACATCTTTTTAAAACAGAGATGATGAGGATTCTTTAGCCGGAGGGTGGTGAAACTATGTAATTCATTGCCACAGACAGCTGTGGAGGCCAAGTCATTGGGTATAATTAATGTGGAGGCTGGTAGGCTCTTGATTAGTAAGGATGTCAAAGGTTACAAGGAGAAGACAGGAGAAAGGAGTTGAGGGAAAGTAAATCAACCACGGTTGAATGGTCTCGATGGGCTGAGTTGTCTAATTCCGGTCCTATGTCTTATAGTCTTATTGTCTAATATTAGTTTGGCCGTATAAGGCAGAGGGCAATGGTGGAGAGGTGTTATTCTGACAGGAGATCTGTAACCACTGGTGTTCTCTACATACCAATGCTAAGATATCTGTTGTTTATGATATATGTAAATTACTTGGACAAAAATGTAGGTGGGCAGATTAGTAAGTTCCCTGATGATATAAAAGCTGTCAGAATTTTGGACAGTCAGGAAGGCTGACAGAGGATTTCAGCAGGATACAGATCAGCTGGAAACGTGGATGGAGTTTAATCTGGACAAGTGTGGCATGTTTCAATTTGTGAGGTCAAATGGCAGGACTCAAGGAGAACTGATGCACAGACGGATCTTGGGGTACATGTCCATAGCTCCCTGAAAGTACCAACACAAGCAAGTGGAGTGTTAAAGGAGGTGCATGTCTTCCTCAGTTAGGTGCTGGATATAAAAGTCAGGAAGTCATGTTGCAGCTGTATAAATGTTTGACTAGGCCGTATTATGAGTATTGCATGCCGTTCTGATCACTACATTAACAGGAATGGTGTGAATGCTATGAAGACGGTGCAGAAGAGATTCATCGGGATTGGAGAGCTTTAGTTATAAGGAAACTTGGATTGCTTTTCTCTGAATCATTGGAAGTTGAGCAGTGACCTGATCAAAGCATATAAAGTCATGAGAGGCTTAGACAGGCTAGATAAACAGATCCTTTATTGCAAGGTGAGAATATCAAAACTGGAGGGCTAGGTTTCAGGTGAGGGGAGAAAAATCTAAAAAAAACTAAAGCAAGTCATAAACACAAGAATCCGCAGATGCCGGAAATACAGAGTAACACACAAAATGCTGGAGGAGCTCAGCAGGTTAGGCAGCATCTATGAAATGAAATAAAGAGCTGAGCCATGGAGATTTTTAAATCAAACGATGGCCTGGATTCAAGCTATTTGTTGAATAATACACAGGAGTAGATAAATAAATGCATTCAGGGTGATTTGTGGGAAAACTTAATGAAAAATTGTCAATGAATCCACTACAAACAGGCAAATGGGTGAACAAGAACATAGAGATTAAGTTACTGGCAAGTATTTAAGAGATCTGGCCTATCCATCCACAGACATGGGATTAAACCCCACCACAGCAGTTTAGGAATTAAACTAAGATTCTGAAAGAAGTAATAGTATCATTAACAGTGTTAATCGAATGATCAAGCACACAGCTGGCGCACGTATTATCTTCAGGGAATGATATCTGCCACCCTTACACAGTCTGGTCCATCTGTGATTTCATTGTGCTTAATGCTCAGTTGTCCACTGAAGGCAGACAAGCAACTGTCTATGTTCAGGGGCAGGCAGTAATGGCCTTGACAATAACACCAGCAGTCCGTGAATAAATTTAAATGTGTAGTTTCCACGCACTGCTCTGCTATGGTGAACAGAATCAGAATCAGATTTATTGTCACTAGCATAAGTCATGACAATTGTTGTTTCATGTCAGCAGAACACAGCAGGCATAACAAATTATTATAAGTTACAATCAATAAGTACATAATGCAAAGTAATGCATAATAAGTAAATAATTGGAAGGGGACTAGGGAGGTTGTGCTTATAGCTTCGTGGACTGTTCAGAAAGCTGATAGTACAGAGGAAGAAGTTGTTGCTTAAATATTGAGTTCTGGTCTTCAGACTCCTGAATCTGGCGGGGGTAATGAGAGGAGGACTCTCATATGGATTTTAACTCAGATAAATACATATTATTGTGTTTTGGGAAGTTAAGCCAGGCCGAGTGAATGGTAGGATCAGGGGGAGTGTTACTAAACGATGAGACCTTGGAGTACAAGTACATACACTGAGCAGTCACTTTATTAGGTACACTTTACACCCATTCATTAATGCAGGTAATCATCTAATGCATGCGGACAGAGTCAAGAGATTCAGTTGTTGTTCAGACCAAACATCAGAATGGGGAAGAAATGCGAACTAAGTGGAATAATAATTGGTTGTCAGACAGGATAGTTTTAGTATCTCACATACTGCTGATCTCCTGGGATATTCATGCACAACAGTCTCTAGAGTTTACAGAGAATGGTGCGAAAAACGAAAAAGCATCCAGTGAGCAGCAGTTCTGTGGGTAAAAACGTCTTCTTCATGAGAGGGGACAGAGGAGAGTGGCCAGGCTGGTTCAAGCTGACAGGAAGGTGACTGTAACTCAAATAACCGAACACCACAGCAGTGGTGTTCAGAAGAGCCTCTTTGTACATACTTCAAACTTCGAACTTCGAAGTGGATGGTCTACAGCCCCAGAAGACCTTGAACATACACGCAGTGGCCAATTTATTACGTATATGGGGTGCCTAATATTGTGGCCACTGAGTGTAGTTCCATGAAAGTGGGGACACAGTTAGACTTTGCTGAAGATGGTGAATGGTTTGCTTGCCTTTGTCATTCCAGGCACCCAGTATCGGAGTTGGGATACTCAGTTACTGTTGTGAAAATTGTCGCTTAGGCCACACTTGCGCAGTTCTGTTCATCGTGTTGTGGGAAGGATTTGAGTAAGATGGAGAGGGATGGTGCAGATAAGATTCATGAGATTTCTGGACTGGAAGGCTTGGGTTATAAGGAGAGATTGGATAGGTTCAGTCTGTCTGTACTGAAACAAAGGAAGCAAAGTGGTGATGTTTAGAGATTTACTGTATAAAATTATGACAGCCACAGATTGGGTAGGTAATCACGGTTTTTTTCCTCAGGGTAGGGGAGTCTAAATCTAGAGAGCATAAGTTTAAGTTAAGATGGGAAAGATTCAAAGGGATCTGAGGGGCAGATTCTTCATGCAGACATGGATACGTGTGGTGAATACATGGAATTATCTGCCAGAGTAGGTGGTAGAGACAGGTACAACTAAATTGGTAAATTGTTTTATTATCATCACATGTACAGTGAAAAGTTTGTCTTGCATACTGTTTCATACAGATCATATCATTACACAGTGCATTGAGATACAGTGGTGAAACAATAACAGAGTGCTGAGTAAAGTATGACAGAGAAAGTGCACTGCAGGTAACCAGCAAGGTGCAAGGCCACACTGAGATGCACTGTCAGGTCAAAGTTCCACCTTATCGTATGAGGGCCCATTCAACAGTTCTAAAACAGTGGGAGCCTGTGGCATGTGCTTTCAGGCTTTTCTATTTATGCCCAGTGGGGAGGGGGTTTGGAAGCAGAGTGTCGCAACCACAGGTCCTGCTGCGGGGCGGGGTCTGCGCAACGCACAGATGAGCTGTGGAACACATTTGGCAATTGGGCTTGTGAGTATGCACGTTCCAGCTAACTACTCTTTCATTATGGTTGTATTTAATTCACTTCTTTTCATTCTAGTCTTGTCGAGACTTGACCAAAATGCAGCAATATTTACGCTCCCTGCTTACCCTCATCCTTGTCTGAGAAGGATGACTACCATTTTGACTGTCGAAGAGCAGTATTGATTTAGTATTAGTTCTCTCTTCTCTCTCTCTCTTTCCCTCTCTCCCCCCCTCTCTCTCTCTCTCTCTCTCTCTCTCTCTCTCTCTCCCCCCCCTCCCTTTCTCACTCCTTCTCTCATTCCTTCTCTCTCCTTCTCTCATTCCTTCTCTCTCTCTCTTTCTCCATATCCCAGCAATCTGACACAGAGAACATGACTGGAGTGGGTGGGATCTTTAATTATGCTGGCTGTTTTACATAGGCAGTGAGAATTTTAGACAACGCGGTTCGTGTGGTCATGGTTAGAGTAGCTGTAATTTCAAGCCATTATGCATCCAGATATGATGCTTTCTATGGCACATCAACTAAAATTTGGTGAGGGTCAAAGGGGAAATGCCAAATTTCTTTAGCCTCTTGAGGAAGTTGAGGCACTGCTGAGTATTCTTGGACGTGGTGCTGACGTGACCGGACCAGATCAGGCTATTGGTAATTTTCAACCCAAGGCACTTGGAGCTCTCAACCTTCTTGATCTCAGTGCATGTCAGCACCCTTGCTGAAATCCGTGACCAACTCTTCTGATTTGCTGATATTGAGGGAAAAGTTGTTGTCAAGGCACTGTGTCTTTGGGCTATCAATCTTCCTCCTGTGCTGCAAATCATCATTAGTTGTGTGAGTAAGAAGATGACACTGCAGTCTTGGTAGGCATGTTCACTGAACATGTTATGATAAGGTGTTGTTGTCTGACCTTACTGATTGTTGTCTTCTGGTCAGAAAGTCAAGGATCCATATACAAATAGAGGTATTGAGTCCCAGATTTAGGAGTTTTTGGGGATGAGTTCGTTTGGATTTATAGTATTGAAGGCAGAGCCAAATTGAATGAACAACAGTCTAACATGAATGTCTTCACTGTCCACATGCTCCAGAAATGACTATAGGGCCAGGGAGATGACGTCCTCCATAGATCTGTCTCTGTGGTAGGCGAGTTGCAGTTGGTTGAGGTTTTCTAGGTAGCTGGAGTCAACGTGTGCCATGATCAGCCTCTCAAAGCACTTCATGATGGTGGATGTCAGAGCCAACTGCTGTAGTCATTAAGGCAGATCACCTTGCTTTCCTTACAAGATTTAAATGACATTGGATCAGGAGATTTGATATGTCTCCAAGGACTCCAGCAAATTTTTGATGATGTACTGTGGAGAACGTTCTGAATGGTTACATCAGCATCTGGTATGGAGGCTCCAATGCACCAGAGGGCTGTAGACTAGCCAGCTCCATCACGGGCTCTGTCAAGGACATGCTTAAAAGGCAGTGCCTCAAGAAGGTGTCATCCATTATTAAGGATCCTCACCATCCAGCACACGTTCTGTTCTCATTACTACTATCAGGGAGGAGGTACAGGAGCTTGAAGATGCAAGCTCAAAGTTTTAGGAACAGCTTTTTCCTCACCACCGTCAGATTTCTAAATTGTTCATGGACCTGTGAACACTACCACACTATTCTGCTGTTTTTTTGCATTATTTACATTAATATTTCTTATTGTAATTTATAGTAATTTTTATGTGTTGCACTGTATTTTTGCTGCAAAACAACAAATTTCATGACATATGATAATAATAATAATAGTTTTAGAATCTGAATACCACAAAACATATTATGACTGATCTGTTATTACAGATAGGACAATCAATAATAACTGTCCAGATATAATAATACAGGTTAAACAAGCAAGAACAACTTATTTAATGGATATAGCCATTCCAAACACACATAATTAAAGAAGAAACTTGCTGAATTAAAAGAGGAAATTGAAAGACTTTGGAACATGAACAAGGTATACATTGTCCCAATAGTAATATCCGCAAATGGTGTTATCCAAAAGTCACAACACAATAGCATTAAACAGTTAGGGCTACACAGTAATATCTTTGTACGTCTTCGGAAAGCCACAATACTAAACACCACTAGAATAGTTTAAAAGTTTCTAGCAATTGAGAAATGAGCAAGCTTGGTTATGCCCATACTTCACGTTTTACCAGCTTGAGCTAAGAAAAAAAAAATAATTACAACAGTTGTAATAAACATGATAACCTGATTCTGATTCAGATCCATGGATTGGAAACATTTAGAAGGAGGTGGGCTATACACAGGCAAATGGGATTAATTTAGTTTGGTTGGCATGGAGCTGATAGGCCAAAAGGCCTGTTTTCAAGCAGTATAACTCCATGAACCTATAAATCTTCCTGGATGATCAAATAGGTAGAGAGGACATTAGTACATAAATATAAAAATAGAGAAGATGCCAAATGGTAAACAAAATTGAGAACCATTCTGATTATAGAATGACAGTAAAAAGAAAGGCTAAGGAACAAAGAGAGAGAGAGAGCATGGGAAAATACTTGGCAGCAAGCTTAAACCAGAATCCAAAACATGCTATGGACATTTGGGAATGGGTTCAAAGACAGGTGGGGCTGATCGGAGGTCGATAAATAAGTTTATTCATGGAGCAGAGTTCATGGCTGAGGTACTCAGTAAATAATTCATATCACTTTTCACCATGAAGAAGGTGATTCTGGGCCAGCAAAGGCTTTAGGATTCTGGATGAAACAACATCTGTCAAAGAAGGGGTACTGGAATGGCGAGGTGCATTTAAAGTGGAGAAATGCTTGCGTACAAATTGGATGCACCCTTAGTTTGGGAGTGACTTACAGAGGAGAAGCCTGTAATCTGACAAGCATTGGTAGAATCAGGGTTTCTGCCTGAGAAATGAGAGTTTACACATTTTATGTCCTATTTATAAAGACTTGTATGGATAAACTCAGTGAATCACAGACCAGTTAGTTTGTTACAGAAACAATAGTCAGTGGTAAAATTAGCAGTCACTTTTCTGCTTTGAATGAGAAAACCAGCACTGATGTTTTAATGAAAAATTGTGACTTGTAACTAGGGGCAATGAATACAAGAGCGAGGAAATCAAAATCAGAATCAAATATAGATGTTTTAAAAATGAGAAATCATGTCATAATCATGCAGCGCTCAAACATAGAAACAGGCCCTTATGGCCCATCTATTCTGTGCCAAAATTTTATTCTGCTTAGTCCGATCATTTTGTACTTCAACCATAGCCCTTCATAACCTTCCCATCCATGTACTTATCCAAACTTCTAACTGCTGAACGCGAACTCGCATCTATCACTTCACTGGCAGCTCGTTACATGCTCTCTCCACCCTCTGAGCAAAGAAGGTCCTCATCAGGTTACCCTTAAACATTTCACCTTTCACCCTTAGACCATGACCTCTAGTTTCAATTTCACCCATTGAAGTCAATGAAGAAAGAATGAAAGAAAGCAGCAGAAGGAAATATAATCTCTAAAAACAAATGATAATACGATTAATGCAGTGAATCCGGTTTATGTTATTAGCTCAGATGGCAAGCCAACTTCAATTAGTCAATAGTGATAGCTCTACCTTGTTTCATGCAATTATTACAGATCAGAAAAGAGTTGATCAGGTTGGCCTTTTTGCAATTCACTTCCCAAGTCTCTCAACATTACCATTTTAATACAAATACTTCCCGTTTTAAAGGCCTTATGGATTCTGTCTGAGCAGGCTCCAGTGTTCAATCCAGATGAGGAGGTGTGGATTGGCATTTGGAGTCAGGTGGTGGAGGGACAGTGGAGACTGAAACAGAGGCTAGGAGGTTGGCACAAAAAGGGTTGCACATTGTGGAGTCTGACAGGAAAAGAAAGTGCAGAGTGAAATCAAATGAGGGAGGGATGGTGGGATCATTGTCACAAACTGTCTTTATATTATATGTCTTACCTGCATATTTATACCTTTACGCGATACTTTTCCATGACTTTCTCTAAAGTTATGGGGAGAAGGCAGGAAAATTGGGTTGTGAGGGAGAATAAATCAGCCGTGATTGAATGTTGGTGCAGACTTAATGGACTGAATGGCCTAATTCTGCTCCTATGTCTTATCGCTTTATCATTTTATCGACTTTTCAAAATGTACTTGAATCATATTAATACAATTGTTTTGTCCAGCAATGCTCTCTGCTATTTTTATAAATAACCTATACAATTAACCAGGCACAAGACTCTTATATAGACTTGATTGAAGTACTTAACTAAGTTTACACATTTCATCCCATAGCACTTTATCAAATAATTAATTTATATTAATTAGCTTGTACTATCCTAGCCAGCCTAGACTCCTTGGCATGTGGAATGCTACATTCAATATCTTTCAGCTTCTGGTGGAATTTTCTTTGTCACAGAAGTTCTGGTGGATGTCATGTGTTTCTTCCCTTGGATCTGTTAAACCTCTCAGCTACAATTCATTTGATCACCTTGGGGGTCCATTCAGGGCTCCAAACAGTCCTTTCCAAGTGAGGCAACTCTTCTCACCTGCAAATCTGCCAGGGTTGTCTGTTGTGTCCGGTGCTCATGATGCGGCCTCCTCTACATTGACGATATGTGTCATAAATTAGGAGACCACTTTGTCGGCGCCTCTGCACCATCCGCCAGAAGCGGGACATCCCGGTGGCCAAATGTTTTAATTCTGATTCCCATTCACATTCTGACATGTCAGCCTATAGCCTCCTCTTTGCCAAGATGAGGCCACCCTCAGGTAACACCTTATGTTCCAACTGGATACCCTCCAACCTGATCGTATGGATATTGATTTCTCCTTCTGGTAAATACATTCAGAATCAGGTTTATTATCACCGGCATGTGATGTGAAATTTGTTAACTTAGCAGCAGCAGTTCAATGCAATACATAATCTAGCAGAGAGAGAAAAAAATAATAAAACAATAATAAATAAACAGGTAACTCAATTATGTATATTGAATAGATTATTTAAAAATGTGACAAAAACAGAAATACTGTATATTAAAGAAAGTGAGCTAGTGTCCAAGGCTTCATTCAGGAATCGGATGGCAGAGAGGAAGAAGCTGTTCCTGAATTGCTGAGTGTGTGCCTTAAGGCTTCTATACCTCCTACCTGATGGTAACAGTGAGAAAAGGGCATGCCCTGGGTGCTGGAGGTCTTTAATAATGGATACTGACTTTCTGAGACACCGCTCCCTGAAGATGTCCTGGGTACTTTGTAGGCTAGTGCCCAAGATGGAGATGACTAGATTTACAACCTTCTGCAGCTTCTTTTAGTCCTGTGCAGTAGCCCCTCCATACCAGACAGTGATGCAGCCTGTCAGGATGCTCTCCACGGTACAACTGTAGAAGTTCTGAGTGTATTTGTTGACATGCCAAATCGCTTCAAATTCCTAATAAGGTGTAGCCGCTGTCTTGCCTTCTTTATGACTACATCAATATGTTGGGACCAGGTTAGATCCTCAGAGATTAACTTCCCTGCACCCGCCTTCCTCTATTCCCCATTCTGACCTTTCACTTCTTCTCACCTGTCTATTATTTCCCCCTGGGTCCCCTCCTCCTTCCTTCCCTCCTATTTTCCACTCTCCTCCCCTATCAGATTCTTTCTTCTATAGCCATTGACCTTCCACACCCACCTGACTTCACCTATCACCTTCCAGCTAGGCTCTTTCCCCTCCCCCTACCTTTTTATGCAGGGACCTCCACCTCCCCCCCCCCCACCTTCCTTCTCAGCCCTGATGAAGGGTCTCAGCCTGAAACATTGACTGTTTGCTCTTTTTCATAGATGCTTCCTGGCCTGCTGAGTTCCTCCAGCATTTTGTGTGTGTTGCTTTGGATTTCCAGCATCTGCAGATTCTCTTCTGTTAGTATTTCCTTTATGCCAGTTTTGTTAAGTATTTTACATTACTCATAGACATTCAGAAAACCTTCAACAACTTTGACAGGCGACAAAGCTGGAGAAGGGCCTTTGCTATCTTCAAATCTTTGTAGGAGGAGTCTTGTTCTGGCCCACCCACTTCACTCAGTTGCTTTGTTCGAGGCACTGAGACCTCAGAAAATATGGATGTTCTTCTGGTAACAAAATGGCTAAATTTAGAATGGTGGGGGTTGTTAGCAAATGTATGAAGGCAACAGGACCCAACTCAGGAAACGCCCAACTAATATTTTCATCAACAAGTAAAATGTTGGTGATGCAGAAGGAAATGGACAGTTGACAAGTTCCTGCAGCTGCAGTCTCTTTCGTCTCATTAGTACTTTTGGCATCTTCACGCATTCAGTGTCACAATTTTCAGAAGAGCCCTACTTCAGAATCAGGTTTAATACCACCGGCATATGTTGTGAAATTAACTTTGCGGCAGCAATACATGATAATATAGGGAAAATGTGAATTACAGTGTGTGTGTATATATATACTTATTAAGCAGTTAAATAAGTAATGCAAGATGAAAAAAAAGAAATAAAATGTGGTGAAGTAGGGTTCGATGTCCATTCAGAAGTCAGATAGCGGAGGGGAAGAAGCCGTTCCTGAATCATTGAATGTGTGCCTTCAGGCTTCCATACCTCCTTCCCAATGGAAGCAATGAGAAGAAGGCATATACATATTTATCTATTAACTTACTTTCAGAAAGTCTCTGTGTTAATCACAATGAGGGTACCTCTTGTTTCATATCTCCTTCTTTCACTATAACATTTTTGTAGGTTTGCTGATGTTTTCTTGACATTTTTGTCCAGGTTTTATTTTTAATTATCTTTTAAACTTAAATAACTTGATTTTTTCCCCCTTTTCTTTCTTAGTTAGTTTAATTCACTGTTCATCTTTGATGGACAAGTTTATTTTGCTCTTTTTAGATGTTCTTGATTTGCAGTTCTTCCAAATGCAATCTGTGATGTACAGTACAACTAATTTGTTTTTGTTTCTGAGCACATTTTAATTGGTGAAGGTAAGGACCTATTGGCTTAATTGTAAGCTCCCTACTAAATGTGTATTTGCAGCTGTCAAATGAATTGGTCTTTCTAGAAATATAAACAAAAGAAAGCATTTCTTTAAGTCATTATATTTGTCCCTAGAGTTAATAAACAAGGTCTTCATTCAAGGAGGGACTAAATAAGATGGCTAATTAGATTGTGTTTTATTAGTATGCGTGTTAATCTCTATTGGTGTTGCAGCACAGCTGGTGAACAAAACAAATCCCAGCCACCACCCAACCCAAAAAAATCGAATCCCTTTGTGCTGTGCTCTTGGAAGAAAATTGGGCTCTATAAATTCATGAACTGAAGAGACCGAGCGATATGACTGAAGAAAATTCTCCCAAAGGCTGCTGCACCGATTATTGCCAAGCTTGACTGAATGTTGATCAAGATAAGGCTACTCTCACAGCAGTAGCATTAGCTTCTAATTCCTCTCCTGGTTAATGACAGCAGCCTTTGCAAACCTTTCTGACCCCAGTAATTAAGGTAATATCACCAGGGATAGGGAAACAGATGAAGCAGTTTAGGAAGCCACTGTAATACGTGGTTGGAAAGCTCTGTTTTAGCTGAAGTCTTCTGTACTGTTTTTCATTGCCAGGATTTATTTAGGCAAGTGTACAAAATTGTCTTAAGTATACACTTACCCTGAATGTATTGGATAAGCAACAAAGTATATACTGGTTTCTCTTCATATCATACACTATAAATCTTTCACCTTTTACTAAAGATACCTGATATATAGCCAGCTGTTTAACAAAACATCTATTGCTGTTTGATATTAATTCAAAAGTTATCTAATTGTAGCTTACAACGGAGACATTAATCAAGTTACCTGATTTTACCTAAGGCAGTGGTTTCTCTTCCCATAAATCAGGTGTTCCTGACCTTTTTGATGCCATGGCCCAATACCATTAAGCAAGGCGTCCATGGAATTCCTTGCCATAAATGATCAAAAAGATTTGAAACATACTCTTTCTCTTAAGGACCTATGAATATGTCTTTATATTTTATGCCACCCTTCTTAATCTGTGTCCTCGTCCCTCAGCCCTCCTCTCATCTAGCTGAACTCTGCAGCCAGGATTAGCACAATACAGGTTAAGTACCCGCATCCAAATATCTCCAAAATCCAAAATTCTTTTGAATGCTGACATGATGTCAGTTAAATGGAAAATTCATTCCACAAGGTGTTGGGTAAGTTCCCAAGCGATGTGCAGGTCTCTGTGCACAACAGGCAGTTCGAAGTAACCTCACATATGTAATGAACAGAAGTTAATGAAAAATAGAAAAACACTGGATAAAGCAAAAAATGAAGATCTCAACCTTGTGCTGAAGGAGTGGATCTGTCAGAGTCAGAGTGAACATATGCCACTTAATTGAATGCTTTCATAAAACAAGCAAAGATCTATCATGAACTGAAAATTGAAGGTAATTGTGAATATTCAGCAGGCTGGCTGCAGAAATTGAAGAAAAGGCATGGAATTACATTTTTAACTATTTGTGTGATAAAGCAATTGCTGATCACAAAGCAGTAGAGAAATCAATGGATGAATTTGTGAAGATCGTCACTGATGAAAATCGAACATCAGAGCAAGTCTACAATGCTAATTGTTTTTATTCCTTACGTAAAATCTAAAATAAATGTAAATTACAAATACAGTGTACTGTAACCTCTTATTCAAAATATGACACTGTAGTTGAAGACTGAAAGCCTGCCGTTGTTTGTCATTGCTCAACAGCTGATTCAGGTATTCTTCCGATATTGCTTTGCTGCTTTTGTTACCCTGTAAGCATTATATTTTTATGATATTAATTGTCTGTAATAACTTTTACTGTTAACAACATTTATGTGATGAACAAGTGTAGGATAAAAACTGCTTACCGGTAGCACATAAATTCAGAGTTGAAATGGTAGTGATCAGAAGGTATCTCATTTTATATTCCAAAGTCCGAAAAAGTCCAAAATCTGAAATTCTTCTGGCCCCAAGCATTTTGGATAAAGCGTACTCAACCTGTAGAAGCTAATCATAAACACAAGAGATTCTGCAGATGCTGGAAATCTTGAGCCATACACAGAAAATGCTGGAGGAACTCAGCAATTCAGACACCATTATTGAAGGGGAATAAACAGTGTCAGCTCGAAACGTCGACTGCTTATTCTCCTCCTGACCTGCTAAGTTCCTCCGGCATTCTGTATGTTTTTCACAAAAGTAGTGAACTGGATTGTAGTTTAACTTTGATTCTGTACTTCTCTTAATGTCCTGACTCATTGACAAAAAAATACCGGGGTGTTTAAAAGTGGAACTTAATTGTAGTTCATGGAAGTATTTAAAGAGAAACTAAATAAATATTTGGCAGAGAGACAAAAAAGGGCTGGTATGACCACAGGATGAGATGACATCACAAAACTCTTTTGAATACTGAAGCTATTTTAGAAATGTCTGAAATAATTTGGCTTTAAGTTAGAACTCTCATGTGATGCAATGCGTTGATCTTCTGAAATCCTGTCACAGGTTTGTGTGCACAGGAATATATACTGAAACAAAGTGAAAAAATTAGTCATTTGGATAAAAATGAAGAGGATCAATGGTGGGAAGGGAAATGCCCATGATAAAGCTACTATAAACACAAGAGATTCTGCAGACGCTGGAGATCTTGAGCAACACACACAAAGTGCTGGAGGAACTCAACAAGTCAGGCAGCATCTATAAACAGTTTCTCATTTATTAAAGAATAAAAAGGAGGTGAAAGTTGATATTGGGCCACTGCAAAATTATGCTGGTGAGGTAGTAATGGGGGCAAAGAAATAGCAGATGAACTTAATTAGTACTTTGCTTCAGTCTTTACCGTGGAAGACACTAGCTGTATGCCAGAGGTCCGTGACTGTCAGGGAACAGGAGTGAGTGCCATTACTTTTAGAAAGGAAAAAGTGCTAGGTAAATTCAAAGGTCTTAAGGTGAATAAGTCAACTGGACCAGATGGACTACATCCTAAGTCCTGAAAGAAGTTGCTGAAGAGACAGCAGATGCATTGGTCATGATTTTTCAAGAATCACTTTATTCTGGCATGATCCTGGAGGAGTGGAAAATTGCAAATGTCACTCAACTCTTTAAGATGGGAGGAACGCAAAAGAAAGGAAATTATAGGCCAGTTAGTCTAACCTCAGTGGTTGGGAAAGTGTTGGAGTCCCTCATTAAGGATGAGGTTCTGGGGTACTTAGAAACTAATGTTAAAATAAGTCAAAGTCAAACTTGATTTCTGTGGAGGGAAATCTTGCCTAACAAATCTGTTAGAATTCTTCGAAGAAGTAACAAACAAGGTGGATAAAGGAGAAGCAATGGAGGTCATTTACTTAGATTTTCAGAAGGCATTTGATAAAGTGTCTCACATGAAGTTGCTTAACAACATGGTGTTACAGGAAATATACTGGCATAGGTAGAGGAGTGCTGACTAGACAGGAGGCAGTGAGTGGAAATAAAGAGGGCTTTTTCTAGTTGGCTGCCAGTGACTAGTGGTGCTCCTCAGGGGTCAGTATTGG
Source organism: Mobula hypostoma (assembly GCF_963921235.1). Taxonomy (NCBI): domain Eukaryota; kingdom Metazoa; phylum Chordata; class Chondrichthyes; order Myliobatiformes; family Myliobatidae; genus Mobula; species Mobula hypostoma. Next base: position 25,843,140 of record NC_086099.1, on the reverse strand, counting down.
GACTGATACTTTTCACATTGTTTGTCAATGAATTAGATAGTGGAATTGATGGCTTTGTGGCAAAGTTTGTGGATGATACGAAGAAGGGTGGTGGGGTAGGTAGTGCTGAGGAAGCAATGAAGTCACAGCAGGACTTAGACAAATTGGAAAAATGGGCAATAAAGTAGCAAATAGAATACAGTGTTGGGAAATGTATGATAATGCATTTTAAGAAAAGGAACATTAGTGCAGACTATTATCTAAATGGGGAGAAAATTCAAACATCAGAGGTGCAAAGGGACTTAGGAGTCCTCATGCAAGACTCCCAGAAGGTTAACTCACAGGTGGAGTCTGTAAAGAAGGCAAATGCAATGTTGGCATTTATTTCAAGGGGAATAGAATATAAAGGCAAGGAGATAATGCTGAAACTTTATCAGACACTAGTCAGGCTGCACTTGGAGTATTGTCAACAGTTTTGGGCTCCTTATCTCAGAAAGGATGTATTGTTGTCAGAGAGAGTCCAGAGGAGGTTGACAAGGATGGTTCTGGGAATGAAGGGGTTAAAATATGAGGAACGTTTGGCAGCTTTGAGCCTGTACTCACTGGAATCTCATTGAAACCTACCAAATGTTGAAAGGACTAGATAAGGTGGATGTGGAGAGAATGTTCCCTCTGGTGGGGTATCCAGAACTAAAGGGCACAGCCTCAAAATTGAGGGGCGACCTTTTAGAACAGAAGTAAGGAGGAATTTTTTTTAGCAAAAGAGTGTTGAATCTGTGGAATGCTCTGCTACAGACTGTGGTGGAGGCCAAGGCCATGGGTATATTTAAAGCGGAAGTTGATAGATTCCTGATCAGTCAGCATCAAGGGAAATGGTGAGAGGGCAGGTGTAGAGGATTAAATGGATCAGCAACGATGAAATGGCGGAGCAGACTCGATGTGATGAATGGCCTAATTCTGCTCTTATGGACTTGTGGTCTTATGAAGCTACACACACAAAGTTCTCACTGCTCTATCATAATTGTGCCTACAGGTGATGAGAAATGCACTTATCTGTGACTGAGTGTAGGTAAGAGTGCCTAAATGACTAAAGAAGGGAGGTGTCCAGGTGACCCTGTTCAAAGATGAAAGGGTTGGACTTGAAGCATCTTGCACAGGATGAAGTTTCCAGCCCTGTGATATCTGTGCATGATGATTATTTATCAACCAACGAGCCATCTTCCTTTAAAATATCCTCTGTCTGGCATGCACATTAGATATAAAATCGGTTGGTGACTAGAAAGATAAACAAAATCTCCTTGTTTAAAGTACCTGTCCCTGGCATACAAATGTTAGCATTTACACATAGTATTTTTCTGATCTCAAATTATTATATTAGCAAAAAACTTAAATGACATAGATAAATAGTTCATTAGTCAGACTCAAAAACAGTTACATTCTCCAAACAGTAAGACTGATCAACACTTTGAACCACTAACCCACCCCTCCACCACTACTTTATCATCTGCTGTCAGAGTCACCTTATGTACAGATACTACTGTGCCTAGCGTCACTTTATGACCATTCAATCAATGTATTTACTCTATCTTATGTACTTATATTTTTGTGTTTTCTTCTATTGTTATGTTCTTTATCTTATTGCGTGTTTTTTTGCTACATCGGATTCGGAATAATTATTATTTTGTTCTCATTTATGCTGGTGGACTGGAAATGACATTAAACAATCTAGAATCCTGAATTATATTTGCACTTTCTACCAAACTGCTGGTGTTACAGTGGGAAATGGGAGAAGCACCAAGGGAATTCAGTCCTCACTGTTTTATCACACTGTTTCATTTTAACAGTATGTGAATGTAAGGATTAGAGGCAGTTTAAGAGCGAGCCCACTCAGTCATCTCCATCATGGGCACGAGCCTCCCCAGAATCAAAGACACTTTCAAAAAGGCTGCGTCCATCATTAAGGACCCTCATCACCCAGGATATGCCCTTTTCTCATTGCTATCATCAAGGAGGAAGCACAGGAGCCTCAAAGTTTCAGGAACAGCTTCTTCCCCTCAGCCATCAGATTTCTGAATGGGCAACGAATCCATAAACACTATCTCAGTATTTTTGCTCTCTTTTTTGTATGTATTTTTTATATCAATAGATAGATAGATGGATAGATACTTTGTTGATTCCAAAGTAATTAGAGTGTTACAGTACCATTACAAGTGCACAGACATAAATATTAGAAGGAAATAGAAAGACTAAAAAATAAAGTACCTCAGTCTAACAAGAGGGGGGTCATCACTTCCCCGACTATAGGTTGACTGATTACAGAGTCTATGGCTGAGGGAAAGAATGACCTCATATAGCGCTCTTTGGTTAAGCTGTCTTAGTCTATCGCTAAAAGTACTCCTCTGTTCAGCCGAAGTGGCGTGCAGAGGGTGAGAAACATTGTCCAGAATTGCCAGGATTTTTTGTTTTACCACAGTCTCGTGTGTCCAGTTTGACTCCATAATACAGCCAGCCTTTCTAATTACTTTATTGATTCCTGTTGCCATCAGTCGTGTTGATGCCATTGCCCCAACACACCACCACATACAAGATTGTACTGGCAACAACAGCCTGGTAGAATATATATTTCTTGTTGTAATTTATATTTATATTATTATTGTACTGCAGAATACCACCGCCACAATATATTTCATGACATATGCCAGTTATATTGAACCTGTTTCTGATTCTTTTTTAAAAACGCAAACAACAGGAATTCTGCAGATGCTGGAAATTCAAGCAACACACATAAAAGTTGCTGATGAACACAGCAGGCCAGGCAGCATCTCTAGGAAGAGGTACAGTCGATGTTTCAGGCCGAGACCCTTCGTCAGGACTGAGTGAAGGGTCTCGGCCTGAAACGTCGACTGTACCTCTTCCTAGAGATGCTGCCTGGCCTGCTGCGTTCACCAGCAACTTTTATGTGTGTTGTCTGATTCTTTTTTTTCTTTTTCAATATTTTTATTAATTTCTTACATAAAAGAATACAGAGTATAGTAGGATTTATAATCTATATCAATTACAATATATTGAAATCACAGATAAAGTGCAATTACCCCATATCCATATAAAATTAAATTTAAACGTAATATTGAAACGAGAATTTTATTATACAAGAACTCTAAACCCACTACCAGAAAAAAAAACAGCTGTTAGGTTAAAAAAAAGAAAAGGAAGAAATCCTTAATATATAGTAAAACATATTATTAGCCAACATCTATGCTTAATAGCAAATCAAAGACTTTGAAAATAATTCAAAAAAGGTCCCCACAATGTTAAAAAATCTTGTCCAGGTTCAGAAATTGAACAGTGAATCTTCTCTAAATTTAAGCATGACATAATATTATGTAACCAATGAGTATGAGTAGGCAGAGTGGCATCCTTCCACTTAAGCAACAACGCCCTCCTGGCTAAGAGAGAAATAAAGGCCAAAATATGCAGATCATGTGTCTCCAAAATAATATCACTTCCTCCAACAATACCAAATAAGGCAGTCAAAGGATTAGGTTTAAAATTTACTTTAAAAAGCACCAAAAAAGTTTGAAATACTTCCTTCCAATATTTTTCAAGACTCGGACAAGTCCAAAACATATGGGTTAATGAAGCTTCTCCATTGTTACATCTATCACAAAAGGGAGATATATCCGAATAAAAACGAGACAGCTTATCTTTAGACCACTTTAAATTCTGATTCTGAAGGGTCAGTCCTGCTGGTGGGTCCAGAATCACATACAGGACAGAGCAGGAAAGCCAATAGATTTCCTTCCCTGATGTAAATTTGGGATATGGCTGAGCTTGACAATAATTTGGAAGTCACCAATACTGTAATTAATTTTGTTTTAATCAATTGTTAGGCTCAGTCAACTTAAGTTCTATAACAGCAAACATGTGATTTAACCCTTAGTTCAGGCCTCCTCATTACTTGTCCAGTAATTGCCGACTGAACTTTGTACAAGTTCTTCTCTACGTTGTTCATTTGTTGGTCTATCACAGGCCAATTCAGTCCTGTCCTTATTCAATATCCACAAGCAAGCATTCTTCAACATCATTCATTGGAGACTTACCAGAAGTTGAAGCCTCATCAGATATCATTCCTCTCACGTACAGGGACAATTTACCATTCCATTGTTGCTTCAGCTGAATGCTAAATAGCAGCTGTATTGTCTCCATTATTGCCTGCTGAAATATCTTAGGACAGAGAAGCAGGACATAGAACTTGGTCTATGAAGCTCAGTGTCACTCGTCTGTAATAGTTACCCATCAGTATTTTGTACCTAATTAGCAATTGACCCCAGCAATTGTTGTAGTTATCTATTGAGCATCATTTGATTTATTTATCCAGTAGTGCAGGGGTTACCACCCTGGGGTCCAAAGAGCCCTTGCTTAATAGTATTGGCCCATGGCATAGAAATGGTTGGGTACCCTTGAACTGGAGCCTGAAAGTTGCTTTGTCCAGATTAAACAGCAGATTTCCTTTGTCCTTTGTAGGATTTACACCAACAGAGTGGTGAATCTGTGGAATTCATTGCCTCAAACAGCTGTGCAGATCCAGTCATTGGGTATATTTAAAGTGGAGGTTGATAAGTTCTTGAGGTCTCAGGGCATCAAACATTACAGGGAGAAGTCAGGGGATATCAGTTTGAGAGGGATAATAAATCAGCCATGATCAACCGGTGAAGCAGTCTCAATGGGCCAAACAGCCCAATTCTGTTCCTTTGTCTTGCGGTCTTACGAAGGAGGGTCTTTGCCATAAATTTATACAGCACCACAGTACAGAATCGGGCCATTTGGCACACTTAGTCCATGCTGGCCTGGCCTTCTACCTAGTCCCACCTACCTGCAAATGGACCATAGCCCTCCATATCCCTCTCATCCATGTACCCAGCCAAGTTTCTCTTAAATGTTACAACTGAACCCACATCCATCACTTCTGCTGGTAGAAGTCAGACCACCCTCTCAGTTAAGTTGCTCCCCTCAAGTTATACTTAAATATTTCACTTTTCACCCTAATTTATGCCCTTGAGTTGTCCATAATCTGAGTTCCTGGCATTTTGTGTGTGTTGCTCTGGATTTCCAGCATCTGCAGAATCTCTTATGTTTATGACCCCGTGTGAGTGGTCATTTACCGCCAAGATCCACGTGAGGAACTTAATGCAGTGCAATTACAAGATGGTCTATGTGAACCTTATGATGGAAAGTTAAACAGTGATTTCCCATGCTAGAGTTGTCCATCGAAGTAAACATATTGAAAGTACTCTTAATTTACATGTATCAGTCATTTAGTTCCACAAAATATTTTAATATTGACGCCTTTTCCCACACATTGATTTCCATCTAGTCCCATATGGACTCAAGCTCATCACAGTCTGTTGCAGCTATAATTAAGTCTGACAAGTACATTTGTTTTAGACCCCTGCATGTTGTAGGCAAGATTGACTCTCCTGCTACACTTAAAAAAATTAAGTAACTAGTATGTTTGCCAAAGAACCAACATCACAGACTTTATGCAGTCCCATGTGATGGAGTGACCAATGTGTTTCATACAGTAGAATGTAAAAGTCTAAGGCATGTATACTGTATATGCGGGAGGGGTGTGGGACAGGTGGCAGGGAAGGAATGCCGGGGCAGGGGGTGGCACCCAGAGTTGAGACACTAGGCAAGGTCATTTGATTCCAAACAATTGGTTTATTGATCATTATGTAATGTCTCTCTGGAGCTTCCTTCTCCCTTCTGCTTTTTGCAACCATGAATCCCTTCCCCCTGCCCCCTTCCTACACTAGGTCCACAATAGAGAATCAGGTCTGTCATCATTCACATACCGTATGTCATGAAATTCGTTTTTTTTTGTAGCAACAGTATAGTTCAATCTATAAAATTACTACAGGACTGTGCAAAAGTCTTAGGTGTATGCACGTACAATGGTTAACAGCTCTGCCTACCAGACTACAGAGGTACACTAAGGATGCAGAGGCCAAGCGAATAAATGCATTCTTCTCCAAAAAACCGAGTAGCAAGTATGAAGAACTGGGTATCACCAGGGCCTGACATGATCCATGCCTATTGGCTAAAGAAACTGACAGCATTAGTCACATGGCTGGCACAGCTGTTTCCCACCCTGACTAGGAACTCAAGGAAGCACAGGACTCGTAATGAAGGATCCTCACAAGGGAGCAGCACCATCAAACTATCGGCCTATAACCTGCCTGTCAACAACATAGAAGCTCCTATCAGGCATCATAGCCACCGAGCTGAAGGAACATGTGTGTAAATTCCTGAGCCCTGCTCAAAGGGGGATTGGCAATGGAACCAGTGGCTCCAAACACGAACTACTGGTAGAGAAAGCAGTCATGCGATACTCCAGGACTAGGCAAACCAACCTAAGCACAGCCTGGATTGACTCTCAGAAAGCATACAACACACCCCTTTCAATACCCCACACATGGATCCTGAAATGCCTGTCTTTGTTCAAGGTCAACAAGACTCTAAGAACCTTCATCAAGAACTCAATGGGCCGTTGGAGGACGATGCTAGAAGTTAATTCAAAGCCGATAGCACAAGTGATCATCAGAATTGGAATATACCAGGGTGATGCACTATCCCCACTACTGTTCTGCATAGGTTTGAACCCCCTCAGCCAGATGATATCAAAGAGTGGATATGGGTACAGGTTCAAGAGTGGAGTGACCATCAGCCACCTCCTGTGCATGGATGACCTCAAGCTGTATGCCGGAAATGAAAGAGTCATTGACTCACTAATCCATCTGACAAGGGTGTACAGCAGAGACCTTGGGATGTCATTTGGACTGGAAAAGTGCAGCTGGGTGGTAGAGAAAAGAGGAAAACTTATCAAGACTGAAGGAGTTATCTGAAGGCCACATACCGGATGTACAGGACAGCTACAAGTACTTGGGAATCCTGCAGGTGCTTGGAAATCTGCAGAACCCATGTACCTCCAAAAAGTGAGGTGGGTCCTAAAAAGCCAGCTGAATGGGAAGAACAAAATTAAAGCCATCAACACATTTGCCCTACCAGGCATCAGATACCCAGCCACAATAGTGTGCTGGCCGAGGAATGAACTGGAAACTGTTGACATTAAGACCCGGAAACTGCTAACAATACATGGAGGATTCCACCCAAAGTCCAACATTGAGCAACTGTACACCTGCCAGAATAAAGGAGGATGGGGACTTGGAAGTGTAAATCCCACAGTCCTGGAAGAAATGCAAAACATTCTTGAGTATGGCAGGAAGACGGCCCCTAAGGATGAACTGCTGGGAGAATACCTCAGACAGCAGGCAGGGGACATGGAAATGGAAGTGGGTGAAGCAGAGCCAGAGGACCAGAGGCCATGGCAGGACAAGCCACTGTATGGGATGTATCATCACCAGCTATCTGAGCTGAGTGACATACGAAGGTCCTACCAATGCTGGAAATGGCAGGGCTGAGAGACAGCACAGAGGTGCTGCTCATATCTGTACAAGATCAGGTGCTGAGCACAAGAGCAATAGGAGCAGGGGTCTGTCACACCAGACAAGACCCAAGATGCAGAATCTGCAAGGAATCCACTGAAACCATCCAGCACATAGTAGCAGGGTGCAAGATGCAGGCGGGGACAGCATACACTGAACTGCACAACTAAGTTGCAGGAATTGTATACAGTACAGGAACATCTGCGCTGAGTATGGATTGGACACTCCCAAGTCCGAATGGGAAACACCCGAGAAGTAGTGGAGAATAACAGAGCTAAAATCCCGTGGGACTTCCGAATACAGACTGATAAACAGGTACTGGCCAACCAAACAGACAAAGTAATATTGGACAAGAAACTGAAGAAAGCGATAGTATTATATGTGGCAATCCCGAATGACAGTAGCATCAAGAAGAAAGAATATGAAAAGCTGAAGAAATACCAGGACCTGAAAAAGCAGATAGAAAGGAGGTAACACACATCAAAGTTGCTGGTGAACGCAGCAGGCCAGGCAGCATCTCTAGGAAGAGGTACAGTCGACGTTTCGGGCCGAGAAAGGAGGTGGAAGGTTAAAGCCAGAGTAAACCCGATGGTGATAGGAGCACATGGAGCTGTGACACCTGGACTGGGAGAGTGGCTCCAACAAATCCCAGGAACAACATCTGAGATCTCGGACCAGAAGAACACACTACTAGGAACTGCAAGGAATCTGGAATGAGCTCTCAAGCTTCCAGGCCTCTGGTAGGACGCCTGTGTGTTTTGTACAGAGCTGTATACTACAGTTACCCATTAACAGTTTAAACACTGCTCTATGAGACAAACATCGGCCATTTAACCATCAGATCCAAGAATCTAGAACATAGAACAGTACAACACTGGACTGGCTCTTCAATCCACAATATTGTGCTGACCCTTTTTATTACTCTAAGATCAATCTATTCCTTCCCTCCCATATAACTCTCCATTTTTCTATCATCCTTGTGCCTATCTAAGAGTCTATTAAATCTCCCTAAACCTCCCTGATCCTCTACAACCACCTCTTTCAGCATCCTCCACACATCTACCACTTCCTCTGTAAAAAAAAACTACCTCTGACATCCCTTCTATATTTTTCTCCAAGCACCTTAAAGTTATCTCCCCCTCATATTAGCCAATACCGCCCTGGGCAAAAGCCTCTGGCTGTGCACTCTATCTATGTCTGTTGTCAGCTTGTACACCTCTGTCAAGCCACCTCTCATCCTCCTTCACTCCAGCACAAAAAGACCTAGTTCATTTAACCTTTGCTCATAAGGCACGTTCTCTTATTCAGGCGGCATCCTGGTAAATCTCCTCTCTAATGCTTCCACCTTCTGCCTATTTTAAAGTAACCCGAACAGAACACAATATTTTAAGCATAGTCCAACCAGGGTTTTATAGAGTTGCCATGTTAGTTCACAGCTCTTGAACTCAATCCTCTGACTAATGAAGTCCAACATGCTATATTCCTTCTTAAACAGTGTGGACTAACCAGGGCTTTATAGCAGCAACATTACAGAGATCTTTGATCTCTTCAAATAACACTATATAAAGAAAGAAGTGTTAGAAGGAGAAGTTAGACAAATTAGACTTGTTTTCTTTGGAGGAGCAGAGGCTGAGAAGAGACCTAACAGAAGTGTATAAGATTTCGAGAGTCTTAGATCGAGTAGACAGCTGATACCTTTTAACCAGAGGCAAAATATATAGTACTAGAGGGCATGAACTTAATGTGAGAGGGGGAAAGATGAATGGAGGTGTGTGGGGCAAGTTTTTACACAGAGAGTGGTGAATGCCTGAAATGTGCAGACAGGATCGTGGTGGATAGAGCAATAGAGCTGAAAGGACTAGATAGGGTGGATGTGGAGAGGATGGAGGGCAAGTCTGTGGGTATATATAAGGCAGAAGTTGATAGTTTCCTGATCGATCAGGGCATCAAAGGACATGCTGAGAAGACAGGTGTATGGGGTCAAGTGAGACCCGGGATCGGTCATGATGGAATGGCAGAGCAGATGGGCTGAATGGCCTAATTCTGCTCCTGTGTCTTATTTAAGAGGTATGTTAGATAGGCACACGGGTATGTGGGGAATGAAGGGATATAGACTAGAGGCTGCAGAGGGTTGTAGCCTCAGTCAGCTCCATCAAGAGCACTACCTTCCTCACCATCAAGGACAACTTCGATAGGTGACAGACAGATGAATGAAAGAGAATGGAGAGATATGTGGGAGGGAAGGGTTAGGTTGATCTTAAAATACAAGGTCGGCATATCCTGGGGAAAAGGGCTTGTACTTTGCTGTAGTGTTCTATGTTCTGCAACCCACCGGATATCAACACCAAATTTTTGAATTTCAGGTAAATTTGTCTCCACCACCATCCCCTCTCCCCACTTGGCTCCTCCTGTCCATCATCTCTCACCTCTCAGTCCACCTAACATCTGCTGTCCCCTGTCTCACTGCTCCCCCTCTCCTCTTTGTACTGGCCACTTTTCCTCTTCTCTCTGACTGCTATTGCTGAGTCTCAACCTGAAACATCAGCAATTTCTCACCCTCTCCCCCACCCTGCACCACTCCCCTTAGATTTTGTTTGACTTGCTGAGTTCCTCCAGGAATGAATTTTGTACTTTGAAATTTCTTGGGATAGGACAGAAAAGTTGCCATTGCTGAGAGGTATTTCTGATTCTGAGTCAGCTTAGTTCACAAGGAGCCGGTGACAGACAGCTGACTGAACAGAATGGGGCTCAAATTGTGACTGTAAGGCATTCTGATCCTCCAGTGACTTGCCTTGAGTCATTCGAACTGTATTGAAAGCCAGTTTAAAAAGAGGTATTTTGTTAGGAGCAAATGGAGGAGGCCTTAAAATGGTCACTCAGTTTGAAATTGTGTTTCAGAAATCCCATTTGTTCTTTACCTCAAACAGCCTTCAAGTATTTGGAACAATTATTTTGCTTTCTTCACGTTTGCATACTGGAAGTGATATTAAACTGTTATGTTTGTTCTTAGTAAAGACAGCAGGGGTAAATATGCTAACGTATTTGTTTACAGTAAATGGCTTCAGCTCCACACAAGCATGTGTGTCCAACTCATGGCTTCAGCTCAACCTGAGTGCGTGCAACCAGCTCACCAACGTCACTTCCATATCCGGGCGAACCCTACCCTCCATTGCTGACTTGGAACTGCAGTTCTTTATTATGTACATAATAACACATAAACAGTCTTGAATCTGCATAATAACACATAAACAATCTTGAATCTCTGCACGTCAGATTCCTAGAGATAAGAAATTAAAATGGACTAGAAGCAAGGGTTTTCATTGTTGTAACACAGCTCGTGAAACCTCTGTGGATTTTCACCTCATTGACTCAAAACTACTGATTATGTGGATAGCTCCAGGGCAACATTTAGATCAGTTACGTTCAGAGTGTCTCCCTCAACTATTGTTTGAACACTAGCTTGGAAATCTCTGGCAGTTTCAATAATGGCAATTAAGTAGTGGACAAGAAGGCAGATGGATATTCAGATTCAGATTGATTTATATATGTACATTGAAACATACAGCAAAATATGTTGTTTGCATTAACAACCAACACAACCTAAGGATGTGCTGGAGTTGCTATATGTTCGGGTGGCAGAACGCTTTACAGTGTAGTCGACCCCGGTTCAATTCCCACCACTGCTTGTAAAGAGTTTGTACATTCTTACCGTGACCGTATGGGTTTCCTCTGGGTGCTCTGGTTTCCTCCCACAGCCCAAAAAGGTATCAGTTGGTCGGTTAATTGGTCATTGTAAATTGTCCCGTGATTAGGCTAGCGTAAAATTGGTGGGTTGTTGTGTGGCGTGGCTCGAAGGACCAGAAGGGCCTACTTCACGCTGTAACTCAATAAATAAATAATCATAGCATGCCCACAATATTCAGCAGGACAATACAAGCAACAATAACAACCCACCCCTCTCTCCCTTCCACCCACCCACTCTCTCACACAGACATTCCCCCAATTCTAGGTTCACAGACATCACAGCCTATTCGTTTACAGATATTCCTATCATAGTACACTTGCTTTCATAAGAGCTGCCTGTAATTTTCACTAGATATTTCCCGACTTACGGAAATTTTATAAAGAGAAAGCCTCATTGATTCTATCTCTAATTGTGCCTGTTAGAATTTGATACATTCTATATTTTCTTTTTTCCTCCTTTCCTGAATTATATTTGCTAACATTAAACATACTGGGATTGATTTAGCATCTAGGGAATTTTAAAAGATAAAGACTAACAGAAGGGTGTGTCCAATAGGAGAGGACAGAAGGCCATAGAAGAAAGAAAAAAAGGTGGACAGGCACCAGAGGGAGGCAATGGGCAGGCAAGGAGATAAGATGAGAGAGAGAAAAGGGGATGGGGAATATAGAAGGAGGGAGGATCCATTACCAGAAGAACGCAAAATCGATGTTCATGGTACCAGGTTGGAGGCTACCCAGCCGGAATATAAGTTGTTGCTCCTCCAACTTGAGTGTGGCCTCTTCGTGATAGTAGAGGAGGACATGGATGGACACGTCAGAATGGGACGTGGAATTAAAATGGGTGCCCACTGAAAGATCCTGCTTTTTCTGGCGGACAGAGCATAGGTGCTCAGTGAAGCAGTCTCCCAATGTAAGTCCAGTCTCACCATTATATAAGAAGCCACGCCAGGAGTACCAGATACAATAGATGACCCCAACAGACTCACCTGAAAGGACTGTATGGGACCCTGATTGGTAGTGAGGGAGGAGGTGTAAGGGCATATGTAGCACTTGTTCCGGTTGCAAGGATGAGCGCCAGGAGGGAGATCAGTGGGGAGGGATGAATCAGTTGCATAGGGTGCGATCTCTGCACAATGCAGAAAGTTGGGGGTGGGAAAACGTGCTTGGTGGTGGAATCCTGTTGGAGATGGTGGAAGTTATGGAGAATTATGTGCTGGATGCGGAGGCTGGTGAGGTGGTAGATGAGGACAAGGGGAATCCTATCCCTGGTGGGGTGGTGGGAGGCTGGGGTGAGGGCAGACATGTGTGAAATGGAGGAGATGCAGTGGAGGACAACGTTGATGGTGGAGGAAGGGAAGCCCCTTTCTTTGAAGAAGGAGGATGTCTTAGTTCTGGAATGAAAAGTCTTATTCTGAGAGCAGATGCAGCAGAGATAGAGGAATTGGGAGAAGGGGGTGGCATTTTTACAAGTAACAAGGTAGGAAGAAGTTTTAACCAGGTAGCTGTGAGAGGCAGTGGGTTTGTAATAGAGATCAGTGGATAGGCTGTCTCCAGAGATAGAGATCAAGAAAGAGGAGGGAGGTGTTGGAAATGGACCAATTAAATCTGAGGGAAGGGTGGAAGTTGGAGGCAAAGTTAATGAAGTCGACGAGCTTGGCATGGGTGCAGGAAGCAGCACCAATGCAGTCGTCGATGTAGCGCAGGAAAAGTGGTGGAGTGACACCAGTGTTGGCTTGGAACATAGGCTGTTCCACATAGCCGACAAAAAGGCAGGCATAGCTGGGACCCATGCGACTACCCATGTCTACACCTTTTGTTTGAAGGAAGTGGGAGGAGCCAAAAGAAAAATTATTGAGAGTGAGGATATTCCACTAGACAGATGTGAGTGGTGGTGGAACGGAACTGGTTGGATCTGGTGTCCAGAAGGAAATGAAGGCCTTCCTGGTGGGGGGTGGAGGTGTATAGGGACTGGACATCCATGGCGAAAATAAGATGCTCGGGGCCAGCGAATGTGAAATCATTGAAAAGATCAAGAGCGTGTTAAGTGGCACTGATATAGGTAGGAAGGGACTGAACCGGAGAGATAAAACTGAGTCAAGGTATGCAAATATGAGTTCAGTGGGGCAGGAACAAGCTGAAACAATGGGTCTACCTGAACAGGCAGGTTTGTGAATCTTAGGTAGGAGAGAGGTGCTGGGTGTGGGAACTATGAGGTTGGTGGCAGTGAATGGGAGATCCCCAGAGTGATGGTGTTGGAGACAATGACTCCTTAGTGGGATCCTGTTCGAGGGGTAAGTAAGAGGAGGTGTCTGACAGTTGTCGCAGGGCCTCAGCATGGTAGAGGTCAGTCCACCAGACTACCACAGCACCCCCTTTACCTGCAGCTTCAAAGGTGAGGTTAGGCGTAGTGTGGAGAGTGGAGAGCAGTTTGTTCGGAAGGAGTGAGGTTGGAATTGGAATTTAATATTGTTCACTCTAAGTTCACAATTTTCACTTCTTTGTCACTACTTTCAGTATTCCTACTGTCTTTAACAGCTAAGACAGTGTCTCAGCAATTTCCTTATTCCCCTTTGTAATTTCGCTTGTCTTTGCCTCTAAAGCAACTGGCATTTTTGTTATTTGCTTTCCTTTCAAATACTTGTAGAAGCTCCTTAACAGGCAGCTCATCAAGGGCTGGATTCTTCCTGACAGTACTTGGATTGAGAAGCCTGCTATAAAGGTTAAAGAGGTTGTAAAATATGTAAGTTCAGTGGGGTTTTAACCTCTCATGAAGTAGACTGCAGAGGCTACAGATTTATATGCCCAGCATGCAAAGATCTCAAAGATGTGCATGGTTTTTTATGGGATTTTCAAAGACTACGTCTGTAACATTCCATGCACAAATCTGCTGCCGAAAGAACACTTTGTCCTCTGAGACCATCCAGAAAGTGGTGAAGACTTAAAGCAATAATCATTGCACATAATTAATGGTGCATATACTACACTCTATCTTTTAGTAAGGGAAGCATTAACAGATATAACAGGTTTATGAATTTAACTGAGTTCATGCAATCTGTCTGCTCTTTGTTGCAATTTGTTTTCAACACCCGATTTTGGAGCATCTTCTGTCCGTGAATTCAATACATCGTCTCATTTTGACCCTTGTCTTAAATATTTTGCATTGGTTCTTCTCGGCCTATTGTGTCAGTCACATCAAGCATCTCTTTGATCCCACATTCTTTACTGTTCTCTTGGGTATTGTGTACATGGAGCAGGTGGTCCATCTGGAGTTTTCAGAATTTCTCACCAACCTTCAGAAGATAATTTCTGGAGTCAGGTACAGAACTTTCATTCTTTCTCCGATACCACACCTTCAAATCTCTGACCTACTGAGAGGACTGAATACACAAGCTCTACGATGCACACCCTTCTCTTTACAGTTTGTGTTAAGCAATTCAAATTGGCTTTCTGCTCATTTTGTTTATAAGCTGCACAGAACATCACAAAACTGAAGTCTCCCATCCATCAGCATTCCCACTAGGCTGCATTACGTTGCTCCAGAGCTTGAAAGAAATGAATGTTCATGGTCATACTTGATCAGCTTTCTTCATGGGTTTCTTCATTGCCTGAGTACAAGAATTGGGAGTGTAATGAGACTGCACCTGAAATATTGTGTAAATTTACATAATCAAAATCAGGTTTAATATCACTGGCATATGTTGTGAAATTTGTTGTTTTGTGACAGCAGTACATTGCAATACATAATAATAAAATGACAACAAATTACAGTAAGAAATATATGTTTAAAATTAAATTTAAAATGTAGTGCAAAATCAGAGAGGGAGAAAAAGTAGTGAGGTAGTGTACGTGGGTGCCTTGTCCATTCATAAAACTGCAGGCGGAGCGAGCTCAACAAGCTGTTCCTAAAATTTCGACTGGGCGTCTTCAGGCTCCTGTACATCCTCCTTGACGATAGCAATGAAAAGGGGGCTTATCCTGGATGATGATCCTGAGCCAGATGATGACATAACCAGTTAGGATACTCTCCACGGTATATCTGTAGGAATATTAGAGTCTTCAGTGACATACCAAATGTCCTCAGTCTCCTAATGGAATATAGCTGCTGTCATGCCTTCATTGTAATTGTATCAATATGTTGGGCCCAGGATAGATCTTCTGAGATTTTGACACCTAGGAACCTAAAACTGCTCACCCTTACCACTGCTGATCCCTCGATGAGAACTGTTGGAGTTGGTGTGGTGTGGTATTGGTGTAGTGTTTTGGTTGCTGTACTATAGGAAGGATGTACCTAAGCAGGAAAGAGTGCAGAAAAAATTCACAAGGATATTACCAGGACTGGAGAGCTTGACTTAAATGGAGAGACTGGATAGGTTGGGAGTATGTTCCCTCGAGTGAAGGAGGCCGTAGGATAACCATAGTGAGGTTATAAAATCATGAAGGGCCTAGATAAGGTGAATGATCATAGTCCTTTTTCCAGGAAAGGGGTATCTAAAATTAGAGTTAACAGGTTTAAAGTGAGGAGGGAAAGATTTTAAGGGGACCTCAGGGGCAAATTCAAAAGTCAAAGTCAAAGTAAACATTATTGAAGTACATACTGTTTATGTCACTATATACTACCTTGAGATTCATTTTCTTGTAGGCATTTACAGGAAAATAAGGAAAGACAGTACAGTTTATGAAAAACTATACATAAAGACCGACAAACAACCAGTGTCAAAAAGAAGACAAACTGTGCACATTAATATAAACAGATAGATAGACATATAGATAAAAAGAAAGATAGATAGATAGGTGGGTAGGTACCTAGATAGATAAATACATAGGTAGATAGATTAATATTGAGAACATGAATTGCAGAGTTCTGGAAGTGAGTCTGCAATTTGTGGAATCAATTTAGAGTTGTGGTTAGTGAAAAATGAGGAGGGCTAGCTTTCTACACAAACATTGGTAGGTATATGGAACAAGCGACCAGATAATAATTTGCAATAATTTTTATTGCAATGCTGGGAAAGCTTCCTGCTATTCATGCTTTTCGTGCCACCCTTGCTCGTGTTCCCCGCACTCACTGTGGAAGACTACTGCTTCTGCTGTAGCTTGATGTTTATATACTGTAGTGACAGATGTTCCTTTTCATTTTTAGAGGTCATGTACATAGAAGATCATCTTACATGTTTTTTAGGGCATTTAATTACTTAGACTCAAGATGTTTATTAGTTGGTCGAAAGTTCAAAGAATATATATGTCACCATATATAGTCCTTTTCTGAGTTTTCTTTTCTTACGGACATTCACGTTAAATCAAAGAGCCACAATAGAATCAATGTAAGACCACACCCAACAGGATGGATAAACAACCAATGTGCAAAAGAAAAAACAAGAAAAAAATATTAGTGATCAATAAATAACCGATACATATTGAGAACATGAGATGAAGAGTCCTTGAAGGTGAATCCATAAGTTGTGGAAACTGTTCAGTTGATGGGGTGAGTGAAGTTGAGTGAATTTAACCCCTCTGAATCAAGAGCCCAATAGCTGAGGGGTAATAACTCTTCCTGAACCTGGTGGTGTGGGTCCTGTGAGAGCCTCAGGTTCAGGAAGAGTTACGTTCTTCCTGATGGCAGCAGGGAGAAGAGAGCATGGCCTGGTGGTGGAGGTCCTTGATGATGGATGCTGCCTTCCTTCGACAGCGCTCCGTGTAGATGTTTTCAATGTGGGGAAGGCTTTCCCCTGATGGACTGAGCTGTATCCATTACTTTTTGTAGGATTTCCATTCAGGGCATTGGTGCTTCCACTCCAGACCATAAAGCAACCAATCAATATACTCTCCGCCACACATCTATAGACGTTTGTTAAAGTGTTAGAAGTTATGCCAAATCTTTGCAAGCTTCTAATGAAGTAAAAGGGCTGCTGTGCTTGCTTTGTAATGGCATATATGTGCTGGGCCCAGGACAGATCCTCTGAAATGAGAATAATGAGGTATTTATAGTTGCTGACCCTCTTTACCACTGATCCCCCAATGAGAACTGGCTCATAGATTGGATGTCTAAGTCACATCTCCTCAAATGGATCCTTAACTCCAAGTTGAAGGAAGGTCTGTGGTGAGCAATGAAAATCAGAACCAGAATTATGTCTAATATCTCATACACACACACACACACTCTGTTCATGCAAAGTCAAAGGCATATATGAAAAAGTTATGTAAAGCAGAGATGCTTTCAAAAATACCGGTGAGAAGTTTCTAAAGATCAAAAAGATTACCATAAAGAGCAGTAAACAGTAAAAAAAAATGAAATCAAATCAATATTTAGTGAGACCACCCTTTGCCTTTAAAACTGGATCAATTCTCTTCGTATATGGTCATGCAGTTTTATAAGAAAATCAGCTGGTAGGTTGTTCAAACCATTTTGGAGAACTTGTCACAGTTATTCCATAGACTTTAGCTATGCTATTGTGCTGCCTTGATGATAGATCATTGGTCACAGGTTTCTGGCCATACTTCTACTAATACAATAAAATATGCTTCATACCATGCCTTTTTACTGCCAATTTCCATCAATAATAGCATTCACCCGGAAAACACCTCCAACCCATTGATCTACAAAGGGAAGTGCTCCAGCGCTTTGTCGTGATCATGGACATTAAGATTGCTAATGTTTGGACTGCTATTTTCAGCAGTTAATAAGTAACTCGACATTCTTTTCATTCATATTAAATTCTGCAGGTACTACCTTTCATTCTTCATGCCCCAGTCTGGGGTGTAAACTTGCTGTGGTTAATTGTGAGCTTCTCACACTCAGCAAGCCAACATGGTCGTACAGTCACTGGTCTGAACTGCTTTGTTATTATCACCTCATCCTCTTCACTCAACCAGAATAGGTGCACCTTGTGGGTTCTTAATGACAAAGTCCCTATGCAGAGTGTACAGACTTACTCATGGAGTTCAAGGGTATAGTTTATCCACAGAAGGGAACTTTCTAAAGACATTGTTAGTCCATTGACATAGCCATAACTGGGAGACAGACTTAAAATAAACAGATTTACGTATGCTGCATATCTGCTATTAGTAGATTTGTGGAATCTGACCATAAAGATTCAAATGCTACTTATAAGGCATCTCATTGAAAATGGCTTACAACTAAGTCTGGTTCTTAGAAATTCAAAAAAGGCATTGGTGCAAAAGCACCTACAGAAAGTGGTGGATACAGCTCAGTCCATCACAGGCAATGCCCTCCCCACTATTGAGCACATCTACAAGGAACATTGCCAATAGAAAGCAGCATCCATCATAAAGGATTCCCACCATCCAGGTCATACACTGTTCTCACTACACCCATTGGGCAGGAGGTACAGGAGACTTAGGTCCCACATCACCAAGTTCAGGAACAGTACAACAATTTGGATCTGAACAGTATTGATGACCAACTCTGAACAGATTCTGCAACTGACAGAATCACTTTCAAGACCTCTACAACACACATTCTCAGTATTATTTATTTGCTTATTTTTAATTTGCACAATTTGTCTTCTTTGTCAGTCATTGGCTCTTTGTCAGTCTTTGTTTTTGTATGGTTTTTCATAAATTCTATTGTAATTCCTTATTTTCCTGTAAATGCCTGCAAGGAAACGAATCTCAGGGTAATATATGGTGACATATACATACATGGATAATAAATTTTGGTTGAACTTTGAAGAGTAGAGGAAGAAACCTTTGTTAGAGATGCTGTAGGTTCATTTTGACAACATGAGTACTGGCAATGAAGAATAACCTGCTGAAGCAAACAACGGGGAAGTGCCATGGGACTAGGAATCCTTCATTTAATAGAAAATAGAAATCTACAGCACATAATAAGCCCTTCAGCACATAATGTTGTGCCGACCATGTAACCTATTCTAGAAACTGCCTGGAATTTTCCTAGCACAAAGCCCTCTACTTTCCTAAGCTCCATGCAGCTATCTAAGAGGCTCGTAAAAGACCCTATTGTATCCGCTTCCACCTCCGCTGCCGGCAGTTCTTGCCACACTCCTACCACTCTCTGTGTGAAAAACTTACCCCGACATCCTCTCGGTACATATTTCTAAGCACCCTAAGTCTATGCCCCCCTGTCTTAGCCATTTCAGCCCTGGGAAAAAGCCTCTGGCTATCCACACGATCAATGCCCCTCATCATCTTATACACCCCTATCAGGTCGCCTCCCATCCTCTGTCGCTAAAAGGAGAAAAAGCCAAGTTCACTCAACCTATTCTCATAAGGTACGCCCTCCAATCCAGGCAACATCCTTATAAATCTCCTCTGCACTCTCTCTATAGTATCCACATCCTTCCTGTAGTGAGGTGACCAGAACTGAACACAATGCTCCATGTGAGATCTGACCAAGGTCTCATCTAGCTGTAACCTGGAGTTTGTTAATCAGTTATGGCAGAAAATACAAAAGTATTCTAAAATTAATCTAAAACACTTATTGCATTCAATTGGGAAATTGGTTGTTGGTCTACAAAAAGACAGTGGAATAGCAATAGGGCCTTTATAAGATTTTGAGTTTAAAGACAAGCCATCACTCAGTTTATGCTTTGTCTCATCAGACTGTGGTTTAGCTGACAAAGCTGGTTCTTATGTCACTGTGCATGGATAAAATAAACATTTGGCTGGCAACTGAATCACAGCTCCTGTTAACTCAGAATTTCAGTTCCTTTTGCTTCTTTCTTGCCTTCATTGACAAGGTGTACAATGTAGTGTTTCAAATACTCACTAGCTTAACTAGTAACCTATGGGGCCATTGGAAAGGGAGATGCTTCTGTTCGATTTCTGCAGTGTGAGTAGCATTTACATTGTTGACTTCACACTTTGTCTGAAATGTTCACGATTCTGCTGGTGAAGAGGAGAGCTGAGTCTGTTGTATACTCTAAACTAATTACATTGAGTTGTAAGGACATCTCGTTGAAAACAACAGCATCCTACAGAAAAAAATGTCTTGCCTTGTACTGCTTGTTTTGACACAATGCACCTTTACTGTACCTTGATCTTCATTGTCCATGGGAACCTTCAAGATCTCACCAAGTACTTGAAAAATCTGGAAGAGGGAGAAGAAGAAACAAAATCATTAGCTGAAAAGGAAGGCAAAAATAATTTAATAGCTGACTGAAAAGTGATTAAAAGCACTATGAAAATTAATGAATGGACCACAAATTGCTTGAAAGTCTCTGCAAAATGATTAAAAGAAGGAATAAAAGAAATAAGATTGCCTTGAAAAGACTAAGTCAGAAAACATTGTTGGGCATTAGTCTCTCCTCTCTCTGACACTTTTTAATATTTATTAACAGTGCATCAAAGACCAAGTAAGGTAAAAATGATCAGAAATGAAATATTTCAAATTAGTTAAGCACATCTCAAATAAAAACAATGGAGGCATTTCAGTTCCAATAACTTTGGCTCAAAAGCTCATAATCAATAAAACAGGTTCTATTAAGAAGGTCTGAGTTCAATGGCTATTGGCACCAGGTTAAATTGAACACAGCTCAGAATCTGTAAGGAAGAATTGGAGGAAAAATAGACGAGATTTTTCTCAATATTTTGAGAAGTGCAGTAAGGGGTGGTTTCTGAGATCAATGAAAAGGAATATGAAAATAAAAATGAGTCACAAACTTAGAATTTAGTCAGATTTGATCAATAAAGAAAACTTTTTTTTTTAAAAAAAGATCTACCAAGTGAAGAATGCACAAGCCAATTAGGATAACTGTTATTGATTCAGAAGTGATAAGGCAAGCCTTCCAAACTTAAAGTTTTCAAAGCATACTCAGATTTATGAATGGGAGATGCAAAATGGATAAAATAGTTTGACTTCAAAAACCACTTAATAAGCTTTCAAATAGGAAACTTATAAAGGCGAATTGATTAAAGCTAGATTGATTGAAGTTATAAAATAAAGCCAAACATAATGGAACATGGATAAATCATATAAGAGGAATAGACTAGGGTTTCATCTCACTAAAATTATTAATAAATTAAATGGAAGAATACTTGCAATGATAAAGTGTACCATTTAATGCCAGCTTTCAGGTATAGGAAAAATGTCACATCTGTCAGAAGTAGTCAATACTATCTAGCAATGGGGATTTGCTACAGTGGCTGAATAACTAAAAGTAGTAAGTTGTTACCAATTGCTATGTATTTGCTTGGAGATTGTTTATCTGTAGGAATTGCTTTTTGTTTATTTTGCTCTTTACTAATATATTGCTATCCTCATCAGGCCTTTCAATAAATGGCACATAACTTCAAAAAACATAACATTTTCTCCAACATTTGGTAACTTGCTTTTTCGTTCTGTTGTATAAGAACCGGCTTTCTTTGCTTGCCATTACTTATCTTGTTTGTAATGACTGCCAACACACATGCCAGAAGGCAGAATACACAACACTCCACAGATCACAATATTACAGAGTCATGAAGCTATACAGCACAGAAATTGTTCCTTCAGCCTGACTCAGGTGGACCAAGGTACCTATCTACTCTCGTCCCATTTGCACGCACTTGGCCAATACCCCTCAAACCTTTTCTATCCATCCACCTGTCCTAGTGATTTTTAAATATTTCAACGGTATGTGTTGCTGCCTGTTACACTGCTGGTGTTTAGGGCAGAAATGAAGGTCCTCCACCTTTTGTGGTGTTCAGGTCTTCCTTCATCATGCCAGCAGCTTCCTCCTGATTTTCACTACTGTCAGTCATGCAAGTCCTGGGTGGAGACTCAGGAATACTGTCACACTCAAATGTAGAAGGATTCTTCGTTTTGCCATTTCCGTAACAATTCTGTTTTACCAATCAGGGCTGTTTTCTCTGAGTTAAACCCCCAAACCTGGATGACTGGTGGACCGCTCTTAGTATGGCCTCTACCCTTTGACCTGTTTGGCATGTGTGACCTTACCAGCCAACATAGCCCTCCAGGTCATTGAGGGTGGCAGGGTGAAGATACATCTCCACCAAAGGAGGTGAGAGGCACTCCTTCCCTCTGCTAGCCTACAGGTCACCCTTGACCAACGTGTAACATCTGCTTAATCCCCTGATCAGGGTCACATGAAGTGGCGTGAGCAGGTGGCGGATGGTTGTATGAGCAGCTGGTGCATGTCAGAAGACCTGGTTGTGCGACCCCTGACAAGAGCATTGATAATGGCTGGAGTCCCTTGTCTTGTCAAGTCACGGTCCAGAAGAAGGCAATGGAAAACCACTTCTGTCGAAAAATTTGCAAGGACAATCGTGGTCATTGAAAGACCATGATCAGTAAAATCATACAACACTGTTCATAATGATGAAGATGATGAATATTTCCTTAGGTGTTGTGTGTCAGTTGTACAGTGTGTACTGTGTTGTGCACCGTGGTCTAGAAGAACGTTGTTTCATTTGGTGGTTGAATGCAAATAAACTTGAAATTGAACTTTGAACTTGATTTGGATTGTAGATGGCAATTCAGGGCAGCACACTGGTCTAATAGAATCCAGCCTGTTTGTACTGATGCTGACTGACGTTATCTTCATCCCTTCACTGTTGATACTTGGCCTGTTTCCTACCTTTTCTGTTCTTATCATAGATACTTAGTATCTGCTACAATTTGATTTGACACTGCCATTTATTTTGAATTATATATCGGAACAATATTCATATTACTACTGGAGCATAACAATGGGTTATGGGTTTTCTGGCCATTATGTGAACTGCTTGATTCCCCATTCCACTAATTTCAATGGGATGGAAAATATGGCCATTTCTGTAACAGACACCTAATGTGTAGTTTTACACTCCAATGGTAAAATCAAATTTAATCTCATTACTCATAGCACAAGTAAAATGCACAATCTGCTAAAAAGCTGCCAATTCTTGTTTGTCTGTGTATTAATATATATAACTTTTTGTGGTGCTATATACGATTAGATGTGCATAGTTGATAGTTATTCTCCAGGCCACCAAGCCATCTAACATCCTATACCACAAGGTTCAGGAACAGTTATTACCCCTCAACCATCAGGCTCTTAACCAGTGTGGATAACTTCACTCACCTTCAACACTGAACTGATTTCGCAACCTATAGATTCACTTTCAAGAGCTCTGCAACTCATGTTCTCAGTATTATTTATTTATTTAGACCTTTTTATGTATTTGCACATTGGTTGGTTGTCAGTCTTTGTGTGTCGTTTTTCATTGATTCTATTGCATTTTTTTGTTCTACTCTGAATGCCTGCAAGAAAATGAATCTCAGGTTTGTATATGGTGACATACGTGTACTTTAGTAATAACTTTACTTTGAACTTTTAACATTGAAATTCGAACTTTGAGAGATGGTAGCCTATCTTTGAATACAGAACATAGATTCCTACAACGCAGCACAGGCTTTTGACCCATAATGCTGTGCCAACCTTTTAACTTAATCTAAGGTAAATATAACCCTGCCATGCTCATAGCCCTCTACTTTATATCATCCATGTGCCTATCCAACAGTCTCTAAAATGTTCCTAATGTATCTGCGTCTATCACTACCCCTGGCAGGGTGTTACAAACACCCACCACTCCCTATGTAAAAAACTTACCTCTGATATCTTCCATATAGTTTCCTCCAATCACAGTAAAGTTATGGCCCCTTGTGTTAGCCATTTCCCCCAGAAAAAGTCTCTGGCTATCCACTTGATATGTGTCTCTTACCATCTTATACGACCCTATCAAGTCACCAGTCAGTCTCCTTTGCTCCAAAGAGAAAAGCCCTAGCTCGCTTAACCTGTCCTCATAAAGTATGCTCTCTAATCCAGGCAACATCCTGGTAAATCTCCTCTGTATCCTTTCTAAAATTTTCACTTACCTCCTATAAAAAGACAATCAGAACTGAGCACAATATTCCAAGTACGGTCGCACCAGGGTTTTAGAGAGCTGCCACATTAACTTGCGACTCTTGATCCAAATCCCCTGACTGATGAAGGTGAACACACCATATACTGTCTAAACCATTCTATCAACTGCGTGGCAACTTTGAGGAATCTATGGACATGGATCCCAAGATGCTTCTGTTCCTCCACAAAGCTGGAATGCTGCCCTATATTAAATCTTGTGCCACTGACTTGATTTTTGTCCGAGTCCACTTTGGCTGCTCTCTGTAAAGGCTGAATTTACATGCACTCAGCATGATTGAAGAAGTTAAACGAACTTCCTGAATGACAGAACACAGACTCTGCCTTGGTTGCATGTGAACATGTAAAAATCAGAATTGGTGATCCTCACAATGTTTGCAAGAGTTGCAAAGAATTATAGGCTAAGTTGCGAATCAGAGGTAATTCCCATGTTCAATCAGGTTGGAAACTCCCGGTGTGCAGACTTTTCTGTACCACCCTTCCTGATGTCCCTGCCCATTGACTGTAATAGAAAAGGAAGAAAGCTGAATACCTTCTGGTAAGTTTGTGCTAGGGTTTCCTAGCTACATGGAAGGTGTTAAAATTCAGGATTTCCTACCCTTTGTGAGTGATGGAAAGAAACATCAAGTGTCAAAATGTAACAATACCATTTACACATGCATAGAAATGGACGGGGGAAATGGCAGGTCTTACACAGTCAATGGTAGGGCCTATGAGAAGTGCTGTAGAACAAAGAGATCTGGAAATACAGGTACATAATTCAGTGAAAGTGTCATCATAGGTAGATAAGGTCTTAAAGAAAGATTTTGTCACCTTGGTCTTCATAAATCAATGTATTGAGTATAGAAGATGAGATGTTATGTTGAAGTTTTATAAAACATTAGTGAGGCTTAATTTGGAGTATTGTGTGCAGTTTTGGTCACCTACTTACAGGAAAGTTGTAAGCAAGGTTCAAAGAGTGCAGAGAATTTACAAGGATGTTGCTGGGTCTGAGTTATAAGGAAAGGTTGAACAGGTTAAGACTGTATTTCTTAGAATGTAGAAGATTGAGAGGAGATTTGATAGAGATTATGAGGGGTATGGCTAGGGTAAACACGAGCAGTTTTTTTCCCCCATTGAGTTTGGGTGGGACTATATCCAGAGGCCGTGGCTTAAGGATGAAAGGTGAGAAGTTTAAGGGGAACATGAGGGGAAACCTCTTCACTCCAAGGGTGTTGAGGGTGCAGAATGAGCTGCCAGAACGAGTGGTCCATTTGAACATTTAAGAGAAGTTTGGATAGGTACATGGGTAGTAGAGGTATGGAGGGCTATGGTCCCGGTGCAAGTCATTGGGAGTAGGCAGTTTAAATGTTTTTTCAGTATGGACTAGATGGGCTGAAGGGGATGTTTCTATGCTGTAATTCTCTATGACTCTATGTGAAATGATATATGTGCCACGCTCTCAGGTGCCATTGAGAGCCAGGAGTGGACAATTCCCTGCTCAGGTGTAGGACAAATAAGGCCTCACATAAGAGATTCTAATGAAGACAAAAATGAGCAATTTAATCACACACATAAAATATAGAGATATTGACTCTTAGTAGTTGAGGCATAGAATACTATAGCCAAGAGATTATAGTGCAATTCTTCAGTATTACATACCATCCTGGTCGTGTAAGAATGCTATTACACCGAAGTAGTTGGAGAAAACATCTCCCAGGATATTGCCATGATTAGAAATTTGTAGCTATCTTAAAAGATTCAAAAGGTTAGGGTTGTTTACTTTGAAGCGGAAGAAGCTCTGAGGATAATTAATGTAATTATGAGTAATCTAAGTTGGGTAAATAGGAAGTAAAAAATATATTCACCCAGAAGATGCTATGAGTCAGTTGTTCATGACTCAGTTGAAAAGGGTAGAGAATGGTAAATGGTAAACACACAAGAATCTGCTGTTGCTGGAAATCTTGAGCAAGCCACACAAAATGCTGGAGAACTCAGCAAAACAGGCAGTTTCAATGGAGGGGAATAAACAGTCGATGTTTCGGGTCTAGAGCCTTGATCAGCATTGGAAGGGAAGGGGGCAGAAGCCAGAATGAGAAGGTCGGGACAGGTGAAGGAGTACAAGCTGGCAGATGATAAGTGAGACCAGGTGAGGGAGAAGGTGAGTGGAGGCGGGAGGATAAATTAAGAAGCTAGGAGGGGGAAGGTGTAATGGATAAAGGATTAAAGAAGAAGGAATGTGATAGGAGAGGACAGTAGACCATGGAAGAAAGGGAAGGAGGAGGAGTACCAGATGGAGATGATGGGCAGGTGAGGAGAAGAGAATGGATGAGAAGGGAGCCTGAATGGAAAAAGAGAGAAGGAGGGAGATAACTAGAAGTTGGAGAAATTGATGTACAAGCTATCAGGTACCCAGAAGGAAAAATTATGTGTTGATCCTCCATTTGAATTGAACTTCCCATTCTCATCCTGACATTCCTTCCTCTACTGCCATGATGTCGTTAAACTCAGATTGGAGGAGCAACACCACAACAGCGTAAATTTGTTGGAAGCCATCTTCCAGCCATTAATATGTTATGTTATGTTATGTATGGCATTGCAGAGCCACCAGAGCTGTTCTGTTTGCCTGTCACATGCAAGCTGAGGCTCTTCTCTAAAGAATGAAGGAGGATGAGAGTTGGCTTGATAAAGGTGTACAAGATGATAAGAGGCATCGATAGAATGTGTAGCCAGCACTCTTTTAACAGGGTGGCAATTGCTAAAACTGGAGAACTTAATTTTAAGATAATTGGAGGAAAATTTTTTTTTACACAGAGTGTTGGGTGCATGGAAAGCACTACCAGGGGTGGTTGTGGAGTGAAATATATTAGGGACATTTAAGAGTCTCTTCAATGTCCCTAATGTATCTATGTACATGGATTAATGAAAAACGGAGGGTTATGGGAGGGGGAAGGATTAGGTTGATCTTAGTGCTAAAATAGCACAACATCATGGATCGAAGAGTCTGCACTATGCTGTACTGTTCTATATTTGATGCTCAATGTCACTTAATTGGTGATTTTTCTTGTTAGCTTCAACCTGCATTCTACTTTCTTACTTGGTGACGTATTCGTTATATAGCATTTAGTTAATGACTTTAGCTACATTCACCTCAGGTCTAGCAGAACTAATATCAATTTAATAAAGAACTGTAGCACCTTGCTTCTACTGCTCCTTGTAATTGTGTCCAGTTCACAATTATGCTTTAGAAAATCTTTTGAATCTTACTCCCACCATCCGCCACCCCCAGATGGCAAGAGTATTGCCCAGTCTGATGAGATTTGGTTACTAATCTAGGTTAATTTATTAAGCTCTAGTTGCACTTTTAGTATCTGAGCAATAGGTCTTTTGAAACTGTGCAACACACATAAAAGTTGCTGGTGAACGCAGCAGACCAGGCAGCATCTCTAGGAAGAGGTACAGCTGACGTTTCGGGCCGAGACCCTTCATCAGGACTAACTGAAAGAAGAGCTAGTAAGAGATTTGAAAGTGGGAGGGGGAGGGATGGAGCTAAGTTGATTGGCAAAAGGGATATGAGAGGATCATGGGACAGGAGGCCTAGGGAGAAAGAAAGGAGGAGGGGGGAAAGCCTAGTGGATGGGCAAGGGGTATAGTGAGGGGGACAGAGGGAAAAAAAGGAGAGAGAGAGAGAGAAAGATGTGTATATATAAATAAATAACAGATGGGGTACGAGGGGAGGTGGGGCATTAGCGGAAGTTTGAGAAGTGTGTCTGTTTTTTTAATGTTGATGTGGATCAGTTTGAATTTTGACAGCTCCTGAAATTGAATAGGGCAGCACTGTAGCAAAGCAGCTATGCTTCACTTTGCAGCGCCTGTGATTACTGATCAGGGTTCATTTCCCACCACAACCTTGTAAGGAGTTTATATGTTCTCCCCAGGACTGCGTGTGATTCCTCCAGTGCTCCGCTTTACTCCCACAGTCCGAAGATGTACGATTAGGGATCGTGGGTATGGGCATGCTATTCTGGGTCTGGAAGCATCATGACCCTTGTGAGCAGCCAAGCACAATCCTTGCTGATTTGATCTGACGATAAGCAATGAGTTTCACTGTACAACCACAAGACAATCAGCAGACGCTGGAAATCCAGAGTAACATACTCACAAAATACTGCCAGAACTCAGCATCTACAGAGAGGAATAAAGAGCCTAAATGCTGCCTGACCTGCTGAGTTCCTTCAGGATTTTGTGTGCGTTTCACTCTATGTTTTGATGTACATGTGACAAATAAAACTAATCTTTAAAAATCTAATCTTCTAGAATTAGATTCCCTTTTTGGATTTACAGGTGAATATGGCTGCTTGAGTAACCTGCTATGTCCCAGTGAGAGTTTATGTCTTAAGACTGAAAATTCCAATTTGAAAATTGTAAAATAATATTATTTGGAGATGTGAATTTTGGATTAATGCATTTTAAGCTAGCTACAGTTGTGAAACAAAGCCTTACCAACCACAGAGCAATACCTGTGGTTGCCTGAGATAAAACCATACTTAAAGCATGCTTCTTCCAAAAATAATCTGTAATGTGGTTGCTGTCATTCAGCCAAAGTAAATATTTTGAACCACAGAGCCACCTGAAATGAGGGTTATCAAATGTTTCTAAGCTGTTAATTTTCATTGTTAATTTTCAATCTGACAAGATTTGAATAAAAGCTTCCTCTCAGAATCATAGCCAGCTGGGCTGTGGAGATAATGAATTTAGCTGTCCCCAGTTCCCTGTGCTTTCCAACTTTCAAATATATATTATGAAAATCAGTTTTCGACCATATGTGTTTTAAATCTAAACAAGTGCACCTGCTTAAAAGTTGCTTAGGTTCCTTTCATCTCTTCTTGGTTCTTCCAGCTACTGACGTAAGTCTTGCAGGTTCGATGTTGTCTTTTGAAGTTAAATTGGATAGATATATGGACAGGAAGGGAATGGAGGGTTATGAACCAAGTGCAGGTCAGTGGGACTAGGTGAGAGTAGGAGTTCAGCACGGACTAGAGGGGCCGCCATGGCCTGTTTCCGTGCTGTAATTGTTATATGGTTATATGGTAACTAGAAAAGCATGATATCCAAGTCGTAGGCCATTCACTGGCTTGATTTTGGAGCGGCTACTTGGGATGCTGTTAGGAAGAGAGGAGAAATAAATGTTGGTATATTGGAAGTAAAAGGTTCTCTTCAGACTTCATAACGTGCACAGTTACTGCCTCCCTCAGATGAGTCACTTTGTGCTCTGCCAAGGTTGGATTGTAAGTTGGTGTCAGTAACTAGGAAAGCAGAGGGGTAGCCCTTTACCTCAGTGACCCAATCTTCAGGCAGTGTTGACCATCAAAAGTACTTGGCAGTTTGATTACCCTGATAATGTTGGTTTGATACATGCTTTCCAGAGATACTGTATGTCATTGATCATGAGGAGTATCTTCCGATGAGCCACAACAACATGCTGAATGGGCTACTTATCTGAGAAAGGATATGCTGGCATTTAGACCATAAGATCTAGGAGCAGCATTAGGCCACATGGCCCGTCAAGTTTCTTCCGCCATTCCAACACGGATGATTTATTATTCCTTCCAGGAGTTTCATGGAAAAAATGAGAAAGGTGCAGAACAGGTGTATTCCAGGAACAAAGAAATACTCAAATGGCAAAATAGTATAACTGTGGCTAACAAGTGAAGTCAAAGCTAATGTCAAAAAAAGAGAGGACATACAGCAAAGCAAAAATTAGTGGAAAGACAGAGGATTGGGAAGCTTTTAAAACCCTACAGAGAGCAACTAAAAGAATCATTAGGAGGGAAAAGATGAAATATGAAAGCAAGTTAGAAAACAATATCAAAGTGAATAGTAAAAGCTCTTTCAAGTATGTAAAACATAAAAGAAAGATGAGACTGGATATAGGACTGCCAGAAAATGAGCCCAGAGAAATAATAATGGGGGACAAGGAGACGGCAGATGAACTAAATTAGTATTATTCATCAGTCTTCACTGTGGAAGACCCTAGCAGCGTGCCAGGTGTTGAAGGGTGTGAGGGAAGAGAAGTGAGTGGAGTTACTATTACAAGGGAGAAGGTGCTCAAAAAGCTGAAAACCCTAGTGGTGCATAAGTCACCCAGGCCATATGAACTGCACCCTAGGTTTCTGAAAGAGGTAGCGGTAGAGATTGTGGAGGCATTAGTAATGATCTTTCAGGAATCATTGGACTCTGGCATGGTGCCAGAGGACTGGAAGATTGCAAATGTCACTCCACTCTTTAAGAAAGGAGGAAGGCAGCAGAAAGCAAATTATAGACCAGTTAGCCTGACCTCAGTGGTTGGGAAGATGTTGGAGTCAATTGTTAAGGATGAGGTTATGGAGGACTTGGTGACACAGGACAAGATAGGACAAAGTCAGCATTGTTTCCTTAAGGTAAAAACTTGCCTGACAGACCTGTTGGAATTCTTTGAGGAGATTACACGTAGGTTAGTTAAAGGGGATGCGGAGGATGTCGTAAATTTATGTTTTCAGGAGGCCTTTGACAAGGTGCCACACATGAGATTGCTTACCAAGTTAAGAGCCCATAACATTACAGGAAAGTTACTGGAATGGTCAGAGCATTGGCTGATTGGTTGGAGGCAGCGAGTGGGAATAAAATGATACGTTTCTGGTTGGATGCCAGTGACGTGGTTCTCCGCAAGGCTCGATGTTGAGACTGCTTTTTATGCTGTATATCAATAGTTTAGATGATGGAATAGATAGCTTTGTTGCCACGTTTGCAGATGACACAAAGATTGGTGGAGGGGCAGGTAGTGTTGAGAAAACAGGTAGACTGCAGAAAGACAGATTAGGAGAATGGGCAAGGAAGTGGCAATGAAATACAATGTTGGAAAATGCATGGTCATGCACTTTGAAGGAAGAAATAAAGGAGCAGACTATTTTCTAAATGGGGAGAAAATCCAAAAATCTGAGAGACGAAGGGGCTTGGGAGTCCTTGTGCAGAATATCCTAAAGGTTAATTTACAGGTTGAATCGATGGTGAGGAAGGCAAATGCAATGTTAGCATTCATTTCAAGAGGTCTGGTATACAAGAGCAGGGATGTGATGCTGAGGCTTTATAAGGCACTGGTGAGGCCTCGCCTTGAGTATTGTGAACAACTTTGGACTCATCTAAGAAAAGTTGTGCTGGCATTGGAGAGGATTCAGAGGAGATTCAGAAGGATGATTCCAGGAATGAAAGGGTTATCATATGAAGAACATTTTATGGCACTGGGTCTGAATTGTTGGAATTTAGAAGGATGGGGGGTGGGGGGGGGAATCTCAATGAAACAGAGATGTGGAGATATTTCTTTAGCTAGAAGTTGGTGAATTTGTGGAATTTACTACCACAGGCAGCTGTGGAGGCCAGGCCATTGTGTGTATTTAAGGCAGAACTTGGTCGGTTTTTGATTGGACGTGACATCAAAGGTTATGGGGAGAAAGCTGCAGAGTGGGGCTGAGGAGGGGAAAAAGGGATCATCCATGACTGAATGGTGGAGCAAACTTGATAGGCCAAATGGCCTATGTCTTATCATCTTATGGTCTTCTCAAACGCATTCTCCTGCCTTCTCCCCATAACCTTTGATGCTCTGTTTGATCAAAAACCTATCCCCAGTAACTTGGCTTACACAGGCATCTGAGGCAAGGAATTTCACAGATTCACCAACCCCTGACTAAAGCTAATTTTCCTCATCTCTGTTATAAATAGACATCCCTCAATACTGAGGCTATGCCCTCTGGTTCTTTCCTCACTGTAGGAAACATCCTTTCCACATCAACTCTAGTCAGACCTTTCAAAATTTGATAGGTTTCAATGAGATACCCCCCTCATTCTTCTAAACTGCAGCGAGTTTTGACAGGGTCAAAGCCATCAAATGAACCACATAGAGTATGTTAACCCTTTCATTCCTGGGATCATTCTTGGGAACTTCCTCAGGAATCTCTCCAATGCCAGCATATTCTTTCTTAGATAAGCCGCCCCAAAACACACAAAATAATCCAAGTAAGCCTCAACATTGCATCTTTACTTTTGAAGTCTTACTCCTCTTGAAATGAATGCTATCATTGCATTTGCTTTCCTTACCACCGACTCAACCTACGAGTTAACCTTTAGGGAATCCTGCACGAGGACTCCCAAGTCCCCCTGCAACTCTGATTTTTGGATTTTCTCCCCATTTACAAAATACTCGGCAACTTTTTTCCTTAAGCTATTTTGATGCCCATTCCCCCAATCTGTCTAAGTCCTTCTGCAGACACCCTGTTAACTCAACACTACTTGCCCTTCCACCTAGTTTATTATCGTCCACAAGTTTGGCCACAAAGCCATCAAATCCTTAATCCAAATCATTGACATTCAATGTGAAAGTAAGTGATCTAAATACAGACCTTTGCAGCACACCATTGGTCACCGGCAGCCAACCAGAAAAGGCCCACTTTATTTCCATACTTTACCTCTAGCCAGGTAGCCAAAGCTCTATCCATGCTATCATCTTTTCTGTAATACCATGGGCTTTTATTTTGTTAAGCAGCCTGATGTATGGCACCTTGTCAAGGCCTTTTGAAAATCCATATAGACAACGTTCACTAACTTTCCTTTGTCTATCCTGTTTGTAATTTACTCAAAAAATTCCAACAGATATGTCAAGCAAGATTTCCCCTTTAGAAAACCATTCTGACTTTGGCCTAATTTATCACGTGCCTTCAAGTACCCTGACGCTTCATCCTTAACAAAAGACCAACAGCAGAAGTCAGGCTAACTGCCTTATAATTTCCTTTCTTCTTCCTCCCTCCCTTCTTAAAGAGTAGGGTGACATGTGCATTTTGCAGAGCTCAGGAACCATTCCAGAATGTAGTGATTCTTGAACTATCATTACTAAAGCCTCCACAATCTTTTCAGCTGCCTCTGTCAGAACCCTAGGGAGCAGTCCATCTGGTCCTGGTGACTTATCTACCTTTAGATGTTTTAAGTTCCCAACCATCTTCCTCTTAGTAATAGCAATGACACACACTTCTGTTCCCTGACACCTTTACCTTTCTGACATTCTGCTATAGTCTTCCACAGCGAAAACTGATGCAAAGTACTTACTAAGTTTCTCCGCCATTTCTTTATCCCCCATTTCTACCTCTCCGGTGTCAGTTTCCATCAGTCCAATATCCAACCTTGTTTTTTTTTCACTCTTCATTCTCTGAAAAAACGTTTTGTATCATCTTTTATATTTTTGGCTAGCTTACCTTCATATTTCATTTTTTCCTTCCTTATAGCCTTTTTATTGCCTTCTCTTGTTTATTAAAAGCTTCCCAATCCTTTAGCTTCCCACTAACTTTTGCTATACGGTCGACCTTCACTAATCCGACTACCTGTAATCCGGTCCCTTCGATAATCTGGCACTGATTATGCTTAATGTGATCCTGCTGTAATTCGGCATTTTCACTAATCCGGCACTTCTCAGTCCCAATGGTGCTGGATTAGTGAAGGTTGACCTGTATTACATGCCCTCATTTTTCAATTCTTTTTATGCTGTCTTTAACCTCGCTTCTCAGCCACGGTTGTCTCATCCTCCTGATAAAATACTTCTTCATCTTTGCGATGTATCTTTTCTGCGCCTTCTGAATTTTACCCCAGAGCCACCAGCCATTGCTGCTCCACCCTCATCCATGCTCGTGTCCCTTTCCAACCAAGTTAGGTTAGCTCCTCTCTCATGCCTCTGAAATTCCCATTATTCTACTGTCATACTGATACATCTGATTTTAGCTTCTCCTTCTCAAACTGCAAGGTGAATTCTATCATATTATGATCACTGTCTTCTCAGGATTCTTTTACCTTAGCTTCCTAATCAAACTTGGGTCACTACATAACATCCAATCCAGAATCACCATTCCCCATGTGGGCTCTGAGAAGGTTCAGGAGATCGATCATGGGAATGAAAGGGATAACGTTTAAGCAGCATTTGATGGCACTGGGCTGAATTTGCTATAGTTTAGACTAATAAGAGGGGATCTCGTTGAAACCTATCGAATATTGAAAAGTCCAGATAGATTAGATGTTAAGAGGTTGTTTCCTATAGTGGGGGAGTCCAGGATCGGAATAGAAGGATATCCCATTAGAACAGAGATGAGGAGGAATTTCTTTAGCCAGAGAGTTGTGAATTTGTGGATTTCTTTGCTACAGATGGCTGCGGAGGCCAAGTTATTGGTTATATTTATAGTTGAGGTTGATAGTTTCTTGATTGATAAGAGTGGCAAAGATTATGGGGAGAAGACTGGAGAATGGGTTCGAGAGGGATAATACATCAGTCATAATGGAACAGTGAAGCAGACTTGATGGGCTAAATTGCCTAATCCTGCTCCCGTGCCCAATGGTCTTCAGGGTCAGAATCCGAATCAGGTTTAATATCACCGGTATATGTTGTTATGGTCTTCAACAGGCACATTGAAGGAGTCCGTGTTTCCTGATGATGGCCATTTTGGGTTATGATGGGCTATCATTGACTATGTTTATAATGGATAAAACCCAGCAACCAAGTTGCCACCTGCTCATGACTGAAGTGAAAGCACATGAAC
The DNA here is from genome assembly GCF_963921235.1 of Mobula hypostoma. Classification (NCBI taxonomy): domain Eukaryota; kingdom Metazoa; phylum Chordata; class Chondrichthyes; order Myliobatiformes; family Myliobatidae; genus Mobula; species Mobula hypostoma. The sequence continues at coordinate 25,808,445 of NC_086099.1, read as the reverse complement.
TCGGCTGACTGTAAATACAGTACCTCTTGGTGGCAGGCACCAGCCTCCTGCTATCAAGAACATACTCTACACAGAAAGATGCCAGAAAAGGGATAGCAACATCATCAGGGTTCCCACCTACCCTGCTCATGGACTATTTGTCCCACTCCCATCAGGGAGGAGGCTATGTGGCATCCATGCCAGGATCACAACACTTAAAAAACTTACTTTCCCCAAGCAGTGAGGCTGATCAACACCTCCAGCCACTAACCCACTCCTCCACACCCCCCACCACCATTACTTTATCACTTGCTGTCAGAGTCAGCTTATGTCCTGTGCCTAGCCTCACTTTATGTACATACAGCATAATCAATGTATATAAACTATCTGATATATTTATATATATTTTTCATTATTATGTCATTTAACTTAGTGTAGTTTTTACATGCTGCATCAGATCCAGAGTAACACTTATTTTATTCTTCCGTACACTGGTGTACTGGAAATGACATTAAGCAATCTTAAATGAACACAGGAGCCTAGCTGACCTCTTTCTTATTACACTGAGCATCAGGTTGTGAGATAATGCAGTTATACATTCAGCGACTTGGAAAGATCTTGTGGTGAGGAATGTAAAGAGAGTGGTCTGGGCATGAAGGGATGGTTGAAGGTCTTTGTTCAGCATTCCACATAATTCTCTAAGAATAACCTCAGAAAACATGAAGCTGAAGATGGTCTGTTCATTGGAAGCGATATGGAACCTCTGAACACTCTGTGGGAGGCAGCTCTTTGCAGATCGGCATCTTTTGCCTCCTGCCCTGAGCTCCACAATTCACCCTGTGTGACCGGTCATTGCCATGACAACACTACCGGTAATGAGGTGCTGCTAGTGGTGTTTCACCACGAGGACACTCATGGAACTAGTGTCTCAGCAGCCGAACAGTGAGAAATGAATTTTCTGTTAGATTAAAAATGGGGTTGAGAAGGATAATAAATCTGCCATGATGGGACGACAGAGCTGCCAAAAGAGTGGCCTAATTCTGTTCCTATGTCTTATGGTCTTATGGTTTTACGGTCTCTGCACATCCAATGAACTTTAGAAGATGTTAAAATAGCCGATCAGACCTTCTGATAAACAGTCGATGTTTTGGGCTGAGATCCTACCCTGATCGAGGGTTTCAGCCCAAAACGTAGACTGTTTATTCTCCTCCATAGATGGAGCCAGGCTTGCTAAGTTTCTTCGGCATTTTGTGTGTGTTTCTCTGTTTTAGACCATAAATCCATAAGACATAGGAGCAGAATTAGGCCATTTAGCCCATTCAGTCTGCTCCTCCATTCAATTATGGCTGATCTTCCTTTCCCCTCTTCAGCCCTGCTCCCTGGCCTTCTTCCCTTAACCATATAACAATTACAGCACGGAAACAGGCCATCTCGGCCCTTCTAGTCCGTGCCGAACTCTTACCCTATCCTATTCCCACCGACCTGCAATCAGCCCATAACCTTCCATTCCTTTCCTGTCCATATATCTGTCCAATTTAACTTTAAATGACAACATCGAACCTGCCTCAACCACTTCTGCTGGAAGCTAATTCCACGCAGCTACCACTCTCTGAGTAAAGAAGTTCCCCCTCATGTTACCCCTAAACTTTTGTCCTCTAATTCTCAACCCATGCCCTCTTGTTTGAATCTTCCCCACTCTCAATGGAAAAAGTCTAACCACGTCAACTCTATCAATCCCCCTCATAATTTTAAACACCTCTATCAAGTCCCCCCTCAACCTTCTACGCTCCAAAGAATAAAGACCTAACTTGTTCAACCTTTCTCTGTAACTTAGGAGATGAAACCCAGGCAACATTTTAGTAAACCTCTTCAGTACTCTCTCAATTTTATTGACATCCTTCCTATAATTCGGTGACCAGAACTGTACACAGTACTCCAGATTTGGCCGTACCAATGCCTTATACAAATTCAACATTACATCCCAACTCCTATACTCAATGCTCTGATTAATAAAGGCCAGCAAACCAAAAGCTTTCTTCACCCCCCTATCCACATGAGATTCCATCTTCAGGGAACTATGCGCCATTATTCCTAGATCCCTCTGTTCTAAAGCATTCTTTAATGCCCTACCATTTACCATGTATGTCCTATTTTGATTAGTTCTACCAAAATGTAGCACCTCACATTTTTCAGCATTAAACTCCATCTGCCATCTTTCAGCCCACTCTTCTAACTGTCCTAAATCTCTCTGCAAGTTTTGAAAACCGACCTCATCATCCACAGCACCACCTATCTTAGTATCATCTGCATACTTACTAATCTAATTTACCGCCCCATCATCTAGATGATTAGTATATATTACAAACAACATTGGACCCAGTACAAATCCTTGAGGCACACCGCTACACACCGTCCTCCAATCTGACACCACTACTTTCTGGCGTCTCCCATATAGCCACTGCTGAATCCATTTTACTACTTCCATATTAATGCCTAACGATTGAACCTCCCTAACTAACCTTCCGTGTGGAACCTTGTCAAAGGCCTTTGATAACCTTTGATGCCATATCCAATCAAGAATCTATCAAACTCTGCCTTACATACACCCAATGACCTGGCTTCCACAGCTGCCTGTGGTAACAAATTCCACAAATTCACCAGCCTCTGGCTAAAGAAATTTCTCTGCATCTCTGTTTTAAATGGATGACTCTCTATCCTGAGGCAGTGCCCTCTTGTCCTAGACTTCTCCACCATGGGAAATATCCTTTCCACATCTACTCTGTCGAGGCCTTTCAACATTCAAAAGGTTTCAATAAGATCCCTCCTTCATCCTTCTAAATTCCAGTGTGTACAGGCCCAGAGCCAACAACCATTCCTCATGTGAAAAACCTTTCATTCCCAGAATCATCCTAGTGAATCTCCTCTGGACTCTGTCCAATGCCAGCACATCTTTTCTTAGATAAGAAGCCCAAAACTGTTTACAATGCTCAAGATGAGGCCTCATCATTGCCTTATAAAGCCTCAGCATCACATCCCCGCTCTTATATTCTAGACTGCTTGAAATGAATACTAACATTGCATCTACCTTCCTCACCACCAACTCAGCCGGCAAGTTAACCTTTAGAGTATTCTGCACGAGGACTCAAGTCCTTTTGCATCTCAGATTTTTGGATTTTCCACCCATTTAGGAAATGTTCTTCACCTTTATTTCTTCTATCAAAGTTCATGACCAAGCATTTTCCAACATTGTGTTTCATTTGCCACTTCCTTGCCCATTCCACTAATACATCTAAGTCCTTCTGCAGCCTAGCTGTTTCCTCAAAATTATCTGCCCCACCGCCATATTTTACTTCCAACAGATGCTGTATAACCAAGGTTCAATTGCCTTCATAGAGTCATAGAGCACTACAGAACAGAAACAAGCCTTTTAGCCCATCTAGTCTGTGCCAGCCTGGTCTTCGGCCTAGTCCCATCGATCCGCACATGGACCATAGTTTTCAATGCCACTTCCATACATGTACACATCCAAACTCCTCTTAAATGCTGCATTCCTACCCACATCCATCACTTCTTTTGGCAGCTCATTCCACACTCACACCACCCTCTCAGTGAAGAAATTCCCCCTTAAATTACTTTAACTATTTCACCTCTCCCCTTAATCTGTGACCTCTAGTTCTAGTCTCACCCTGCCTGAGGGGAAAAAGGCTGCCAGTGTTCATCATTAATACCCTTCATAATTTTATGTACCTCTATAAGAACCCTCCTCCTTCTCCTGCACTCCAAGGAATAAAGTCCTAACTTACTTAACCTTTCCCCATAAATCAGATCCTCAATTCCCAGCAACATCCTTGTAATTTTCTCTTCCGTGCTAATTAACATGTGCAATTTCTGTAGCACTGACCGAGCAAAGTTTCTACTCTGCGATAAGTGAACAGGTCAGGCAGAAGGGAAGATGCAACCTTTGTCCACTTTCCCAAGTCAAGATATTTTTTCCCATCCCCTATCAAATTTCTGCAATTCCTGCAACAAAATGCACATTTCCACATGGGACCAAGGTAAGCAGACAAATGGAGAAATCAATTTCTTTGAAAAATACAATTTTAGTTCACATCTCTAGTGATCATGGTTCAGTCTTGATCTTGGGTGCTGTCTATGAGGAGTTTGCACATTTTCTCCGTGACCGCATGGGCTTCCCCCAGGTGCTTTACTTTCCTTCTACATGTGTGGGCTGGCAGGTTTGTTGTCCCCAGTGTGTCGATGACCGTGAAAATTTAGAGGAATGCAAGGACAGGACAAGTGAGAAACTAGACCCTTGCTAATTGACACAGATCTATCGGACCAAGCAGATGCTTCCACTATTCAGACATCCCACCTCTCCTGGGAGTTCCGGGAGTCTCCTGCATATCGATAGCGGCTCCCTGTTGCCCACAAATTATATACAATATCCCGGAAATCGATTTCTTAGAGAGAGAGAGGGAGAGGGTAAAAAAAAGGAAGAAAGAAAATGAATGAATCCTGCTTGATCTCTCTTTGTGCTAAGTAGACCTATAAATTTTCTCTGTGGGCAGGCTTTACAGTCGACCTCTCTCTCTCTCTTCCATATTCCATCAGTTCAGTTACTGCCGTCTGTAATGACGCTGAAATCATCTGGACAAAAGCCTGGCAAGGAAATTCCCAAGGCTGGCAGTGACAACCTGACTACGTGAGGCTGCCATATATGGGCGGGGCGCATTGGCGTCTTAAAAAGGATTAGACCGGGGTTTAAATTGGAGCGAAATTCCAAAATCGTCTGCTAAGAGATCTTTAAAAATGCGCTCACAGCAAGCAAATTCTTCGGGGTATTTTTCCTGAAACACTTCCACTTACAGGTACATCGAAGCCCGCGATTGGCTGGGTTTAAGCGCAGCAGTTTTCAGAAGAAAAACCGATTTTAATAAATACCCGGCCCCCACCGAGGTTTTGTCATGAGGACAGCAAACTCTTTACCTGTGCTGTGCACTTTATATGCATTTTGAATTACACTTTATTAAATAATATGGCAATATATTGTTTTATGTGGTGTGCGTGATATATGTATTGTGGCTACACCGTGGTCCGGACAGAGGTTGTTTTGTTTGTGGACAGTCAGCCAGATGACAATAAACTTAAACTTGAAGATACAGAACTTCCAGATCACTCATTTAAAATCCCCCATTTCGGTGTACAAAAGTCCTGATCTCGACTATTGCAGGCAATGTGTGCGTGTGTGACTACGGATGTATATGCGATCAGATGTTGTCTGAATGGACGTTAAGCGGCGCACACCTGTAATAAGGATACACCTTATGCTTTTATTTCTTTTAGGGACCACAACATATTAGGGAGGCTAAGCACAGGGAAGGCTGCTCAAGTATTTCAGTTCTTTTCAGCAGAAAACCAAAGTCTGACAGAGAAGGTCACTGGAGCTGAGGTGTACTTTACATCTTTCATCGTTGAGCATAACCTGCCATTCCAGGTGTGTCAGCACACAGACAAGCTACTCAGGAGAATTTTTCCTGATTCAGAAATAGCAAAAAACTATGCCTGCTCATCATCCAAGACAACAGCTATTGTGAACATGGCACATTAAGACAGAATTCAGAAATCAACTATCTCACAAAACACTTATAAATCTGATGTCTTGGAAAATTAACAAATTCATTCACACAGACTGCTGAGGTTGAGACTTCCGGTTGAGACCTCCCTGAAATAAGGTTGAGACCTCCCTGAAATGAGTTTTTGCAGGGTGGGATGTCTGACTATTGCTGACGTAAAGTGCAGGGCTGTTTGTTGATGTCTAATCTTTTGACTTACATCAGCATGTTGGTGTTTGATGTTAAACTGTGGCCTGTTGTAAACCTCTGTTCTGGTCTGATTTTGCTGTTTAATGTAAATATCCATCTTTTAACAGTTTGCCTTTGTTCTAGGTCTGTGTTTGAAAATACTTTCTTCCTAAAACGTGACTGTTCTCTTCGGCTGAAGTAATTAATCCCAGACTGTTCTCTCAGCAATGTTTCATCCTACAATTATTCTCCTTTTATTACAACTCAAATGAAAAAACTATTGACTAGTGTAAATATAAAATCAATATAATTATTTGCATATCTGCTGTTTAATCACTGACTGATTATAATAATATAACTGGTAATAGTGAAGTCGTGCTTTAAATTAGTCTCAACAGTAATTGTTCTTTTTATAAGGTAATTATCATTCACAACAGTAAAAATTACATAAAGGAGATAGAAACCACATATCTTCAAAAGCAGGAGAATAAGGAAGATCCCAGTAATGATGCTTTCCTGACAATGCAGTACACAGAACCTTAGCAATGTTAATATGATGCAGATTTGTTTATGGTTTTAATGGAGAGATGGTGACATCATGAGATGGGTACTGTTGGAGCATTACCACTGGATTGGAACTTGCCATAAAATGCTAGCAATTCAGGATGAAATACTCTCCAATTCCTCTCAAAAGCTTGCAATAGAGTCAGGAACGCCCATGTGGACATGGAATTGCCAAGCTTACTGGTTGAGCTCCGTAGCAGGGGTTCCCAAACTGGGGTCCATGGCATAAAAAAGACTAGGAACCATAGACTCCACAGGGAGCCCAACACTGTCCTATACACTCTGTGGCCACTTTATTAGGTACCTCCTATACCTAATTAGCTGAGTGCATGTTCATGGTCTTCTGCTGCTGTAACTTTGCTGTCAGCTTGAACCAGTCTGATCTTGCTCATTAACAAGGCATTTTTGCTTTCAGAACTAACACAACTGGATGTTGTTGTTTTTTTTTTGGTTTTCACACCATTCTCTGTATACTGTGAAGACTGTTCGATTACTCAAGACATCGTGGACTAAAAGTCCTGTCCCTTTGCTGAACTGTGCATGAAAATCCTAGGAGATTAGCAGATTCCAAGGTACTCAAACCACCCTGTGTACCACGATCACTCACTGTCCACAGTCAAAGTCTCTTGGATCACATTTCTTCCCCATTCTGATGTTGGGTCTGGAACAACAATTGAACCTCTTGACCATGTCTGCGTGCTTTTGGGCATTGAGCTGCTGCCATATAATTGGCTGGTTACATATTTGTATTAACGAACAGTGGTCCAGATGTAACTAATAAAATGGCCAGGATAATGTATGATTCTTGTTTTTTTGCGACACCAGTACATTGCAAAGGCATAAAATTACTGTAAGTTACAAAGTTAATAAATAGTGCAAAAATAGTGTTCATGGGTTCATGGACCATTCAAAAATCTGATGTCGGAGGGGAAGAAGCCGTTCCTAGAACATTACACGTAGGTCTTCAGACTCCTATACCTCCTCCCTGAAATTAGCGATAAGAATAAGGCATGTCCTGGACGTTGAGAGCCCTTAGTGATGGATGTTGCACATCCAACTTTAAGATGTCCTCACTAGTGGGGAGGGTTGTGCCTTTGATTGAACTGGCTGAATGTTTGTCCCTCAGCAACCTGTTTCAATCCTGTGTGCTGGAGCCTCCATGACTGCCTGTGAACGCTGTCCACCACAGAAACTTGCAAATCTTGCAAGGGGCTGTAGAGGCCAAGTCATCGGTGTATTTAAGGCAGAGATAGGTAGGTTCTTGATTAGCCAGGGCATCAAAGGGTATGGGGAGAACGCAGGGGAGTGGGGATTACTGGAAGAATTGGATCAGCCCATGATTTAATGATGGCGCAGACTCGATGGGATGAATGGCCCACTTCTGCTCCTATATCTTATGGTCTTATGGCCTTTGGTGACATTCCAAATATCTTCAAATTCCTAACAGAGCCCCTGTCTTTGTGATTGCATCAATGTGTGGTGACAGACCCACCAAATTGTTGACATCCAGTAACTTCAAATCGTCCACAGCCTTTCCGGAGATGCACTATAGAAAGCGTCCTTTCTAGATACACTACAGCTTGGTATGACAAACACTCTGCCTGAGGCAGCAAGAAATTGCAGAGTTATGAATATAGAATTGTCCATCAGGAATACTAATCTCCACTGTTGACTCCCTCTACACTGCTTTGGGAAAGTAGTCAATGTACCAAGACCCCTCCCAGCTCACTCATTCTCTCTTCTCCCTACTTTGAACAGAAAATAGAAAAAAAAATGAGTATACATACCATAGCTCTATTCAGCTGTTATAAGACTCTTGAAATTTCCTTTTATACAATGAATTTGAAATCTTAATCTCTCAATCGACCTTGTCATGGTCCTTGATCTTTATTGTCTCTGCCCCCCCAGCTCTTCCTTTATGACTGTAACACAATATTCCACATTCTGTTTTGTTCCCCTTTTTGAACTACTTTTGTATGGAATGACTTGTCTGAAAGGTATGAAAATAGATGCTCCTCACTGTTATCTCAGTACATGTGACAAGAAAAAAAAAACAAATACCATCATTAAGAAATTGATGCTGCGACGTGGGAGCTAATCCATAATTTCCAGCATCTTCTAATAGCTTCTTCCTCCCCACCCAACTTCTTATTCTGGGTTCTCCCCCTTCCTTTCCAGTCCTCATGAAGGGTCTCAGCCCAAAACATTGACTGTTTATTCCCCTCCGGAGATGCTGCCTGACCTGCTGAGATCCTCCAGCATTGTGTTTATTGTCTAGGGTTGTGTTGTATAGTGGATGTAAGTTGATGGGGGACTGTTGTTTTTCAGATGCTAAATGTGAGCAGAGATAGGCTTAGTGATTAAATACTGAGGTTTGCCAGACTTGAGAAAGATGGTCCACATTACCCTTCATGTGGTGGAGTCAAAGCCTTTTGCCTGGTCAAAAATGGTACTTAATTGCACAGATACTCTTCCAGCTGCTCTCTCCCAGTTGGTAAATGGCGAAGACCATGCTTTACTAATTTGATTTGATCTGAGTTTTTTATATTTTTATTTTATATCTGAGGTTTTATAGATATGTAAAAAGGAAAAGACTGGTAAAGACAAATGTAGGTCCCCTGCAGACAGAAACAGGTGAATTGATTATGGGGAGCAAGGACATGGCAGACCAATTGAATAATTACTTTGGTTCTGTCTTCACTAAGGAGGACATAAATAATCTTCCAGAAATAGTAGGGGACAGAGGGTCCAGTGAGATGGAGGAACTGAGCGAAATACATGTTAGTAGGGAAGTGGTGTTAGGTAAATTGAAGGGATTGAAGGCAGATAAATCCCCAGGGCCAGATGGTCTGCATCCTAGAGTGCTTAAGGAAGTAGCCCAAGAAATAGTGGATGCATTAGTGATAATTTTTCAAAACTCGTTAGATTCTGGACTAGTTCCTGAGGATTGGAGGGTGGCTAATGTAACTCCACTTTTTAAAAAAGGAGGGAGAGAGAAACCGGGGAATTATAGACCGGTTAGCCTAACGTCGGTGGTGGGGAAACTGCTGGAGTCAGTTATCAAGGATGTGATAACAGCACATTTGGAAAACGGTGAAATCATCGGACAAAGTCAGCATGGATTTGTGAAAGGAAAATCACGTCTGACGAATCTCATAGAATTTTTTGAGGATGTAACTAGTAGAGTGGATAGGGGAGAACCAGTGGATGTGGTATATTTGGATTTTCAAAAGGCTTTTGACAAGGTCCCACACAGGAAATTAGTGTGCAAACTTAAAGCACACGGTATTGGGGGTAAGGTATTGGTGTGGGTGGAGAATTGGTTAGCAGACAGGAAGCAAAGAGTGGGAATAAACGGGACCTTTTCAGAATGGCAGGCGGTGACTAGTGGGGTACCGCAAGGCTCAGTGCTGGGACCCCAGTTGTTTACAATATATATTAATGACTTGGATGAGGGAATTAAATGCAGCATCTCCAAGTTTGCGGATGACACGAAGCTGGGTGGCAGTGTTAGCTGTGAGGAGGATGCTAAGAGGATGCAGGGTGACTTGGATAGGTTGGGTGAGTGGGCAAATTCATGGCAGATGCAATTTAATGTGGATAAATGTGAAGTTATCCACTTTGGTGGCAAAAATAGGAAAACAGATTATTATCTGAATGGTGGCCGATTAGGAAAAGGGGAGGTGCAACGAGACCTGGGTGTCATGATACACCAGTCATTGAAAGTGGGCATGCAGGTACAGCAGTGGTGAAAAAGGCAAATGGTATGCTGGCATTTATAGCGAGAGGATTCGAGTACAGGAGCAGGGAAGTACTACTGCAGTTGTACAAGGCCTTGGTGAGACCACACCTGGAGTATTGTGTGCAGTTTTGGTCCCCTAATCTGAGGAAAGACATCCTTGCCATAGAGGGAGTACAAAGAAGGTTCACCAGATTGATTCCTGGGATGGCAGGACTTTCATATGAAGAAAGACTGGATGAACTGGGCTTGTACTCATTGGAATTTAGAAGATTGAGGGGAGATCTGATTGAAACGTATAAAATCCTAATGGGATTGGACAGGCTAGATGCAGGAAGATTGTTCCTGATGTTGGGGAAGTCCAGAACGAGGGGCCACAGTTTGAGGATAGAGGGGAAGCCTTTTAGGACCGAGATTAGGAAAAACTTCTTCACACAGAGAGTGGTGAATCTGTGGAATTCTCTGCCACAGGAAACAGTTGAGGCCAGTTCATTGGCTATATTTAAGAGGGAGTTAGATATGGCCCTTGTGGCTACGGGGATCAGGGGGTATGGAGGGAAGACTGGTGTGGGGTTCTGAGTTGGAGGATCAGCCATGATCATAATAAATGGCAGTGCAGGCTCGAAGGGCCGAATGGCCTACTCCTGCACCTATTTTCTATGTTTCTATGTTTCTATAGAAGACTGACAAAGCGGGATGTAGATATTGTTCATGTGAACTTTAACAAAGCATTTGACAAGGTTCCACATGGCAGGCTGGTCTCGAGGTTTAAGGCACATGTGATCTATATAAAGCTTATGAACGGGATCCAAGGATGTCTTGGTAATGGAAGGCAGAGGATAGTGATCAAAGTATGATTTTCTGTTTGGAAATCCATGATTAGTAATGTGCCACAGAAATCACTGATGCTTGGGAATTTCGGAGATATGATTAGTAAGTCTGCAGACTACATGAAAGTTGCTGGTGGTTTAAATAGCGAAGATGTTTGTCTACGGCTGCAGCAAAATAAAGAATTAATGGATACTTATATGGAGCATTGGCGGATGTAATTTAGTTTTGAGATGTGTGAGATGATGCACATTGAGAAATAAAATAATAGTAGTCATGTGCAATATATTGTACAGTACTGTGCAAAAGTCTTAGGCACATATATACTGTATACAGCTAGGGCAACTAATGCTTTTCCATAGTGTTATATCTGTCAACGTGGAGTGAGAGCAAGTTTGCAGTTGGTGTGGGAATGGTGATTGTGGAGTGCTGCGGGAAGGGTGCAGGACAGGGCAAGAGAAGGAGTGCCAGGAGCAGAGGGCAGTGCGAGGGCAGACACACCAAGCCCTGAGACACATGCAAGGTAATCTGAATCCAAACAATCAGTTTATTGATCATTACAGAATGTCTCTCTCCCACTTCCTCCCCTCTGCCTTCCCCTTTTCCCAACCTTGATTCCAGTCTCCCTGCCCCCTTCCCACTCTCAGTCCACAAAAGAGACCCCTATCAGAATCAGGTTTGTCATCACTCACATATGTCATGAAATTTGTTATTTTTTGCAGCACCTGCACGGTGCAATATGTAAAATTACAACGGTACTGTGCAGAAGTCTTAGGGGCGTAAGACATTTGCACAGTACTGTATGTAGTCATATACAATATGATTCTCCACTATTGAGGGAAAAGTTGGGGCATTAGAAAATGCTGAAAAACAGAGGAGTGTCGGGATTTATATCCATAGTTACAAAAAAGGTAGATATGGTAGTGAAGAATTATATGGTATGCTTACCATTTTATGTCCATGTACTGCTCTGCTGCCACAAAACAACACAATATAAAACAGTGATAATAAACCTGATTTTGGTTCTGATTCTGAAATCTGATGTTATAAAGCAACTTTACAAACGATTAATTATATGGAGTGTTATGTACAGTTCTCATTGCCTCATTATAGGAAGGATGTTATTGTGTTGGAGAGGGTGAGAGGAGGTTGCCTATATTGGAGGGCTTTAGATAGAGGGTGAGATTGGATAGGCTGTGTTTGTTTTCTCTGGAGTGAAGGAGACGTGATAGAGGCATGTACAATAATAATAGGGGACAGATAGGGTGGATAAAAAGATACATCCCATAAAAAGGGTATCAAAATCAAGACGGAATGGGTTTGAAGTGAGAGGAAAGAGCTTTATTGGCAATTTGAGGAGAAATTTTTTCACAGAGAGAGTGTTGATATCTTGTTGCAAGCAGAGGCAGTGGGATCGGACACAATTGCTATTTTTAAGAGACACTTAAACAGGTGCTTAAATAGGCAAAGTATAGATAGATACAGACAGTGTAGACCAGTAAGAGTGGCACAGATGGACAAAAAGGACAACGTTGCTGTTGTAGGTTGATAGACCCATTTCTATGCTTTGACACCCTGATTGTATAGCTCATGTTCATTGTAGCTTTAGAATCTAACCTGGGGTCTATGAATCCCTTGCTTAATGGTATTGATCCATGGCATAACAAAGGTTGAGAATCCCAGCTCTAGATGGATGGGGTATGCACATAGTCATGGGGAGAAACTCTTTGGTCACTGGGACTGGCTTTGAGGAGCACCTCCAGGCCTCAACTTTCCATCAGCCATCATCACAATCTGATTTGCTTCCTTTCCTGACAAAGGTCATGATACAGCTTCTCTGGAATCCACAGGTTATCCTCCTCTTCCAGTTAGCTTCTCTCTGCATCCCCACTTGCCCCTTGCCTGCAACCCGCACTCCCTCGATCCTCCTTGTCTGAACACATCCTGACATCGAAGCCTCCTCCTTCACTTTCCCTTGCACACTGCTGCCTGGCTCCCTTCTTCCCTCCTCTTGATCCCACTGTTCCCGCAATCTATGGACTCACCTTAAAGGGCACTCATCTCAGGTTCTTGGTAATTATTGCTTATTTATTTATTATTATTATTATTTCTTTTATTTCCCCTTTATGTTTGCACAGTTTGTTGTCTTTTGCACATTGACTGTTTGTCCTGTTGTGTGCGGTCTTTCATTGATTTTGTTATGCTGCTTACACTTACTGTGAATGCCTGCAAGAAAGTGAATCTCAGGGTTGTATATGCTGACATGTATGAACTTTAATAATAAATTTACTTTGAACTTTGACCCCCACTTCCCTTGCCTCTGGGTATTCTGATCATCCATATGGATGAAGAGAAGAAGTTATCAGAGAGAGGGGCGCCAAATAGAAACATAGAAAGCCTACAGCACCATACAGGTTCTTTGGCTCAGAAAATAGGAATAGGATTTGGACTGAGATTGGAGGCAGTGACCAGCTGTGGAACTGGAACATAATCAAAGTTGAGTAAGTCGCTCACAGGTTATCCGGTGGGCTTCATAGACTGAACATGCGATGATCCCTGGTTCATTCTGAGTTCCAGCACTGATAATTACACTCAGACATCCCACCCTGCAAAAACTCATTTCAGGGAGGTAGCACCATCAATTTGCGGGAGACTTCCGGGAGAGGTGGGATGTCTGCAATAGCATAGCTCCTTAGCAGCTAGCCAGCTAGTTTTGCTATGCTAATGAACAAATGACACTTGTTAAACTCACCTCAACATGTCTTTTACAGTCTTAACCCACCATGGGCAATAGAAAAGTCACTGTTACAAACAGTGTAGCGAACAACACTGTCATTATTTTTGACCCCTATTAGGCAGGGGTACACTTTAGGGTAGTCTGGGGTGACATACATTTCACATTTTCTTTTTTTGGAATTCTCTTGCTCTTGCTGTTGCTCTCGCTCTCTCTCTCGCGCACACTCTCTCGCTCATGGTCGCTCTCACTCGCGCTTGCTCTCTCGCTCTTGCTCTCTCTCGCGCGCTTGCTTTCTTGCTCTCGCTCTCGCACTCTCTCTCGCGGTCGCTCTCTCGCGCTTGCTTTCTTGCTCTCGCTCTCTCTCTCGTACTCTCTCACTCGTGCTTGCTGTCTCGCGCTTGCTTTCTTGCTCTTGCGCTTGCTCTCTCACTCTTTCTCACGCGTTCTCTCACGCTCGTTCTCAAAAAAATCAATTTCCGGGACATTGTATATAATTTGCGGGCATCAGGGAGCCACTATTAATATGCGGGAGATTCCCGGACCTTCTGGGAGAGGTGGGATGGCACAGTAGTGTAGTGGTTAGTTTAACACTTTACAGTACCATCCCGTCTGTAAGGAGTTTTCCTGTTTTCCCCGTGACCATGTGGGTTTTCTCTGGGTGTTCAGGATCCTTCCCACATTCCAGAGGCATGCAGGTTAATAGGTTAATTGGTCACATGGGTGTAATTGACTGACGTGTGCTCATTGGGCTGGAAGGGCCTCCTACCGTGCTGAATCGTTAAATAATAAACAAATATTGTAAAATATCTCACAGAATTAATCATTGCAAAGAAACCCTTTATGATGAGTGGTTAGTGACTTTTTTTAAAATAGTGGTTTTCCCTGCTGAAGTGTGAACTAACACTGAGTTCAAAGATATTTGCCACCAGCAAAACCAGGAATGCAGAATTGCTGGCATTTATTGTCAGCTCATGAAACGTGCAAATGCTTAGTTTAAGGGGCTCCTTCTGATGAATAAATATATTGGTTCATCATATCCCTACAGAACAAATTAAATTTCAATAATTACATGTGGTACTGATTTATCATGTCACACTGCGCTGTTTGCAATGTCTTTACAAAAATAAAAGTTTCAACAAATGAAGGACTAAGCACCCAGAACAAATGTATTGAAATCTGAACGTCTTCAGGGCCAAAAGTGCTTGATAATGTATTTACAATTAAAATAAGGTTGTGGATGTTTTGCAGAATCATTATCTGCTACATAAGTATTGAAATCAATGTGTCATTGAGGATTCCAGCTGTGGACAGCTTAAAAATGAATTTCTGTTGTGTGATTTCAAATCCCATCAGGCAGAGCTAGCTGAGAGGTCACTGACCTTTACTCTGCCCTTTGACCTCTCCCAATCATTAATCATAGGCTGCCAAATGGTAATGATTTGTCACAGAAGCCTCAGAGTGTTAAATGTAGCCCGAGTAGATAGTCTAATGTCAATAAGTCTTTGTTATTAAATAACCCTTTTGCAAGTGGAGTAAAACTGAGCTTTTTTTTTCATTTTAAACCTAATCTCCGAAGTGTCATAGCATAATTTCTCTAATGTTATGCAGGCCAGACTTTGTTGGGAGGGCGATGGGCAGGGGCAGAAGCAGAAGCAGGTAGGGGGTGTGGAGGCACTACTGTAGAAGTACAGATAGAACAGCCTGTGATTAATAGGATTCTACAGGCTATTAGTATAAATTGATTATAGTTTCCATCAGGATCAGCATTTTCCTTTGAATTAACCTGGTTTTGTTTCCTTATAATTAACCAAAACACAAGCACAATAAAGCATTTTAGAGCCGACTTCAAAGACAAAAATCCTTTGGCATGTTTCAGTCATCGCTCAACTGAAAGTCCCCTAAAAAAATGTCTTTGCAATTCGATCCTTTGTTTCTGTGAAGAGATATATAGTGTTCACACACTTACAGATGAGCAACATTTCCAAGTAATGTTGCGTCTGTCAATGCTAATGAAATTTTGATTGCTTTTCAGAGAAAGTGCTTCCGATAAATAATTAAATACTTGTTTTCAAAGCAAAATCAAATTCCTTCCACTTCTCGTGCTGTCCTGAAGCAGATTTGCTCTCTTTTCATGTTTACGAACTCGGAATTCAAAGTTAAGTAGCTAAAGTAGCAGAGCAGTGCCTGCTGGAACATCATTAAACTCCCAAAGCTACTGAAGTGTGAGCTTTAAAATCTGGTTTCAATTCATCTGGCTGCTTCTATTAAATGCGCAACGTGAGTAGGTGAGACACATGCATGTAGTGAGACAGTTCACTGTGACGGCACCAGCTATCCCTTTCCCCTTCCACCCGTTTCCCCACGAATGAATGTAGGTTATAGTGGTTCAGTGATGTCTTGTCCTGACGAAAGGACTCGGCCTGAAACGTCGACTGTAGCTCTTCCTGGAGATGCTGCCTGGCCTGCTGCGTTCACCAGCAACTTTTACGTGCGTTGCTTGAAATTCCAGCATCTGCAGATTTCCTCGTGTCTTGCTGCTACTGACCATTCTACAGATTCAGATTCGTTTATGTATCACACGTTCATCGAAACATACGGCGAAATGCATTCTTTGAGTTAACAGCCAGCACGCCCACTGATTTACTTATGTATTTACTGAGCTACAGCGCCTTCCAGCCAACCTGGCCAGGCCACCGAGCAATCTTCTGACTTAACCCCAGCTTAATCACAGGACAATTTACAATGGCCGATTAACCTACTAACTGGTATTTGGACTGTGGGTGGAATTCGAAGCACCCGGAGGAAACACTTGCAGTCATGGGGAGAATGTACTAACTCTTCAGAGGCAACAGCAGGAAATGAACCCAGATCACCCGTACTGCAAAGCACGGTACTAACCACTACGCTCCCATGCTCCCCCTAAGTGTCGCCACACATTCTGGCGCCAACAAAGCATGCCTACAGCGTTCGGCAGCACAACACAAGCAGCGACAAGACAAGAACAAAACAAGCCCCTTTCCCAAACTCACACCCAGGCAGGCCTCCAACACCAGAACAGGCCGACTCTGGGGCCCCCCCGTCTTTGTGATGAACACTTTGCCACAGATTCTGAAGCACTGATGTTACAGAGTTATCAAACTGTACAGCATGGAAGCAGGCTTGCAGCGTGTCCATGCTGGCCACTGGGCACCCTTCCATTTTACTCCCATCGCCCAGCGCTTGCTCCATCCGTCTCTGTGATTCAAATGCTCACCTTGTGACAAGAGAGCTGGATGAGGATGGCTACAACCCAAGTGCTGGAGCTTCTGACACTAGAATCGAGACTGAAGTGAGGACAGGGTTCGAAACCAGACGCTGGATGAGAATCGAAAGTTGAGCTAATGATTGAGCACCAAACCTCAGTTCAGGTGCTCTTTAAATATTAAAAGCCTGGCACCAAAACATGGCTGCCAATTAGCAGGGCGGACCTGAACTCTTAAAGGGGCTGCGGCAGCTATCCAGATTCTGGAGAGTCGGGGTGTCTAAACCCCGAAAGCTGGTGCAGTCGTAACACATCTAGACACTTGCGGTCAGCAACCTAGCTTCAAACATTCTTTCTGGGTGAACAACGCACCCCCTCAGATCCCCTTTCTTCCCCTTTACCCTAAAATCCATGCCTTCTAGCTTTATGTACCCCTAACATAGGGCGAAGTACCCCATAGTCTATCCCTCATAATTTTAAATACCTCACCTCATGCACGGGGCAGTGTAGCAGTTAGTGCATCTGTAAGGAGTTTGTATGTTCTCCCTGTGACTACGTGGGTTTCCTCCGGGTGCCCTGGTTTCCACCCGCAGTCTCAAGATGTACAGCTAAGGTTAGTGGGTTGTGGGCATGCTGTGTTGGCGCCAGAAGCGTGGTGACACTTGTGGGCTGCCCAACACAACCCTCTCTGATTTGCTGCCAGCTATGCATTTCACTTCATGTTTCAATGTATATATGTGACAAATAATCTTTATCTTAAGCCACCTACATAGAATTCTGGAGGAGCTCAGCAGGTCAGGCAGTATCTATGGAAATGAATAAACAGTCGACGTTTCAGGCCGAGGCCCTTCAGGATGGAGAAGGAATGGGGAATTTGCCAGAATTTGGGATGATGGGAAGGGGGCTAGCTGGAAGGTGCAAAGATGCAGAGGGTAGCAGAGATCACAGAGGGGGAGCAGTGAGAGAGTGTTTCAGTGAACTCCTGTCGAAGAGAAGAACCCTAATCCTTATCTTTATCTTCATCCCCTCTTAACTTCATCTGCTTCAAGGAAAACCAATCTGGTCTCTCCAGTCTCTCCTCATAACTGAACTGCTCCATGCAGGGCTGAATCACCCCGCCAGTACCATCACAATCTGCCTGTCATGGTGACCAACACTGCACTGTAATGAAAACCAATTTCCCCCGGGATCAATAAAGTATGACTAAAGTATGACTATACAGATACCAAACTTTTATAAAATTGGAGCATTTCCTCCCTATTTTTGTTTTCAGTTCCCTAATTAATGAAGACCAATGTTCCATATCCCTTCTAATCAAATTGCCTGGCACCTTCAAGTATGTATAGACCTATTCTCCAAGGTCCCTCTGTTCCCAGTCTACAATTCATGGTACAGACTGCAGCCATTTTTAGTACTTCAAAAATCCATGACATCATATTCACCTGGATTAAACTCCATCTATCATTTACCGGTCGATTTCACCTACATATCAATTCCTCTCTGTACTCTATGACCACCTTCCACACTCTCTTCGATTCCACCAATTTTGGTCTCATCAGGGGGAATTACTGGTCATGCCTCCCACATCCTGATTTGGATCAATACATTACAAACATCACAGGTCCCAACACCTTTCCTTGTGGTACAATACCAGTCACAGGCAACCAGTCAAAAATTTACTTTATATTATCACACTCTATCTCCCTTTGCCAAGATAATTTTGCATCCAGTTTGCCAATTTGCCCTGGATCACATAGGGCCTAACCTTTTGAACAAACTTCCTGTGTGGGATCTTATCAAAATCCATGTAGATTAAACTTACTACCCTGTCTACCTTGATATACTTTGTTACCTCTTCAAAGAATTCAATCAAATTGGTTCAGACCCTGTCATTAATCCTCACCCTCAGAATTTTTTCCTTTATCCTTTCTACCACTAATGTTAGGCTCACAGGTCTACATTTAGAAAGCTTTTCATGGTGTTTTCTTAAAGGGTTTACCATGTTTTTTATTGTCCAATCACCAGGTACCTTGTGTCCAGCAATGATTTAAATATCTCAACAAGAGACCCAGAATTTCATCAGAGGAGTAATGAAAAGAGAATAAAACCATACAAGAGAAAGAAAGAAATGCTTATATTTAGACAGGTCCTTTTATGACTTCAGATATCCCAAACTGAGATGTAAAGGAGATTTGTTTGTTCATTATGTGCCATGTCACATGACATGGGCGACCATGGTCTTTCCATGACCATGTTGTCCCTGGCAAATTTTTGTACAGAAGTGATTTGCTATTGCCTTTTGGGCAATGTCTTTATGAGGCAGCTGACCCCAGCCATTATCAACATTCTTCAGAGGTTGTCTGCCTTGTGTCATAGGTCGCATAACTAGGACTTGTGATATGCACCAGCTGCTCATATGACCATCCACCACCAGCTCCCATGGCTTCATGTGACCCTGAACAAGGGGGTTAAGCAGGTGCTACACCTTGCCCAAAGGTGACCTTCAGGCTAGCAGAGGGAAGGAGCGCCTTACCCCTCCTTTGGTGGAGACGCATCACCACCCTGCCACCCCTTAAAAGAGATATCAGCTTTCCTTGTCACACGTACACTGAAATATACTTTGAAAAGTGTCAATTGCTTCAGATCAAATCAGCAAGGATTGTCGCAAGTGTCGCTACATTTCCAGCACCACCACAGTCTGCCAACACTCACTAACCCTAACTGTATGTATGTCTAGGAAAGTGGGAGGAAACCAGGGCACCAGGAGGAATCCCACACAGAATGTACAAACATTTTACAGCTCATGGTGAGAATCAAACCCCAATTAGTGAAATCTACATGATATGCAGCGTGCTTTATAATTGACATGTCTTGACTTTATTTCTTACATCCTTCACATTCATGAGGTGTAAAAATCTTTACGTTACGTCTCTGTCTAAACATGCAATGTGCATAGTAATTTATAATAATTTGTAATAAATAGAACAGTCAATGTAACATAGAAATACACTCAAAACAGCGTGAGTTAATCAGTCTGATGGCCTGGTGGAAGAAGCTGTCCCAGAGCCTGTTGGTCCTGGCTTTTATGCTGCCGAACTGTTTCCCAGGTGGTAGCAGCTGGAACAGTTTGTGGTTGGGGTGACTTGGGTCCTCAATGATTTTTCAGGCCCTTTTCACACACCTGTCTTCGTAAATGGCCTGAATAGTGGGAAGTTGATAACTACAGATGCGCAGGACTGTCCGCACCACTCTCTACAGAGTCCTGCGATTAAGGGAGGTACAGTTCCCATACCAGGCAGTGATGCAAACAGTCAGGATGCTCTCAATTGTGCCCCTGTAGAAAATTCTTGGGATTTGGGAGCCCATACCAGACTTTGTCAACCATCTGAGTTGAAAGAGGCACTGTTGTGCCTTTTTCACCACACAGCTGGTATACACAGACCACAACAACAGGAATTCTGCAGATGCTGGAAATTCAAGCAACACACATCAAAGTTGCTGGTGAACGCAGCAGGCCAGGCAGCATCTCTAGGAAGAGGTACAGTCAACATTTCAGGCCGAGACCCTTCGCCTGAAACGTCGACTGTACCACTTCCTAGAGATGCTGCCTGGCCTGCTGCGTTCACCAGCAACTTTGATGTGTGTTGGTACACAGATCACACGAGGTCCTTGGTGATGTGGATGCTGAGGAACTTAAAGCTGTTCACCCTCTCAACCGCAGATCCATTGATGTCAATAGGGATTAGTTAGCCTGTCTCCATTCCTCCTGTAATCCACAACCAGCTCCTTTGTTTATGCAACATTGAGGGAGAGGTTGTTTTCTTGACACCACTGTGTTAGGCAGATGACTTCTTCCCTGTCGGCCACCTCGTTATTGTTTGAGATAAGGCCAATCAATGTAGTGTTATTGGCAAATTTAATTAGCAGAATAGAGCTGTGGGTGGCGAAACAGTCATGGGTATACAGGGAGTAAAGGAGGGGACTTAGTACACAGCCCTGAGGGGCTCCTGTGTTGAGAATCAGAGGAGTAGAGGTGAGGGAGCCCACTCTTACCACCTGCCAGTGATTTGACATCAGGATCCAGCTGCACAAGGCAGGGTCAAGGCCGAGGTCTCTGAACTTCCTGTCGAGCCTGGATGGAATTATGGTGTTAAATGCTGCAGTCCAAGAACAGCATTCTCACATAAGCGTCCTTCTCCAGATGTGTTAGGTTGATATGTAGAGCACTGGCTATTGCGTCATCTGTGGATCGGTTGTGTAGTAGGTGAATTGTAGGGGGTCCAGTTTGGGTGGCAGCGAGCTGCAGATGTAGTCCTTGACCAGAGTCTCAGAGCATTTGCTTGTTATTGAGCAAAAGATTTGATTCCTTCATTTATATTTTTAGAGCTTTGACCATGTGATAATAGACATTGCTTTTCTCTGTTAACCGAGAAAGGGTGGATGTTAAAAAGGAGAGAAGACTGACATTTTGGGATAGACGTGCAAGCTCAGAAGTGAGATGGATGGCAAAGGATGTAGCTAGAAGTTTGGCTGAGCAGCTGACGTGAGGCCCCATGTGTCTGACCATGGAGCCGACAAGGCTCTTGTCAACACCCAGCAGGGCAGACAGGGAGATTGACAAGCAGACGAACATTTTATTTGGAAGGTGGATCACCCAAGTGTCTGGTTCTTATCATTATGGTAAATGGCAAGGAGAGATCTATGAACAATGCTCTTTTGATCCCACACAGAAACCTTATGAGCTGCCCTGCGTTTTGCCAGGATTCTCTGATGGGCTCAGTCCCACGTTCAACTGCTACAATCAGCACTTACAATGGGGTCAAGGTTCAAATAATGTCAACAAATCACAAGCATTTCCAGCCCCTTCAATATTAACTAACTGATAATCATTCCATACGGCCACTACATGTTTCGGTCATCAGCTTGCATTCCTCCTCATCTTTATTAACATTAGGATGATCCCAGAAGCTTCTATACTCTCCAATTAAATGGGGTACTAAGCTCAGTGCACCTGACTCCTGTTGGGTCCACACAATTCCTGGATTTTGACCTTGCTGGCCTTAGAAATGATTTGAATTTTATTTCATTGACTTAATTAAGAGTGGTGGCCAGGGCTGGCAGAAGCAGGCAACTCATGATAGGTACTTAAGATAATTGGGGAAATGTAGACAGAAAGGTGATTGAAGCATTTCTTTTGCTTGGAGCTTATTGTTCTGATCTAAATGCACTGTGAATGAATGGAAACAGCATTTTAAAATCAAATTGGATAAATAAAAGAACCAAAGGATAGTGTGGGAAGAACAGGAAGCTAGGCAAATTGAATAGTTCTTTCGAAGAGCTGGTATACTCCAGTTACCCTCTTGTTGGATTATATTGTTAAGTGTTGCTTTCAAGTAGACAGACCAAGCGCACAATCCGAATGCATCAGATAAATTTTAAATTGTGTGCCTTTAATATTGAAGTAAAAGTCCTCCACAAAATATATAAGAGCCATTTCCTGGGATGTAAAGCTTGCCTTGAAAATTGAGTCAACCATCACGAGAGATTGAACCATTACTGACTTGTATTTCAACCCACAAGGATTATTATCTTCAAGAAGGCAACCTTTTTTGAAAAATTATTTGCTCAAAACATATAGGACTTGTATATGTCTAGTAAAAAGAAAAAGGACAGGAAAAATCATTGCAAACACTACCTACCCTGCAAACTGACTTTGACAGAAGCTCCTATCTGTAAAATGCCGTAGGGCTACTAAAACAGAATGTTTCATGCCATCTTAAAAGTTTCTTCCCCCAGGCAGTTAATCTGATCAACCATTCTAGTTAGCTCCCCCTCCCACCCCCTCTTTCTATTACCCCCATCACCGCACTCAGCAGGCACATTAAACCACTTTTTATAATGCTGTTTATATTTTAAATACATGCTGTTATTTATATATTTATGCACATTTTATTCCATATCCATCCTTTAACTTTCACTTTTAATTGGTTTATTACGGCGGCATGGTAGTGTAACGCTTTACAACCAGCAGCCTGGGTTGATTTCCCACTGCTGCCTGTAAGGAGTTTGTACGTTCTCCTTGTGACCGCATGGGTCCCATCTGGGTGCTCTGGTTTCCTCCTACAGTCCAAAGACATACCAGTTGGTAGGTTAACTAGTCATTGTAAATTGTCCCCTGATAAGGTTGCGGTTAAATCAGGGATTTAACTGTCCTGCCAAAGGGTGTCGGCCTGAAACATCAACTGTTTACTCTTTTCAGTAGATGCTGCCTGGCCTGCTGAGTTCCTCCAGCGTTTTGTGTGGGTTGCTTGAATTTGCAGCATCTGCAGATTTTCCCTTGTTTGTGATAAAATCAGGGATTGTTGGGCGGCATGGCTCAGAGGGCTGGGAGGGCATATTCTGCGCTGTATCTCAATAAATAAGTAGATAGATAGATAAATAAATATGAATGTTGTTTTCTGGTACCTGTCACACCCTGAACAACACAGCACAGCAAATTGCTATTACATGCAAATGTATACGGAGAATAAAGTTGGTCCTTGATCCCAGATGTCAGCGACAAGTCCAGCATTTATTATTATACATCCCTGAATTCTACGTTGATCTGGTTGGCTGCTTTGAAAAGCAATTAAGAGTAAAACACATGATAGAGTCTGGAGTCACGCTTGGACTGGATCGGGCAAGTTACTCGTTTCCCTGAAGAACATTAATGAGACGGATGGCTTTTTTCCCCAGCAAATAAGTAATTTGGTGGTCACCAAATTTTTATTCCAAGCTTATTTAACTCTTGCCAATTTGATCGGATTTTGAAAGCAGAGGACTGGAAACAAACTCAGTGCAATGTTAGTGGACAACTCTACCATTATCACAAGCTACTTCTATTATAAATTAAATAAATGTTTATTTAATTTTGGTCTTAGGGTGATATGACTCTCTACCAATTAAAAAGGCACATTATATCAATGTTGCATTGTATCTTTTTTTATTATTGTGATACTTCGAGCTGCACCACCCAGCAATCCCCCAATTTTATTGCCAGTTGAATCACAGGACAATTAACCTTTGGACTGTGGGAGGAAACTAGAGTACCCAGAGGAAACCCACGAGGTCACGGGGAGAATATACAAACTCCTTTCAGGCAGTGGCAGGAATTGAACACTGGTCACCTGTGCTATAAAGCATTGAGCCACCATGCCCCTTAACCTCTTCTCGAAAGCAGTTAGGAATGGGACAGAAATGCTGGCCTTTCCAGCATGGATCCCATGAGTATAAAAGCAAATGAAAGAAAACTTCCTGACAATTAATGGGACTGAGAAACTTTAAAATCTCAATCAAATCCAACTGAGTTTTGAATTTGATAGTCAGAAAGCAATTTTGGAGGTGCAATCATTTGCTTTTAAAAAGGATAACAGAAGAATTTTTGCAAGCTGTAGGTAGAGAGTCATTTAATTTAATTTAAATTAAAATCATAGCCAGCTCCACCTTCAACATTAACCCCCCCTACACCCCCCCGCCCACACACACACACACACACACACACACACACACACACACACACACACTACACCACACCACACATATAAACATTCAAACATAAATATATGGAGGTTTCTGTTAATTTCTATTGTCCAGTGAGGGTCAGTCTTAATCCTGTTCCCTTTGGATGTAACTCCTCAACACAAACAAGCAGTAATCTAACGCTAATTGGTTGGCCTTCCTCTGTCTCCCAGATGGTGAGGGTGATGGACATTTCTCTCTGGTGAGGTAGTGAATAATCTTCTGGGCTTTCAGATTAAACTCTAGAGAAATAAATCCCATCCATACTTTGCCTCACCTAAGAATGTTAGTTGATATTCCTGATAAAAAATATTTTCTAAATATGAGTGAGCTGATTTTTCATCTTGATTTTAATGTTAGAAAAAAAAAACAAAAATCATAATCAGAGCAATACATAACAAGAGAAAAGTAAATTAGAAATATTTGCTATGTATTTAAGCATTTTTATTTAAATATTTCAGACAGTGGTAGTCATTGATTTTCACTTATGTTGGATAAGACAAGAAGAATGTATTGCAATTGAATTTATGTGCTTAGGGAAACAGTTCATATTCCACAAATGTCTTGATCTGATTGATTGTTCAAAAGTTATGGCAAATATATTGACTGGGTTGTGAATATTTGCCTAAATCTATTTAAACAGTGCTTTTGGGAAGCATTTAAAAACTTTATCTGTAACTCTAAGGGCATTGCTGTAGGCAGGGTTTAGCTGTAGAAATCAAATTAGCTACTTTAGCCTGAATGCACCCCAATTTCTGGAAATGAAGAGTGTGCAGAGGCTTTTTGCTATTTACACAGTGTGTATCTAAGAACATTTTCTGCTGAGATTCTAGCACTAGGACGGAGCCATGTTGATAAACACCTCATATTATTGCCGGAGTTCTCCTTCCCACCTCACAGAATGACAGTAATATGCTGTGTGTGCTCTACCTAAGGCTGAACTACAGCCAAACATCAATGCTCCTTTGACAGCAAAGCCATTTGCCCAATCTCTGATTGCCTTACCAGTATCGAAGACATCTTCAAAAGAGGACGCCACAAAAGTCAGCATGCATGATTTAGGGCCCTCCGTTACCCAGAACATATTCTCAGCATATGACTGCCATTAGGGAGGAAGTACAGGAGTCTGAAGACATACAGTCAATGTTTTAGGAACAGCTGCATTCCGCTCTGAATGGACTACTGTCTGTACCAACCTCATTATTTTTGCTCTCTCTTTGCTCTATTTATTTATTGCAATATTTCTTAATGTAATCCAGAATTTTTTTTATCTTTTGCACTGTAATACTGCCACAAAACAACAAATGTCATGACATACTCTATGTTGGTGTTATTGAACCTGATTCTGATTCCAAAACAGGTAAAGAAATCAGGTGCCTCAGACCTCTACTTAAGATCAGCATGACAAAACATGAGTCAAGGTGAATAGATTATGCAACACTCGAATGGGAAACTGGAGTTTGGCAATGATTTCTACTCTTTCAGAGTGCATGGTCGGGGCAAAGTCTTTCACTTTGGGTGAATGTGAATTGGCTTCAAATTACAATAAGGAACTTCTAAGTCTGTACAGAGAAGGAGGGACCAGGAGCAGCAAATTTGGTAAAGGTGTCAGTGCTTGGCGCCCAATGGGATGATGGAGAGTGGATCTTGGCAATGTGGCATAGAGTCATAGAGCACGACAGCCCAGAAATGTGCCCTTCAGCT